>NC_141147.1:129285952-129885952 GCF_053477565.2 Lygodium microphyllum | reverse complement strand
GAAAATAAGGAGAGGAGAGTGAAGAGAAGAGGAGGGAGAGAAAGGAGAAGGAGAGAGGAAAAGGAGTGGGAGAGTGAAGAGAAGTAGAGGGAGAGAAGGAGAAGAAGAGAAGGAGTAGGAGAGAAGTAGAGGAAGAAGAAGAAGAGGGAGAGAAGGAGGAGAACAGAGGAAAAGAAGGAGAGGGAGAGTGAAGGGAAGAAGAGGGAGAGAAGGAGAAGGAGAGAAAAGGAGTGGAAGAGAGAAGAGAAGAAGAGGGAGAGAAGGGGAAGGAGGGAAGGAGAGAGGTAGAAGAAGGAGAAGAGGTAGAGGGAGAGAGGAGAGAAGTAGTAGAAGAAGAGAAGAAGAAGAGAAAGAGAGGGAAGGAGAAAAAAAGTGGGAGAGGGAGAAGGAGAGAGAGAGAGAGTAGGAGATAAAGAGAGAAGAAGAAGAGGAGAGAGAGAAAGAGTAGGAGAATAAGAGAGAAGAAGAAGAAGAGGAGAGAGAGAGAGTAGGAGAATAAGAGGAAAGAAGAAGAAGAGAGGGAGAGAGAAAGAAGGAGAAGAGGAGAAAAAGAAGAAGAGAGAGAGAGAAAGAAAGAAGGAGAGGGAGTGGGAGTTGATAAGTAACCGCAACAAGTCACCCAAACCACTCCCTCGGCGAAGGACCTCATCCAGCGGTCTTTTCTACCGAACCTGTCAACCCGAAACCCGTTAAGGTCCGGACTGCCCAGTCTCCGCAAGGTGAATGGATCCCAAGAAGAAAGTCGCGGGAAGCGTAGGCGCCCAAGCTACTGGTAATGCTGGAGAGGCGAGCGGAGCAACCAACGTAACAAACACGAATCAAACCCAGGTTCTAAGCTTTAAAATTAATTAGGTATTATTTCTCGTGGAAGAGATGAAATGGTTTGTGACGTGCATGATAGCTTTTACTCACATAAAATGATAAGGTTATTGCCTTGCCTCACATGAAATGATAACTTTTACTCACATAAAATGATAAGGTTATCGCCTTACCTCACATGAAATGATAGCTTTTACACACACAAAATGATAAGGTTATCGCCTTACTTCACATAAAATGATAGCTTTTTAACCAGTTCAATGCAGGAATAGTCATTTAGAATTCACGTTTCGCAATCATGGTTAAAATAAACACATGAAATGTTAATTTCTGTTTATGAGATACACTTGCATCGTTAGACAAAACCCTAGATTTTCATATACACAAGTTACATGTGATCCGGTGCATTAGAAATAAGTACTCATTGCTAGGATTAAAGAGAGATAAAAGTCGTTAGGAGGTACAACTATACTAAATGCACAATGTGCACGATGGTTAAGGCTGATTGGAAAATCCTGCATAGAACCGCACTAAGAGAATTGGAAGGATCGCATGCATCTAGATTGCATCTTGAAAGTCTAAACGAAGAATCATGTGTTGCCATGTGTGTTAACTGAGCTTGGTTGGAATTAGAGATTAAAAGACCCTTGGTTAGGTTGCGAATAAGGCATGTTCGTTGCCTTGACTAACCAGCTAATGCTTGAGTTAGGGACTAAGATATCCTAAGGTAAAACCCAAGGGAAAAGAGCAAGTATAAGTCAACTAACCAAGATCATTTGCTTACATATCTTGTTTGAAATTATTGGGATGTCGCCAAGTCGCGAAAAGACCCAAGATCGGATGCTGGGAACATCCGGGAAAAAAAGAGTCACACCTTAGTAGTTGGTTGTACAAACGACCTCCAAAATGTTCGTGCTCATACTTGGATACATTATTTGGTCTCTTTGCTCAAGGCACTAATTCAAGGAAAACACTTAATACTTCAGGTTGAAAGCCTGGAGGGAGAGACAGGAACAGTTACCTCCGACTGTCTACGTGGCCCTATCCAAGGGGATTGTTGGCCGCGCCGGGTATATGGACCTAACCCGCCGCGAGAGATCTGTCTGTGGGTACTGCTTGGAGTGGGAGGACGCTTCGGTTCCAGGGGAGGCTTTGGTTGTAAATCCCTTGCCTCTGGATCGCGCGCAAGAGGCGGACGTGACTCGAGATGGGATCTCGAGGCCCGTGTACTAGTCAACGGGCGGAACTTGGAGCAGCAATTCTGTAGATTGTTGGGATAGCCTTCGGGTGCGATATTGGACGTACTCCAGGATTAAAATAAAGAGTAGTTATTGGAGAAAAAGGAACTTGCTTCGCATTGTTTTTGTGTCAGTACCTAAGTTACGTGAAGGAACCCGTGATTAATTTGTTTAATTAAGGAAGCTGATTTTGCATGTCAAAACGTAATGCGTTAGGTAATTAGATAACTAAAGCAAACTGAGAAAAGTGCGGTGGACATGACTTAGGTCCCGTTCTACGGAAGGGTGGTCCTGGTTAGCTCGGAACTTTTCTCAAATGATGAGATAATAAGACAATAGATGTAGAATTTCCGGTTTATTTTGTTTTAGGGGAAAGGAATGGGACTATGCCATATGGCAGAGAGGTTGACCTTCGCATCCCTCTCGTTCCCCATTCTCCATGAACCAAGTGCAGCATTAATCCGCTTCGACTCTGTTGTTCCTACGCAAAGTGGTACATCTCGAGCTCGACCCTAGCTCCTTCCTAGAGACTTTGCTGATAGGAAAGAAACCCTGACCTCAGGTCGATCCCAAGTGGGAAGGGCTGGACACTTCCGCTTGGGGCAGACTCGAGAAGACCTAGATCGCAAACCCTGTGTCATTCCCTGTGAGTGCTAGGCGGAGCCTTTTAGGCACTCCTCCCGATGGGCTGCTTAGACGTGTCCCACAAGCGGACAAGCGGGCACGTTACAATAGGTCTTGTTTGTGGAAAGCCAATCTTTGCCAACATACGACGGAGCCAAAGTATCTCCATAGATTTTGAACAAAGTGTAGATACTCGGCCTTTGTAGAAGAAAGGGCCAGAATAGGCTGCTTCTTACTGCTCCAAGAGATAGCTCTCGATCTAAGGGAGAAGGCATAATCTGTAGTGGACCATCTCAAATCCACATCACTTGCCCAATTAGAGTTATTCCATCCAGAAAGAGTAGGCTCCTCTCCATACATGATCGTGTAGGATTAAGTCACTTGTAAACAACGTAGAATACGCAAAGTGGCTCTCTAGTGAACTTGAATAGGAGTCTTCATAAAAGAAGAAAGCAAAGCCACCATAAAAGATGTCAGATGGGAGAGGATCGAGGTGCAGCTGAAGTGCAGTAGACAGTGTTAGAGTGAGAGACAGAGTTGAGCACGATACCCAATGCAATAGTACTGAATAGAGTATTAGCTGAAAGTACAAATGATAACCCTTATACCTTAGGGTTATAAGGGGCTGTTCACACCCGAACACAGTAAGTGCCCGTAAGTGTGCACCACAAGCACATACAAAATAGTACACATAATCTGGGGGAAAAAACCTCTCCTACCGAGAGTAAAAAGTGCCCCAGTGTCCTAGTGATCACCCGCACACTCCCATATGAGCGTAGGCGTAAGTAAGGCGTGTGAGATACCCAACAAACCCCCCTGGAGTGAAGAGTGATCAAGTGTACAAGGATCATCCGCCACCAAAGGGCGTCAAATTCAAAGCATCGCGAAATGCTTCAAATTTGTCTCGTGGAAGAGCTTTGGTGAAGATGTCTGCCACATTGCTGGTGGTAGGACAGTAGACAAGGCTGATATCACCTGCATGTAGCCTCTCTCTGACAAAGTGGTAGTGAATCTCTATGTGTTTCGTGCGAGCATGAAACACAGGGTTCCGTGCCACTGCAATGGCACTCTGACTATCAGTATATAAAGGAGTAGGCTCCGTAACAGATACATCCAAATCAGCAAGTAAGCGTCTAAGCCATACGCACTCAACTGCAGTAGTGAAGGCTGCCTTGTACTCAGCTTCACATGACGACGTGGCAACAGTGGATTGTTTCTTGCTAAGCCAAGAAATGCATGACGAGCCAAGAAAGAAACAATTGCCACTAGTGGAGTGACGAGTATCAAAATCACCAGCCCAATCAGAGTCACTGTAAGCATGTAACTGCAGTGGTCCCCCCTTGGCATAAAGCAATCCAAGAGCTCTAGTACCCTGCAAGTAACGAAACACACGCTTCACAGCTTGCCAATGCGACATACGAGGCTGATGCATGTACCTGCTCAAAACTGAAACGGCAAACTGTATGTCTGGCCGAGTGTGGCATAGATAGATGAGACATCCCACTGCTGGAGCATAAGTATGGATATCAAACAAATCACTGTCATCATGTAATGACAGTTTGAGCCCAGGTTCCATGGGTGTACAAACTGGCTTGCAATCCTGTAAGCCAAACTTCTCAAGAAGTTGCCCAATGTACCTTGACTGACATAATCCAATGCCTCTAGCATCATGTACGAACTGGATGCCCAAGTAATAGTGCAAAATACCCAAGTCAGACATGTCAAAAGTTTGCTGTAAATTATTTTTGAATGCTGAAATCTGATCAGCATGTGTTCCAGTGAGCAAAAGGTCATCTACATATAGACACAAAATCAGCATGGATCCCCCCTCTTTATGTACATAAAGGGTAGACTCAGATGGGCTGTTTACAAACCCCTGACTAAGCAAGAAAGCATCTATCTTTGCGTACCAAGCTCGTGGAGCTTGTTTCAAACCATATAGAGCTTTTTTCAGCTTGCATACTAAATTTTCTGAGCCTTCAACTGCAAAACCAATGGGCTGCTGTACATACACTTCTTCCTGAAGTTCCCCATGTAAGAATGCAGTCTTTATATCCAGCTGATGCACTTTCCAACCAAAATGTGCAGCCAAGGCAATCATAGACCGAATGGTCGTCATACGGGAGGTAGGAGCAAAGGTCTCCTCATAGTCAATGCCCTTTTTCTGTGCGTAGCCTTTAGCTACCAGCCGTGCCTTGTACTTATCTATGGATCCATTTGCATTCCTTTTCAATTTGTAGACCCATTTCGTACCAATGGCACGCTTGCCAACTGGCAAAGACACCAAATCCCAAGTATGATTCTTATGAATAGAATCCAATTCAGCTTGCATGGCTGCCATCCAATGCACACTATGTCGTGCATCCTCAAAACATTCAGGCTCCTCATTATCATGAGTACATGCTGCCATAACAAACTCCATGGAATGTGCTGAATCATGCAGTCGAGTTTGCCTTCGAGTACGACCAGCCAAGGGTGTTTCCAAATGACTATCTCTCATAGTCTGCGTGTACCATCTAGGCACCTGTCTTGCTTCCTGACTGTGTACAAGTTCCTGCTGAATTTCAGTTGCAGCAATGTGTTGATTTACTGCATGTTCCATAGGAGCAGCTGGCTAAACATTAGGTTCATTTGCTGAAGTACCAGCTGAATCACCAAATGTGATGGGCAGCAGCCCTTCAAAGACATCACGGGCAGCCTGATATGTATCAAAACCAGCCAAGGATAATTCTGATTTTTCATCAAATACAACATCCCTGCTGACAAAAACCTTCTTGGTCACGGGATCATAGAGTCTGTAGCCTTTGCTTTCGTTGCTATATCCCATAAAGATGCATTTTACAGCCTTGTTGTCCAACTTCTTTCGAAGTACCTGTGGAATATGGGCATATGCAAGACACCCAAAAGTACGGAAGTGGCCAACAGAAGGTTTGCGGCTGTGCCAAGCCTCAAAAGGTGTGACGGTTTTCAAGGCCTTGGTAGGGCATCTGTTCAAAATGTGGCAAGCGCACATGACGGCTTCCATCCAAAAACTATGAGGCAAACTCTTTGCCTTCAGCATACATCTGGCCATCTCCATGAGTGACCGATTTTTCCTCTTTGCTACCCCATTTTGCTGTGGAGTATATGCAGTAGTGTACTGATGGATAATGCCCTTCTGCTGCAAATAAGAATTCAGCATAGAGGACATGTATTCCCCCCCTCGGTCCGAACGGAGAGTCTTAATCTTGCAACCAGACTGAGTTTCCACAAGTGCACTGAAAGCCAAAAATGCATCATACACTTCTGACTTCTTTTTCAAGCAGTAGACCCAGCAAAAACGTGTAAAGTCATCAATAAATGTTACAAAATAGTAACAACCACCCAATGACTGTGTCTGCATGGGCCCACAAACATCCGAATGCACAAGCTGCAATCTGGCTGTTGCTCTAAAAGCAACATCACGGGGAAAAGAGAAACGATGCATTTTCCCCAAAATGCAACCCTCGCATAAATGCTCAGGAGGTCTCTCCAAGAGAGGTAATCCATCCAACATCTGAGTACGCTGTAATAGCATCAAGCTGCCATAGTTTACATGCCCCAAACGAGCATGCCATAACTCTGCCTCTAACATAGCAGGAGTAAGAGTGGATGTCAAATATGCAGACTGATCTACCGAAAGAGCATCCAACTCATATAACCCATGACACAGAGAACCTGTCAAGACCAATGTCATGTGTTCCTTGTCACGGACCATGCAACGGTCATCATCAAAGGTGACCTGCAAACCACAACGTGCCATAGAAGAAATGGAAAGCAGATTCTTCTTAATGCCAGGCACATACAAAGCATCCTGTAGGCGGAGAATAGAGCCATCAATGGCTGTAAGCTGAATCTCCCCAATACCACGAACAGGGTATGATGCATTATTAGCACACTGAACAGACTTCCCAACGGGAGGTGCACCAAGAGAAGCAAACAAATCTCTACGAGATGTGATATGCCGTGAAGCACCACTGTCAAAGAACCAAGTGTCAGCATCCTCTGTAGAGCTAAATGCTCTATCAGCCCAAGAGACATCATAACTGCAAGTGTAAAAACAATAGTCCCTGGCTGCAACAAAGGACGCGGACTCGCTAGCAGTGGAAGGAGCTGCAGAAACAGACATCCCTGACTCCTTCTTCTTCTCTTTGGCGATGCGCTTCCTGCACTCAGTGATATAGTGGCCAGGCTTCTTGCAGTAATGGCATTTTCCTTTCTTGGCTTGCATGCCCCCCTGTTTCTGACTTGTCTGTGAAGTGCTACTACTACCAGAACTCTGCGAAGCATTTTTCCCTTGGCTGTTTTTACCCTTCTGCCTTGACATAAAAGCCTGCTCAGAGGCTATACCATCCACACCACTGTTCCGTCTAGTTTGCTCCTCCTCTAGAAGCAAACTGACAAGTTGAATGAAAGTGATGGGCTCTTTCGAAATCCTCATAGTGAGGTTCAAGGCAGTATGAAAAGCCAAGTAAGAGGGAGGCAGTGAATTCAATGTCGTAGAAATCAGCTGCGCATCTGAGTAGTACTCATCCACATTCATGAGTTGCTCCCGCAAGTCCTGAATTTCGTTGAGATGATCCTGCATAGAATCACCCTCATTCATCTTTAGAGTCTCTAGCTCTTTCTTCAAGAAAGAGATGCGAGTCTCATTCTTTCCTGCAAACATCTGCTCCAATGTCAACCAAGCTTCTTGTGAAGAAGCTGCTGAACGAATATGAGGAATGATAGAACGCTGAACTGCCAATGCAATCAGCGACATAGCCTGTGCATCCCGTGTATCCCAAGCTTTCTGAGCTGCAGTTCTTGGGGGAAGTGGCTGAGCGGGCTGAGGTGGAGGGGGCTGAGGTTGCCCTCTTGCACGTCCTCCTGGAGGAGGAGTAGCGGGAGCCACAACTCCCGGTCGTGCTTCCTCTCCACTGACATAATCCCACAAATTTTTGGCCACTAATACATTCTTCATCATGAAAGACCAAAGGGAATAATTGTTCCCATCCAATCGGTCTTCCTTGGACACATAGGTGAATACATCTCCTCCCTGATTTGCCATTATTTCCCAAAAGGCAATAGAGCAATGTCAATGCAGTACGGGCTGGAAATCTGCAAATTTCCAGAAATTGCAGCAAACACAAGTCTGCAATTAATGTGCAAAGGGTACTCTGTCAAAAAAAAACTGTCACTGATGCACGCTTCCCAAGGTGCAATTAGTGCTCAGCAGCACTAAAACATCAAAAGCCCCAAAATTTTCTGCCCAAAATTTCTGTCACAAATGTCTGTTACAAAAGCCCCAGAATGTGCATTCAATGTGTCACAGACAGACACAGCACGTTTCCCAATGCTGAAAACTGAACCTGCTGCTGCTACACGAATCCCTGTGTGGAAATAAAAAATGCAGAAATGTTACCTCTGCAGGTCGAAGACGGGCATGGATCCCGAGACTAGCACGAATCTCGAGGTGGCGCGTCAGAGGCGGCGGCGCCTTAGGGTACTGCACAAATGGCGGACTCCACGGGAGGTGGCGCTGGCTGAGCTGGCGCCTGCCGGAAGCAGAGTGCAGAGGCGACGGCCCTGCACAGGTGGCGTGTAGGTACAGGCGTGCAGGTCCAGGGGCGCAGCAGGGGACAGAGGCGGCGTCAGGCTGAGTAGGTGGCAGGCGCTCAGACGGAGCTGCGCACAGGTGGCAGCGACCTCTGTAGGTGGCGCGCAGCTGGCGGAGTTGGCGGGGCTGCAGGCGACACACAGGAGGTGACGGGGTCACAGGATGTGACGGGCACAGGCGGCAGAGGCGGGAGCTCTGATAGACAGGTGGCGGGTGGCCTTTAGCAGTGACGTGGCGCTGAGTGACTGATGACCTGATGACGGGCAGGACTGAGCTGCAAGTGACGTGGCTGCTGACGAAGGTACAGGCTGCACGTGCTGTACCAGACAGGTACTGACGAGCTGTCAGTGCTGACGCAAGTCCTCGGGAACGGAACAGAGCTGCTGACCAGCTCTGATACCAAATGTCAGATGGGAGAGGATCGAGGTGCAGCTGAAGTGCAGTAGACAGTGTTAGAGTGAGAGACAGAGTTGAGCACGATACCCAATGCAATAGTACTGAATAGAGTATTAGCTGAAAGTACAAATGATAACCCTTATACCTTGGGGTTATAAGGGGCTGTTCACACCCGAACACAGTAAGTGCCCGTAAGTGTGCACCACAAGCACATACAAAATAGTACACATAATCTGGGGGAAAAAACCTCTCCTACCGAGAGTAAAAAGTGCCCCAGTGTCCTAGTGATCACCCGCACACTCCCATATGAGCGTAGGCGTAAGTAAGGCGTGTGAGATACCCAACAAAAGAGATGTTTTGCCAAGTGTGGATCAGCTAGATTAAAGAGCCAACAAGGCACTTGTAGCGGGTAGCATCGGGAAGGGGATCACTTGTTGCCACTAACTTAGACTTTGGGTCCACGTGGCATGGGATAGGCCGACACTCCACTATACCAAGCTCCGAAAGTAACTTGACGAAGTACATATGTTGGGAAGTAAAGATGCTCTCTACCATTTGATAAATCTCCAAACCAAGAAAGAAGTGTAGGATCCCAAGATCCATCATGTCGAACTCTTGTCACAATATCTCTCGAGTCTGATCTACCTCTTGTGAGTCACTCCTTGTGATAATGAGATCATTAATATATAAGATGATCAGCATATACTTGTCACCCTTAACCTTGTAATAAAGGTTGGGGTCATGATCAAAACGATAGAAGCTACTCTACAACAAGTGGCGATCAATCCTCTGGTGCCAAGCTTGAGGAGCTTGCTTCAGGTCATAGAGGGCCTTTCGTAACTTGTAAATATGGGCCTCCTTTCTATGCACAAGAGAACTAGGAGGCTGAGAGACATAAATCTGCTCTTCCAAGATGCTTTTCAGAAAGGCCTACTTCATGTCCATCTAATAAATTGACCAATGGTGATGAGGGACTAAAGCCAAGATAGCTTGAATAGTGGACATTCGAGTTGTTGGTGCAAAAGTCTCAAAGTAATCCAAACTTTCCTGTTTAGAGAATTCCTTTGTAACAAGCTAGGCCTTATGCTTGTCCACTATCCCATCTACAAGATACTTCGTCTTATAGACCCACTCCACACCAATCACCTTCCACTTCTTCGGATGAGAAACAAACTCCGAAGTTTGATTCCACTTGATAGAAGCGAGCTCAACTTACATAGCATTGCCCACACATCCTATGGAAGAGCCTCATCAATTGTAGTAGGCTCATGGTCTTGGAGAATTTGTGACATTAGAGCATAGTTTACGTAGAGTGAAGAATCCCACTGGGCCTTAATCTTGACTAATTTGTGTGGTCCAAGAGGTGTCTCAAGGAATCGAGTAATTCCTAAATCTTGCATGAGCTTTTGATACCATCGAGAAATGATGATAGGCTCAACTTGCTGCGAAGGAGACCGAGAGGCCGCAAGTACTTGGAAAGCACTTGCTTGTGGAAGGGATTCCCCCTCACCAAGGGAAGGTAGATTCTCCTCATCCGATGAAGAAGGCTCCCCCTTTGATGGCTTAGTCCCCCCCTGAGGAAATTTGAGGAGATGGGGAAGGGGTGGAAATACTTGATGATGAGGTAGTAGATGAAGGAGCTGTCAAGGGTGGAAGGGGAGACAGTGAGTGAGAAGAGAAAGGAAGGGGAGGAGTCATAGACGAAGAAGGGGTGCCAAGGGGTTACTTGGAAGGAAGGGTAGGGTTTGATGGTGGGGGCAGTGTTAGTCGATGAGATGAACCATCAATTGGATCATTGGAGGCCACACCTCATTGAAGATCACATCCCTGCTCACCTTGATCTTTTGAGTCTCTGGGTCATAGAACCGATAGCCCTTCGTGGTTGTACTGTAACCTACAGAAATAAGATTCTTTGGCTTGGGGTTGCTATCCGTTTCTTGTCCACATGGACATATGCCTTGCACCCAAAGATGCGAAAGTGGGATATTGAAGGCTTCTTTTCGAAGAATGCCTAGTAGGGAATCATATCTTGTAGTGTCGAAGTAGGGGACTTGGTGCAGATATATATCGCAGTAGCCACTATCTTGCCCCGTAAGGAATGGGGAAGACACTTGTGCTCGGGCCATTTCAAGCATGGTCCAATTGGTGTGCTCCACCACACCATTTTTTGATTGTGTATTTGGATTGGAGTACTCCACCTAAATACCGCGGTCCTTGCAAAACTAAGAAAATAGGTTAGAACGAAACTTGTTGCTATAGTTTGCTCGAACACTGCAAACTTTGCAAGAAGTTTGCGTCTCTGCAAATACCTTCCACTCGCAGAAGTGGGAGTAAGCCTTGCTCTTCTACTTCAAGAAATAGGGCCACACATAATGACTAAAGTCGTCAACAATTAGCATAAGGTACTTGGCCTTCCCAAGGGATGCCATATACATAGGCCTGCAAAGATCGGTGTGTACCAAGTCAATTGGTGTATAAGTCCTCCGAGTGGCAACCCATGGATGAGGCTATCTATCTATGTTGCTTGCCCCTCAAGTAGCCAGGGCAAATAATGTGAATAGGAGGGAAATCAGGAAGCCCCTCCACCATCTTCTTTCAAGAATTTCGTCGAGTAGCATCAATATTCAAATGCCCAAAATGAGTAAGCCAAAGCAGTCCAAACTCGTAGGAAGACTATGCAACAAGGGCTATGAGTGTGTAAAGTCCACTCTCCTGTGTACCTGTGCATAGAGCAGCTCTTGTAGATGTATCCTCCATTGTGTCTGCATTGGATAAAGATGACTTGAGTACCTAGTTGTGAAGACTGTAAACAGACAAGAGGTTAAAACCCAAATGTGGTACATAGAGGACTTTGGTTGAAGAAGTATGCCAATTGGGTAATAGGGGAATCGTCCCTACTCCTCATATGGGGATGGGAGAGTTGTCACCAATGGTCATGGATCCCCCTCTGGATCTCGTGTCTTGAAGCCAATCCTGGCGGTGACTCATGTGGGAAGAGGGCCCACTATCCATGAGCCAAGGCTTTGCCTTAAAAAGAGAAGTGTTGTATCCTCCACCTCAAACAAGTATACGAAGACAGACTTAGTGGTAACAGGTGTAGCCTTCCAATCCTTGGACCCCTCCTTGGGCTTGAAATAGGGTACTTTTGCCAACACTTCTCTTGAGGATGAGTGCCCTTGCCACAATGGGGGCACTTAGGATTCTTCTTAGAATCCTTGGAATCATTCGTTTTGTCCTCCTGTTTCTTAGCTTGGGGCTTCCTCTTCTTCTTTCCTCCCCCTGAACCTATGGTAAAAGCCTTTGTGGAGCTGGATCCACAGGTACCTATATCTTTGAGCCACTTGTGACCTTGTCATGGTCCAAGACTAACGGGGCAAGACCCTCCCAAAGAAGGTAACTTGGGTTCTCGAAGTAAGAAGATTGGTGTAGAATTTGAACTTTGGAGATTGAAGCTGAGTCAACAAAACCACGGTCATGTCCTTGGAAGATATAGTTTGTCTGAGAGATGCAAGCTTCTCTCTCATGTCCTCTAATTTGTTTATGTGGTCCTTCATGGAAGGAGAATCATTGACATTGAGCATTCAAAGTTTCTTCTCAAGGGATATGTGGTGAGTAAACATCTTTTGATAGTAGAGAGACACTAGCTTCTTCCAAACCTCTGCAGTAGTCTTCAATCTCCGAACATGTACTAGGACAAAATCCTATAAGCTTATAAAAAGAAAGGATTGAGCTCGAGAGTCGAGCCAATCCCATAAGGCAGCACGATCCATCGTTGATCCAATAGTGGGATCCTCCATGAGATGGGGTATAGGATGAGAAACAAACTCCCAAATGTCAAAGATGTCAAGAATATGCTCCACTAGCACAAAGGAAGGAAGAACAGGCACTTGTAGAGAGGGTCATCGGAGGCATCTTAAGACCATAGTGTTAGGTCTTGTGAGAAACATGAAGGGAGGAAAGAGGAGGAGGCTCCCATACAAATGGGCTTGGTGACCTCCATTCTTGATCCTCGTGAGGTCTAGCATGATAATCTCTTCGCCTTTTAGAGGAATGATGACAGACCTCATCCTGTGAGTCATCAAAACCAAAAAACTAGTTACGAGACATCTCTGAGAACCTGCAATCACCAAGAAAAGCTGCGTTTGCCTATCAACAGAATGGAAATAGGAGGAAAATCAGCTACATGCAATGTAGATGCTTTGTTATGTGGAAGATGCTGTCACTTATTACAAAAAACTGTTGCCTGATGGAGAAAACTCTTGCTAACCTTGCGTTTGATGGCAAAAAGCTGTCGCCAGATGATGGAAGCAGCTGGCAAGCAAGAATATGCTGTCTTATTTGAGCAATTCTTCTTGAAATGGCATGGCTTGGCAACATTTGTGGGCAGGTAGAGTCTTCCTCCTCCTTGGATTTGTCGTTCTTCTTCTATTCCTTGCTCTTCTTCTTTTTGTTTGCGTATTGGCCCATCCAAGCGTCTGAATTTCCCTTGGATGGAGAATGTAGCTTGAAACGTTTCTCATGATCCACAGACGTGGGCACCAACTTTCTTGATATGGTGGTTTGAACCCTTCCAAAGGTGGTTAAAAATAAGTAAAGCCCATGATATCGAGAAAGTAGTTGTGCAAGTAAATTAATTAATAGCTATATCTTTGAAGGCGATCACCTTCTTGCTTGGAGAATCTCCTATTGCAGTTTTTGTAGCTCGTTGATGTGATAACTAAAATCTGGTTTGGATTGCTGAAAACAGGGTTCTTAGCACTTCTTCTATCCATTCAAATGTTTGAACTTCTTACTGAGCCCTCACTCTCCTTATAAAAAGAGGTCTGTGTGCATTTGTTCTCACACTTCTCTTCATCTACCTCTTGATTCTTGAAACTACCTCTACGAGTCTTCCTCCTCGTCTTGAGTCATCCTCTCCCGCCCTCTCCCTTTCCCTCTTCTACTTTCATCTACATCGACATCTACCTCTACTTTACCTCTTCTCCTTCTCCCTTCCTCTCTTTTTTTTTCGTGAAGATAATTGAATTAAGCAATAAATATTTATATCAGACCATTAGTTCAGCTTTGAAAATAACAAACATGAAGGAAAGTCTACACTGACTGTCATGAGGACGTGAAAATTTGATGCTTTGCTTATGTTTAATTGACATTTGATTAAAGGATTAATCAAATATGCAATTAAAAGATGCACATGTGTTGCACATGTGAGGTGCAAGCTACTTTTTCACAGTTGAAGGCAGAAGGACCCTGTGATAAGATGGGTGTCAAAGGCAAAAGTTGTAACAAGTTACACTTATTAGATTCTAGGTGAATGTTGGTGTCAGTTTGCCCCTAGGACCATTAATTGGCCATTAAGTGTCAGTGGTGACACTAGGGACTAGGCATTAATTAATGGATTAATGCTTGTCCAAGGGTCAATTAATGCATGGGACCACTTTGGGTTGCAAATGGCCTAGCCAATTAATTTTTGGATAGGCAAGGTCAATTTTTTGAGCATGGATTAAGGGCTGAATTAATTTTCAGAATTAATTAATTCTGAAAATTTATTAAATGGCTGGAAATTGCAGAAAATAGATTAAGAAACCTGCCACTTGGCAAAACTTTCCCATGCAAGTGGGGGAAAGGCTGAATAGGGCTGAAGGGAGAGAGAAATCTCGTTTTTTCGTTTTGGAGCTGTTGGAAAGAGGTGTTGGACTGTTGCTGCCAGCTTTTGAGGCCTTTTCCCAGCCATTGGAGACCATTTTGGTGATGGAGATTGCATATTCTTGACCTTGGGAAGCTGGCAATTGCTACTGATGCACTTTCTCTTGAAGATCACAGTCTCTGATGCTCCTATTGTTGGTGGTGCATCCGTTTGGGGCTGGTACAGCAGAGCAGCAGCTGATTTTGATCAGTTCTTCGCGACAAATCTCAGAATTTTCTCTCTCTACAACATTCTCTCATCTCCTTCTGCCTATGCTCAGCCATTCTCAGCAATTCTTAGCTATTTGGAGGAGATCTCAGCCATTTTTGGTGGGCTGATCTGTAATTTCTGCAGTAAACCCTAATTTACAGCAGAAATTAGGGTTTAGCAGCCACCTTGGGATCCGTGCTAGAGATTGAAGGCTCAAGGGACTGAAATTAGCAGCTGATAATTGAAGATTATCAAGGGATTTCAAGAGCCAGCCCATCCCGAATTGATTTGGGCCAGCATTTAGCCAGCCAAGGGTCAAATTGGAGAAGAAGTCGTGGGTGAATCAAGGGGCAAATGACCCAAAAGGCTTGCTAGTCATTTATGACAGCAAGAGCAATTGGTTAGCAGGAGAAGATTGAAGAATCTCAAGTTGTACTCCTTTCAATTGAATGAAGCTAAAGAAATACCGCAAGGGGCGCCAGTTTTGGGGCCAACAGGGAGTCTACTGTCCAATAATGTTATGGTAAAGTGTGTATTTCATTTTATGTGTATTTATTTATTGCTGTAATTAACTCTTAAATGAGGTTATCACCACCCATTCCAAGAAGGAAGGTTGGTTTAATTGACTCTAATATAGAAATGTCACACTGAAAGTACAGCTGGTGTGGATTGAACAGTATCCAGCCAGGGAGTAACAATATTAGGAAGAACAAGATAAGCAGACACCATAGAGGTGATTTGCCACAATACTAAACCCTGAATTCGGGCCACATGACCATGAATACCAAATATTGAATAAAAAATGAAGGCATTCCAAGTACGCAAAATATGCCACAAGGTGGTCCATGTAAGGAAATGGAAAAGGCAGGAATAATCTCAACTCAAAGAGGTCATGGAGGTCATCTTCCCCAAGATCCATGAACGAGCTGATATCCGGTGTCGAGTCAACGAGGAGCAGACACAGAAAGTAAAACTCCAAATCTGTCTTGCAACAGGGTAGGAGACAAAAAAGATGAAGCAATGTCTCATCACATGTAGTATAGAATATACATCGACCAGCAAAGATCTTACGAGCACGCAGCACATTCCTGGTAGGAAGAGCCCCAATAAATACTTTTCCCTGATACGAAACCTTAGATTTCCAGAGTTGGATGAATTTGTCCTGCCACTTCTTTTTACTTTCTCGAATATGCCATACTTTATTTGCCTTATTCGTGACCCATCCCTTGGCCTCTACCATCTGATGATATATCTGGTTGGTTGACCTTTCTCGAAATCATCAAGAATCACAAACATCCAATCACGCCAGGGAGACAAAAGCTGTAATGCAGGCAAAGTATAGTAGCTCATAATTTTGTCCTACATGGCCGTCCAAATTACCTGATATCCTCTAGGCACTCGAAAGTGCTAACGGATATGCCGAAAGGAATAAAGATGGCCCTGCCCAGGAATGACACTATCCTGGACTGTCTGTAACCCCAAATGAGCCATCGGGTCAAACTTATCTCTCTGTAGATCTTTATCGGGCCAATCCAACAACCTGTAGGAGGCCAGTACCTCACCTAGGAGGGAATTCTCCTCTTTGCAAAAATCCAGGGGGCGACAAACTGTAGAACGTAACATCGCTTGCCAAGATGTGATTATATGGGAAAGGAGAAAAGACTGGGAGACCTTAATTGATCTTATGGAGTTAAGCACATGCCACCAAGAATCATGAATAACCGTGCTACCATGAGAAATGCCAGTCTTTTCTATAAAAATTTTTGCTAGATCTGTCCAAGGATGAGTTTGTATACAAAGTGCCTACAGAAGAGCTAACCTCATAGCAGGTATATGAAAATTAACATCCAAAAGAGCTGCTTCCCCCCATTCTTTTAGGAGCAGTCACGTGTTGCCATGAAATTCACACTTGACCGAGGTGATTTCCTTTCTTCTTCCATAACATGAATCAAATAGGTTGAACCAATTCCAATAGTGACTTCTTAGTCCAAGGAAGCAATGGCAAGAAAAACGAAATCATGTTGATCATAATGCATTGAGCAACTTTAAGTCTCACATGGAGAGGCGAGCCTTGAGACTTCTAGTACATAAACTGATCATGAATACGGGATGCCATCCAATCCAACGTGGCATGAGGAGCTACCTCCACACCAATAGGATAACCCAAGTATCTGGTGATATTCCCCTTAGGAATCACAATACCATTCCAATCCAAAGCCTACAAATCATTTTCCGTGCAAGAGAGCAAAGTGGATTTCTGAGCATTAATATGAAGTCGCGATGCCATAGCAAAAAGTTTCCACACGACCTTACTCGATTAACATTCGAGTGATCAGTCCCATAAGAAACATAAAGGAATCATCTGCCAAAGATTGACCCACAAGTTGGGCCCCACTGGGAAGAGACAAACCAACGATCTCACCTTGATTGGCCAACTTATCCAACAAAGAAAGCATCAGGTGAGTAACTAAAGCAAACAACAAAGGACTGAGAGGGCAGCCTTGCCGGAGAGAGCGAGAGAAGGTAATTTCATCAGTGCTCCCTCCATTAAGTGCAATACGGGCCACTGCTCCCTGACCAATAGTATCCACAAGAGAAACCATACGTAGCCCAAAACCCATGGTGAACACTAGCTACCTCAAAAAAGAGCAACTTACATGATCAAATGCCTTTTGAATATCAAACTGAAGCATGACCACCTGGCTTGAAGCTTTTGCAAAGTCAATCCCGAGTTGAACATTCAAAATGTTATGCATTATATTCCGACCCTTAATGAAACCGTATTGGCGTGGATGAGCCAAATGCGGAAATAATTTTTGCAATCTATTGGCAATGATTTTTGAGAAGATTTTGTATAAAGAGCCCATAATAGAAATGGGTCTCCATTGTTTCAAAGAAGTAGGAGAGGGAACCTTGGGTAATAACCGAATGACTGCAATGTTCCAGTCTAAAGACATGACACCAGAATTCTAAACTAGTTGACACAGACGAGTCAATGGATCCTTAAGTTGCTCAATGTTAGTTGAAAACAACTCATTAGGAAGCCCATCTCAACCATGGCTTTTCCTTTTAGGCAAATGGGACAGAACCTCTTTGACTTCATCGTCTGAAATATCAGCCTCCATTAAGGCTACCCATTCTGGTAGAACTTGATTACTAACCATATCACAAATATGTCTACAAGTAGAGTGTACAGCGTTAGAAAGAATCTCTTGAGGGCCCACCAATGATTTATAAAAATCTACACACATTTGAATGATGGATGCAGGATCTGTCACCATAGCACCTTGCTTATTCTTCAAACGCACAATATTTTTCCGGGCATATTTCTGATGTAATTGAGCAAAGAATTGGTGAGATTGACAGTTGTTATCGTGCAAAGCTTCCGCTCTGGACAGCAATTTGTATTTAGCATATTCCTCTTCCTGTAAAGATTGAACTTGGCCTTTCAACCATTGAAATCATGAAAGCAATTCATTAGTGGTATCCCCCAACTGACATAGAGACAACGAATGGGCCAACAAAGATTTCGCATGCAGCAATTCAGCGCGTAAAATGGGAGCATGCTGAATACCATACTGTCGGGATAACATATGCGCATTATCCCTAAAAATAGGTCATGCTTCCGTCCCTTCTGATAGGACCCTAAAACAAAAGGAATCAATTATTTGCTAAATACATTCCAGAAATAGATTTTGCAGGAGAAAGGATTGATTGAAACAAAGAGGCAAACGAGCCAAGAGAGCCTTATAGGCATGGACAGGTCGGTGTGTCATTTCCAAGATCATAGGATAGTGATCAGACAAGACATGCTGTCGCTCTATCCACATATCAATGATTGCAGGGAGAAAAGAATCACTTTGACAAATATAGATCCTATCCAGTCAGGCCCATGTGTTGGGATGCTGAAGAGAATGATAAGTATATCGTGAGTGTGATGGATGCATCCAAGACTACATGTCATCTTTCAATGACTCAGCTGCAAGAGCGTCCCAAGCGTGTTGCTTAGGACCATCCATAACGTGTTGTAAAGTTGTTTGATCCAGAGATGTACAAGCATTAAAATCTCCCATTACAAAGGCTTGACGAGCCATGGCAAGGCAATGCAAGTCATCCCAAACCTCACAACGTTCATGAGTAGTAGAAGGAGCATACACACCCACGAGCCATAAAACCTCTCTCTCATATTGGATTTCCAAGATCATGAATCTGTCTCTAAGGTCCTGAGAAATTAAAGATGGTTGCAGTGAAGATTTGATGGCCAACATTACTCCAGATTTACTTGAAGCACAACCACCAAAGAAGACAGAATAATCCTTATATACATAAGATGATCTTTTCAAAGTATGCTGTTTATGCTCCACATCACAAAGAACATCACAATTGCCGGCTAACACAACTTCCACAATTGATATTGCTTACTGGCCGAAGAGATACCTTTAACATTTCATAACGGAATTGTCATGATGGATTACAGAAAAGAAAACTATTGAATCCCTACTTTCCCTTTTCCTTTAACATCAACTGCTTTGGTTGCTTGAAATCTTTCTATCTCACTTTGAATCACGTCAACTAGATCTGCCCTTTGCAAACTAGCAATCGAATTAGGAGAAGGAAACTGTTGTTGCCGGGCACGGAAAACATCCCGAGGAGACACCATCCTCCCTCGCGAATCAAAGTGCAGTGCAGTATCAGAAACCCTTTTTTCATTCGCACCAAACAACTGCAGATTGAGGTTTCATATAGAACCCCTTACCTCGGTGTTGAAACGTCTGAGTGGTAGTTTGGGGAGCTGGGTGAACATGAGTAGACCGAGGCTCTTGTCTAGCATTATGGCAAATCACCGTAACCCAGGAATTATACTGAGGAGAGAAGTTTTGACCCACCGAAGGCGATGCATGTGGAATACCAGCTTGAGAAGCAACCTTCTTTCCATCTACTTGTCCCTACTGGACAATTTGCTCAGGTACAGCTTCAGGCTGCTGAACCATGTGCTGGGGAAGATGGTCATGCATATCCAAATGACGATCCATAGATGGCTGCATTACCTGCTAGCTTCTATCACATTCTGAAATGAAATGTCCCAATTGTCCACACCTGAAACAATGTCCAGCAAATATGCCCCATTTCAGCTCATAAACCAAAGTTTGCAATCCTGGAACCTCAAAATGAACTTTGGTCGGGTGAGGTTTCCCTGTATCCCAAAGCATACATGCCCATTCCTGTTACAGGAAGGCCAAGCGAGGCTCAACCAACACCTCGCCAAGAGTCTCAAAACGAAGGGAAGAAGTCGCCAAAGATGAGCAGGAAAGTCAACCACCTCGACCCAAATTGGGCATGCCTGCCTAAGTACCTCTTGAAATTACCGCTCAGGCCATCATAAATCTCTTCCACAAGGGAAGCCTGCCCTTGCCCCAAAGCATCATCTTGACACATCTCCATATTGGCAAGCATGGATAGCAACCATGCCCGGATTCTGGTGATCAATGGGGTTCTTCCCGTAAAGTAAAAGATGGCTGCCCTCTCATGGAAGGCAACAGTCTGTTGTACAACAAGATCAGCACCCATAACAGCGACCACATGTTCCCCTTGTGGTAAAGAACTTGCTTTACCCTCATTAGGTTGAGCATATTCCGACATTAGATGATTGGCAGAGGCCAGCATAAACTGAAAAGACTCATTAGTTTGAGAACACGAAGCATGAACCTTTTGCTGAGGCAAATTCAGGGCACACAAGTCTGGTTCTTCGACCAACATCTTGCGATGTTTACCCATCTTGTCCCCTTCCCTTAACTGCCCAGAATCTTCAGCTGACGAATCGCCATCTGATTCCGCCAAGTCTTTATCGTCCCCATTTCCAATATGCTGGTCTAGAAAGGCCATATCAATACCATTAGATTCTTGCAAATTTTCCATTTCCGAGGTTGATGCTGATTACACAGATTATTGCAACTCTGGCTGTCTGTCACATAACAGAACTGAATCTGTCTCCTTCTGTAGGCTGTTGTACCTCAGGGCCTCAGGACCTCAGGACCACAACACCAATCTATACTATGCTGTTCAGTTTAAACAAACCTTTTACAATCTCGGTCACTCACAGTCTGTCTTACCCGGGATTAGAGCAGGTCTACACACCCTCACTGTCAGACGCAAAGCAGGGCGCCTCAGGAATGTCAGATTAGGGTGATGAGGATTGACAGTGGTGCTGGAACAGAGCGCCTGCTGGGCAGAAGGCAGCAGACCTAGCTCAAGCAGGCAGAAGACACAGGCATCTGGACGTCAAGGGCAGGAGACGAATTGACGGGACAGGCGGGAGGAAACGAGGCCCCGCTCTGGTAGGAACAGGCAGGACGAAACGAGATGAAGTGAGGGTAAAGGACGAAGTGATGGGAAACAGGCAGCGTTTGGGGCAGGAACAGAACGACATTGGCGTCACGTCCGTCTGCCGGTAGGAAGGCGCAACCCTCTCTCTCACACTCGCCATCGCTACTCTCTCTCTCTCTCTCTCTCTCTCTGACCTCTCCCTTCCTCTCTCTCTCTCTCTCTCTCTCTCTCTCTCCCCTTTCTCTTGCCATTCATCATTCTTAACTTCCATCTCTTCTCTCTCTTTCCTTTCTACGCCTCTCGATCTAGCCCTACCTTTAGTCATTCACTATCTCTCTATCACAATGCCTAAGCCTCCTCATGAAGTTTTTTGGATTCTAGACTACAAACCTTGAGAAGGCCTTGAGCAAGACTATTAATGGACTTGCAAGTTTTGTGAATAGTCCTGCATATGTAGACCAACTAGGCTTCTTAATTCACTTGTGCAAGATGGGTGGATGATTCGGGCCATGTCCTAAATGCCTCAAGCATTGTCCAATGAGATAAGGAAGAAGAACTCTCCCATGTCCAATGAAATCCGGAATGTAACTTCAAGCATGGCCAAGGCTCAAGAGAAGGTTTGTCTTGGATGTGAAAGTTGAAACTTGCCTTTTCATACAACGCTTTTTAAAATGAAACATGACCCTTAGCCTTGGACTCTTATACTTGTAGGCTTGTAACTGTATGCTAGTGCGTGATACAACTCTTGGAATTGGAGTCTTATAGTATAGTCTTGTAACTATTTTTCATTTTATGATATTTGAACTTTCTATCTTTTTTTTTTTTTTGCAAATAAAGTGCGGCTAATTATATTACTTCAAAAAAACCTTGAATACAAAGAAGTGCTCTTGCTCAACAGACTCGCAGGAGCTGATACAGAGTCACGGAATTATCAAATATCTAGGCCTCTCAGGGCGGTCTAGGGGGGATGGGGGCAAGAAGCAATGGAAGGGGGGTATATCGCCATTTGGGGTCGCCTGCCTCTGCTGCATCATGAAAAACAAGTCTTGATAGCCCCAAGTGCACATGAAGTGAAGACAGAGCTCTTGACGAGCTCGAGACTCACCCTGCACCTGGTCCCATCAGCCACGAAGGGAGTGGATGATGGAGGTCCAGAGCTTTGCCAAAGTCGCAAGTACAGAAAGTCCCTCTTCTCCAAAAACCTCCTGACACTGCGCCTTCCAGAGACGCCATCCAGTGAGACTTTCTACAATCTCCCATACCCCTGAGTGGTTTGTTGTGGGCTCTAGTTCTTGGCGGATGGATAGAGCCTCCAAGCCGGCTACTGCGCACGACCCAGCCTCAATAAGGAAGATCGTGTCTTGCATCCCAGCTTCATATAGAAGGTGACGACACTGGCTGACTGCTTGCCAACAGAAAGCTCCCCATGAGATACATCCAAGGCTGGGTGCTATGCGGTGGAGAATGCGGCATGCTCCTCTCCACACTAGCTGTGCCTCCTCACACGACTAGATGCAGTGCTTTGGAGTTTCCAGAAGCTATTGTGTGCAACGTTTACATCCTCCATCCTTTTGCATCTAGGCTAATCGACTCCCTACCGCCAGGCCTCCATGTGCCACCAGCCATACGAAATACGATACCCTTCTCGGCCTCCAGCTGTCCCATAGGCGGCGCTAGAAAGTCTGTCGAAAAGCATCCGTGATGCTGTGCTCCGCCCAGTACCTGTTATGTGACGGTGCCGAGTCCATGTCCTCCTACATCAGCACGTGTCCTTCAATCTTGGCTGTGTAGTCGAGGATCCTTGGTGGCTTCTTGGTGACCGCAGTGGCCGGCCATAGCCATTCTCCTGGATCCCACTCCAACTCATCAAGTGGTCTGCCCTCCCAAATCCTGAGGTGCCACTCTCGGATCTCCTCCCAGAAAACATAGGGGTCCAGTCGCCATGTCTTCCCCTGAAGGCCCACCACCTGAATCCTTCTCCACGAAAGGACAGCTATCCCCTCATCCTACTGCCCTTTGACAAGGGCCAGACGCCCCCCCTCCTAAACGGTGAAGAAAGTCCCATGTGGGGTGCTGCCCACTCTACGTGCCGCCTGTAAGGGGGTACCTGTCGGTGAAAACTTAGCGGCCCATACCTCCCTGAGGTCTGTCGGCTCTTGCACCGAGGAGCCAACAAGCCACTCTTGAGGTATTGCTGTGTCAATCTCCCGTCTCCTCAACTTGACTCCTCTCTCTAGCAACCCGATGCCAGTTGCAACACCTCCTTGTCCACCAACCTATACACGTCCCACTAGGTCCTGATGGTGCGAGCCGGGTGGCCTTCCAACTAGACACTGGATGTGGGGGTGCTCGCCAATCTGTACTCCCTCCTGATCTCTGACCTGGGGGTTCTAGATCACCGACTAACGGTCTATCTCCTCTTGGCAATCTGGGGGGCTTTGAATTAGGGCCTTACGGAGGCCCTGTCACACACGAAGTAAGCTTCCTAGGAAGGGGGATCTGGGGGGCGGATTTGGGCCGTCGTGAAGATCCATCTCAAAAATGGTCTCCAATCCCCACCAAGCCTCAGTTTGCACTCTTGGAGACCCTCCAATCCCTGCCAAGCCTCGGTCCACACTCTTGGAGACTCTCCTTTAGTAGGACCTTTCAGGTCTGCCCTGCTAGTGTGAGACCGTGGACTACAAGCTTGCCCAAAAGGGCCATACTCAGATGCTTTGGGTCAACGATCCCAAGCCCTTCCTCTGACCGGTGCCGGATGATGGTTGCCCACGCCACCTTGGCCCGAGAGTCCCTGAAACCGTCCGACCTGGCCCAGAGAAAATTCCGCACTAGGTGGTGAAGCTGAGCAACACAGGACGAGAAGAAGCACCAACATGAGATGATGTACCAAGCCGTTGCTAGGAGGACTTGGTTGACCACCAAGGCTCGGCCGGCTAGGGAGAAGTGAGCAGTACTCCAATAGGTTAGCTTCCTCCGAATAGAGTCGAGGACTGGGAGAAACTGTTGGGCAAGGGTGATGTCGAGTCCTACCTGGAACCCTAGGTAGCGGACGGTTTGTCCTCTGCATAACCATCGAAATCCCAAGTGGACGCCCCACTCCGTACTAGAGTCCAGGTTTGTAAGGAAACCAACCGATTTTCGCCAGTTGATTTTCGCTCCTGTTGCAGTATAGAGCTAGTCTTACTCTCTCCAGCATCAACTCATCGTCCTCTATGTAAAGTGCTGTATCATTTGCATACTCCGAGTCTAACACCTCACTCTCCTCTCTCACTGGAAGTCGGAGGCCGTGTAACTCACTCACACGTGATCTGAGGAAGTGAGACATCGCCTCTGCAAAGAGTATGAATAGATACGGGGCCAGTGAGTAGCCTTGCCATTCCGATCTCTCTAGCTGCACTCCTCCCCTCTCGTGCCACCTATGAGAACCTTGCTAGTAGCCGATCTGTAGAGTGCAGAGGCCTCATAGATCCATGCTTGGGGGAAGCCCAACCTCTCCATGATGCCCTCCATGAAGTCCTAGCCCATCTTGTCATAGGCTTTCTCAAAATCCAGTAGTACAACCAAATCCTTGACCACTGTGCTGGGCCCAGTCTGTCACCTCAAAGAAGGTAAAGACATTGTCTAGGATGCTCCTATCCTGGACAAGGCTTGTCTGTGTGTCATGAATGATGTCTGGAAGCACGGGGCAGAGTCGCCTACCAATCATCTTTGCCAGTGCCTTATAGGCAACTGGCAACAGGGTGATCGGTTTCCACAAGGATAGCTCCAATCGGTCTCCCCCTTGGGGAGGAGACTGATAAGACTTGCCGATAAACTCCGTGGCATCGGACCTGAATTGAAAATCTCTTGGAAAGCCAGCAGTAAGGGGTCCTTCACTACCTCCCGGAAGGTGGTGAAGAAGGCCTTAGAGAGGCCATTCTGTCCCGGGCATTTCTGCCTGTCCTGTGTGTGAAAAGCCTCCTCTAATCCTTCTTTGTAAAGGGGGCTAGGAGGGAGTGTCCCATCTCCTCTGTGACGAGGGACGGGATGTGATCCCAGACCTACTGTCTACAACACTTTCCTCTGGCTGAGGCTATCTTCTGTTTGTAGTAGTCGGTGGCAATCTCCATTACTACCTCTCGAAAGGTGGTGAAGAAGGCCTTAGAGAGGCCATCCTCTCCCGGGCATTTTTGCCTGTCCTGTGTGTGAAAAGCCTCCTCTAATTCCTTCTTTGTAAAGGGGGACTAGGAGGGAGCGTCCCATCTCCTCTGTGACGAGGGACGGGATGTGATCCCAGACCTACTGTCTGCAACACTGTCCTCTGGTGGCTGAAGCTATCTTCTGTTGGAAAAGGCGTCTGTAGTAGTCGGTGGCAATCTCCATCACCTTGTCTAGGCTAGAGCGAATCCTCCCATACTGATCAAAGGTTGTGTATTTGCTCTTCTAAGGTGCAGAGCTGGTGTGCTTGAAAGAACTCCCTGCACATCGTGTTCTCCTTCCGCGACTAGAGGGCTGCTGAGGTGCGGAATGAGAACTCCGAGCGCCTGTCCTCTAGGCTGGTGATGACTGCTCGTGTGTGCACCTCCTGTGCGTGGAGGATGGGATCCCTTGGTGTCTTTTGTAATAATCTCTGCGTGGCTGCTAGGTCCCGTCGGAGTGCTCTCTCCTTCTCCCAGCACTGGTGCCTGGCTTGTAGGGCTGCCTCCTGGCAGATACTGCTTGACTTGGTTAGGACCTCTGTAACCCCCTTTGCGATCCGATTCCTTTTGCTTCATTTCCTAGTCCAAATCTTCTCAATCCGTCTCTTCACCTCCTCTCTCCTGTAGATCGAGTCAGGGATCTGACAGGATCGTGTACCTGGGGAAGATGCTGGGGGATCAAGTGTCACGAGGACCGGGCAGTGATCGGACAGAGTAGTGCCAGCCAACTTCCCTATCTGGCCTCTGCGAGAGCATCTCCACTCTTCCACATAGAACCTATTCAACCGCTCCAGCAAGACTCTGCCTAGCCACCTATATCCCCACGAGAAGTCCAACGACCTTTCCCTCTTGTGGAAAGCTGGGTCTCTCCAAGCATCGCAAGCTTGTACTGCCAGTAGGAAGACCTCCCATGCTTCCTGCTCCTCCCTAGCCATGCCCTGGTAGTTTTTGCCTCTACCCTGTTGGTCCTCTAAGGTCTCCAGGTTGTTGAAGTCTCCTTCAACAATCCAAGAGTCCACATGATCCCGTACGTAGGCGGTAAGGCTCGGGTCAATAGAGATGCATACACCTCCACTCCTGCCGTGGGCATTGATGGCGTACTCTTAGTAAGTGTGTGACCTGCCTAGGAGAACCTTCCCTACTCGATGGGCCTGGGTGGGGGTGAGCTTGTGCTCCTACAGAAGTAGGATGTCTATCCGTTCCGCAAGGGCCAGCTGCAACTCCTGCGGAATAATCAACTTCTTGAAACCATGTGCCCCACTATAGTGGA
Organism: Lygodium microphyllum; assembly: GCF_053477565.2. Classification (NCBI taxonomy): domain Eukaryota; kingdom Viridiplantae; phylum Streptophyta; class Polypodiopsida; order Schizaeales; family Lygodiaceae; genus Lygodium; species Lygodium microphyllum. The sequence continues at coordinate 129,859,593 of NC_141147.1, read as the reverse complement.
GACTATTCACATTCCTGGATGCAAGGTGTAAGCTCATGGGGAAACCTGTGATTGACCGAACATGTATTTGTTCGGTGTGGAAGCTACTGATGAGGAGGAAGATTTATGGGGCATGCAAGTACGCTTTGCCGCAGGCTTGGACGACGAACTCCTGTTCCCCATGGTGGCCCTCGGGTGGACCATAGGGGTGATAGATGCTCCAGGTGGTACTATCAATGCATCTATCAGCCATGCTGAGAGTCGTGACTTTGCACAGTGGTAGAAACGGGCCGCTTGTACTAGGGGCCACTCGATCACATCCATCAGAGCTCTCCACTGTGGAGGAGCTCGAAAGATAATGCTCAAATGTGGGACCTCGGTACCAGCCCACCAGTTAATGTCTATCATGCAACCTGGCCACTGCTGTGCAAACAGTGCTAGTCCTTCTTCTCCCATCCACTGGGAGATGTGGTCCATGACCTGACTATTCACTTCCTCCTCTATCTGTGCCGTTGTCCAATCCCCTGAGTGAGAGGACTGAAGGAAAAAGGCGTAGTATGGTCCATCTAGTGGTGCTAGTAGATGGACCTTACCCCTCCTTGACTTTTGAACCACGAAGATCCCCATCTCTAGAGGTAGTGGGAACTCTCTGCGCTCCACTACTCTTAGGTATGACCACGGGCCATTGCAGAAGATTTCCTGTGGTAAGAGCTGCGCTTGTCTCAGGAAAGTGTGATGGGCGTCAGGGGCAGATGAGCTGGTGGTTGTGTGGGGAGGGCAAGTTTGCTGGTGCGAGGAGGATCTAGGGGTGTGTGGCTCATCATCTCTTGTGGGAGGAGGGGGGGTGGGGTTGGGGGGGATCACCTATACCGGGTGCGAATCAGGGGGGTGCTCGGCAAGGGAGGTGGTGGGGGGGAAGAGGATCAAGGGATGGTGGGGTGGTTGGAGGTACGTGGTTGGTGTGGGTGGGGGGGCTGTGGGCTAGGGTCAGTGGGGGATCCATGTGAGGTTGGGGGGGGGTGGGTGGGTGTGGGGGTTGTGGGATCTCAAGTGAGGTAGCCTATGGCGCGGGTGGTGGATGTGGGGGATTGCGGTCCTACCAGGGGGGCGGGTAGGGGGGGCTGCGGAGTGCTTTGTTGGGGGGTGTTGCTCGCCCTCCTGCTCCCTATTGTTGAGGCTGTGTTTGAGGAGTTGGCTGTGGCCCCCCTGCTGTCTCCCTCTCTATCGTCTTTGGACCTGTGTGAAGCCGTCAGTGCCCACCTGCGGGCCTGTCGTGCTGGAGCCGCCTTGGCTCCGAAACACGTGCAATCTGCTACCTAATGCCGAAAGTTGTGATAGTACAGGGACTGCCATGGTTGCCCAGTCACAATGACCTGTTGCCTAAGGGAGTGACCTCCTGCCTCAATCTCTAGGAACTTTGGTATACTTTGTGTCTTTCACGGCCACTCGTACCTTTGGGACTCTTGCAAGTGTCATTGCATCCGAGAAGGAGGCAGGAAGAATTGTGCCAAAGAGCCGTCCAAAGTCCTCCACTAACTGGCCGTACTCTACCGCCAGTCCGGGGAAAAGTAAGGTGACTGGATGTCTGAGAAATCTGTTATGGAGCGCAAATGTCTCCACTATGAAGCCGCTATACCAGGGAACCATGTAAATGACCCCCTTCGTGGAGGCATAGGGTGAGCTCTCCACTAACTCACGAGTTGCATCCGCAGAGGCGAGTTGAACCATGAAGATCCCTTGGCCCTTGAGGACTGCCTCCACGATCTGCGTTACGCCAATGTGCAGCGTGGGGTGGAGCCAATCTCGCACTTGGGCCCCCGATGGGGAGTGTCCAACGACCTGACCAAAGATTGCTGTTTCTTTCAACTCCAGCTCTTTGGCACGGACGGCTAAGAGCTGTTCCTCAGAGAAGATGATGCGCAAGGTGTTTGACTGGGGGGCACTCGCAGAATGCGCCGGCGTCTGACCAGAGGCTTCCATTGCGCATCCCTGCTGAGAACCTACCTATCACATTGATGTGCTATACCGGAGGGGGGACTTGCTGTTTTCAAATCAGCTGGTGTGCCTGCTTGGCCGGCAAGCCTCAAGGCGGAGGAGGCGGGGGAAGCGTACAGGGGGGGGGGGGGATAACAGTCGGGGGATTGGTAAGGGGACATGCAGGGGGAAATAACGGGTGGGGGATTGGTAAGGGGGCAGGCGGGGGGGCGGCCAGGGGGGGAAGAAGGCGGAGTGGGGGCGGGCGGGATAGGCACAAGGGGGCAGCACAGTTGGGGGGGGGGAGGGGGGCGCAGGTTGGGTCCGAGGGCTGGTTGGGCATAGGCAGGCAGCAGGCAGGCGCAGGGCGGGGGGGAGGTTGGGCGTAGGCGACGGTACAGGCAGAGGTGGGGGCAGCTTCGCGACGCGATGGCAGGAGTTTTGTAGGATATTTCCTCCGATACATGTGATTTCAGTGAATTCATGCGTCTTTTTTCTGTCCAAGTGTGGAGCTTCTTCATGATGTCTTTAACTTTCTATCTGTAATTGACATGTTTTTATGTACTTGTAATGCACATTATTAGCTAAGTTGATTTTATATGTAAATTTAAATGAATGTATGAAACAACATATTTATTTGCAAAATTTTTGTGTAAGTACCGTACTGCACATATTTGTGTGATGAACATATCATACAAATTGTACCTGACTACCTTGAAGTACATGTCTTATCATGGTAGTTGATTTAGGATGCATTGCATCTACATTGAGTGTTTCTATTTGGGTTTTTTTTCCAAGAAAGGTGTTTTTTTCTTAAGAAACCTTTGTGAAATAAGCTTTAATAATATTATAAACATATCAATCATTAATATACCTTGCTTATTATGACTAAAATAAAGTATTAAGTAAAAGACAATCGGGATAGGAGACGAAAGACACATCTGCAAACTCATTTAAGGGGAATCCAAGGTAAGGTGTGTTGATCGGCTGGCTAGTCATTGGCAGCAAGTGTATGTAGTTATTGTCATCTAATATAAGAATTTTTGCATAATAGGAAATGATAGTTTCTTGAAAAGAAATAACAAAATTTAGTTGGCATGCAAAGCTCTGCCTATGTAAAAGGCAATCTCTATTGATTGCTATAGATATCTATATATCAGATAGATGAAATAGTGAATAAACCACGGAAAAAGATTCAAACCTTCGAATGACAAAATCAAAACCCATTGCCGAAAAACAGCCAGAAGGCCCTTTTGCAAGTGAATGATTAGAAGTTGTGAGAAGGAAAAGTGGGAGACATGCATGTTTCAAAAGTCAGTTAATAAAATAGGTTCTCATTCTTCCATTACAGATATTTTGTTTGTACCCAATTGTAAGAAACAAAAATGGCTTTGTTATTCTAATGCTTCAGTAGTGTTGGCTGATCCCAAATGAGCGCTTCATTTTCAGAAAGCTTGAATGTTTCAGGCATCAGGCACGCTGGTTGATATACTATGTTTTTCTTGTCCTGGAAAACAGAACCAGAAGTTCTTATTGGCGGAAATGATTTCTACTCATTTCCTCGCCTCAATTTGGACTCTTCTAGAATTTGTTGGATAGAGTGGAGCCATCCAAATATGCCATGGGATAGATCACTACTCTGGGTTGGTGATATTTCTGCAGATGGGTATACCTCTCCAACTTGGTTTTTTTTTTTTTTTGAAGGTTAATCTTACAGCAGATGTCTGTTAAGCTCAAATAAGGTTTTCTTGTGTAAAAATTATTCATGTCAAAGCTGGAGGAAGACATATCATGATAAAGGCTGGGAAGTTTCTAGCAGATTTAATGAAACCAAATTTTGTATGTTATTGATTTTATGCAGGACTGTTACAGATAAGTACTGTGTGGCTGGGAAAGATCACACCATAGTTGAATCTCCCACTGAGCCGAAATGGTCTCCTCTAGGTATCTGTAGCATGTACTATTGATTCAACAAGTAGATGTTGCTAGAGTATTCTTTTGCAAGCAAAAAATAACTCAATTGCCTTTTTAAACTGTCAGCATAAATTTCGCACAGGTAATGCAGATAAATATACAACATTTTTTGCACATTAGTGGTGGCCCTGTCTGGTTTTCTAAATAAATTTACTATCTCAACCTTGGGTGGGTATTTGTAATGCCTCATGGATCAGCCCTTATCTCCCTCACAGCAGTTACAGGTTGAACATACAAATGTGCTGAGTGACACTGTCTTGTCAAAAGTGAGTTTTTGAATTGGTTGGTGTTTTAGGGTCCAGCCTTTCCTCTAGCATTCCACCTTTAAAGATTGGCCTAAAAACTGCAAAGTAGCCCTTTACATACCATATCCTTGTTCTAGTCCAGCAAGCCTACGACCATTCATTCTGATTGATCCATGTGATTGAGTGTAGAAACCAATAATCTCTAGTATGTGATGGTTTTATTTTAAAAAATTGCAGAAAAGAGTCTCTCTCATAATATTATGGCTGGAGAGCAGGAGTCTACATTCCATATGTTCAAGGCCTTTCGGGCAGTATGGGGTGAATTGGGAAGAGAAGCCAAGGTGTGGAGGTGTAGGATCACGAAGGGACCAAGGTTATGGTCCCATAGTGTGAAGAATCGGACATGGTACACACAAGTGCGAAGAAACATCTGTTGAGGTTTTTGATGATGCTGAATGTCTCTTTGGAGCTGCTCCTAATGTGGAGTGAGTGATTAATGGAAGACCAAAGCTCTGTAAGATTGACATAGATTAAATGGTTCTCACTGCTGAAGATTAGTTGGTAACATATCTTCTAGATGTGCCACATTGTGAGACTCCCAATGAGCTCTTAAACCTTTGAATATGGTGCCAAGTGCTCTAACATCTGGCAGAGCTGGGCAAGGCCTCTATGCCTACCACACAAGAGCCAATCTAGATGATGAAAATTGTCTTGCATCATGGGCAAGTGTCAACCTTGGCTAACTGATTGTCATCAAAAGTCTCTGCAAATGATGTACCTGATGCTTGGTGCCAAACAGTGTAGAATCCTGCAAGTTCTTCTCCACGCCAGTTGTGTTGCTTGAAAAGATCAACACTTGGCAGCTGGGCAAGGCCTCTATACCTACTACCACACAAGAGCCAACCTAGAGGATGAGAATTGGGTCCTGCATCACACCGTGTTGAGCAAGTGTCAACCTTGGCTAACTGATTGTCAACAAAAGTCTCTGCAAATGATGTACCCCAGGCTTGGCACCAGACAGTGTAGAATCCTGCAAGTTCTTCTCCACTGAATTGCAGTTTGTATCAATATTTACAGGGTTGAAATCTGACAAAGCTTTAGATAGGGAGGTCAGAGACATGCACATGTGAGTTACCAACCTTGGTGGATCTTTGAATTGAGAACATAACCTTACGATGCTAGAGCCTTAAGAGGAGTACCTTGAATTTTTGAGCATTTGCAAGAGTAACAAGTTTAATGGCTGCATACTAATACTGGGAAGTTGCACTAGTCAGCTGTGAAGCATGATGTTGTCAAATAAATGAGCAAGTACATAGATTTCTGGAAGTCAAGCCTGATATCTGCTGGGCCTTTGTGAAAATTCTACTTAAGAGCAGTAAATAGGGGTAGATCAAAGGTACCAAAAAAAGAGGGTAGATCATCTTAAAGGATGATGGAATCTTTGTATATTGTTGAACAAAGTGGGCACCTCGGATACTGTCAAAAGCTTTCTAGAGTCCACAGCATATTATGTTATTTTTTCTTGTTTGCTGTGTACTTTGTCACGTAAGGTGTGAAGATTGATCCACAGTGTAAAAACGCCTAAAACTTGAAGCTCAGAATTAAAGAGCAGAAGAGATGCACACTCTGAGTCATTTTACTGTAACCCACAAGAAATTCATACATTGGTGAGTTCTGACTAGTCTAGATCCTAGGTCTGGGTATCATGTATGACTAGATCCTAGGCTGAAGTATGACTGACCTAGAAATATGATTCTCAAATTCCATGTCTTTCCAAATTTTTCTCTTTAGAGGTGAGTTTCAATGTGAGAGCAAGAGTTATAACTTATTTATGATCTCTTGTTCTTTTATAAGGAGGGGCTGGCGGCTTGTGAAAGTAGGGTTGTCCTATTTAAGAATAGGAACTTTTACAGAACTATTGGCACTCATCCCAGTAGGGTGTATGTGGTGGCTTACAAATGGTTCTCTTGTTATTTCTGCAGGTGATCTTTTCTATGTCTCCGACAAACATAATGGTTATTGGAATCTTTATTGCTGGGTAATTTTCTTGTGGATGTTTTTTGATCATCTATTTTAAAATTGAGTGATGAGGTTAGCCATACAAATACAAACATTAAACCCAGTCAGTAACGTAATAGATGTCGGATTAACATGACAATCGCTCGTTGTTATTCATGCCCTTGAATTGCGTAGTGTAGTTGAATGGGTCAGATTCCCATCTTGTTAATCTGATCTTTAGATTTTAGTACTGCAAATGGTGAGAGAACTTGGAGTAATGTGATGATAAACAATGACTGCAGTAAAAAAGAGAGCATGTTTTGATTTTGTATGGACACATAACAAATCTAAGGTGGCAAGGACTTGTATCTAATTGTTATTGATCTCTTCCTTCAGTACAAAAATTATCAGATGGAACACTTTGTACGCTTATTGATAGTATATGTCCATCATTCCCAAAATCCAACTTGTGGTGTTGGATTGACCGAGGGGTCACCATTGGTATTGGGTAATCTTCTAGTGTTGAGATTAAACTTGATTCCCTTGTTCCAATTTCTAATTGCTTGTTCATAATGCCAGTCTCATGATGACATTGAGAAGGATAAGCATGGTCCTTGTAAATATCTATTTTCTATCAGATGGACTTAACAAGTGAGACAGACGGGCATATAACTCATATTGTAACCCAGTAGAGACAGTTCTTATGATGCAAATGTTCATGGTGTCTGGTTTCATTATTTTTCCTGCTGTGTGAGTGTGAGAAAAGAGAGAGAGTGGTAAATTGTATCTGATATTTCTAAAAAAGTCAGAAGATGCAGTGTTTTTAGTAGTTACAGAAACAAGGATAGAGGGGGGAATTGTACTCAGTTTAGTGTCTTGAACTGCACAACATAGCTGTGATCTTGCTTGCAGGATGGCATCACTGCAGTAGCTAAAATCTGTCCATTGTTATCATCTTCATGTTTTAAGGAAGTTGTTGCGACAGCTATGTTTTGTAATAGGTGGATTTCCTGGTTTCTTCTATGCTTGCTATCCTAGCATCTTTTTCTCAACAGGATGCTGCAAAGGGACTCAATCACAACCTTTGTCCCATGGAGGCTGAATTTGCAAGACCAGCATGGGTTTTTGGACATAACTCATATGACTTTTCGCCAGAAAACACAGTAATCTGCTCTTATAGGTGAGCATCTCTTTTACACTCACATATTTTCTACAAGAACTAAATGTATTCGGGTCAAGTATCTTGTCAAATTTTGTGAACATATCCTAAATTACACCAGGTTGAGAAGAGGAGGGTAAAGCTCACTGGATTAGGACTCTGAGAATTAGCGGTTCAGAGCAATTGACTTTATTGCATCTGAATCCTGTACACTAGCAGCCACCTCTAAGAGAAGCTTTAATATCCTGCTTGCAGTCGTAAAAAGAACAGTTCCTGTTCCATCTTGGCTTTTTTGTACATAAGTTTTTGGCAAATTTCTTTCTGCCTCTGTTGCCTGGTGCATTTACATAATGATATGTTGAATGGCAATTGCTGGCCCATCATTTGCATTCATATCAGGTTCTTACCCTGATGCCATCCTGCACTGCTCAAAGAGGAATATAAGGAGCATAGTTAAGAAAGACAGGTGCTTTTGGGAAAACTGTCTGAATTGCTAAGCGTGCTATTGCAGGTCTCATAACTGCAACTTGTTCTTAGGATAATGAGATGGACAACCACTAACTGCCAGCACATGTTTCGTCACAACCATGAGGAATGAAATGAAACTTTGGAATGAAAAGTTGATCTTGTACTTTTTTGTTTGCTTTTAAGCAGTACAGGGAAGTTTTGGGGAAAATGAAACGTTGAACTGATTCAGTATGTGTTATTGTATAGCTGGTATATCTGCAGTTTTGAGCTTTGGTAACTAGGGATTTATGCCACACGTTCTTTTCACCTCTTTAAAACAATCAGCTTATTAAAATCATCATCTGTGGGCCATGGTGCCATCTTAGTACCATGATATATCTGGTTATGTAGAGAGTACTTGTATCCGATGCTTAATAGGAATTGGATTTGTAGCGAAAACAAAAGAGAAATCCTTGGGTGCAGGGAGAAAGGAACATCTTACCTTGCAAAGCTAGATGTATCATCAGGAGCTTTAACCAACTTGGAGCTTCCGTTCACGGAGATATATGATTTGGTGCGATACTTTTGGCTTGCTTGATTGAAAAAAATGATGTGAAGTTAATCTTTCAATGGTAGTAGAGTTGCAGATAAAAGTAAGAAAGTGTAAGAAGTAAGATGCATGTAATATGTGAGATAACCCTTTTTGGAGTGTTTGAGATCTATAGTAAGAAAGTGTAAGAAGTAAGATGCATGTAATATGTGAGATAAACCTTTTGGAGTGTTTGAGATCTATAGTGAGTGCAAGTTCCAAAACAATATAAACATCATGATCAACATCTTGCACATGTATTGAACATGGAAAGTTTTAGAAAACAGAAAACTGCAAAGAATGCTTTCGATTCTCAATTGGATTGTTTTCTTGAGAGTGATGACCGAGACAACACAATTTGGAAGGGAGTGTTTGTACTTCGAAACAAATTTGGAGTAGGGTAGTCATATATAGCTCCCTCCAATGCACCCATTGTGTGATAGTTCAAATATTATTTAGGGTTTAGGGTTTAGGATAGGCAGGGGTGTTCATGGACTCAAATTTTCCCAGTTCTACTAATTTTTGGATCGATACTGGCTTCCACTATCGTTTTTAGCTTATTCTCCTTTTTTCTTATTATTCATACATATATGCTACCAAGGCTGTTCTTCATGTTAGTAGATGCTTTCCAGCTACCCAGGCCTGACATATGTATGCGTTCTTCCCTTGGTCGAACGAGAACTTTGTGCAATAGTATGTTTGGTCCGAGATTTAATGCAGTTGTTGTAGAGAGGGTGTCTTGTCTTGACAGTACTAGAAGCTATCAAAGAGGCATAGACCTGACCTCAAAACCTCTCTTGAAGTTTCTAGCTTTATTTGTGGTGAGAAATCCATTGACAGCTTGGCTGTTTCAGATATCCTAATTCATTCAGTCTCTTGTGATCTTCAAACTTGTGCTAGCCTAGTCTCCATGATCACTCGGGTCTTGACAAGATGAAGTTGGAGTTCGGAGGGGCTGCACGGTGGCTTTAAGAGGATGAGGAAGAGAAGAGAGCCCTTCTTGCAGACTCAGGACTGTGGTCCCATTTTTCACGTAACCCCTCTGATGGTTTGGCATTATAGGCCACTAGATTGGTTGTTCACAAAATCATTGTACTTATGATGTACTTCACTACTCTCTACGAGGTTCTTTGTCTTTTACATGTTACCTCAGGGGAATCTTCTTTGAGGTGCTATTAATACCACAAAGTGATGTCCAAGCTATCATCATTGCCTTTGGGAATGAGATTGATCTACCTCTTGGATAGTCTTTGGTATACATCTTGATACCATAATCTCTTGAAAAGTGTGTCATAGCTTTCTCACTAATATTTTTCAAATAATCTTGAAATGTCCTATCTAAATGGTCTATTGGGCACTTGTCTCATGACAAGGTTGCATAGGCTCTTATGATCTCCTCCTTGGAGAGGTGGCAATAATTGTGTATTTGAAATAACTCTTAGAGTGCTTTGCTTGGGAGTAACTCGCAGAGTGCTTTGCCACACTCCTTGATCATCCACATCTCTAGAGGGTCTAGTCATGGGATCCTCCCAAGCTAGGAAACTTGAGAGGTAGGGAAGATGAGGCCACTACAATATGGACAAACTTCCAAGATCCATATAACTTTGAGCTCCCTAGTCTAGTAAAGGTAGCCTAGAGATACAATTGATACAATGTTGTGTGTCAAGAGAAAAAGAGGCTAAGTGGCTAGGTGTAACTACGTTAGTCAAAGAGATTGAGTAGACCATGAGACTCCTCTTATGGAATGTTAGAGGCTTCCATGGATGGCGCAAAGATCAAGGATAGAGTCTTCTCTGAGAGATTCTTGGATGGACCCTAGTGGGATGCTTTCCAGATATCCTTATGATTTAGGAGTATCATCTTTTTGTAGCCCACATATTGATTGTGACATCATGTTTCCAAGGAGAGATCTTTGGATCTGAGTTTATTTAGAGGAATGTTGCCCAATATAAATAGATGTAGAGTTTTGGACATTGGTGAGATAATATATACCTTAGGTGGAATACTGGATTGTAAGTGGAGACTTTAGTGGAGTCTGTGGAGAATAAGAGAGGTAGGAGTGGTGAGACTATTAGAGATAGTGAGCTGACAACTTGGGACAAGCTGCTTTTTTTTGCTTGTGGCTAAAATCTGTGGTTTGCCGTTGGAGCTTGGTTGGTCTACTAGCTTTCTACAATCTCCTACTAGTCTACAAGCTTGATACATGTCTTTGAGAGAGAGAGCAATTGAGCTCAATTGATCTAGTGCTTTTGACAGGAATAGAGATACTTTTCTAGGAGTTAGCATGTTTTATCATCTCTACCATGAGGGTGAGCTTAGATTACTTGTTGCACAACTTTTTGGAAAGCTAGATTCTTTGCAAAGGGATATGTCTATTGCTAGGAAGCACCTACACAAGGAAATGATGTCCTTAATACCTTGTGTGCATCGTCAAGGGGATGATGGCCTTAGATGGTTCTTCCTTGATTCGAGGGCACATTTTCAAGGGAATGCTAGCCTAAAATGGATCTCTAGTGAGCAAAAAGTTGATGGGAATGCTTGTCCTTTCTAGATCATTATGTTTATCAACATGTGTATGGGTGATTTCCAGTTCTAGGTGATTCTATGATATCCATGCTAACTAGTTGTGGTGTCTACTTGTAGGAGTTTTGCATACATTCCTTTAGTCAAGGTACTTGTGAAGTATCTGTAGTCTATTTATGTATTCATTGTTAAGATGGATCTTTTGGATGATGTGTCGTGCATGTATATGTGGATTTCATATAGAGATCTTTGTTGACAATTCAATTGCTCTTAGATGGACCTCACTTCAAATAATTGTTTATTTGGTATTTGCATTGAGTTTGTTGTGAGATCACAATTATTTAGATTATCTTAATAGAGAGATTACATTATTGGGATGAGGTAGAGGTTATATGGTCGTATATTAATTCATTATCTATTAATATATTTTTAGATTATCCTTGAGTATGAATAAACTCTAGGTTACTAAAAAGTAAGTGCAATGGTACAATAGTATGTGTATATATGATATTGTAATATATAAACATAGCAAAATGCATTTTTAATGATGAACATTAACTTTTTCGTAGTTGATTTTTATTAAATTGTTGATTTTCAACAACATCAATTTATTTGATCAAGCCTCTTTAACATAAATAATATTATAGTATTAAATTTAAGATAAGCTTTTCTTTGGAATCAGAATAAGCTTTCTTTATGGTATGCTTTGCTATTTTCTTTATATAGTCCCTTTTTGGAAAGTTTTCTTAGCTTTTTTAAATCAAAGCAATAGAATTCATGCAAAACTAAGGAACAAGGTAAAAAGATAATGTTGTTGTTTCTCTCTCATTTGAAATTGGAATTTAGAGCTTTTAGAGTGGTTTTGGGGGGGTTTTGGCACGTTCTAGACATGGTGATGATGTCAAATATTCATGATACCTCATATAAGAAAGACTTTATGAGGAGAATCAATATATTTGTGAGTGACTTTTCACATAAGAAAGAGTTGAGAAGCATAAAGAATTCAAGGAAAGAAGTCCATTTGCTTCATGGAGACAAAGCCATAGGAATGATACGAGTTGATCAAGAAGGCCAACTACTTCCAAGAGGTGGTGGAATAAATGAAATATCACATTTTATTTTACAACAAAGAAAGAGATGGTGTTGAAGCTTGCCCTTTTTTTCGAAGTCATTAAGTGCCTTCTCTGATGGATCCTCATCAAGTGATGAAGAGTCATACCCTGCTCATGGAAGGCCTCGTCATCAACATATGTGTCTATTGAGCAAAAATATGGATTACTTGCTGATTAGCCTCTTAAACAGCCCCAAAACACACTAAAAATGCTCTTTTAGAGTAAAACCCTAAAATGGGGAACGATTCGAGAGAGTTTAGTGGAAACCCTAAAACAGGGAGCGATTTGAGAGAGTTTGTGTTTTGGTGACCAGCCTGCTGCCATTCACTATTCAGCACTCCTACAATCCGATTGATGGTAAGACTTAGGATCCATCTTCGGTGGACGTCACACTCCAACATTGCTCTGTCCTTGAGCACATTGTACACTCTTACATTCATTTACAGTATTCATTCACTTCAGAGTTGTGTTCTCTCTCTCCCTTTTTCTGTTTGTGTTTGAGTTTTGAGTTTTGTGTTTAGGGTTTGAGTTTTTCCCTCTGTGTCTGTGTCTGTCTCTTTGTGTTTCTGTCGTGGTCGTACACTCTATGTGTCCTCAATGCAAACCCTAGCAATTTCCTTCACATGGTATCAGAGCTAGTGCTCTTATAAAGAGTGCTCTGCGGATATTGTGGAGAGCTAGTCTTTGTGCGCGGCACACAATACAACTTGTAACTAAATCACAATGTACCAGACACCTTCTTCTCCAGTTTCTATGATGTCTTATCAGCCTTCTCCATCATTGGAGGCTCTGAGATGGCATGATGGACTCCGTGAGAAGAACGACACTCCACCTTCACCAGATTTTACTAACATGACAAAGGACTTTGAGGAGTACTATTGCAACAAGTATGGTGATGTTTACACCCCTCCTACCAGTTTTGCTACCACATTTGGACCGGTTGGTGAGGCTGGCCACCTCTCCGATCATGGAGGAGATACAGCATTCGGATCGTCTGGTGATTCATCTTCATCATCTCAGCCAGGTCCAATGTCAAGTTTGTACAATTCTTTTGTTTTGCATGAATCAAAACCCTCGCCTGTTTCTTCTTTTGAGGTACAGGATCTGGATGGCTTTGCATATGTGAACTTCAATAGAGAGGGCTCACGAAGAAGACGAAATTCAGGTACATCTACAGCTTCTGTTTCATTTGAGCATATCACACACACTTCTCACTTCCCTCCCATCCCACCCTCTTCTATATCACACCTCTCATAATCTTTCCAAAACCTTGGATTACACTCCACATCTGTATCACACATCCTCGGGGTTGAATCTTCCATCTCCGCTCCTAGCAGCTTTTCCTTCTCTACCCCATTCTCTACCTCTTTGCACCATGGTACCTCGTCAGGGGGAATGCCACCCTTTAACATAGTGTCTCTCACCTTTCAACACATAAGCACACCCATAACTTAAGCGACGACTATGATGGGGATGCCCCTCACTATCCCCAGCTTCACAACTCCCATGACCAATCATACGTAGGGATTTCCATCCTCAGCTTATGGTGTGCCTTCAGACTCTCCTTGGGTTACACCTACGTAGGGATTCCCATTTTCTACTCACCGTGTTCTCGTCCCATCTCCTTCGGTTTCTCATGTGGCTACCATGCCCATGCCTAGTCAACCCATCCCTATCTATGGATCCACCTTGTACACTACACGCATGTTTGGTGGGCACTCTGGGACCCATTCTCAAGTGTACTCCACTCCCCCATCCTACCCACACTACACTTTTTCACACTATCCATCTCTAAGCACTACCACTCTTGTTGCAACGGCCAACAATGCCTTCATGGATAAGACACGTTTTAATGGGTCAAATTTTACCACCTGGTCTAATTTCATACAACAAGTGCTTGAGTCTCATGGTCTTTGGGACCTCCTCATTGGTCTAGAGGCTATGCCGGACCCTCAACTAGCTCACTCTGATTGCATTCGTCAATGGAGAGCCCGCAATGCCACAACCAATGTTGAGCTGATGTAGGGATTGCTTCCTGAGTTTCACTCTCAGTTTGCAGCACTTCCCGCTCGCGTCAGAGTGTTGGAGTCACCTTCTCAACCGCTATGCAGCTCGTGATCATACTCGCCGCATCAATCTCGACTTTGAGCTTCAAGAGTTTTCTATTAAGGAAGGGGATGATCTAAAAGTCAAGTTGCTTGAATATAGACGGTTACTTGGCGAGTTCGCCACTACTGGCTCTCCAAAGTTAGATGACGATCAGGTTACATTCTTGTTGAATAAGTTGCCCGACAAGTATTTTAATTTCATTCAACACATTATCTCCCAACCTAGATTGCCAACCTTCTACGGGTTTGAGTGCTAGTTCTTGCGTTACGCGAGGTTGTATGATCAAGTCCACAAAAAATCCTCATTACAGCCTTATTCAGAGTAGAGGGGGTTGGTTGTCTCTTCTTCCGGAGGGACAACCACTAGTGGCAAGAACTCGCTAGATGTGAAGGCAAGCCAATTAAAGGGTGACTCCTCTTTCTCAGATGGAACCAAAGAATCTAGACCTATCTAGTAGCAACTCCATATTGCCAGAGAGTAGGCCATGTGGACGAGGAGTGTTGCCCAAGGTCTTCCATCTAAAAACCCTCAGCAGACCGCTGCGACTGCATAGTCGAGTGGAGCTATGCTCTCTACTCATGCTTCATCTGGTCCTTTAGCACCCGTTGTTGTTGCTGTTGGACATGTGACTTGAGTACAGCCTCAACAGTCCATCTCTTTCACTACCCCTGAGGGATTGGTTGATTGGTTTGCAGGTTTCGATCTTGTTGGATTTCATGCATCCATCTCATCTTCCTCTCCACCTCATCAAGTGTTCCCTTGGCAGAGCCCTACTACTGGACATACGTGATGATAGCCATCTTCTTCAACTCGCATTGTTGAGAGTGGAAAAAAATTGAAATTTTGACTAATTTTTGTTGTTTTTGAGGATTAAATGATTGATTTTTGATGGATTTAGAGTGATGTATGGTTGTTAATGGAAGTGTTTGAGAGTGTTTTGGATGATATTAATTATCTTTTGGAAGTTCATGATGATTCTTAGTGGAGATATGAAGCTCTGTGATGTTTTGATAGGTTCTGTTGAGGTTCTGTATATCCTCTGTATAGCTTATTTTTTGTTTTGATTTTCTTCTGTATGAAGGATGGATTGATGATTGATGAAGATTGAGATCTTTTAGAAGCTTATTGAATAGTTTTTGATAGTTTGGAATGGATTGAGTGTGAGTTATGAGGTTCTGATGACCTTCTGTAATCCTCTGTAGACCTTTTGTAGAGCCTCTGTCTCTGCTCTGTCTTTGTACTGTAACTGTATTGTAGCTGCTTTGGTACTAAGTAACTGTTCTGTAGGCCTTCTGTAAGTGTTCTGTAGAATGTATGTGTGACTTTGGAAAAGTTTTTTAACTTTTGGAAAGGATGAATCTAAGTTCAAAAGAGCTAAAACAAGTGGAAGAAACAGCTGTTGAAGATTGAAGAGAAGACTGAGTGACAATGACAGTAGTGAGCTGTGAAGAGACACTGTAGTGGCTCTGGTGACTCTTCATATCAAACATACCTCTTGGGAGGTGCATCCACGACCTAAGAAGGATTATTGAGAGTTATTATGAGAGTATTGTAGTGAGGAGATTATGTACTATTGATAGAGAGAGAGAGAAAGAGTCAAAGATAGTCAATTCTATCAAAACAGTGTAAGTGTATATGAGAGATTGAGAGAGAGAACTATGAAGACATTGAAGATGAATACTATGTGATTGATCAAAGATGGTGTATTCTTTTATGTTCCTTGTTCTATTGATGGATTCTATGAAGATATTGAAGACTATGGTTGATTCTATCAAATCCGTGGGAGATATCTACTATGATGCTGCGTGAAGAATTGCTGTTTTCTTTGTTTTGATGATTAGATGAATGAAATAAAAGCTTGTTGATGTTACAAGATAGATTTTCTTGCAAGAGAATTCCCTTTTTCTCGGTGTTCCTATTAGGGCTCCACGCATGCCTCTAGGTCCTTTCGGATACCCTAGGTCAGTCTAGCATTTATTTTTTGCACTCTTAGAGTCGGGCCATAGGATTCATTATCCTTGGTCTTTCCATTTTTTTGTCTTCTGGTGCATTTACTCATACACATATACATTCATTGTATTTATTTTGAGTTAAATTTTCTTTCGGTTTTGTTTTGCTTTGGAGCATCTAACCACTAACCTCTGTGTTTGGAGGTTCTCATCTCTTTTGCAAGGTTTTGTCTTTCAGTATAGGGCTAACTTGCAGATTGCTTTGGTCCTCCCTAGGCTAGAGATGTGGGGATGTGCACGGTTCCTTTCATGGGGTTTCATCATCCTAGGAGTGTTTGCTCTTCTTCCAGCATGGCGGTTTCCCCTCCCGAGACGGATCATGCAGCATCTCTCTCGATGCTATCATGGCAGTGATTTTTACCTTGCTCTTCTAGCGGGGTGCTTCATCACTTCATCTTCTTTCATTCCTTATGGTTCTCGACACCATATGAAGACCGACATCAGGCTCCTCTTTCTTCTTCGGCATCTACATCCAGGTTGAGGGGGGTTCCTATCCTTCTTGGTATTCTACAGGCTCTAGCACTTTGGCTTCAACATCGGCTTCTTCCCCTTGTTGTACCTTACCCTTTGCATTGCATGATTACATCATCCTTGTACTAGGGCGCTTGGGCAAGCGAACAATTTCCCCACAAGGGACACTGTCCAAGTGGCACTTGCTGCATGAGCATTCTTCAGCATGTAGCATACTTTGCATCTCATTGTGCAGAGCACCACTTGCGCGGATCCTAAGTTGTTTCCATCGGCGGCTGTTGTTACTACACCACCATCCTTCTTCATCACATGGATATCTCATCACTGGGCTAGGTAGGGCTTGGTAGGCCACTGGGCAGCCGACGTAGACCCTTTGTTCGATGCCCTGTCCTCTTTGGGGTGACCACTTGGATTTCCTTGGTAAGATAACCATTGCCTCTGTAGTCTTGGTAGGCCATTGGACAGCCGACGTGCACCCTTTGTCCGATGCCTTGGTTGCTTCGGGGTGGGACGCCTGGGGTACATAAACATCACAATGATTGGCCTAACCTTTCAGCTCAGTTTTGGGTCTGACAGGGGATGTTGGGCTAAAATTTGCATTACTTGCTGATTAGCCTCTTAAACAGCCCCAAAACACACTAAAAATACTCTTTTAGAGTAAATCTCTAAAACGGGGAGTGGTTTGAGAGAGTTCAGTGGAAACCCTAAAACGGGGAGCGGTTTGAGAGAGTTTAGTGAAAATCCTAATTTTTGGGGTGCCCTTTCACATCTATGAATAGACAGGCTGCCCCCATTCAGCCATTATCCTTGTTTGCAGGTTACACCAGCCCACACACCTTCTGCTGCTGTTGGCGCCCAATTTCCAGCCTGCAGCCCGCCTCCATCTGCTGTCCAGCCAGCATCGACTGCAGCCACATTATCTGCAGCCTGTCCATTGCTGTAGGCGACAGCTCTCAGCTACTGGCGACTGCCCCTAGCACTGTCAGACACTATTTCGGCCTGTTGTTTATCGCAGATTGTGCACAATTTCCAGCCTCTGATCGGTGGTACACTGCTGCGTTGACCAGTTTCCAGCCTCCAGACTGTTGCGTTTTGGTGACCAGCCTGTTGCCTTTTACTATTCAGCACTCCTACACTCTGACTGGTGGTCACAGACTTGGGATCCGTCTTCGGTGGACGTCACACTGCGACATTGCTCTACCCTTGAGCACATTGTACACTCTTACATTCATTTACAGCATTCATTCACTTCAGAGTTGTGTTCTCTCTCTTCCTTCTTCTGTTTGTGTTTGAGTTTTGATTTTTGCGTTTAGGGTTTGAGTTTTTGAGTTTTACGTTTAGGGTTTGAGTTTTGCCCTCTGTGTCTGTGTCTATGTCTGTCTCTTTGTGTTTTTATCGTGGTCGTAGACTTTGTGTGTCACCAGTGCAAACCCTAGCAGATTCCTTTAGTGTCGACATTCTTTACCCTTGTTTCCGTCTTCATCCCCATCAAGGTTGCATTTTGTGGACGTACACTACCTTTCGTACGGTACTATAGTGTATACTTGTTTTGTATAGTACCGTATGGTTTGTGTGTGTTCAAACTATACGAAAAAAAAGACAGTTTAAATTGTCCCTTCGTACATTTTTTTGAAATTCTGCCTATTCTTTGGGTATTACACATTCAAAATTCTCTGATTTCACAACCCTTCCTCTTTCATACTCCTTTCTATTCTCTTCTCTCTCACCTTAGCCCTTATAAAAGGGCAACACCCTCCCCCCATCTCACCACACAAATTAGTCTCCATCTGCATCAATCTCCCTCTCTTGAGCTCAACTTTTAAGCCTCCATCTTCTATAATCTCTCTCTCTCTCTCTCTCTCTCTCTCTCTCTCTCTGTTTCCCTCAATTTCTCTTCCTCCTATCCCTATCTTTCTCTCTCTCCCTATCCCTTTGCTTGTTGCTTTCCCTCTTCCTATCGGTTTTCCTCTCCTTTTCTTCCTCTCCTCTCCCTCTCCCTCTCCCTCTCTTCCTCTCTTTTTTTTTTGTGAAGATAATTCAATTAAATGGCAATATTTACATCAGATCATTAGGTCGGCCAAGAAAAACGGAATAAACACAAAGCAAGCGGAAAGACATCTAAGACCATAACACACGAATATCACATAGAAAGGACAGCTAGAGTGGAGCGAACAATATCCAGCCAAGGAGCAGCAATGTTAGCAAGAACGACATTAGTTGAAACCATAGAGGTGATCTGCCATAACAATAAACTCTCACCCTCTCTCTCCCTCTCTTCACACTACTTTATGGAGTATAGATATGGAGGCTCAGTCTTGACCACCGTAGGAGATTAGGACGCACTTATGACAGATGGAGGACGATGGAGAAACCCCTAGTATCCAAGATATCCAGGGATCATCAGAGCCGAGCTAGCAGCTACACCGATTGTGGTAGAGGCCCTCACCTGATCGGTTGCATACATACATAGCCTATGGGACTTACCCAGACACAGATATGCACGGTTGGCCCTTGAGTCCTCTAGGCAGCTTGCCAGAGAGGGTGATACTTCATGTTGGTATGCACAAGTTACTCCCCTTCCAGTACTCCCTTGATGTACCATCTCTTGATCTGAGCAGGTTAGAGATCCGCAAGATCATTAGGATGGATCTTACCTAGTTGGATATTAGGCGGACATGGTTGATGCTAGGGCAGGAGCTAGGGACAAAGATGACTTTCTACAGTGAGCATTTTCTTCATACCACAGATGATGGATTTATTGTTCGCCCGAGATACGTGGACACCCACCTTTCCCATGGGATCAAATGTACTATGGGCCAGTTGTGCACCTCCTCACATTAGCTACAGATTGAAACTGGCAGATATAGATCCGTCCCACTAGAGGAGCACATATGCTATATATGCCAATTAGAGCCAGAGACAGAGGCCCATTATATTTGCCGCTGCCCAGCGTATTATGATGTCCTTGTTTTTTTCCGCTATCTCTTTAGAGACGGATTTGGACCATTATCTAGAGTCATGGATTTTACCGATCAACGATGCCTTGGCCTCTTTCTTTTTGAGATACGACAGCTTCCTGACATGCGCCTCAGGAGTACAACTGCTAGAGAACATCGAGGCCCTTCATAGAGGCAGCTCACAGATTTCTTTGCAAAGGAGACTCAGAAGACTTCAATACAATTACAGTCACAGTCCACACGAGAGCCTCTCTTACTGCCACAGTTCACACACAGACAAGGAGTATTGATTGATTGAGCTGTTTAGCTTAGCCGATCCAGACGTCCTAGGCCTTGACACAGACACTGACAACACCTTCATAGGCGGATACAGGGGATTATTGCTTAGGCTAGAGCTAGGCCTTGTATACCCACAAGAGATTGTGCCATTTGGAGCTCATTGTTACTAGATAGAGCTCTATGTTTTACACATAGCCATAGTTAGTTTCCTTTCTTATTTTGCTTTGTGCTACACATTTTACCCAAACAGTCGTACCATCATATACATGATTGTAACTCATTGTCTCATAGGTCGTTTTGGCCTTTTGTAGACGTTAATATATCATATCATATCATTTCATTTCTCCCCCTCTCTCTCACTTTCAAGCTTCATTCATACATATTACATCCTCTCCCTGTCCCTGTCCCTCTCCCTCTCCCTCTCCCTCTCCCTCTCCCTCTCCCTCTCGCTTTTCCAATTTCCTCTTCCTCTCCCTTTCCCTCTACCTCTCGCTTTCCCAATTCCCTCTTCCTCTCCCTCTTCTCGTTTCTTCTTATTCTTCTCCACAATGCCTAGGCTTTTCATGATCTATCTTTAAGTTGCACATTTTATGTGTGTAAGCTGATTTTATATACAATTTTATATGTATTTTTCAAATGAACGTATGAAACAAAGTATTTTATTCTCAAGATTTTTGTGTATATTCCATACCGTACATATTCAAGTATTGAACATATTGTACTAAACGTACAAAACCACCCCGATCCCCATCAATCAGTTCATCTTCTTGAACCTCTAGATTTGAGCATGGATGAAGGCATAAGACGAAGAAGACCGAGTCACTATCTAAGCTTGAAAAGAAGATTAAGTATAGGATCAATGATGGTTCATAAAATCCTTATCTTTTTCTTAAGTTTTTTTATCAATTACAAATCTTATATGGTTGTGAGAAGTATAAACATAGTTGCCTTCGTACGTCGTATAGACAAGTTCGTACGGTACAAACCGTACGGTACGTATCCGTATGAATTCGTACGAATTTTTGGGCCTATTTGGGCCACATCGCCTGCGCCACCTGGATCCCACGTCTTGCATTTTTTGCGCCCCCGCTTTTACTCCACCTGCCTGCGTGGCACTTTTTGGGGGGTGGGAAGCCTTGGATACCTCACCCCACCCCCTTTTCCAGCCATGCACTCCCCTCCCTAGCCCTCTTTGGATCCTCATAGCTGGCAGCCCTCTCTTTGACCGTTGACCCCTCTTTTGACTGTTTGAACTTTGACCCTTTTCTCATCTACAAAAGGTACTCCTCTCCTCCATACTTCCACACCAATTCAACAAGCACTTGTGACTTACCATTCTCATCTTCCTCTCTTGGATCTTGATTCTTGAATGGACTTGTGATTTGTCATTCTCGAATCTCACCTCCCATCCCCTCTTTTCCGCACCCTATCGAAGCATTTGCCATTCTTAAATCTCATCTCCCATCCCCTCTATCCCACACCCTATCAAAGCATTTGCCATTCTCATCTCCCATCCCCTCTCTCTCACTCTTGCTCTTTCAACTTTACCCCAACCCTCGGGCCTCTCAAGTCTCCGTCTCAACTTTCAAGAGTGGAGACTCAAGTCTCTCTCTCTCTCTCTCTCTCTCTCTCTCTCTCTCTCTCTCGGGCCTCTTTATCCGTCATTGGTGCCATGACTCGTGAGAAGCACGAGGCCTTCAATTTGCATGCGATCCATGTGGAGAGGGACACAAAGAAGTCCAACTCCCACCATTGGACATGCAAGTATTGCGGGAAGCGCTATACAAGTGGTGCAACTCGGCTTCTCCAACATCTTTCCAAGACGAGGGGGCAAGTTGCTCCATGCAAGGAGATCCCTCAAAACATTGCGGAGGAGATTCTCGCCAAGATGAGAGAGGGATCCACAAGAGGAGGAGAAAGTGGCTTATCAGCATCAACTCCTATGCCTACTAACGAGGAAGCATCCAATGTGGGCGTATCTTCAACTGATGCGGGAGAGGCCTCTACCATTGGTAGTGGGGGCTCCACATCCGTATCCGTCTCTGGTAAAAGACAAAGAGTGGAGGCTCATGCGATGCTAGAGAGAGAATCGTCCCTCTCTTAAGCTCCTGGTCATGTGCGTGGATTGATTGCCTTTTCTAGAGAAAGGCAACGACTTGCGGACATTGAAATTGCACGCACGGTGATTGAGTGCAATCTTGCATTCAATGTCCTAAAGCAAGAGCAATGGAAGAAGATGGTAAAAGCCATTGCCAATGTGGGTCCATGTGAAGGATGGACTGGTATCACATACAACGA
Source organism: Lygodium microphyllum (assembly GCF_053477565.2). Classification (NCBI taxonomy): domain Eukaryota; kingdom Viridiplantae; phylum Streptophyta; class Polypodiopsida; order Schizaeales; family Lygodiaceae; genus Lygodium; species Lygodium microphyllum. The sequence goes on along the minus strand of NC_141147.1, from coordinate 129,837,470 downwards.
CATGAGGATGAGAAAGATTGATGAAGAGCCTAAGGAGAGGATTGATAGAGGGCTCGATCCTTTTTTTTTTCCAAATAAAGTGTGGTTGATTATATTACTAAGAAAAACTGATTACAACGGAGAGCTCATGTTCAACAGACTAGTTGGAGCTGATGAAAGTCACAAGTCCGTCATGTATAGAAGCCTCTCAAGGCGGTCTGGGGGAGATTGGGGCAAGAAGCCATGGAGAGGGGGTGTATCGCCATCTGGGGCTGCAGATACACCTTCGCGAGTAGTTCTAATTGATCAAGTGCGCACTCTCTCTTTCTTTCTCTTATATGGGTGTGCTTAGAGCCAACAATTTATATTCCTTATCCTCATCTTCTTTGAGGTATACGCAGTTTCAACAATCCAACTTTGTGTTGTTATTTTAAGAATAATTAAGAGATCTACTATGAGATGCTTGGTCCATTATATGCCAGAGAAATGCTTTCCAACATAGATGGTTTTCTCATACGAGTGTTTTGATCTTTCTATTCAGTGTGCACCTCTCCTAATTTGATTGAATTAGCATGAAGGGAGATTTACTTCTGCAATATTGAAAATAGGATAATATATTATTGCTTAGACCCTCCCTGGGACCTACGAATTGATTTAAAAGATTCAAAATTTTAATGAGAATCCCTTTGATTAAGAGAAAGGTGGGGTAAGAAGAGGATTGTGAAAAAGAATTTTATGAGAAATGTGCAAAGTAACGTGTATAATTTGAAAGATTGCTTATATAGTAATATCTTAATAGATATATGTATGTATTTATGTATATGTAATTCTATCTTAATGGATGTATGTATTTATGTGTTTGTACTTCTATGATTAACACTTAATGCTCCCTTGCCTCCTTGAATGCATAACATAGGTACACACACATGATTAGAATCATCACTATGTACAAGGGTCTCACGGGATGAGTAAACGCAATGTCCAAACAAAGGAGAAAGCAAGGTCTTTGATATCACACCTTGTCTAGCTAAAAAAGATCCATTACATATTAAATCTTTATTAGCTCATTACACAGCCCTAAAACTCAAAGATAACCAAAGTTTCTGTGTCCCATAAGAAAACACCCAAACTTTGGGAGAATCCACATCTATAAATAGAAGGCTGCCCATTTCCATTAGGGAAAATATGGCCTCAAAAAGAGTATCGCATGCAATTATTTGGAATCCTTAATCTTGGATTTGTCCCTCTTCCATGGTTATCATTGTATGCCTTTTTGTCCGGTGGCCCCGCTACATTCTTAAGTTCCACCTTGTTTTTTGTGATGGACCCCATCTAGAAAGAAGGGGGTCTCTGCCTTTCACCTTGGTAATTATCCTTTTCCATCCTTTAAAATGGGACCCACTATCAAGAGATTCTCAAGTAACATGACCGGCAAGTCATCAAAGTTGAAGTGCGAGATTTGGAAAGATCTATGTAAATGTAGTATGGATTGGAAAGAGATCCTAACATTAAGAATGTTGCCAAAGTTTGGCATTTCTTTGATAAGCTTGTGTCCATAATGTTGAAATCCTCAATAAATCCTTCAACTCAATGTGAATTCCATTAAGTAGTTGAAGATTTCACATAATTAGCTGTCAATGCATTAGGAAAAACAAACATCACCCATTACATGGTACAATATTGACTTCACTTCTTTTGCTTTATTTTGTGTGTATAACTTGATGTCGCAAATCTAATGTCAATAGCCCCTGTTTTGCCAACATATATTGTACATCCCATGAATCATACCTTTTGGAGAGAGATGGATCCTTGGAAATGTGGAGCACAGAAGGTATGGAGAAGTCACATTATCGTACTTGTGGTGCATATTTTAAGAGTACTTGCCATGGAGGAGGTCGTGAAAAGAGGAGCTACTTGAAATGTTCAATTGGTTCTAGATCTTTGGTTGTTTAATCACATTGAAAAATGCAAGGGCCACCTATTAAGCTAAAAATGCATTACATGTTGATTAGCCACTTAAAACAACCTCAAAATAAGCTTAATTAATACAATTACCCATAGAAACAGGGAACGGCCGTTCCGGCCTGTAGGAACGGCCTAACGCGTTCCAAACCTTCCAAGGAGGTGAAACGGCCAGGGAACGTTCCCTGCCGTTCCCCCTGCCGTTCCCTACCATTCCTTGCCGTTCCCCCTGCCGTTCCCTGTTTGGAACAGCCGTTCCAGGCCTATTTACTGAAAATTGACGTTTTTTCTTGTTTTTAAAAAAAAAACTTGGGTCATAGTCCTTCTACCACATATTCACCCATCTCCATAGTTTAATGTGCACACACTAATCTCTCTCTCTCTCTCTCTCTCTCGGGTTGAAGATTCAAAGTGTCAAGACAACCCACAATCTAATTAGGAGTCCATGCAAAGTTCAAATTTGATGCATTATCAACTCTTGCAAATCAGAATCAAATTTCAGCCGATCCTCAATTCCAAGGTATTCATCCATTTATATTGTCTAATTTCAAGGGAAATTGGGATAATTGGGGCAATTCAAGGCAATTTGGAGCTATGGGGGTAATCGAGTCAATGTTGGGACATTTGGGTCAATTTCATGCATTGACGGGTATTGGGGCAATTAGAGGGACATTCTTTGGGGCAGTTTGGGTCATGCAGGGCATATTTGGGGCACTTAAGACATGTGTCGTTCCCCCCGTTCCCGTTCCCCGACCTTGGACGTTCCCCCCGTTCCAGGGGGTCCCGTTCCCGTTCCCGTTCCCCGTTCCAGGTAACTATGCAATTACCAAAGCTTTCATTATAAGAAACATGTTCTTAGAGAGTGTTAGTGTCCCATAAACCAAACCCTAATTTGGGAGGACCATAGAAATGTTAGAGACGTGGTCATTCGTAGATTCCCTAGTGGAAGATAGGTTATGAAACGGATGGAACTTAGAGTTCTTAGTGGCCTGTTGGGAAAGGAAATGTGCCGTCAAATAGAGGTCACCAAGCTATAACTCTCCATGAGCTGTCACTAAACTAGTCTAGACATCAAGTACCTCAACTGTGGTTATGATAAAGAAAACCGCTTGTCCTAATCAGCAAAGCTGTTAATTTGATAAAAGATTCACCCTATATCTGTTAGGTTAGGGCTCGGTAGTATGCGCATACTCACACACACAGATAGTAAACAAGTGATCAACAAGAGAGAAGAGAGTGAAAAGAGGTCTCGGATCCACTATGTGAGAATGATTATGAAAGTACAATTCCTAAGGAGTGTTCACACAAGAACCTGGGAGAAACATGACAAGTGTAACAAAATCCCCCTCGAGTGAATGATGTGAACATATATAGGGAATAGGCAGATCAATCCCTAAATGGTATCAAGCCTAGAGCCTTGTGCAACGCTTCAAAGTTATCTTTAGAGAGAGCTTTCGTAAACACATCTACTAGCTTGTCCTGTGCAGGGACATAAACCAAGTCGATCTTCCTTGCATGGAGCCTCTCTCTAACATGATGATAATGCACCTCAATGTGCTTAGTGCGAGCATGAAAAACTGGATTTCTCGCAATTGTCATGGCACTCTAATTGTCAATATAGATAGGAGTGGCTGACTGCTGTCCCACACCAAGATCGAGAAAAAGGCTCTGAACCTTACACATTCCAATGTAGCTATAAATGCTGTCGTGTAGTCATCTTCATAGCTAGATGTGGCCATTGTAGATTGCTTCTTGCTTATCCAAGAAATGTATGAATCATCAAGCATGAAACAATTGCCACTAGTGGACACCGTCGTGTCAAAACAACCAGCCCCCTCGCTGTTTATAAATGCATGCAAGCAGAGAGTAGTGCCTTTAGGATTAAAGTGCCCTATGTTTGACTGCCTTTAAGATAACGAAAGATACGTTTTACTGCTTGCCAATGTGTAGTACTAGGGTTGTGCATAAAGTGTGCTAATTGAGAGACCCCAAATTGAATATCTGGCTGTGTATTATACAAATACAATAAACAACCAATAGCTTGTTGATAAAGAGAAGCATCAAAAGGTTCTCTTGCATCCTCAGGTGTAAACTTGTTGCCTATCTCAATGGGAGTAGAGATAGGCTTGCAATCTTGCATCTAAAAACATTCAAGGAGCTACCCAATGTACTTAGATTGTTGCAAAATAATGTCCCTGTCAAAAGATGACGTACGAGGGAGACAGTAGGGTTTGCGGGGAGGAACACGGAGTGAACTTGGCAAACATGGAGAAGAGAAGAGAAGAGAGAAGAAACTTTGATAAATGGAATGATGAAGTTCTGAATCATGGAGTGAATGCGATACAAGGGAACAAGGGTGCCGTAGCACAAGGAAGATGATGAAGACAGCCACGAACCACGAACCGCAATGTCCTCTTGAAGGGGTGTAAGGGTAGTGGAGAGGTTGGAGAGAAAAGGTGACAGATTGAATGAATCGGCCGTCAAGAATGAATGAGAGAGTGGCTTATAAATAGGCACAATTAGTCTAGGATGGCGCCCCTTTCTGGGGCTGCCAACCGTAAGCGCAAAACCCAAAAACGCAAAAAACACAAATTGCTGGTGAAGGGTTTCTCAACACCCTCTCTCACGCCCAAAAAGGGGAACAAGAGAAGAGCGAGGTGGAGATGCAATGCTACATGCTGAAGAATGTTCATGTAGTAGGTGCCGTTTAGACAGTGTCCCTCATGGGAAAATTGTTCACTTGTCCAAGTGCCCTAGTACAAAGATGATGAAAACATGCAATTCATAGGATGAATGTCAGACTTTGTATGGTGCCAAGAACCATAAGGATATGCCCGTACTCAATCTCTAGAGGTGGCTCCATATTGAGCAAGTGACCAAGGCAAGAAGAGAAGAGGAGAAAGAAGATATAGAGGATTCCTAAGGTCCAAGATTTCCACCGGAAAGGGAACCTGCAATAAAGAACAATAGACAGAGTGAATTGGAGAACCCGAAACTCAACCTCGGGAGAGAGCCACTAGCTCCGTACATCCATGCTGGAAGGAATACAAAGGCGTCTTCACCAAGTCGCGACTGAACCTCCGAGATCTCATCTAGGTGGTACCTAAAGATCCTGGGTATCAGTAGAAGAGATGATTGGTCAAAGACAACCACCCCAAGAAAGTAGAGGATGAGTGAAGAACTTCATGTGGAGTAGATTCCCCTGCTAAGGCGGGAGGTGGAGGGCTCCCCACTGAAGGGTAGGGCTTAGAATGAGCAAGAGGTGGGCAACAGTCTGTTGTCTCTCATTGGAGCGGATTGGGTAGCCGAAGAAGAGGAAGGAGTCGAGCAGCCACTGTCTCTCAAAAGAGCAGACTGTCGAGGAGACGATATCAAACAATCATTGTCTCTCGATGGAGCGGACTGCAACTCCGTAGGTCGTGGAGGCCACTATACCTGAAAATAAGTGGGAGAAGACTGCCGCTTGCATTGTGACGATCTCTAGGAGGTCGTAGCGCGAATCGATCCTCCATATGCTCGAAAGAACGTAGTGCGCATCGGATGCGCCTTATCGCCTTGAGCATAGTACTTTGATAGCCGATGCACAACGATCTGTGTGGCTCAGAAAGGAGAGGTGGCACAAGAAGTGCTTGGTGGAAGAGGCATATACTTTGGGGGGGTGGGGAGCAAAGGTCGAAGTCGGCAATCTTTGGTGGGATGACCGTTCGTACCGCAACTGAACAATGATGAGTCATGCCATCAACGAAGGTAAGAAAGTACAAACATCACTTGATGGATTTGACATGCATGGGTCCACAAACATCACTATGCACAAGCTGTAATTTTTTATCAGCATGCATGAAACCACCCTTGGGAAATGAAGCACGATGCATATTGCCAAGTACACAACTTTCACATACATTGTGAGTAGGTGCTTTCAACGGAGGGAGATTAAGCATCATATTTTTGCTCTTTAGGCGAAGCAAATTGCCATAATTAAGATGACCATATCGAACATGCCATAATCCAGTGTCATCCACAATGGTGGCATCAACCTGTGATGCATTTTGTAATGCTCTTCTCTCATATAAATCAAGTTGATAGAATTCATTCTACAAAGTACCAATGACAATGAGGGTATCCTAATCACTATAGTCATAGACATTGCATCAATCCAATGGCTTGAATCGCATACGAAGCATTGTTTGCACACACAATAGATCCCCCTTTTTGTACATTTGCATATAATACAAACAAGTCATTAAAGGACATTATGTGTTTAGAAGCGCCACTCTCAAAATACCATGTGTTGCAATTTTCAGCAATTGAAAGATCATGCTTTTGTGATAAAGGATCATATGAACAATGCACAACAAGGGCATAAGATTTTGACCAATGTCCAAGCATGCCAAATGTGCAGTTGCATCTTTTGCATTTGTTGAAGTTTCAGCAACATTGATACCTAATTGTTTCTTCTTTCGACTTGCCATCCTCTTTTTGCATTCTTCAATAACATGCCCCTTCATCTTGCAGTAATTGCACCTCTTTTTCTTAGCACCATCATCGTTGGTGGTTGAAGAGTCCAAAGAAGTTCTTGTGTATATTGAGAGAGAGAGAGAGAGAGAGGAAATGAGAGAGAAAGAGAGGGAGAGGGAGAGGGAGAAAGAGGAAATGAGAGAAACGAGAGGGATGCGCCGCGCTCAATCTCTCTACCCGTAGGGCATAGTCCCATTCCGATCCCCTAAACGGCATGAATCGGGGTTCTAATCTAACACTTACTAAGGGTCGGTTGTTCGTAAAACCTTGTGAGGAGCCTCCCAGTTCTCTGGGACCACCTTGCCATAGGGCGGACCCATCGGGGGTTCCGCCCACCCACTTCCCTGAGTTCGAGGGCTACCATGACTTCCCTTTGTTTCAATGGGTGGTTGCAAATGCTTGATTATTCATACTTATATTAGAGCGATTCAGTCTTGATTGCTCTTCTTGCAACAATAGTGCTATCAACGCATCAAATATGTAAGCATTAGCATCTCCTTTTGCAAGTGAATGGAGTGTAGTGGCAAAATTTTGATAAGTATTTGGTAGACTAGCTAAGACCATAGATACAAGAGGTGCATTAGGAATTATTTCATCAATATTAGCAAGTTGCTCTGTAATGTCGTTGACACGTGTAATGCATGTATTCATAGAATCCCTCTTTGGCATGTGCTTCATCTCAAGTTGCTTACACAAATAGGCTACATGAGCCTTATTGCGCACCTCATACAACGAACCAAGCTTATCCAAGCATCCTTGTCCATTGTGCATGACCGAATGTGCAGGATAACTTGTCTTTTGCATAAAAATGCAATCAAAGCATGAGCTTGGACATCACACTCGTCCCATCTCAACTGATTTGCTATGGAAGGTGCAATAGGAGTTGGAGTTGAAGATCCAGTGGTGATTGTGGATGAGCTAGAAGAAGCTGTGACATTGTGTATAGTAGGGCTTGAAGGCTTAACTTTTGAGCCACATACATAATCCCAAAGTTGCTTGGCAACAAGTACATGCTTCATCATGTATGCAAGCACGGGATAATTAGTGCCATCCAATTTGTTTGAGTTCCCAAACATATTGAGCAAATCATTTTGCTATGCCATTTCTTGTTGAAATTGCTGCTTTTCCTGTAACCAGCATGTCCAAAGAACAAATGCGGGTGCAACACAAAAACAAAGCAAAGAACAAGATAAAAAACTTACAAATTTTCAAAAAATTGATGGAGTTGATGAAGAATTTGTAGGTGAAAGGGCTTTGATGTGCGCAAATATCGATATTGAAGATGTAATTGGTCTCAATGTCAATGAATTTGGGAAAATTTCACAAAAGGCCAAAATTTAATTGGTGAGATTTGGCGAAATTTGAGCTCAAATGTGAAAAGCCCCAAAATTTGGTAGAAATTTGAGCAATTTCTTAGCATGAAGTGCAAAATCCCTAAAATTTTGTGGGGATTTGGGATTTTTAGGCAAAAGCCCCAAAATGCGTGAACTAATTTGTGGGAAATTTGTGTCTATAGTAGAGTCCACAATTTTTGTGCTTATGAGGGGCACTGCACGTGAACTGGAGGTATTTATGTGGCTAAAATGTTGATTAGGGCTTAATGATTGTTTTTTTTTTTTTGAATATTTTAATCTGTGGGTAGAAATGAAATTCAGCACGTGCGCAGGAAAACAGGGGCTGCTGTCAGGGCATGAAAAGGCAATCTGACGTGGCGCAGGCTGTCAGAAACCTACAGGAGCAGACGGGCTGTTGGATGCCAGAGACCTGAATGTGGTGCAGCATAGACAAGCATGTAAGATTGTCGGCAGGATGCAGGCTGTTGAGCTGCATGATGGGACAGAGCTGCGGGAGGGAAAATGGCTGTCTGGCAGGCTGCAGCGGGTCATCAAGTAGAGGTGACAGCCATGTGTGCAAAGGTCTATGCTTGTGTGGCTTGGTGTCGAATCTGGTCAGCACAGTGGACTGTCAAGCTGAACAAGCTGCACATGGGAAAACTGGTTGTCTGCAAGTTGATCGTGCTATTGGTTGTGACGCATAGGTTGAGAGGAAGAAGAGTAGTGGAGCTCGGGGCTCAATGGCAGCTATGGCGGCATGTGAGCAAAGTGGCGGCGGCTGTAGAGTCGGCCTCTACGGTTGCCTCATGAAAGGGCAACTCGCGAATTTGGACCAACTCCAAGCTCTCAACCTCTGATGCCTCTATAGAGATGAGGTGGACTTGAGGACAAAAGTTCCTCAATGTCCTCAGAGACTAGTTAGAGATACCCTCTAGAGTTGAGAACAATGGTGATTGTGATGGCCCATGGGTAACTAGTGGTTGTGTGGGTTTGAGATCTCCATTGCTCTTGATTTTGGAGATTACTACCACCTTGCGTTCCTTGTTAAGCCTTGATATTGAGAGGCAAGGGTCTGATTTTTAGGTTTTGGTTGTGTACCTCTAGCCTTTGAATGATACTTATTCTTGAAATGGCCAACTTTTCATAATGTTGATAGTACCTATTTTTCTTAGGTGCATTTTGCCATGTTGTCATAAGAGAGTACTGGGAGTTACCTTATGATTCACAGTTTTGATTTTGAGTTTAAATTTGATTTTGGATTTGTGCCTTCTTAACCTTCCCTTGCTGCCCGTTTCGAGAACTTGTAACAAGAGCCTCCTTTATAGAGTGAGTAACATTGTTATGAAACTAATCAAATAGTCAAGCGTAACATAGTAGGTGACAGTCAAATTCATAAAATGTGGGCATAGTTGGCTATGAGCATAGCGGCTAAGAAACACGTTTCTTTGAATTTGAAACTTATGAAACGTTTATGAGAGTAAAAAGCGTGGGCATTTTTAACTTCTTTTATTTTTTTTGTGAGTTGGAACCCAAAACATGGTTTTTTTGACAGAAACTAATGGACAATGTTAAACATGATGATGATGATGTGTAATGACTCGTGAGGGCTTAAGATTTTGGATGAGAGACTGATTTTTTGGTGATTTTTTTAAGTTATTGGACTTTGCCAATCTAGTATCTATTCTTGCCTTGAGATTGAATATTATACGTCTTAGTCTCATTTATGAGTTATCTATGATATATTACGATTCATTCTTGATTTTGACATTTTGTCAGTTTGTTTTGAAATGAGAATCATGATGTTGCAACTTGACTCAATTCATATTATAGATAGGCTATTTACATGTTAATTTCAATTTTCTTTGTATGATATGTATGAATCATAATGTTTGAGTTCTAAACCATAGTATAGCTTGTCCAAAGACCACCTTTGACATATCTGACAAGTCAATAATGGATCATGGATATGTAACATATAATGTATTATTCTCAATTGACTCTATTATCACTCAAGCTCAATTAGCCATTCTTTGTTTAAGAGAGAGTTCCATAGAGGTTTTGAATCTCTTTCCCCAATCAAAACTATTAAGAGCCCCTATATAAAAAAACCCGCGTTTCTTATTTTATCCCCTCTTGAAAGAAACTTACGAAACACGTTTGTGGCGTTTCGTTTCTAAATGTTTCTGACGTTTCTGACTGCTATGGCTATGAGATCACTTGTCGAATCACATTTGAGTTTTTCTTTGGAAGCTTATTAAGGAGAAATGTAACCCGATCATTAGGGGACTTAGGAGTCCCAATGCCTTTGTATTGGAGAACTCAATGAGCAATCGTTGATGTTTAGATAGCTTGACCTTAAGGTTGTCTTAGTCTAGATTCCTAAATTTTTGAAGTTCATGGTTAAGATTGAAACGTTAGGTCCTATCTTGAGCTGTATATTGGTTAGTCAAGTGTTCCCATTGCTTAGATGCAAGGCCAAAATGTTAAAGCTGGGAATGGAATTATGGAAGCAATACTTGCATTAACTCAAGGATGGTGAGGCATTTTCTAGCCCTATACAATGTGCCACAAGTTCTATGATTCTATGATATATCTTATTAGATTTTACCAAGTAATGTAATTTGACCCATTAAAATGAGTCTTGCCAGTGAATACATACTTGGTTGATGAGAAGGAAAAAGAACTTGGAGGTGTTGGGTAAGAACAATATGGGGATAAGAAAGAAGGATAGGGTGGGTAGATATGAATGGGATTAGGGTTTCTAGAAGGTGTTGATGGAGGAGGCATTGGAACCCAATAACCTTGACCAACTGTCACTTGCGGCATTGGAACATAACAAGAAGGTCCAGTAGGGATAACCATGTGGGCAAACTATCATACCAATTGGTCCACAGTTGGGAAGGGAAGTGCTTTGGTGAAGATTCCATGCAAGGAAAAACCTGAAAGTGCCTTTCCCATTGGTGCATTTGCACCACTTGGATGTGAAAACACAGAGGTCCTAAATGGTGTGCCTATATTTGTAGAACCCCTAGAGTGGCATGAGATTGCACATGTAGTGAATGGTGATATGAATGCAGGTGTATATATTGAGTGAGATGTAGCGGAGGAGATGGGTGGGATGGATAAGATTGGGAATTGATGTGTAGATGGAATGGAAGTGAATGAAATTTCATTTTAAGGAAATTGAAAATTCGATGATGATTGAAATCATGATGCACCAACTTCAGATTGACTTTGAGACCAACTGTCACTTGCGGCATTGGAACATAACAAGAAGGTCCAGTAGGGATAACCATGTGGGCAAACTATCATACCAATTGGTCCACAGTTGGGAAGGGAAGTGCTTTGGTGAAGATTCCATGCAAGGAAAAACCTGAAAGTGCCTTTCCCATTGGTGCATTTGCACCACTTGGATGTGAAAACACAGAGGTCCTAAATGGTGTGCCTATATTTGTAGAACCCCTAGAGTGGCATGAGATTGCACATGTAGTGAATGGTGATATGAATGCAGGTGTATATATTGAGTGAGATGTAGCGGAGGAGATGGGTGGGATGGATAAGATTGGGAATTGATGTGTAGATAAAATGGAAGTGAATGAAATTTCATTTTAAGGAAATTGAAAATTCGATGATGATTGAAATCATGATGCACCAACTTCAGATTGACTTTGAGACCAACTGTCACTTGCGGCATTGGAACATAACAAGAAGGTCCAGTAGGGATAACCATGTGGGCAAACTATCATACCAATTGGTCCACAGTTGGGAAGGGAAGTGCTTTGGTGAAGATTCCATGCAAGGAAAAACCTGAAAGTGCCTTTCCCATTGGTGCATTTGCACCACTTGGATGTGAAAACACAGAGGTCCTAAATGGTGTGCCTATATTTGTAGAACCCCTAGAGTGGCATGAGATTGCACATGTAGTGAATGGTGATATGAATGCAGGTGTATATATTGAGTGAGATGTAGCGGAGGAGATGGGTGGGATGGATAAGATTGGGAATTGATGTGTAGATGGAATGGAAGTGAATGAAATTTCATTTTAAGGAAATTGAAAATTCGATGATGATTGAAATCATGATGCACCAACTTCAGATTGACTTTGAGATACAAGAATTGAAAGAAAAATGGGAGAAGGAAAATTTACAAAAGGAATTACTGATTTTTTATTATATGCATCCCTTGTGTTTATGTACAAAAACCAATCCTTTCAAGACTTAGAATTGAATGAACATTTTGAAGATTTCCTTCTTCTTCTTGATTATCACTAGAATCTTGCTTGGAAGTAGAAATGATCTTCTATGGATGTTAACATACTCATAGCAGTCATGGTCTCCATGGTGACTTAGATCTGTATCTTGCACATGAGAAGGAATAACAAAGAAGTGTTTTTGTTCATATGAATTAAAAGGATTATATGAACTTGACTCTGTGCCGCTTGCAATGAAGGCGACGGTTGACCACTAGTCACCTCGAAAGTGGTATATCCTCCCTAAATGGAGAGGTGGCCAGCCTCATCAATTGACCCTAATTGATGTACAACTCCTTAGAGTGTAGAGATCTAAATGAGGAGTATAATCGGGTATGAACTCCAATTTGACATCTGCTCTGTGTTTGTAGAAGAAGATGACGTTTTGTTTTTTCCGTTGAGGCCATAATGCCTCCTCAAGGCCTATAGTGAAGGAGAAACTTGAGAAGACAAAATAGCCTCTCAAGAGGAAGGTGTCTCAGCCATTATGAGTTGATTACGTGTTGCTCATGTATCTCACATAAACCAAGTCTCCATGATGGCTGCAAGCTACCCTTCAATAGAGCGCCAAATCTAATACCAAGTGAAGATATGCTAGGGTTTGCACAAAGAAACTTTTTAGCGTGTTTGAGTTTTGGGGCTGTTTGAATGAGCCAATTAAAGTTTAATATGAAATGCACCTTTTTAGCTTAACAAGAGGACCCAAAAATACTCATTGCCTATGACTTATTTGTGGCAATGTGCCACGTGGCAAACTAGTTATAAGATGGCATGGCAATTGAGTCCCATTGTATTGCTCATGACATGGTAGGTCAGACAATTTCATGATGTGGGAGAGCAGTTGATAGGCAAATTGGTTTGTGTTGTTACATGTGTCTATAAGAGTCAAAGGAATTGGTAGTCTTTTGCATCATGGCCAATAGTTGGGTCATTAGCAATTGACGTTTGATAGCCATGATCATTGTAGGTATTGTGATTAATGTTTGCACCAATTGTTAACAAGTGTCTCAGTTGAATGGCAGTGGTTGCATTGAGGGGAGAGCAAGAGTGTTTATGTAGATTGCGGCTCTTCGTGGTTGGAGGTGTTTGAGGAAGGACCTATTCTAGCTAGGGTACGAAAAATAACATTGCTACTAAGGGGACGAAAGAGTGGATATGAAGCATAATAGGAGGCCACTATCTTAGGCCCTTGGGATGTTGAAACATTGCCCCGGCTGACATATGCACCTATAAAGGTGAGAATTGGATGGGGGTGTCCCCTTACACATCCTTAATAGGTGATGTTATTTCCATGTCTGAGGGAGGAAATGGCTATTGTGGATGGAATGAGACATGATGAGATGAGAGGTAAGTTGGGGCCAAGGACAGAATACATAGTTACCTGGAATGGGGAACGGGAACGTGAACGGGACCCCCTGGAACGGGGGGAACGTCCAAGGTCGGGAAACGGGAACGGGGGGAATGGCAGATGTCTTAAGTGCCCCAAATATGCCTTGCATGACCCAAATTGCCCCAAAGAATGTCCCTCTAATTTTCCCAATACTCGTCAATGCTTGAAATTGACCCAGATGTCCTAAAATTGACTCGATTATCCCCATAGCTCCAAATTGCCTTGAATTGCCCCAATTATCCCGACTTCCCTTGAAATTAGACAATATAAATGGATGAATACCTTGGAATTGAGGATAGGCTGAAATTTGATTGTGATTTGCAAGAGTTGATAATGCATCAAATTTGAACTTTGCATGGACTCCTAATTAGCTTGTGGGTTGTCTTGAGATTTTGAATCTTCAATCCGAGAGAGAGAGAGAGAGAGAGAGAGAGAGAGAGAGAGAGAGAGAGAGAGAGATTAGTGTGTGCACATTAGGGAATGGAGATGGGTGAACATGTGGTAGAAGTGTGACCCAAGCAAAAAGAAAAAACCGGAAAAAACGTCAATTTTCGGTCAACAAGCTTGGAATGGCCGTTCCAAACAGGGAACGACAGGGAATGGCCTTGGGAACGGCAAGGAACGTTCCCTGGCCGTTTCACCTCCTTGGAGGGTTTGGAACACGTTAGGCCATTCCTACAGGCCGGAATGGTCGTTCCCTGTTTCTATGACAGAATATGTTATGCTTTCTCCTCCTACTTTTGTGCTTTGTATCAGCTACTTGTTGTGCCTAGTTGTTGCCTCACCCCTACCTATTGTCCTACCAACTATGACTTATCCTGCTTGATGTCGCCTAAGAGCTTATAGGATTTCACCATTTCTGTCCACTTGGCTTCTTTGTGAGCACTTTGTCATGGTAAAGAGGGAGGTAGAGGCTCCTACACATGGAACCATGTAACTAGCTTTCCTTCCGTGGATGGGTGGTAATTCTCTAATTACAACTTAGTTACTTATTACAAAACTGAGAAATGCAAATTAACTTACAATCTTGGACAATTGACACCCTGTTGGCTGCAAAGCTGGTGCCCCTTTCGGCGTTTTTTTAACTTCATTGAAGAAGAAGTTGATGTACAATGGGATTCTCCCAATCCCTTTCGGTATTCCAACTTCCCTTGCTGTCCAAAATGACCAGCAAGTCTTCAACCTGATTTGCCCTTTGATTTGGCTAGTCAATTGGTCTTCACCCGCTTTGATGGAGATGGAAAATGCCCCAAATTCATTGATTTGCTAGTCCCTCCCCTTGAATTTGACTTAAAAAAGCTTCAACCCTGTTGAATCCAAGTCTTGGAGCTTCCAATTTTTGGTATGCTTTCTGAGGCTACTGCTAAACCCTAATTTCTATTACAGATTAGGGTTTACAGCAGAGAAATCTGAAATTTCTCGGCCTTTGGTGATCTCAATGCTGTAATCTTCAGGGTAGGGTTGTAGAAAGGTTGGGAGATGAGAGAGAATGCTAAGCAAAGAGAAAATTTAGACTTTCTTCACAAAGAATTGAAGAAAATCTGTCATTTACTACTATTGCCCTGTCTCAAAAGCTTGTAGATGCAAATAATTGAAGAAAATCAGTCATTTACTGTTGCCTTCTCTCAATAGCTTGCAGATGCTGTCACCTGTTGTTGGCTGAGTACACTAAAATGCCTTTCTCCAGCCTTTAAAGACGTCTTTCAGTTTTGCATGGGTATTTTTGACAGGTGGCAGCCTTTTCAAATGGTTTTTCCAGCATTATCCATAGTTAAATATTAATTTTGAGTCTTTAAATACTGAAAATTAATTTAATAATTATTTCGATGCCCTGAAAAATAATATGATTGGCCAAAATTAAATTGGCTAGGCAACTTCCATTCCCAAGTGTCTTTACGTCATCTTTGACCATCAAATTGGTGTTAGGTACCATTAAACACCACTTCTCTAGTGTCACTAATTAACACTTATGGCCTAATAAATGACCTAGGCCAACAATTGGCATGAGATACCACCAAGTACGTGTGTGGCTCGTAAATTTACTCTAACCCCAATTACACCTCACATGTGCAACATTTACTTAACCATGTGATTAAAAATTGATCCTCATGTTAAGTGAGGCTTCAAAAATACATGTTCTCATAACAGCCCTTCCCCTTAAAATCCTTGCAATCGTTCTCGATTGCACTGCCAAATGCATCAAAAGCAAAATAGTGGGACAAGGTAAACACAAACACCTATGCACTGGAGATGGATCATGTGCTTGGTCATGCAAACTATGTCCTTATTGATATAATAGTTAGCAAGTGAAGCAAAGCAAGAGCCCATTTATTGCATAAGCTGAGATTGGATGTACGGTTTTTTCCCGTCACAAAAGAGAAGAGGGAGCTTTTAGAGTGTGTGGTCAGACATGAGGCTCTATTTGCATCGAGACGTATGAGTGGCCCTTGACCCTTCTATGCTTATGGGAGTTTCAACAACATTGGATGAGTCTAGGCCTCCCTCCGCAAGAGGGATTGTGATATCCACACCACATGGATTTGGTTCTTTTATGCCATCAGATACACACTCGACACCGAACGTGTCTATGTCTTCAACCACAGATGACTCCATAGGGGAGTTGGAACCCAAAGAAAAAAGAGGAGATAGATGCAGCTTTGGCTAGTTTCTGCTACCATGACGACATTGCTTGCTATTCAACAAGGTTTCAACATGCTCGATCCTTTAGACTTTTAAGGTTTTTCTTTGAATAGCTGAAAAACTTTGTTTTGTTGAATTTTAAAAGCATGGTGAACTATCATGTTCAAATACATCTGAATATTTAAGGCACTATCATGTTCAAATAGATCTGAATACTTTAAGGCTATGTTGTAAAAGGTTGGGAAATATGGCCTCAACAACAGCGCGCGGCACCCCCCCCCCCCCCCCCCCTCCCCCCCGAAAACTTTTCCACCACCTACCTTGACAAGAAAAATTACTTTTTGGAGCATGCTGCAGAGATTGCAAAGAGACATTAGGAGAGAAATGGCATCACACTTATTGCTGATGGATGCAGTAACATAAGGAAGAGGTTGATACCATGGGGTTGTTGCATACTCATGAGCCAAGATGTATTTTGATGCTTCAAGGACTGGAAAGTTCATTGATTAGGT
Organism: Lygodium microphyllum; assembly: GCF_053477565.2. Classification (NCBI taxonomy): domain Eukaryota; kingdom Viridiplantae; phylum Streptophyta; class Polypodiopsida; order Schizaeales; family Lygodiaceae; genus Lygodium; species Lygodium microphyllum. The sequence goes on along the minus strand of NC_141147.1, from coordinate 129,820,889 downwards.
TGCTGCAAAGTAGATTAGTGCCATTAAGATTATTGGAGCATAGCTTGTGGTGGGTTTTGTGGCACATAGTGAGCTTGCAAACAAGGCAGTAGGTGCCATTGTTCAAGGAGTCTACAAGTATATTATGTTTCCTATTGGATGGCAGATTGCTTTAACAGTCTACTAAGGGTATTGGTCACCTAGCATGGGTTGGTGGTGTAGTGAGGTAGCTATTTCACAATTATGAGTTCACCAAACCTACATCAGCAGCCACTCCCATTTGGTTACTGTGCAAGGAAAAGGCAGAGAGCCTGACTTTTGGGAGGATGTAAAGAGGATTGGTGGAATGATACCCAGCGTCAGTACACACAGCCAAGGAATTTGTGGCCAGCAGCAGCAAGGACAGAGGGTGAAGCGTGGGGAGGTAGGGTGGCAACATGAGGGGGGCAGGGGGAGGCTCGAAGCCTGAAGGAGGGGAGGGGAGGCGTGCTGGCAGTGTGGCAGTAGTAGTGAAGGGGAGGGGAGGAATGGTCAGTTGCTGCACATGCAGAGGAGCCAGCTTTTAGTCCCTTAGTGGCTTTGCCTTGCTGTAGTAGTAGTGACAACAGGATGCTTACTCAGACTCTTGTGATTAAGATGGACACAATAAGAGCACTCTGGGGATCATCTCATCCAACATGCTGTTAGAAATCCACAGTAGACACTTGGAACAGTGTCAAATGCTGTCCTAATACAAACTACAGCAATACAACGAAACAGGGCAGATCATGGTTTCACAATTCACTAACATTTCAGTATGCAGTGTTTTGCCTCCCCGTTTCACTCCAAGACAAAAGTGATTTCGTTAACACCGCTGAATATGTGTATTTGACATGCTTGTATCTGCTGTTTCATGTGGCATTTCACTGGGGACCTGCCTAGGGGTGAAATGTTTCATGCTGAAATGCAATGTTATGAGGGTGAAACATTTTGCAGTTACCTTGGGGAAGATTGAGTGGTGGAACAAAAGAGGTGAAAAAATTGGACATCGAGGCACACCAACGTGTAAAAGATATACACAGTTGAATGTATCATGCATGTATGCATCGTAGTTATACAGTGTACATGCCTGCATAACAATCGTCAAGGTGTAAATTTTTTATAGAATTGTAGCAACTTCATTTGTTGAAGTGATACATCAAACAGTTCTTGACTGGTCCACAGAATAAAATGTGCTATGGATGCTTCAATAAAGTTTTAAAAATACAAGATTTCATTTGTGCTGATGGGTTGTTTTTTAACCTTACATTAAATCAAAATTTACCTGTAGGTTGTGAAAGGAGATAAACTGTTCGTTGAGGCTGCATCTGCAAGTGAGCCATTATCTGTCCTTCAGGTTCGCTCTTTCACATTGTGTTACTCTAATGATGTCTTTGCATTTGATTTTGGTCTGCTTTTGAAAAGAATTGCTTCTGAACAAGTACTTACCAAGTTGAAATAATGTGTCATTGGAAGTGGCTATAGATTGTGGCAACTTCAAAGGAAGAGCAAGCTGCTCCCTTAGATAATGCTCGTTTATTTGGATAGGAAACAATGTTAGACTGAACTGTGAACTTTGGTTGTTTATACAGTTCTTTTGACAGTAGCCTTAGGAGGACTGATCCAAATGCAAACTTAGGTTTTCAGTATAAAACCTCTCACTTGAACGTTGAATTTTAGCACATGAGCTAAGGCATCTCAAACTCAGTCACATGTTGAACACAATAGAAAATGTACCGCTAGTTGATGCTAAAAATTCTGAATAGCAATACTTGCAACTTGAATTGTGGGTTGTGACAACAGGCACACTAGGTTTCCACACAAATAGGGGATGAAACATGATACTTCTCAAGCATTTCAAAGAAGTTGTCGATTCACTTTGACCCTGCAACCAAGTTTCTGTCTTTAAATACTCCGACATGTGCATAGGAGCATTTTCTTTTCTTGTATTTCCTCATTGCTCAAGGACAAAGCCGATAAAATGGCTTACTTTGATTGGTACTTTGTGAATGTTGTCAACATAAATCTTTGAATCTCTTTGCTCATTTCTCAAAAAGTAAGTTCTAAGTGTCTTGAAGAAAATATGGAGTTTTTGCAAGGCATCCTTATTCAAATAGGTCATTTGTTGACTCTTGAGCTACCTTAGCTTTCAACACAGGTCATGAATGGACAGAGATATAGCAGTCCCTCTTGAAGCAAGCTCTAAGTGTCTTGAAGAAAATATGGAGTTTTTGCAAGGCATCCTTATTCAAATAGGTCGTTTGTTGCTCAAGCTTTCAACACAGTTCGTGAATGGACAGAGATATAGCAGTCTCTCTTGAAGCCAAAGTATTGGGAGCCTACCACACTTGTATCAAATCTTGTCAAAGCAAAATTAGACTTTACAAGGCTCTCAACATTCTATAGCCTTCTTTGATGTCAAAACAACCCGTACTTCCCTTCTAGAGCCACTGTTAATTGGGAAAACCTTTTTCTTGACAAGTAAATCACAGCTTCTTAACCAATTCATGCAGAAACTTTGCATCCTCTTGCTTTGTTATGAAGGAATTGTGTACAGTGATTTTCTGCTTGTTTTCTTGGATTGGCTCTGTGAAGCTGTGAAGAAGAGGATATCACTGAATTTCTTGGATATGGAGTTGCTTTGCTTGTTTTCTAGGAAAATATATTATTTTAAATGACTCCTCACTGCAAATATGAAGTACGAAATCCAATATTTGAAAAGGTTATGAGCATATGGGTCAAGAACTTCCTAGCTATTTGCTCATCAAGTACAGAATCCAATAAACAAAAAGATTATAAGCACACGGGTCTAGAACTTCGTAGCTATTTGCTCAAGGAAGATGTCTAGTGTAAGGATAAGAAAGTAACGAGTTATTGTGGTTTATAGTGCTAAACCATATGGGGAATCCCTAAGTTGAAGAACATGCAAAGCCAAAAAATCCCGAGTGTGTAAGAGGGCCTTATGCCTGCCCAAATATGATTGAGAGTCTATAAAGCAGAGATATAACCTGACCACATTTTCTGTCCAGGTATATCAAGAAATTATTCTACCGATGAGCTCACATGTGCAATAGTGCCCTATGGTCCACTCAGCCTGGGAAAATTCAGGATGACTGTCGACGCTTATGTGATACCTGGCTGTGCTATGATATCCACAATTAAATCCTGAATTCAAGACCCCACCTGCTGTTCCAGGTCAGTATCATCTCCTCGTGAGTGCCTTGAAAATCTGTTCGAGGACTTTCCTCCACACTGAGGTCTGGGACAGTCCCAAATCCAGTGCCTCTGGGTCTCGTGTGGCACTTACATCTCACAAGCCAATAGATCTGTTCAAACTGAGCCAAGTGCCTGCTGCCAGACTTTTATGGTCAACAATTACAGAAGAGTGTGGCAATGGAAGTGGTAGACGGGACAACTGCATTGTTTATCAGGTGACAGGCTGAAAGTTGCAGTTGACCAGGTGGTGGTGCAACATTGGTGGAGGAGGGGGGAAGCAAGTGTTTGAGAACTACATGGTGGCTCTTCTGGTGGATGCCCAGAACAAGTAGAGTTACTTTCCTAATTCTTATATATGTGTTTTGATTGTGATAGGTTTTTGCTTCATCTAAATAAACGCTTGTATGCTAAGGGTGACTGTTTGCAGTTATCTATATACCATAGCTACTGGATTTCTCTACAGTGGTTCACTATCACAAAAATTAGGTTTGTGTGAAAGAATGAGGGATATTGCAGTAAGATTTTGAAGCAGGTTTTTCCAAGTAACCCACCACTACAGCAAAATCTGTTTATGGAGATGACCAGCAGGATTTTCTGTTAGTAATATTTTAGTAAGTGAAAAATGTAAGTATGTGGAGATTTTTAGACATCTTCTGCAGGGACATGTTTGGAACTTTCGGATCTTTGTTAGGCTTCAGGGCCTGCAAGGAATGATGTGGGATTTCATGCACATGCTTGGGTTTCCACCAGGCAAGATAGTTAGCTTTGTGTAATTCTTGAGTTCAAGAAATCATTACAGGAATCTATGTCTGTCCATTGTTTTAGAAGTTTATTGAATATTTACTTTGCATGGAATTGTCTAACATTGGATCAGAATGATGGAGCTAAAAACAACTTTTATCTCCATTGTTTCTTGTTTTACATGAATGTACATATTCTTAAGTGCTACCTTCTTTTGTTTTCTTTAAGGACTTTGCTTTCACAGCTTATGAAACATTAAATCTTCACTTTTCTTGTAGGTGGATCTCTCATCAGATGCAAAGAAACAGAGTCCAGACTATTCAATTCTGTGGTCATCAAGCTCTCTAGATCTTTCAAAATTTAAAGCTTACCTCAGTTTCCCAGAAATCATTGACTTTCCAACTAGCATGCCAGGAAAAGTTGCTTATGCTAATTTTTATGCACCGCACAATGTTGATTACTCCCCATCAGCAAGAGAGAAACCTCCCTTACTTGTTCGATGCCATGGTATGTCAATGTAAGGTTGGTGGTTTAGACAGAAAACAAGCAAAGGAATGGATTGTCTTATGTTATTTAAATTGAATAGGTATTTTAAGTGCAAAGATTATGCTCAATTCAAATGGTTGTTTTCTCTGAAAAAGCAATGGCCTCTTCATGGGAGTATGCCTGACGTGAGTTAGGAGTATGTGTTACAAAATGTGCAGTCAATTCACTTGAATTGGTTCCAGTATACTCCAATGTGCACACCTCAACTTTTGACGTACATTGTGTTGTAGCCCTGAAAACGTGTTGATGCAAAGAGTTCAAGTCTTCCAGTAATTACGTTGAATCTCCTTTCATTTTTTTGCTCTTTTGGTGGAGAGCATTGGAGACATGTGGCTAGCTACCATTCATTCTTTGATAGGTCAGGTGAACTTATGGAGAGAGACAGAGTACGCAGAAGAGGTGCAAGGCCTTCTTTGCGACTTTGGGATCTGGGTCCTTTCCCTAGTTGCTCTGTGGTGTTGTTGTTATTTTTCTTTTTCTTTTATTTGGGAAGGAGGGTAGCAAGATGCAAGAGGCTGATACGTTGGTCTCAATATTGTTCTTTGAGGATATTTTAGGTTTTGTAGACCTTGACGAATAGAAAGATAATAATTGACTTTGGGAAGATTAATGTTATGGTGTTAACAAGAATGTGAAGGTTATGGCACACTGAGGCGGTTGCATATTGCCATTGAAACTATTGAAAGAACATTACTTGAAAAGATGATCCAGATGCTTCCCAGGACTTTGCATTTCCTTAAATGGTTCCAGGATTTATGCTGTTTTTCTTCATGTCCGATCTTCTTCTTCTTCTTCTTCTTCATTTTAGTCTTTGTGTGGAATGCCGTTGCCCCTGGATGTCATTTGGGACTTGTCATGTCCACTTTACCCATAATTTCAAGTTTACAATTTGTTCTTAGTGATAGCATAAAGGTTGCTATAGAAAAACAATAGGAAGTAATGAGGATGATATGTGACTTGCCTTATTTCTGTTCTATTAATTTTTGGTGTTTTATCAGGTGGTCCAACTGGTGAATCACGGACCACTCTGAATTTAGGTATTCAATACTGGACAAGTAGAGGCTGGGCAGTGGCTGATGTGAACTATGGAGGAAGCACAGGTTTGTTTCCCAGAAACATGTGCACATAACCCTGCATGCATTAATGCAAATTGCATTACAGTTCAGATGTATGGATTAGTGCCCATATGTGCATGACTTTGGGTCTACTTGGTTCTACATGATAATGCTCTTACCTAGATTCAAGATTATGAAAGGAAAAAAGAAAGAACAATAGATGTAACATAGTCAAACAGCCATTGACATTATAAAGTTAGAGCCGACCATTGTGCACAATCAAGGAACTTCATCTAGGCCAAAAGTTATATTTTTTCTTTAAATTGTTGGCTTTGGTTTCTACTACTTGATGTAAATGGGGTTTCCACATACTCCACTTTCCATGTCCATTCCTTTCACTGGTCTTTCTCCTCTCTTCTCTGCCTCTCGTACGGTTGTTTGTTCTTTGTCTCCTGAATTGTGTGTTTCACTGTAGTTCCAGATACAGCTACTGCTGAAAAATCAATCAGACTTGGAATTGATTTCAATATTTTTAGAAGGCATGTATTTGGATCCATGCTCAGAATGTCTAGCATATCTGATAATTGTCACTAGAGCTTGTTATCTGATGAGTTTTGGGAGTGCAAACACTGGATGGGCGTCAAAGTCTTCATATGCAGTTAAAATACATTTATTGCATGCTTCATTTCTATTTTCATTTTTCCCTTTACATCTGCTGAAATATTGTTCCCCTTGCTGAGCTTTGCCTTGCAGGGAGTACAGAATTTTGGTATTAAGTGATACTGATTGTGAATTATTCTTTCTATAGGATATGGAAGGGAATATCGAGAGAGGCTTAATGGTGCTTGGGGTATAGTGGATGTGGAGGATTGTTGCAGCTGTGCACAATTTCTGGTAAAAGTTGAATTTAAACGAAACCAAAACGTAATGCTCATTCTGGTAGTTCTTTATCCCTTTGCATTGCAGCAAGCTAATTGCAAGGTTACCATAATTTCAAACCGCTGGATGAGTTCCAATAAGGGAAGCATCTTTATCCCAGAATGTCAAGAGGATGGGGACATGATGATTCTCCTGACTCATGCAGCCACATGTGTTTCCCAACTGTGTATTCTTGAATCAAACTGAGACTCTAAATCCTTTCATCGGCTTAAAAATGTCCAGCTTGGCTAGAGGTTTAATTTTCTCTATATTTTGTCTTTGTTCGATATGTGAACTGGTGCATTTTCAAGCTATACATTAGGCTTAGAAGTGGTGAAATGATCTTTAGAGCTCCATGCCATCAGAGACATTAAGGTATTAGTAAAGTGTCAATAGTCTGTATACCTGTGTCATCTGTAAACCTGTGTCACACCTAGAACCACAAAACTAGTCCTCCATTTGTTGGTTGGCAAACCACCAGGTGAAGTATGCAAAATAATTTCACAGTTGTTTCATGCTATGCTCTGGAATAAATATTTCAACACTCTAAACAACCTACATTGGGGAATAAGAATCCCAGTCTACCGAACAGGTACACACATGTTCAAAGAAACGGGGGAAAATATAACAGTCCCCCTCAAAATGAAGAAAATAAATCTGGTGGTCATTTCTATGCTATGGTGTTCAAGGGTAATGCTTTGGTAAAAAATATCTGCTACATCTCCAAGGTAGGCACACACTCCAAATCTTTAGTGTTGCTAGCTTGGTCTGCTCAAATAAATGATAACAAACTCTTATATGCTTGTTCTTTGAATGGAAGAAGCTTTGTAGTGAGAGCACACTTTGTGAGTGTCAGAGTTGGCAATGGTGGGCTGCTCCAGTGCATGCCATCTCCCCTGGAGAAGTTGGCAAAGTATAAAGCTCCAGAGTAACATGGTAGCAGGCCTGGTACTCTGCCTTTGCTCAAGATCCTATGACTATGGCTGCTTTTGGTTGAACCAACAAATGAGTAATGGGCCAAGGGTGAACCAATATCCTGCATGTGATCTCCTGACGTATATGTTGCTGGACCAATCTCACTATGAATGGCCGTATAGAGTAGTGCCACCATCAACTCCAGCCGAATTTGACTCTGGATGGCAGCATTAACCCTGTAAAGTAGTGCCACTGTGGTCATGAATGCCAAGGGATGACGTACCTCTGAGATAGTGAAGCTCTTTCAAACCTGTGTGCCAATTGGTTCATTAATGACAATAAGTGGAAAACTGACTCATGATTCTGAGGAGGAAATGTCTGGCTCATGTGTTGGCTAGGTGAAGAAGGGACCCAACGACAGCTGGTATGAGGAATCATCAATTAGCCCCAAACCATCATCATAATAAGCATGGCGTTTGGATCCATAGGAATAGATATAGGGATGTACTCAATAATGGCATAAGACGAAAGGCTTTCAGGATCCTATGTGATGTCCATGTCAAGTAAGTAATATAGCTGCCCTCATGAATTCATTCTGTCTTTGCAATCTGATTGGCTGAGCATAAATTTTCAAAGGTATTTTGTGGTGGCAAACTTCAGCTCCCCTTTGAACTGTCAAGACCTTGACTTTGGCAAGATTTTAGTGAGTGTTTTTGGCAAGCTCCAACAAGAGATTCAGAAGAGCCAATCTCTCTAGGATTGATGCATCTCATGTGGATGATTTGATTTTCTAATCTAGGAAGCATGATAAGCATCTTGATTGGAGCCACTTCCTCTCAGTAGTTTTACAGTTATTTGAGCCCATGAAAGGGGAAGGAAATATCTCAAATTGGAGTCCCTTTGAAGGCAGCATCTCAATGAGGTTAGAGCATTTTGCAAATGTTGAAGTTCATGCTCAACTTTCTCTAGCAGATCAACTTACAAAGCACCAATATGCAAGCTCGAAGCTGCTTGGATGATGCATGGCAGAGGAGGCCATGGATGACTCTTTGGGTAGAGGAGGATTCAGATATTGCTCATATAAGCTCATGACCATTGAGGACTAGATCATAGTACCAATCCACATGAGAAAAGCAAGTAAGATAGAAAGTCAAGTTCATTTCTTTAAAGATCACAGGTCCTGAGAGTTGAGACAGATGGGAGAGGGTCAAGAAATGATGATGTCTAGAAGGTGCTGTTGTAGGGGAGCCGAGAGTGGTAGTCTCGGATTTTGACATAGACTTCCTCATAGCAAAGTGTGTTTCACAGAGATTTGAGCCTATAGCTTCAGTTTGGAAGCATGTGAAGCGAATGCTATTCAACTAGCACACCAGGAGAGTATGCTTAATTGAACACTTCCCTCATGAGTCCCTGGGAAAAGTGCTTGAGAGAGGATGGCCTTCTCATGGTGGCCTGTGAGACACTTTGCAAAACCATGCAAGGGTTTCTTCAAGCCCTTCAGGAGATCAGCATGCTAGATAGTGTACCAAAAGATTAATGCACTCCATCATGAAGGACACTAAAAATAGATTGGGCATTAAGCTGTCAGTACTGTTGCATTTCTGGGGTCAACTGAAAAAAAAAATCTAGCTGAGCAGAGATGTATGTAACCTTTTTCTAGCACCCAACAGCCCGATATTGATAGGAGTCATAGGAGATACAACATCTTGAGCTCAGTGTTATAGTGTTGCCCCCTTGCCATGAGTAAATCTACAAAAGTGGGATTAAAGGCATTGAACTGCCCGAGTCCTTTAGGATGTTAAGCACACAAACGACACATTGTATCCCTACAAGGAGGCTTTACAAATATCCTGTTGTTTGCAGCAGCCAGAGATTTTCTTGCTTGGCATCAAGATCTTTAAAGCCAATTGGTAGATGTATTGTAGATCATGGGTTCGCTGCTTGCCACCTGAGAGTGGAGATTGGTTGACAAGTTTCAGTGCATATCAAGAAGGAAACTAAGAAAGAAAGGTATATTAACATCTATTAGAGGTTGAATCAGCCTGTGAGACAAATCATAAACAACAATCCATGTTAAGTATCATGATAAACTGACAAGAAAGTTAAATGCATCCTAGTACTCAGTACAAGTATGATGAGTGAAAAGAATTAAATAGAAACTTATAACTTCCATCCAATGGGTATGATGGGACGTAGTATATCAAAACACATCAGGCAAGGGGCAAGGAGGGCTCCCTTATATACTCCACCCTGTGCCATCTCTGTTCCATGGTTCTATGATGTAATGTCAGGATCTGATCAATCTGTTCCTGATAGGGCAATGATGGCCTATATTTACACTCTGGGTCTCTGTACTTTAAGCCATTGTCATGAAGTGGAGGATTTGGAAGGAGAGGGGTATGGTATACCACATGCTGGTGGGCATAAAGAAGCTGGTAATCTGCGATTGAGATCTTTGGATCCTTGTGTAGAAGCCCTGCTTGATGCCTTTGTAGCAGCATAAGGAAGAGGCCAAGGCTTCTTTGGTCAAGGTAGTCTAGCACTCGACCAAGTGGGCCAATTACCTCACCAAACGCAATCATCCTCTGATTCTTACCTCTTCATGACAAAGCATATGTAGCTTGTCTTCCTTGGCAACCCATGCTACTGCACTTGCCCCAATCTTGAGCATGTGTGATGATATCCCAATCTAGCAGCCATCCTCTTAATGTAGGACATGTGCATATCCATGTAACCTGGTTGTCTGATAAGCCCATCATCTGTGATCTAATGAAATAATCTTTATAATGCTGCATCTGGGGGATAGGGGACCAAGCAAGTATATTGAGTATGCATCTGTACCAAAATGCTGTCTCACAACTCTCTCTCTCTCCTCTCGGGAGAATATAAATTATGGGGGGTTCTCATCATACTGGGAGGTGGTAATCTATCTATGTCCAATCGATGCTCTAAAACTAATGGTGTGTAGCAGCATACCATGATGAGTGGTCATGGGTGGCATTACTTTATGACCTCTCTAGAACTGTGTGGTAACCTGTCTGGGCTTATGGACTTGATCTGGCTAATGTAGCTGATGGTTTGGAATAGAGCCTCCACCACCATGGGGGGTGCTCTAAGCTTTGCTTTGATGATCTCACGTGGCACTAAGGGTTTACAATGTATCATCTTGGAGATTGTAAGGATTTGAGGTCTCTCCATTCATCACTAATCATAAGTATAGAGTCTAGGAGCCTATATAGGTGTTCCATACATCACAACGGTGACTAATGTATCAAAAATCCATTCTTTTATGCAGAGTTCCTGAACATGGGCTCAGTAACATTGTTGCTCCACCTATACAAGTGCAGCTTACTCTTGGCTATGTTGTGATGCATGTCTCATGGAAGACCACCTTGTGCTAGTAAAAGTGATGCCCAAGTATATAAGGGAGCTTGTTGCATCTTCTTGGCGCAATGGAAGAAGAGTGTAATAGATCCATAAGTTGTCATAGAAGATGTGTGTTTTTTCTTAAGCTCCAACTATGCCCTCCAACCCCCTTAGGATAATCCTCTCTTGAAGAAGTTAACTCCTTGCTTGTCATTCAGAAACTGTATATGAGGGCTTGTGGACACGTGGAATCATTCCCTGCTCAGCATGCTTTGATAAAAGCAGGGGATTTGTCCTTGCAGCCTAGCTTTGCACATAATTGTTTCTTGTCCTCCTCTAGGGGAATGCCCTCCTTTCCAACAAGCCCTGTGACTCATACATTGAGTTTCTAACCTCACCGTATCTTTTCTTCTGTATTTTGTGGTTGACTAGGTTTAATTCCACTTCTTTCAAGCCTTTGCATTTGATTGTTACCACTCTCCACTCCTGTACCTTTTCTTAAAGTCCCCTTTGATCACCACCTTCCATTTTGTGGCGAGGGCTTGTTTTGTGGTCTCAATTTTTGTCTCCATGTCTCTTTCTTTTTTTCCCAAAGAAAAGAGAAATTCTATTAATAACACCTTGAAGAAAAGTCTCCTTGAGGTAACAACACAAAGTACAAAGAAGGCCCTATAAAGAGCAACTGAATACATCATAAATACAATGGTTGTGAACAATGAATTTGGTGGGCTATAGCGCCAAACCATAGGATAGGCTAGGTGAAAGGTGTAGTCTGGAATGGATATCCTATCCAAATGCTGACTAATTATGAGAAAAGAATGGCTTGTACATCCTCATATCCACATGTTGGGCCTATATCCAAGATACTGCCCCCCCGAGTCCCAACCATAGTCTCACTTGTGCCACAAAAGACCATCTTAAGATCTGGGACAGTCCAATAGACAGTGTCTTTATGTCTCATCTACGTGGTCACGCCATTGGCGCCCCTCCATTCCTGAGCCATGTAGGGATTGCTAAGCTCCTATGAGCTACTAACCATAAGAAGAGAGAAATCTTCCTAGGCCTAAAGCTGTCATCCAACCTCCTCCAAATGTTTGACAAAAGTGATTTGAGATAACCTGTCTATGCCAGTGAGGTTATGCTCTGATTCTGCTCGTGTGAATCTTCCTCCTAACATGGTGATGTAGCTAAAGAAGGCCACATCCCATGAAGAATGGGTTTCTCCAAATTCATTCTCCTGGATCCCACTGTAATCTCTGAAGAGGTCTTCTTTTATAAGCCTAGTGTCTCCATCCATCAATCTCCTCTCACAATGTGCCATTGCTTTGATCCTCTGTCTAGAGTAGTTGTGAATCGTGCCTAATCCATGTCCTTGCTCTGAAGGAAGCTGTCCTCCACCATGAAAGTGAAGACCTTTTCTTTGCTAGTTGCAAGGACCCTAAGAAGAATGTCCCCTCTCGAGAAGAGACGAATCCAATCCAAAGAAGTGGTTGTATTTGTCCTGCACGTCGGAGGGACTCCCTCTGTCACTGTCACTACCATAACTCCAGCACCTGAGACCCTGGAGTCTCTCCTTATGGATCTCCTAAGATAGCTTCTGAAAATCAAACCAGTCTTCTACTGAGAAAGCAACCTGCATGGAGAACCTCCCCAGGAAAGATAAGCCCTCTGTTCAACAGTGTGGACAGACTCTGATCTTAAGTAGTGATTGACAAAAGAAGGGGCCTCTTTTCTTCAATTGTGGTTGACGGTAATTGATAAAGGCAGATGAAACAGATTCCAAGCTCTAAGGATAGCAGCTGCAAATCTGATCTCGAAGCTCCTCCCCAGGTCTCTGGTCATGATGTCCTGAAAAATCCAGTGAATGTCCATGTCTTGTGCTAGTTCTTCTACCAGAGGAATCCACCAGAGGAATCTCTCCTTTCAGCATGTTTTCCTTGAGTGCATTGATTTCTTCTTTGAGTTGTTGTAGTTCAAGGGTGTAGGCTATCTTCTCATCCAATAGGTTCTGGATTTCTTTCTCATGATTGGATTTGAGCTCTCAGATTTGTTTTTGGTTGCTCTTCATGCAGAGAGTCTATTCCTCGTGTTCTCCAATCCATCTTTCATGAATTTCTCCTATTTGGGATTAGGTTCTGTTTCCAAGTACAATGCCAATCCTTCAAGCACAACTTGGAGTTTCCATGGAGTCCCTCTCATATTTGAGATTGTGTCATGGTGGGTGAATTGATTGCCTATCTGCTGAGCAGTTACAAAGAGGGTTTACGGTGAAATGCCTTGGCTGCATTGATATGCAGTTGATAGCTGTGACTCTTGAGCATCAGGAATTAGAACTTTGATTGGAGCTCAGCAAAGAAGGTAGTGTAGTGATGATCACTTCATGCGGGTAGTGTATTCATGAATATAGCATGTAAGAGCTCCTGCCGTCACATGCATTGTTGCCATCGTGCCAGCTCCCCCCTCCTATTGTCCCGCTACCCCCCCACCATCTTCCCTGCCTTCTGCTCCGCCTTCCCCCTAGCGCAACCCCTCCCCCCAGTGCGACCCCCCCCAGCACCGCTTCTGCCTCTGCTCACCCCCACTCCGCCTACTCCGTAGTGCGCCCTACCTCGTGTGCCTCACCCACTCCGCCTCACCCTCGCCGCTTGCTCTCCCTTGCTTGAAACCCCCCCCCCCCCCCCCCCCCCCACTGCTAGCTCCCCCCGTCTAAACCCACCTTCCTCTCGTCTAAGGATTTGACTCCCCGCCCCTCCACCCTAACCTCCCCACCTTCACCGTCTGTCTCTCCGCCTTTTTCCATAATACAGCCCGGCCCTGTCCAACAGGCCTAACACACGCGTCATCCCATTGCGAGCCGGCCTACAGCGGTGTCCAACACCTCCCCCACCGTCTAAAAAGCATTCCCCACCCCCACCCCCTCCTCACCATCGGCCCTCCTGCCCTCCAATTGCTCCCTCCCTCTGCAGCAACATCCCCTTCCCTCCGGCAGCACAGCAACGTAAGTGGTAGGTCCTCAGCAAGGACATGCAATGGAAACCTCTGGTCAGACACCGGTGCATTCCACGAGTGCCCCCCTGTCAAACACCTTGCGCGTTGTCCTCTTTGAGGAGCAGCTCTTAGCCGCACATGCCACAGAGCTGGAGCTTAAAGAAACAACAATCTTTGGTCAAGTAGTAGGATACTCCCCCCAGCTTCAGGATTGGCTTCACTTCACACTGCACATCGGCACAGTGCAGATAGTGGAGTAGTGGAGGTGATTCTAATGGGTCAAGGGATCTTCATGGTACTACTTACCTCAATAAACGCAGCACGGGAGCTACTGGCTAGCTCACCCTATGCCTCCACAAAGGGGGTCATCCTTATGGTTCCTTGGTACAGTGGCTTCACATTGGAGGCGTTCGCGCTCCACAACAATTTCCTTAGACACCCAGTCACCCTACTCTTCCTTGGAATGGTGATAGAGTATCGCCAGCTTGTGGAAGACTTTGGACGGCTCTTCAGTACCGTCCTTTCTGCCTCTTTCATGGGCGCAATGACAGCCACAGGAGTCCCAGAGGTATGGGTGGCAGTGAAAGAGACAAAGAATATACCACTATTTCTAGAGATTGAGGTAGGCGGACATTCCTACAAGCAGCGGGTCATTGTGATTGGGCAGCCATGGCAGTGTCTGGCGTTGCCATGAATTTGGGCACCTGGCAGTAGAGTGCACCACAAACATGATGGTCATCTAGAGGCTATAGCAGGGGCCTTATAGAGGCTGTAGTACAAGGCTACATGAGGAGTTTTATAGGCTTATGATAAAGACATTTGGGCTAGACATTACAAGGCTAAAGAAGTCAGTAAAAATTTCGATCAAGGACCAGTAGGCCCTTGCAGTTTTTAGCATTACTTTTTACGTAGATATTCAATTCATTCTAGGTCTTCTTGTTGGAGTAGTCCAGTTTGCCCTTTTTGACCATGTACTTGCTCTTCACTTTGCTTGCCACTTCAGAGTCTTCATGATTTTTCTGCTTCTTCTTCTTATTCTTTTTCTCTTTGATCTTTTGGTCCTCTTCTTCTAGGTTCTCCTAATCTGCTTCTTCATTGACTTTGTTTGCATATGCATTGGTCTTCATGTCCATGTCCCCCTCAAGCAAAGATATCACCATTTTTGAGATTTGCATGATGATCGAGGCAGCTGGAATGTCTTCAAAATATTTAAATGAAATCATTGATTGCACTTGGATGTAGGTTACTACATTTCTTCCTTTGAGGAATTCATTTTGGTCATTCCCATAACTGAGAATGAGCTTCAAATTTTGAGTTTGCACCGCAGAAGAGTTACACTTTAATGTGTCAATAGACACAAGAAGATTAGTGTTTATCAACACTAAATGAGTATCAAAAAGATACTATCTTGAAGCTTGGTGTTGAAACTGAGTTTGATTTCTTGCTTCCCTTGTTGATTTGAATTGGAAACTAAGTAGATCAGAGTGAATTAGAATTGCAGAGGGTTGGTTGAGCCCAAAAGAGTGAGAAATTGAAGGATTTTATGAGCTTGAGTTCAAAAGCTATGGAGGACTGTTAGGGTTTGAGGTGCAGGCGACTGACTTTTCCGATAATGCAGCAGCTACAGTGGATCATTCCGTCACATATTTGATGGAGATGAAGCTTAGGAGTCTTTCTTCAAATGCCCTATCCCCAGAGGTGCAATCGCAGCGCGCAAACAGAGATCAGGTTGTACGAATTGATACAGACGCAGAATTTCCAGCGAGCTCAAATTCACGCAATGATGGGCTCAATGATGAGTAATGTTGGACTGTGATGTAGCAGGGAGCTTCGCCACGAGTAGAGTAAGATATAGAAGCTCCAAGTGCTGTATGTCCTGTCTGGCTATGGCTGCCAAACAGTGGTTATGGGGTTCAAGTGAGAAATTGGAGTCATACACTCACACTGAGCTAGATGTGAGCTAGATAGAGGTTGAGAGGAATCAAGAGAGGCTGGAGAAGCAATGCCATGCCCGATTGGGCTCTGATACCATGTCGAAATGTGCGGATCTAGAGCATGGCTATGGCGGCTTGTAGGCATAGAGTGAACTCATGATGATAGAAACAAAGACAATGTTTGATACACAAGTGAATTAGGTTCCAAGATGGAAGCTTGGACTCATAAACACAATCTTGTGTATGACTGACAATGACAAGACACTTAACTGAAAGTACAAAGCATCATGACATTGTATTCATTCTACATGAAAAGTGGTAGTCAAGTACAATGCTTTATAGTTGTTGGATGGGTAGCAATCTTCCCTCTCTGTGCATATGGGATTACTGCAGCCTGCATGTCCTAAGCCCAGACCACCTCATACAAAGAGACTACATTAGGTGTGATTGCAAATATCTCAACATAGCCTCCCCTCCTCTCCCCACACAGCCACCAGCTCATCCGTCCATGGCACCTATTACATTTTCTCGAGACAGACGCAGCTACTACCGCAGGAGTTTTTTCATAGTGGGCCATGGTCTTACTTGAGAGTTATGGAGCGCAGAGAATTCGCACTAACCTTGGAGGTGGAAATCTTCGTGGTACGCAAGTCAAGGAGCGGCAAGGTCCATCTACTAGCACCATCGGATGGACCAAACTACGCCTTCTTCCTTCGGATCTCTCACACAGGATACTGGACAACGACTCAAATAGAGGAGGTGAAGAGCAGGTGGCATACCACATCTCCCAGTGGATGGGAGAAGGTGGATTGGCACTTTTCCCCTACAGTGGCCAGGTTGCATGATGGACATTAACTAGTGGGTTGGGGTCGAGGTCCCACATTCTGAGCATTATCTTTCAAGCCCCTCCGTAGTGGAGAGCGCCGATGGATGTGATCGAGTGGCCCCTGGCAAAGGTAGCTCGTTTCTACCAATGTATAGAGTCTCGCCTCTCAGCCTCGTTGATAGATGCCCTGGTGGTACCACCAGGCGCATCCATCACCCCCATGGTTCGTGCCCGAGGGCTACCATGCGGGAATGGAGTTTACCATCCAAGCCAGCAGCAAAGCATATCCACATGCCTCATAGCTCCTCTTCTTCATCAGCAGCTTCCACACTGAACAGATGCTTGTTCGGTCAGTCACAAGTTTCCCTATAAGTTTACATCTTGCATCCTCGAATGTGAATAGCCTCCACTATAGTGGAGCACATGGTTCCAGGAAGTTGATTGTTCACCACGAGCTGCAACCTGCCCTTGCCGGACGGATCGACATCTTACTTCTATAGATGCACAAGCTCACTCCCGCCCAAGCCCAACAGGTAGGGAAGGTTCTCCCAGGCAATTCACGCACTTACTGGAAGCACGGCATTGGTGCCCACGGCAAGAGTGGAGGCGTATGCACCTCTATTGGCCTGAGTCTCACCACGTGTGTACAAGACCACGGGACGATAGTGGCAAGGAGGGTTCTATGGATCAGATTGGATATTGGGGGCTCGTGCCTTGGAGTCCTCAATGTCTATGCCCCTACTGAGGTTAGAGCACACAATAGGTTCTAGGCGGAGATCGTAGCAAGACTCCCAGAGGTGGACTTGTGGATTGTTGGAGAAGACTTCAACAACCTCGAGGTTCTATAGGACCAACAGGGCAAAGGCAGAAACCACCAAGGCATGGCTGGGGAGGAGCAAGAAGCATGGGAGGTCTTTCTACTGGCAGTAGGAGCACGCGATGCTTGGAGAGACCTTGCCTTCCACAGGAGGGAGAGGTCGCTGGACTTCTCTTCGAGATATAGGTGGCTAGGTGGAGTTCTACTGGAGCAGTTGGACAAGTTCTATGTGGGAGAGTGGAGATGCTCTCGTGGAGGCCAAGTAGGATAGTTGGCAGGCACCATGTTGTCCGATCAGTGCCCGATACTCCTGACACTTGATCCCCCAGCATTTGCCCTAGACACACGACATGTCGGATCCCTGACTCGATCTATAGGAGGGAGAAGGTGAAAAGACAGATTGAGCAGATCTAGACCAGGGAGTGGGGCAAGAGGGACCGGCTCACAGAGGAGGTGGCAAAGGTCCTAGCCGAGTCGAGTAGTATCTGCCAAGAGGCAGCCCTACAAGCCAAGCAACAGAGCTAGGAGAAGGAGAAAGCACTTCGGCGGAACTTGCAGCCATGCAGAGATTACTACAGGAGGCACCAGGAGATCCCATCCTCCACGCACAGGAGGTGCGCACGTGACTAGCCATCGCCAATCTAGAGAATAAGCACTCGGAGTTCTCATTCTGCACCTCAACAGCCTTCTAGGCACGGAAGGGGGACACGATGTGCATGGAGTTTTTCTAGGTGCACCATCCCCGCACCTCAGGAGAGCAGATATGCTTCCTTCTGGATTAGTATGGAAGGACTCATTCTATCCCAAACGAGGTGATGGAGATTGCCACCAACTACTACAGACGCCTTTTCCAGCAGGAGATAGCCTCAGCTAGAGAACAGCAATGTAGACAGCAGGTCTGGGATCACATCTCATCCCTCGTCACAGAGGAGATGGGACGCTCCCTCCTAGCCCCCTTCATAGAGAAGGAACTAGAGGAGGCTTTCCATACACAAGTTGGGCAAAAATGCCTGGGAGAGGATGGGCTCTCTAAGGCCTTCTTCACTACCTATTGGGAGGTGGTGAAGGACCCCTTACTGCTGGCCTTCCAAGAGATTTTCACTTCAGGACAGATGCTAGGGAGTCTTTCGGCAAGCCTCATTAGTCTCCTCCCCAAAGGGGGAGACTGGTTGGAGCTATAAGTGGAGACCAATCACCTTATTGTCAGTGGCCTATAAGGCATTGGCAAAGATGATTGGTAGGCGACTCCGCCTTGTGCTTCCAGAAATCATTCATGACACACAAACAGGCTTTGTCCAGGATAGGAGCATCCTAGACAATGTATTCACCTTCTTTGAGGCGACAGAGTGGGCTTAGCACAGTGGATAGGGACTGGCCATACTACTCCTAGACTTCGAGAAAGCCTATGACAGGGTAGAGTGGGACTTCTTAGAGGGCACCATGTTGAGGTTGGGCTTCTCCCAGGCATGGATCCACGGGGTCTCCGCACTTTACAAATTGGCTACCAACAGGGTTCTCATAGGTAATAAGCGAGGGGTAGAGTTTCGGCTGGAGAGATTGGTCCGGTAGGGCTGCCCCTTGGCCGTGCACCTATTCTTACTCTTTGTAGAGGCAATGTCTCACTTCTGCAAGTCACGTGTGAGCGGGTTACACGGCCTCCGACTTCCAGTGAGAGAGGAGATGAAGCTGTTAGACTCAGAGTATACAGATGATATAGCACTCTACATAGAGGACGATGAGTTGACGCTGGAGAGAGTGAGATTGGCTCTTGAGGTGTTCTGTACTGCAACAAGAAGCGAAAATCAACTGGCAAAAGTCAGTTTGATTCCTTACAGACCAGGACTCTAGCACGGAGTGGGGCATCCACTTGGGATTTAGATGAGTGTGGAGAGGACAAACCATATGTTACTTAGGGTTCCAGGTGGGAATAGACATCACTCCCGCCCAGCAGTTTCTTCCAGTCGTGGACTCTATTCGGAGAAAGCTGACCTACTGGAGTACTGCTCGCCTTTCCCTAGCAGGCCGAGCCCTGGTGGTTAACCGGGTTCTCCTAGCGATGGCTTGGTACATCGCCTCATGTTGGTGCTTCTCCTCATCCTACGTAGTTCAGCTTTTCCGCCTAGTGCGGAACTTCCTTTGGCCTGAGTTAGACAGTTCAAGGGATTCTCAAGCCAAGGTGGCATGGGCAACCATCATCCGAAGGGAGGGCTTGGAATCATAGACCCAAAGTATCAGAGTATGGCCCTCTTGGGCAAGTTAGTAATCCGCGGCCTCACACCAGAAGGGCAAACCTGGAAGGTCCTACCGCAGGAGGGTCTCTAGATTGTAGATTGAGGCTTGGCGATGATTGGAGGCCGTCCCTGAGATGGATCGTCACGGCAGCCCAGATCACCCCCCCACAATCCCCCTTCCTATGCAACATGTTTCATGTGGCGGGGCTTCCGTAAGGCCCTAGTTCAAAGCCCCCCAAGCTGCCAGGAGAAGATAGACCGTCAGCCGGTGATCTGGAACCCCCAGGTCAAAGATTGGGATGGGGTACAAATTGATGAGTGTCCCCCACATACAATGGGCTGGTTGGGAGGCCGGCCTGGCTCGTATACCATCAGGACATGGCGGGAGATGTACAGGATGGTGAACAAGGTGCTGCTGCAGTGAGCATCAGGTTGCCAAAGAGGAGTTGAGTTGAGAAGGGAGATAGACACAGCAATACCTCAAGAGTGGCTTGCTCCCCCCCCGATACAAGAGCCGGTAGAGCCAAGGGAGGTATGGGCCGCTAGGTTTTCACCATCAGATATCCCCCTATAGATGGCAGGTAGAGTGGGCAGCGCTCCACATGGGACCTTCTTCACCGTGCAAGAGGGGGGGGCATCTGGCCCCTCACAAAGGGCAGCAGGATGGGGGGATAGTTGTCCTTTCATGGAGGAGGATTTGGGTGGTTGGCCTTCAATGGAAGACATGGCGGCTGGATCCTTATGTCTTCTGGGAGGAGGTCAGGGAGTGACGCCTCTGGATCTGGGAGGACAAGCCACTTGATGAGCTGGAGTGGGATCCAGGAGAGTGGCTATGGCCGGTCACCAAGAAGCCATCGAGGTTCCTAGAGTACACAGTTAGGATTGGCAGACACGTGCTGATGCAAGAGGACATGGATTGGGCATCGTCACGTAGCAGGCACTGGGCGGAGCACAGCATCATGGAGGTTTTGCGACGGACCTTTTGGCGCCGCCTATGGGATAGCTGGAGGCCGAGGAGGGTATTGTATTTCTTATGGCTGGTGGCACATGGAGGCCTGGTGGTGGGAAGTTTGCTAGTCCAGATGCAAGAGGGAGGTTGTAAGCACTGCACACAGTAGCCTCTGGAAACTCCAAAGCACTACCTTTGGTCATCTGAGGCAGCGCAACTCATGTGGAGAGGAGCATGCCGCATCCTCCGCCATATAGCACCCAGCTACCTTTGGTCATCTGAGGTAGCGCAACTCATGTGGAGAGGAGCATGCCGCATCCTCTGCCATATAGCACCCATCCTTGGATGTATTTGATGGGGAGCTTTCTGCTGGCAGGCAGTCAGCCAAGGTCGTCACCTTTTGTATGAGGCCGGGATGCAGGACACAATATTCATTATTGAGGTAGGGTCGTGCGCAGTGGTTGGTTTGGAGGCTCTACCCATCCGCTAGGCATTGGAGCCCACAGCAGACCACTCTGAGGTATGGGAGATCATAGGGAGTCTTACCGGATAGCATATCTGGAAGGTGCGGTGTCAGGAGGCTTTTGGCAGAGAGAGACTTTTAGTACAAGCATAGGCGACCTTAGCAAAGCTCTGGACCTCCATCATCCACCCCCTCCGTGGCCGATGGGACCAGGTGCAGGGTGAGTCTAGAGCTCGTCAAGAGCTCCGTTTTCATTTCATGCACACTTGGAGCGGCCAGGACCTGTTTTTCGTGATGCAGGCAGGCAGCCCCAGACGGTGATACCCCCCCCCCCTCCATGGCTTCTTGCCCCCATCCCCCCTAGACCACCCTGAGAGGCTTGTACATTTGATATATCTGTGACTCTGCATGAGCTCCAGCTAGTCTGTTGAGCATGAGCACTTGTATTCAGGTTTTTCCTAAAGTAATATAATTAGCCACACTTTATTTGCAAAAAAAAATGATGATCACTTCGTGGTACACGTCTCATCGCCACATCTAGCCTTCCTAAGGGGAGAGTTTTTGTAACCTTCTCAGTCTTTTGACTATTGAAGTCCCTAATTTCAGGAAGGAAAACACTTAAAAGTTCGGGAAGCTGAGAGTGGCCAGCCTCCTAGCACTTGCTTCCAATATGGCTGTGCCTGTAACTACAGGGGGAAGTCTAGCTCTTTGGGCCCTTTTAACTGAGAGATAATACTTCTCAGAAATAAAAAAGGCAGAAGATTGAGTTGGTCTCATTACAATAAAAGATTGAGATCGTATGTATCTTCCAAAGTAAATTGGGATTGCCACAGAATGGGCATTTGTTTGTGTTGCTATGCTGATGCTGCTGATTCTTCTGCTGTTTAAGGTCCTGGAACCTGGTGAAGCTTCCGCCAGTAGTGGAACTTTCCAGTAGGCTTTGAAAACAGTGCTTTAACTGACAAAGGTGAGGTTCTTTGACTTGGATTTCAGCAGACATCAATGTCCAAACTGTTCTTCTTCTCTACAATTCCAATTGGGGATGTTAAACGATGATGTTTCATACCTGATTGGAAAATATGTTATGTTCTTCACCTCTTTCAGTTTTGAAACTCAACACTATGATCACATCCATTCTTTAAAACAACAAGGCAATGTTTCTGGATGACCATGTCTGAGAGGCTCTTAGAAATTTGGTTTCACAATCTTCTCATTCATGGGGGCCAATCACTCAACTGGTACAATCAGGCTTGGCAACTTGCATTGGATTTTCGTGTTTGAAAGGATGCTAAGAAATGCACTACCTTTAAGATGTTTCCACTTGAGAGATAGACACTTTATTAAATCTTTCAGCTACCAAAACCGTTACATGCAAATCATCTTGTGTATGTAGCAATGATACTAAGGGTGTGAAGAAAATTGTGTCAAGTTTTACAATTGGCATCCATTTCATTGATGCTGAGTTTTGGGGGGAAAAGGCTGGAAAGGGTAGGATATGGAGGTTTTTCACATATCTAGCAAGTGCGTCTTTGCATAGCACAACCGTATCTTGCATATTTTGTCAGCAACAGATTATATTGAGCATTAATCAAACTCGTTCCTGTGCAGGTGGACTCCGGTAAAGTTGACAAGGATCGCCTGTGCATTGATGGCGGGTCTGCAGGAGGGTATACTACTCTTGCTGCTCTAGTCTTCCAGGATATATTCAAGGCTGGTGCTTCCTTGTATGGGGTAATGTCGACAGCTTCAGTTTTTAAAATGTATGCTGCTTGAGATTGGCACATTCATACAGGCAAGGACATTGTCAACTTGAAAAATACTCAGTGCATCTGCTAATGAAAGTCTAATGTGTCTTTTTTTTTTTGGATGCTTGGTCCCCACATTCCACAGAAAATTCCTGAAGGAATTCCCTTGGGAACCTCTTTGTATAGTTTGCTGCTCAGATAGATTGGGCCAGTCTCTTATAGACTAGATTTTGGACTCTTTTGGATGATTTGGACATCATGAACCATGCTTTCACCTTTCAATCTTTCATCTTTTTCTGTACGATCCAACTGGTGTGTAATGGTTTTACTTTCCTTGAATCTGGAGCGAGGGGGGCCATCTGGGGCTGCCTGCCTGCATCACGAAAAACAGGTCCTGGCTGCCCCAAGTGCGCATGAAATGAAAACAGAGCTCCTGATGAGCTCGAGACTCACCTTGCACCTGGTCCCATCAGCCGCGAAGGGAGTGGATGATGGAGGTATAGAGCTCTACTAAAGTCACCTATACAGAAAGTCTCTTCCCGCCAAAAACCTCGACACCGTGCCTTCCAGATATGCCATCCAGTGAGACTCCCTACGATCTCCCATACCTCAGAGCAGTCTATTGTGGGCTCCAGTACTTGGCGGATGGGTAGAGCCTCCAAGCCAACCACTGCGCACGACCCAACCTCAATAAAGAATATTGTGTCCTACATCCCAGCCTCATACAGAAGGTGACGGCCTTGGCTGACTGCCTGCCAGCAAAAAGCTCCCCATGAGATACATCCAAGGCTGGGTGCTATACGGCGGAGGATGCGGCGTGCTCCTCTCCACACAAGCTGTGCCGCCTCACATGACCAAAGGCACTGCTTTGGAGTTTCTAGAAACTTCTGTGTGCAGCGTTTACACCCTCCATCCTTCTGCATCTGGACTAATCAACTCCTCATCGCCAAGCCTCCATGTGCCACCAGCCATAAGAAATACGATACCCTCCTCGGCCTCCAGTTGTCCCATAGGCAGCGCCAAAAAGTCAGTCAGAAAGCATCCCTGATGTTGTGCTCCGCCCAGTACCTGCTACGCGACGGTGCCCAGTCCATGTCCTCCTGCATCAGTACGTGTCTGCCAATCCTGGCTGTGTACTCTAGGAACCTCGGTGGCTTCTTGGCGACCGCAATGGCCGGCCATAGCCACTCTCCTAGATCCCACTTCAGCTCATCAAGTGGCTTGCCCTCCCAAAAATCCAGAGGTGCCACTCCCGGAGCTCCTCCTAGAAAACATAGGGGTCCAGCCGCCATGTCTTCCCTTGAAGGCCAACCACCCGAATCCTCCTCCACGAAAGGACAGCTATCTCCTCATCCTGCTATCCTCTGTCAAGGGCCAAACACCCCCCCTCCTGCACGGTGAAGAAGGTCCCATGTGGGGCACCACCAACTCTACCTGTCACCTGTAGGGAAATACTTGTTGGTGAAAACTTAGCAGTTCATACCTCCCTGGGCTCTACCGGCTCTTGTATCGGGGGGCCAAGCCACTCCTTAGGTATTCTCCGGCAACCTGATGCCCGCTGCAACACCTCCTCGTCCACCATCCTGTACACCTCCCACCAGGTCTTGATGGTGCGAGCCGGGCCACCTCCCAACCAGCCCACTGTATGTGGGGGCACTCGCCAATTTGTATCCCCTCCTGATCTGTGACTTGGGGGTTCCAAATGATCGGCTGGCGGTCTATCTCCTCTTGGCAGCCTGGGGGCCCTCAGGTGAGGTGGCCTATGTGTGTAGGCCTCCGTGGGGGGTGGGTGTGTAGGCCTGTGGACCTGCCGGGTGGGGTGACACTCGCCCTCTTGCCCCCTGTTGCCATGGCTGTGTCTGAGGGGCTGACTGCAACCCCCCTTGCCATCTCCCTCTCTGTCGTCTCTAGACCCGTGTAAAGCCATCCACATCCACCTATGGGCCTGTCATTATGCAGACTAGTGCATTCTTTAGACCTGTATTGCAGTAAAGCATAGATGTTCACAGCACCCATTATGCAGCTCAGCCACATTAAGCTGTATCTAGACATCAGGATAAACTTCACCAAGATGGACATCGGAATGGCAAGGATTCCATAAAGGGCACCGCATGACACAAAGATGACATTTTACTAGCACTACGTGCTCTTCGATTATCAGAGGAGGACACATGAATGTGCACATCTTGCATGAGATATGCTAGGCAAAAGCAATTGCAGAGGGTGCATTGGCTCCAAGTTGAGACAGAGAGATACTATCGAATGATGGAGTAATACACAATCAAAGATGCCAGATTTTGATAATGACAGTTTCCATCCTTTCCTTTTCTTCCTCAAGTCATTACTGCAATCACTGCATGTTTGTGCAGTTCTTGTGAAATAGTTTTGGTTGAACAGGGAAAATGTCTAGTTGTTAAATTCTGCATTATTGGTTTTATAAATTGTCTCCAGCAGTCTCTTCCCTTATCCCTGGATTTCTAAGTATGCAAATCAGTTTCAGTAGTGTGAAAATCATTGAATCAATATATCTTTGTGGATGCCTGTGGATGAATGATGTGATGTCTTTGCAGCAAGGAAAAGAGGTTTTTATTGTATGCAAGCAGAATTTGAATGTTATTCCTTCAGGTTACATAAACAATTACCATGCACTTTCATGGCAGATTGGTGATTTATTTGTCCTTGTGGGAGATACACACAAGTTTGAAGCTCATTACATAGAATCTTTGATCGGCAAGTATTTTACCATTTCAAAACTTACTTTCAACTCACTGTGAAAGATGATGACATGAGCTTTAACTTTTCCCAATGCTTGCAGGCAATGACCATAAAGTTATCTTCAACCGATCTCCTATCAACTTCCTAGAGAAGCTCTCATGTCCCATCATAATTTTCCAAGGTCTTGAAGATAAGGTAGGCCAGCAGTCAAGATATTGGCTCACACATTTGCTCCTCTTCAGTGTGCTTGACGTGGCAAAGCTTCTTTTCAGATTGTTCCAGCAACACAGGCACAGCTTATCTATGAGGCTGTAAAGAAACAGAATATACCTGTTGCACTTATTGAATATGAAGGAGAGCAGCATGGTTTTCGAAAGGTAACTGATGATTTCATATCTGTACAGTTGAAATCTTGCTATTGTTTGGTATGATAACACCTACCATGTTGTATGACAGGCGGAAAACATTAAGTACACACTTGAACAAGAGATGCTGTTCTTTGCCCGAACAGTTGGAGGCTTCTCTGTTGCTGACCAAATTGTTCCTGTTCATATAGACAACTTTGATAGCTTGAAAACCTACTAAGACTTTATGGCTCATGGCAGTGTCTGAAACTGTATCTGAAGACTTCTGTTTCATAAACTTATGCCCATAAAAGAATAAGGGAATTCTTTGTAAATAAAAGATCTGATTGAATGACATGATCACATCTTGATTCTGCATCTGTTAGCATCATATAAGCCTTTAAAATTTTCAAATAAGATGCTAGCTAAGTTTGAAATGATTGTACCACTAGTATGGTGTGCCTGATCAGTGAAAAAAGGTTGGTTTGAGGTTGTGAATGCTGCTAAACTGATACCAACAGAGAACATTAACCAGCAGATGTGCTGTCATGGGTGACCTCCTCAAAGACCTTGATACCCAGCCACCAAGACCTGACTAGACCCAGGGGCAACACCACCTGCCCATAACAATAAGCCTCTACTGCAGCCCATATGACGAATTTCCAAAGCTGAGTTGAAAAATAAAGATATCTCTAGTACACCAACTGTGCAAAAGCCCAATGCAATGCAATGTTATGATTGTAGCAGTTAGCATGAGGTAAACTTCCTTCAACATGTTCAATTGGTAGTCCTCGACAATACTACCAAACTCCAAAACCTGCAAACGAAATCCCCATATCAAGCTGGCTACGAGAAACTACATGATGAGATGCATTCTTCACACAATTTAGAAAGATTATGGCCTTGATTAAGCTTCAATCACCAGGAAGGCTAATTATAGTAATTGTGATAGAAGAGTACAAATGTTACAGAGAAACTAAGAAGACTGAAAATGCTGAGGAAACTAGCGTATGCCAAGGGACTTAATCATCTCAGGGGAGAAGGGTTGCACGATGAAGAAGATCGAGCTGCCAAGGAGGAAGACTCTTCAGCCTGGCCACATGATGCTGAACTCCAGAACTAGAATAAAAAACAAAAGCATTTCGGGTGACCAAGTTATGTGAGCATCCCTAGAATCCAAGGAAATGAGACTTAAATCTTCATGTGAGGTTTTGTCGGAGTAGGAAACTTGGCTTTTCCAAAAGCCCAATTAAGGGGACGAAGAGAAGGTCCCACTACTTTCCACCATGCCTCACACACACACAGATCTGTAGCAAACCATCAGTACCACATGAGATCATTAGAGCTGAGTGTGCTGCAGCACCTTCCATGATGATGGAGGCCCCTTTTTAGACCATTAGCTTCATACACAGAGAGTACGTGACATGTATCCAAATAGACCATCTAGGAGGGCCTTCAAGACCTTTTGATAGCTAGCTCAGGTAGGGCATGAGATTGGTATACACAGGTCGAGTAGTGGCTCACAAGATATGGGATCAACATGAACTACCTCTCCCCCTTTTAGTATGATCCCAATTCCCCCTTCATACACCTCTACCACACTGAGAGGAACTTGGTCATGTGATAGGAGCTTTACCAACTATACATACAACACACATGGATTTCACCTTAACAACCTCTTCCACCAAAGATGTACCATATTACAAGGATCACTTTATGAGGATTATAAGGGATGGTTTCATTGTGAGACTTGGATACCTAGATGTGTATATGCTACATGAGATGTGAGTAGTCATTGGCTAGCTTAGAGGGTCCTCTCATAAGCTTGAGATTGAGACTTGGAGGACACCTGCCAAAGTTGAGCACATCTGCAGACTATGCTAAGAGGTGGAGTGTGAGGAGCACTACATCTGCATATACGAAGTTTACAGCACAGTTCGAATACCCCAAGCTATTTGGAGGAGACACCTCCCTTAGACTAGCCATGGCATCTCTAGACCAGTGCTATTTGGGCCAGTTCTCAGTCAATATTTTGAGACTCCACACATCATTATTACAAGCAAGCACCATACAAAGAAGGGGACATCAGTCACAACTTACCAATTTCTTCTAGACAATGACTCCACACACAACCACCACACAAAGAGGGGTAATAGTCCATAGAGTTGAGGAGATCAAAGTAGCACACCAACTAGGGATATAGGGATACCAAACACAAATACTACACCAAAGAGAGATGAGGGAGATCCACCTATGGCATGAAGTAGTAGACTCGGGGGAGCAATCCAAATGCTACCCTTATACTATTTCATCAAGGATGTATGGCATACTTTATTCCATAAGTACATAAAGACTTTTTCATAATCTTTGCATCACCTCCCAAATCAAATCAAGAGCCAATTCCATGGGAGAAATACTGGTGTCAATGATGAGTGGCAAAAGAGAATGCCATTTTCAAAGACTCACTTCTTAGAGTACACACTTGACAAAGCTAGAGAGAGCTTGTGACAAATGTGGCTATAGTTGATAAGAAGATTGAAGATGAAGTCAAGGAAATAACAACACAGTGCAAGAAGGCAAGGAAGTGGATAAATGGTACAATTGACATTATTTCTTCAATAATTAATGAAGCTACATTGCAAAAGAAGATTGTATCCCATGCACATTTTGAAGGTCTTCCTAACAAAGGCATGAAGAAACACAAAAGAAACTACATGATGAAGATTGTCAAGTGGTTCAAATAAATGATACCATAAAAAGTCATCAAGCAACGAAAGAATCAATCAAATTTGGAGTTTGGAAGCATACAAGATAAAGTTAGTGTGTAAATTTTCTTAAGAACAAAAGTATAGATCATAGATGAACTTACATCAACATAGCTCAAACCATGACCAAGTGAAATTGCCAAGATGAAGCTAGCTAGAAAGGAGGGAAAATAGCAATTTATTGAGGTGGTATAGCATCATATAGGAGTTCAAAAAGCCTAAGCACTAAGTTGCTTTTGGGTCACGATGCATGTAATAAATTTTGCAACTTTAGAAAAATAAAATGTTGGGTTTGTCAATAGCACCCTAAGGTGGGTTTCTTTTTGTGCCAATGGCACACTAATGTGGGTGTCAAACTAAATCCTTGATGTATGTCTTTGTCCTATACTCCTTTGAGGGGCTGCTAATACACATCTCTCTCTCTCTCTCTCTCTCTCTCTCTCTCTCTCTCTCTCTCTCTCTCTCTCTCTCTCTCTCTCTCTCTCTCTCTCTCTCTCTCTCTCTCTCTCTCTCTCTCTCACATAAAGGTTACTGAAATTAAATAATAAGCAAATGTACAAGAGACCATTAAACATTCAATTACTCTTTCTACCTCTTTGCACTAGATTAAGAGGTAGATGATATTGTGACATCATAAGTAGTGGAGGATGTAGCTTTTCATACACCAAGTTAAGGAACCCATATCAAGTCTACATTTTTCAACAAGCAACTAGCTCTATTGCAAAGCATGCCATGGGTTTGATTCCTTCTAGTTGCATGACTCGCAGATGCCTTATCCTTTTGGATGTTGAGACCCTCATGGATTGATGGTAGGCTTGCATTGGAAATAAATTCTTTTCTAAAAGTGGGTTGAGAATCACCTTATGTGTAGCATTGTAATAGCATATGTCTTGATGGGCAATGCTAACAAAAGACTATATGTGCTTTTAAAAATTTTAGATTAGGCTACCCTAGAGTCAAAGTAACATTGGAGGCCATCCAACATAATAAATGAAAGAATATATGAAGAGGACATACCTTGCTAATCTACTCTTTATATGTAAGAAGAAATTGCACAAGAAGCTCAAGAGAATGTTTATGCAAAAGTAGTTATAGAAATGATGCAATGAGAGTCAATATATATACATCATAAAAGATGAAATGCAAGCCCAAATGTTTTATCTGTACTAAATGGAGAGAGTGGAATTTAAGGCAAATAAACTCAAATAAAATTTGTGAGAGAATGGATGCATATATCGAGGGATAAAAAAGTTGAGAAGCTCAAAGAAAAAACGGAATTCATGCAAGACAAAATGAATGCATATATCAAGGTGGAGAAAAAATAACGGGCTGCCCCGGGGGTGGTGGTGGGTGGGTGGGTGTTTTGGAGAAGCTCAAAGTAAGAATTCTTGCATGGAAAGCTTGTGAAAAGTTTTCTTTTGGATAAGACAAAGTCCAACAAGTGTTTCTATGTAGAGTGAAGAGGAGAATTCAATATTGATAAACATGGCATTGCATCTAAAGGACCTATAAGGGGGAATAAGGTCATTTAAGGCCATTATGACCACGTCTACATGTTTTCATGTGGCTGCATCAGGTGTTGCATGTATGCAACCCTTTAGTTTGAGCAAGAGGTTTTCAACCACAAAGAATGAGGATGTTGTGCTGCAAGGAAACAAATATATGGTACATGTAGATGGAGTGTGACTATGTTGCTACTACTCATGGTAACGGCCCTAATATGTGTAAAGTGGAAGAAGCAATCAAGAAGGGACAAACCTACATCAATGGACATTTGGAAGGCAAGGCCAACAGGTAAGACCTACCAACGAATGCAAGTGGATCTATCTCTTGGCTAAATCAAACAACAACATTTTGCAAACTTTTCAACTGCAAGGGTTTTCCTCTATTTTATGGACAAACCTTCAATGCAAGATGAATTCTTAGAAAGAACCAATTTGTAGATATGTACCTTTAGCTACATTATATTCAAGAGGTAGAGGGGCCACCATGCTTTTCATTTAGCAAGAGTTGAACCCAATTGTTTGTGGGCTAATGATGAGGGTATAATATTAGCTGTAAACTTCGGCATGTAATGAAAAACCTTTGCTTTTGATTGTGCCTTGGATGTCTCATACTATATTAATGTATGATGGTGTATATGAAAAACCTTTGCTTTTGATTGTGCCTTGGATGTCTCATACTATATTAATGTATGATGGTGTAATGATTAAATTTGCAAAATCAATTAAAAACTCGACGATTGAGTAGAATGAGCAATCAATTATCAAGGCAACCATACTTTTTTTCTTTTCTTTTCCAAGTTAGCATACATCATCCAAGGGACAAAGTAGTACAATGATTTTTTTACAAATCTGTAGTCAAAATATTTATGATTTGACAGGCCATACAACTTAGTTCTTCCTCAAAATGCCAAAAAAAGGTTTTTTTAAAAAGGCTAGTTGGGTTGAGCAGATGCCTTGGATGCTACAACACATGAATGGGTAACAGAGTCCTACCCATTCATGCAACCATAGCATAGCTGGAATAACTGTAGAGGGAAATAAGGTAGTCATAATCTATGTATATGCACCTAACATTGGTGGTTGGCGAGTGGATACTCAATTCCTAATACTTTGTTGTTGACATAGCAAAATCATATCAATTACCTATCCAAGTCACATTTCCAATGCTTCAAGTTGGGAGAGTATAAGATGAACTACAACTTTTCAAGTTTAATGTTTCATTTATGGATGATGCATACTTTGTAATGAGGCTTAAGCATGTGTGGCTGGCTTCAAAAGTGGAGATGAAAAGCCTAATATCAACATGGTAATGTTGTAACATGGATATGCTCAAAGAATCAAAGAAACATGGATGAGATTTTATAGCTAAAAGGAGAAGGGATCTTGATAGTACTAGAGCTAAGAGAAATTTGTTTTTTACTTTTGTTGTGTCTCCAAATGATGCTTATCTTCTTGTATTCCTATAGACATGTGAAGCTTATATTAAGGAGTAGGAGACTCATAGAATTCAAGTTGCTAAAATCTAGATAAAGGTAAGGTGGAAGATTAAAGGTGACACACCTTCTAATTTATTTTTGAAGGATTTGGATAATAAGCATAGGTATGGGTCAATCGTGTGGACAATTGAGGAGATCTTGTCTATCTTCCATAATCATCTAGCGAAGATAGTTGGCACACCTACTCAGAAGATGGCTAGCTATGAGTAGAATGTTCAATCCTTGTTTAAGGACTAGAGATATTGGATGAGAGTCTTGGGAACATGGAACAGGAGCTAAAATGACAATCAATGAAACATACCTACCTAAGAAATCTAGGGACTACAGACTGGATGAGAGTTTTGGGAACATGGAACAGGAGGCTAAAATGACAATCAATGAAACATACCTACCTGGGAAATCTAAGGACTAATGTTGAATAGTCGCGTCACTTGTCCTAAGTGTCACTACCCAAATCCCATGGAATGTATAGGCTTAGATGGTTTTTTGGTTCTAGCTCATAGGGGAGCATGTGGCTTAACCCATGAGGATTGACATCGGGTTCCCAAAACGACTCAACTATGGCATTAAGATAAGAAGGTCACTATTGCATGGTCAATCATAACTCAAAGCGAGCAAGCATTGCACTTGATTCAATGAGTGAGAAACAGGAGGGGGGGAGTAGAATGTCGATCTCTCTTATATCCATATGGCATAGTCTCATGTCGGCCTCCTAAAATAGTGCTATACTAAGATCTAAGACCTAGACCATAGCCAATATTCAACTATAAACCTAGTCATTGAGAATCCACTCGACTACTCTCACCAAGGGAAGTCGTTCTTCCATTTGCCATGCATGTACGCACATACCAAAAACATCTCTAGTTTTCTAATTAGGATGCTAACACATTTAGTTTGAATATTCAAAATCAACTTCCTTAATTAATCCATTCCCTTTAGATTGTATAGTGGAAAACAAGTGAAAATAATCATTTTATTCTAAACAAGCTTAATACAATGGCCAGTGGCTAATCACAAAACTAAGTTTGAGAAAAACTACCTTGTATCGAGCCTCAGCTCTAGGCTAAGATGGCCCTCTATTGAATCAAAAACTGCCTTGTGTAGACTAGTGTCTGATATTAAGAAACTACTTGTTGGACTTGAATCATCAATACTAGACCAAAAAATGCCTTGGATAGACCATTTGATATTGAGCAAAAAAACCACTCTAGAGTAAACTATCAGTATTGGACCTTCACCAAACCATTCCCTAACAAGTATAAGGACCTTTCAAAATGCATATGGGCTCGCAAGTCACTCATCTTGTTGTGGACCCATGAAGTCTCCTTAGATCCTTACTAGTTATCATGATCTTGAGTGATTAGTTGCACCTTGTGGAGAGACCTCATCTACGGGCCTGGTCCAAAAATTTGTGGACGAAACCAATTCTTAGTGGTGGAACTTAGCATGGGGATATCCACACTCA
This sequence comes from Lygodium microphyllum, assembly GCF_053477565.2. NCBI lineage: Eukaryota > Viridiplantae > Streptophyta > Polypodiopsida > Schizaeales > Lygodiaceae > Lygodium > Lygodium microphyllum. The sequence continues at coordinate 129,787,892 of NC_141147.1, read as the reverse complement.
CTCCCCATACACTCTTATACAAACTCAATCCATAAGTGGCTTTCGTTGGAAAACACAAACCAATTCCTAGTGGTGGAATTCAGCAATGTGCTTGGGGATAGCCACACTCACTCCCTATACATTCTTATACAGATTCAATCCATAAGTGGCTTTCTTTGGAAAACGCAAACAAGGCAACTAGTGTTCACTTAAAATATTGCTTACAAATATTTCTTTCCAAAAAATGCATGCTAATTACATCTACAGATCAAAACAACAAGCAAACAATAGTTCTATTACTTAATGGCTACAAAATGTATACTATGTTCTTAGAAGGCCAAGGTTTAATTGGTTAGGTATCTTGATTAAAGTATAGTAGTCTCAATCTAATGGTTTTAGGAGAAGGAAAATGAGTCTTCCTTCTAGCAAAAGTATGACTTATTTGAAGTCGCCTAACAAGTTGGTGGGGTGGAGGTGGAAGAGGGGTTGCACTTGTCATCACAAATGCTTACTCCATTTTCATTGTAGTTGGGGCTTGCTTCCCTATGACTACACTTCTTCTTTTTAGGGCTATCATATCATACTGATCTTAATTGGCTCTTGAAGTAGAGTGGATGCTGGTGACCATGGTTAGGAGAAGGTGATAGAGAAGGGTTGATAAGGAGTAGGTCAAGTTGGGGTAGGAGGGCAAGGTGGAGAAAGTCAAACAACTAGAATATGATTGTAGAAGAAATGGTGATTGATTGCAGCTGCTTTCTCTCTTACAGTCAAAATCAAGGGATCCTCTCTAATTCATAGTATCTTTATGTGATGCTCTCTTCCCCTTTATATATTGGCAAGGGTAGAGAGGGGGGTTTCAATTTTAGTGCTTTCAACTTACAAAATCAATGATAACATGGGAATCTGCTTTGAGATTATGAAGTGATAAGCATGGTGATGTCTCATTTAGAATAGCTAGTATTTATGGCTTTGAAAAATCAAAAAGAAATAAACAAGCTTTAAAGTTTTAATACATGTGAAAAAAAAAAGAGGTTGATCTTCACCCAATCATAAGGGCAATGGGCGGCATTGGATCACCCAATTGTAATGGCCACATAGCAAGCAATATCCCTCTTATAGCTCAAGGTGGTGAGCAAGCCTTGACAACCAAAGTGGCGACCAAGACATAGACCTTGGCATACTTGGCAACAAGGCTACAAAGGTTTTGTTAGCTACATGTGAGATCCAACCATTTGCTTGAAGGAAAAACTTCTTGAAAGGTCATCATTTCCTAAGCATGCTTAACTACAAAATGACTAACCATCAAGGTAGTCCTTGTTGTTATACACTACAAATAAAGTTTTTATGAGCTTATTTTGGAAGGCCTTTTCAAGCACCTCCCACCTATGAATTGGCATATAACACCTCATCAATAGTGATTTTTATTCTCATTATTGGGACGATTAGAGCTAATGGAAAAAATATAGGAGTATTTTATTGCACAATAGTTGGGTATATTACAATCAAGATTATGAAGGATGGCAAATCTCCAAGGATAGATAGATTGCATGTAGAACTCTACAAGGACCTTTGGGAAGTATATGGGAAAAGACCGTACAAATTGAATCAACCATTATTTCAAGCATCCTAGTTAAGATTAAGTTTCAAGATAATTAAACTACCAAGAGGAGAAACGTCTCAAAAGGTTAAGTCCAAGATAATTAAATTGATGCCTAAATCTGCTCACTCTCCATGGTGACCTCTTACCATGCTCAACTCTATGTTACAAGATAATGGCTAAGATTGTTGCACTTTTCATTAAGTATCTTCTACCTAAAGTCCTACATATGGCAGACAATGTGGGTTTATAAATGGGTACAAAATCCTAGATGTTGCATTAAGTATCTACTACCTAAAGTCCTACATGGCAGACAATGTGAGTTTATAAATGGGTACAAAATCCAAGATGTTGCATTAAGTATCTACTACCTAAAGTCCTACATGGTAGACAATGTGGGTTTATAAATGGGTACAAAATCCAAGATGTTGCCTTGAACTTGATCACTACAGTGGTTTGAGCACTGGCCAATGGTCAACCTTCCTTGTTGTAGGTCAATCTAGACTTCAACAAATCATACGATTGAGTGGATTGGGAGTTCATCTTGTTATCACACTTAAGGCCATGGGCTTTGACTTCAAGTTTGTGGAGATGGTTAGTACCCTTTTTACCAACAAAGCATATGATTAGTGGATTGGGAGTTCATTGTATTATCACACTGAAGGCCATGGGCTTTGACTTTAGGTTTGCAAAGATGGTTATTACCCTTTTTACCCATGCACAACAAACAACAAAATAATATCTTAGGCTTTTCAACTTAAAAGGCTAATTCGCCAAAGGATACCCCCTAGTTTCTCTCCTCTTTGCAATAGTAACCGACCCCTTACTAAGGAGTGATTGGCTGGTCCAAAGAGATGTTCTCCATGGTTGTAGACTTCCCAATGGGGACTCAATGGCCACTTAGTTTTTTGCATATGATAATTTCAATGTAATAAGGGTAAAGCAAGACAAGCTAGAAGCTTTGATATATCCCTTCCAAGAATTCTCGTAGATCTCTAGTTTTTAGTTCAACAATTTAAAAATTGAGATCATGTATCTGAGCATGGTTGATAGCCCAAATTGGTTGGATTAATATAATTGTCAGATTGTCAAAAAAGGAGAGATTATTTGCTATGTGGGCTATCCATTAGAGTTGAGATCAGTTAGAGGCAAAGATTTTAGTGGTTTAAGAATAGATATGTCATCCCTAGGAGGTGAGATGATAATCCTTGCAACAATGTTGATGTCACTTATTGTCTTCGGGGCTATTTTGCCTTTAGCAAAACTAACTAGAATGAGCTAGATAAAAATTTTCACAATTTCTTGTGGATCCATGGTGAAGGAAAACAATGGCATGCCATAGCATGGGATGTACCAGTAGCACTAAAGGCCAAAGGAAGACTTGGCTTATAGGCTTTAAAAGCCAAATTTTATTGTCTAATCTTCCAGCTTGTCGTTGGACTCCCAATAGCCTTGAGTTAGTTTGGTGAAGCATTGGGTTGTGTATAATAGGATCTCTTTCCAAGTTCATATTGCATTTGCATAGATCTTTCCAAAGCTCCCAATTTAGCTTTGATGACTTGTTGGTCATATTACTTAAGAATCTATTAGCCTTTGTTCTGCTCATTGAGTTCTTCGGGGCTACATCATGGTTTACCCCTAATGCCTTTTGGTCTTTTTGGCTTAACCTTGTCTCCATGCATGCTTATGGAATGCAATAAGTCCTCAATCTTTTCCATAGAAACTTGGCACATAGAAGAAGGTTTGATTGTATATACATAACTAATGTGCAACTTTAAAAGCTTGTCAAAGATGCACATGAGACAATATAGAGTGCCAAAATGAATATTGTTGATATCAATTGAAGATATGGATTTCCATTTCTTATCCAGATACCATCTATTTGGTGGTTCCCTTCTATTGCATGCTAATGCACCTCCATTCCATGTGACACATTTCAAGGACTTGGAACAATTGTTTGTTTTCATATAGTATGGACAAGGTTGTGACACCAACGCCTTAGTGTCACAATTCAATATACACTTGACTCCCTTGAGATCATCACCCAAGTTCCAATTAACATTGAATTCTATAATTTTATCCATGTAGAGCTTCCTAGGCAATTATGTCAAAATAAGGAGTTTGTTGAAAGATCAATGAAGACACATTATACATCTCCTTATGAGCCTTAGCTATTGCCAAATTTCCTTTTTCACTTATACAAAAAATGGAGGAATGAGTGTTATATCTTTGGCATAGGTCAAATTTGCATAATTCATACTGTAAGACCTACTCTTTCCAATTTACATCTCTAAAAAATTTAGCATTTGTCGAGCTTCACAATGAACTATAAAGTCAAAATAGTGCATGATAAACATATCAAACCATGAATACATTAGAATATAAGTGCATTGTATCATATTGTCAATATTATGTAACAACAAGAAAATATCTTCTGGTACATTGCACCTTGTAGAAATGAGACATTGTGCACTACAATTTAATTAGGTCAATAAAAATATTTTTGAACTCATCATATTCGTAGAAAATAGTTTTTTGAGGTTTAGTTTCTTCTACTTTCATATGCTCCTTGATAAAAAAGAAGTATCATCCTATGGATTCTTTGATTGATGCATTTCATGTTTGTTGCATAGATCTAAGTCGAAATGGATGAGACAAGCCCATATGTCTTATCTTGTTGTAAGCTAGTGTATTTACTATCATGTTGTATATAGCCTCACAACCTGGTCAGCTAACCTAGATGTCTCTCAACATTGCAACTAGATGATTGCATTTTAAGACCACCTTTACAAAGTTCAACTACTAACCATCACCTTGGCCTTTGGAATCATCAAGAAAGTTCCAAGTATTAGGCTAATTAAGGATGGATCGGCACCAACAAGCGAGAGATCCCCATCTCAATGAGCCTACATATTAGAGAGTCAACTAGTGCTAAAAATTGCAAGCCAACTTGCCCTTCCTTTGTCTGCATCTCTGCATATGCATGGCAATCAAATTGCAACTCTTCCCAATGCATGCCAAGTTGGCCGCGAGGCTTAGGAGAATGGCCTTTGATTGTACCCTTTAGATAGATAAAATTGTTGATTTAGCCTACATCTGCATAGCTAATATTTATGTAGTAATGCTAATGCAAGAGGATGCAAGAGAGATTGAAGTCATGCAAGGTGCAAATAAGGCTTATAAGAAGGTAGGATGTTGTTGGTGGATTGATGCTAAAGGAAACACTCAATTGTTTTTAGTCTTCGACAAAAAGCACCCACAAAGCAAATACATTTATGAGAAGCTACAAGATCTTATAGGAAATATGTCATGGCAGGATTATTCTTTGAGCTTGGGTCTGGTTTCACAAAACATATCTGAAGACATGAAGAAGGATGTGCTCTGAGGGCACAATGAGAAGTTAGTAAACTTTCCAAAGCAATTTGTAACTCTCTGGTTTACAATTGCCTATGCCTTGATCAACACACCAAAAGGGTCAACTATAATTGTTGCTATGAATATATTGGTCTATAATGATTGATATAGAGTTACAACACTCGTATCTGAGATAGAGAAGCAAAAAATTAAGATCAAATATGCTAATTGTATTCCTATCTTTGAACATGGAAAATGTTCCTGTAAGAGTCGAGCACTACAAGATTCACTTTCAGAAGAGTAGGGAACTATAGTCATGCTAGTACAATGCACATCAAAATTTGTTCCTTGAGATTCAAAGCAAATCATCCATCACTAGAAAGCCTTTTAATCAAGAATACAACATTTCCATGTGATTGCTTCATTTGCAAAACTTCTTGCAAATGGACCAATGTTGAGTTTGCTAATTTGCACCTTGGATTTACACAAAGTTGTATTGATAAAATAAAAGATCCATCTTTATTTTCTAAATATTTGTTTATTATTGACTTTGTATTTTAGCTATTTTGCTACTCCAAATTATCTTGTAGAGAGTGGGCACTATTATAACTAACACTATAAACAATGGTGTTATAAGCGTTTGTTCAAAAGTTGTAGAAAAGTTTTAAGAATCTAAGGTTCTCTACACACTTGATTGTAGATAGTGGAAATTAGAGTTGAGTAGACTAGTGGTCATCTTTACCAAATTCTGATAAAGAAAATGAGCTAGATTGCCACTGCCATCAATCCCACTGATGAGCAATAGCTAATAATAATGCTCGGAGGTGTGTCTAACATCATCCCAAATTTTGTATACATTAAGTATTGTTTTACTTTCAAAAGAGGACCATGGTATGTCTAACCCCGAGTATCGATTGACATCTCTCAAGAAAAAATAAAATGGAAGAGTATCAACAGTTGTGCAAATTGGACTATATGGTAGAGCAGCTACACCAAGAGTATGGCCTAAGCTTGGAAGGGGTGCTTCCAAAGGACTTAGGCAAAGACGCCCTCCATGAAGACCATTAGTTGACTGTTTTCAAGCACAAGCACCAAAATGGTGCAAAGATCTACCTGAGCCACATGCATCCTCACTTGGTAGAAGATTGCAAGTTGCTTTTTCACAAGGTGTATTAAGCACCTCCATCTTGCGGTGAGATCACATCTAGGTTTACATGGTGCTATGCATTTGAGTGATGCCATGATGGGATGGAAGACCCTACAGGCCACAAAGTGGCATGGGCTAAGTTTGGGAAAAGTGTGATTCGGATGTGTAGGAGCAGGCCAAGGGGCTTGGAAAAGAATATTGAGACATGGAGAAGGAAAATGGTGCCTCTCAAGTTGGTGTCCCTCCTAGAAAGAAGCCTCAATTTGCAAAGTCTACGAGCGAGATTTGTATAAAGCCAAGGCATGGGCATGCAAGTTCAGTCTATGATTACATTGCTAACTTGGAGTCATTATAGAGAGGATGCCTAGCAAGACAAGAGTACATTGAATAGGCTATTAGAGTTGAATGCTTTGATCTAGCAAAAGAAGGAGGTGTTGCTCAAGTAGAGGGGTCGAATGCAGTGTTCAAGTGCATAAAGGATGACATTAAATTGTATGAAGCATGCCTCCAATAGCTTTGATAGCAAATTCCTATAATGATACAAAGGTAAAGGAGATTGAGGTTGACCTAGGAGCGAGCTAACAAATGTTGTAACGTCTTGAGGTTAGTGAGAACATAAAACAACTGGGACAAAAGGTTGAGCTTGAGTAGGTATACTCATTGTACTTTGTCTTAGTTTGTCCCTGGTACTACCTCTTAATCTTGTGGGAGCACTTGATTGGTGGTTTTGAATACATTTGGTCCTTTGAAACCCTTTCAGTACAATCTGGTGCTCCTTGGAACTCTCTGGCTAATCTCCACTAAAAAGCTTATTGGTACAAACTTTGGCTCTTTTGGTTTATTTTGGTGTTTTGTGATCTTTAGTACATTTAGTCTTGTTTGATACATTTGTTCTCTTTCGTGCATTAGGTTTATGGGTTGCATTTAGTACACATAAAAATGTAGGGTGCATTTGGTGGTTTTTGGTACTCTGGGATTATTGAACCTTTGGTGAAATTAATGCTTTATTGCTTCTTAATTGCTTTGGAGCACTTGGTTGTTTTGGTCACATTTGGTACTCTTGAAACCCTTTTAGTACCATTTTGTGTTTCTTGTGGTACTCTCTTTGGTTGTTCTCGTCATCACACTAATAAGCTTATTTGTATTGGTGCATGCTCTTTTTGGGATATTTTGGTGGTTCTTGCACTCTTTGGTATATTTTAAGCTATTTGGTACTTAAAGCGTTTGGTAGAACTTGGTACATTCTTTTTTAATCTTTGGTGCAATTGGTGCTTTTTGGTGGTTTTTGGAACCTTTGGTGGTATCTAAACTCTTTTTGGGATATTTTGGTGGTTCTTGCAATCTTTAGTATATTTTAAGCTCTTTGGTACTTGAAGCGTTTGGTAGGACTTGGTACATTCTTTTGTAACCTTTGGTGCAATTGGTGCTTTTTGGTGGTTTTTGAAACTTTTGGTGGTATTTGAACCTTTGGTACATTTGATGCCTTTTCGTGCTCCCTCTTAATCTTTTTGTAGCATTTTGTATTTTTGGATACATTTCTTACTTTTAAAGTCGTTTCAGTGCCATTTGGAGCTTCTATGTACTCTCTAGTTGTTTTAATTACTAAAAAGATAATTGATATCGCCTCAGTCTCTTTTAGGTATCTTTTTATACTTGGTGTACTTGCTCTATGGTACATGAAGCAGGCTATTGAATTTGGTACATTTAGTATCTTTGGTTTCCTTTGGTACCAAATGTTTTCTTGTACTCTTTGGTACCATTGGTGTTTATTAGCACTTCCTCATGCTATTTTTTGTACAAAGGTTTCCTTTGGTGTTGCTTATAGCTATTATTGATATAATTTGGTTATTGATATAATTTGGAGGAAATTTGGTGCTCTTTAGTACATTTGATAAATTGGTGGTCATTGCAATAATGGTTGGTAATGGTATAATGGTTGAAAGTTTTGGTACTTGCTACTTGGTTCCTATGAGGTTTTGTTTTTATAATTTTAATCATCTTTATTTATTTCATTTGGTAGTCATAGTATGACAAGTTAGAGGCCTCTTGCAAGGAAGGGTAGATCCACATGGACTTTGTCAACTATATGATCACTGACATAAAGAAGGGGAAGAGGTTCACCCTCTTCCGTAGGCCACATATTGTAGACAAACATAGGATGTATTTGGCATTTGTGCTACATGTGGGGAGTCATTGGAACACATGGCATGGGCAAATTCATGCTCAAGTGTTGAAATCAATACCACCCCCTTTGCTTCAACGTAGTTCTGCATAGATGGGTTTTTGTGAAAGAAGGGTGTAGCATTGAAGTACCTACAGTGGCAAAGGCATAGATCACTAGGCACTACAGTGTGAAGAGTAAGTTGGCACATTTATCCATCATGGTTACTTTACATGTGAATTACAATGCTGATTTGGTATGCTCATGCATTTAGGATTGCATGCGATTACTGTGTAGATGAGGAACATGTGGCTAAGGTCATCAAAGATGGGAAGGCTATAGATGGTGTGAAATATGACGAGCTAGGGCTGGCAAAATCTGCTACTACTAGTCCCATGTTTTAGGAGTTGTAAAGGATGAAGAAGGTGAGAGACATCCCATGGAACCTCAACCTAGGAGTCGGTGCTGTTAAACCTAAGAACATCAAGGATGATGTGCTAGATATGGAGCACACTAGGGCTGAGAAATACTCTTCAATTGATGAGACAGAGCAACATACCATTGGGGTTGAGGGGGATCTAGATGCTATTGATACCAAAACTGAGGAGGGGGCTATTGATAGGCTGAAGGGGGGTGATAGGGGACTAACAAGAAGGCAAAAGATGCCATGGAGGGAATAGTTCCTAATAGTCACAAAAAGCTAGTGGATGAGACTGTAGGGTCAAAGGTCCATGACGAGACTACTAAGGAAGCAAGTACAAACATAGGGATAGCTGAGTTCTCTAGGGAATTGTACCTTATCATGGCTATTTTCTGAGGTACAGAGGAAGCACCCTCGTGGTCATTGTAACAAGCCCCATGCTTGCAAACTGTAACTAGTACAGCAATGATGTCATTAATATAATGCACATGGGGGTTTTTTTGTCTCCTTCCATCACCTTTTGTTTTACAACTCGGACATTGTACATTATTTTCATTGTGCACTCTTTTTGATCCTGGAGTAGACATTTGATTTCAGAATATAGTATCAAAGTTATGTTGGGTTCTAACATATGGCTATTGTCTAATATCAGGATGGAATGTTGTTATAACCACACTTGGTATTATGTGGTTCTCACACTAGCCACCCTCACAAGGGTCACAATCGAGCGATAGAAGGAAACTTCACCACTAGGATGGGGATCTCTTACTTGATGGTAACCCATGCGGGATTCACACCACATGTAGGATACCACCAAGTGATAATGGGCCACAACGTGCCTCCTTCACATGGTGGTGACCCATTTGGAGCCCTTCGCACATGATGGTGACCTCCTCTTCAATATGATTCCCCAAGATACCATAGTCAGCATTGAATTTTTTTAAAACCTAGAGATCGCCACCTAGTGCCACCCACAACATCGTATCACACTTGGCACTTATGCCGCTCACCCTTGCCACCCACTAGGTCACCACCAAGCAATTGGAGGGAGCTCAACTGCTATGATGGAGCTCCTGACTTAGTGGTGACCTATGGGGGGTTCGTAGCACACAAAGGTCACCACCAAGTGATAACGGACCATATTAAACACGATGATCACCTCCTCAACATAACTCCTCAAGATACCGTAGTCAACACTGACATTTTTAAAAGCCTAGAGATCACCACCCGCAGCATCACGGGACCAAAAATCACAATGTAATCATACAATCTAGTGCCTACCTGGAGAATGAGGCTTTTGATTCTCTGATTATCTGTGTTCTGTGATAATTCTTGTAGTGCATATTACAATACCATAATCAATATTAACATTTATAAAATCCCAGAGATCACCACACATCACCACCCACAATAACGCATCACCACATAATCATCACCATAAGTTGCAAGAAGTTGAGGTTATGAGAAAAAGAAATGAAATTAACCATGGTTAGATCATAGATCATATGGTTTAGCTAGATAAGGAAAAGGTAAGGATGTCATCTCATCAAACTCAAGCATAAAAGAAGGTAGCCTTCATAGGATTCACAATACAATTGGGACGAGTCTGAATACTACAATCCATCAAATGGAGGAAGGAGCCAATAAAGTCTAGGAGGAAGTATTATAACAATTGACTACATGCTTGTCACACTCTTCACTAGGAAAGTCATCTTAAACTCCATGCAACAGCAATACAACCAAGCACTTTAGCTACAACAAGAGTTCTATCAACATGCTATCTACAATGTATCTTACAAAAATGTAGAGGATGTAAAGATATTCTCAGATTCCTTCTCTCTCCTCATTCAAGAATTCTTTTTCAACCAAATTTTATATTCACCAAAAAGGAGCTAGTTACAGGAGTGCGGTACTTCATTTTCAATGCAAAATGATTAGTAGATATATGAGGTAATTGATTTTTTAATTGAGAACAAGGAAAATGAAATTTCAGAAGTTTCTTTTAAGATATTTTAGGGATTTTTTATATTCTATCTTTTGGTCCAAAAACTAACCAACTTGTCAAATTTCATGTTTTTTGGAAATGTTTTTGGAGGTAAAATAGAAATTTCTAAAATACAAAAAGTCTTGGACATCCCTACTCTCTCTGAGGAGCTATTTTCCCCCCATATCTATACTCTCTCATGGCTCTATTGTGACTTCTTCTCTGTGTTTATGCAACCTTCATTAACAGAGTGAATTACTTACACCCTCCTTTCCCTTGGCACTTTTGTGTGCCTCTTTGTGCATCTCTACTCTACCTCCTATGACAACCAAGTAGGCTCCTCGTTTCTATTAATAAGTAAAATGAATATAGGAAAGAAGGAGTTGCATATTGAGGTAGAGATTGAATATGCCCCATTATTCAAAAGAACCCAATATCCTAGTGTCAACCCTTAGGTTCTACAGAGTTACAGGCAAATGGGATTGAAACATGTGGACTTGTGGGTTGATGGGAAAATCTATGCAATTGACCCCTTGAACAATAGACCTCCAACTTTCTCAGAAATCACAAATTTGCTAAAGTATATGTGCGAGGGTGAAAATGGGTTGCTCAGTTACACTAGGCAGCTCAATGACCAGGCATTCAAAGTATTTACAACTTGCCAAGCAACCATAAAAAATTGTCATGATGTGATCGATGCACATCAACTTCATATACAACAGCTCATATAGGAGAAGTGGTACAGCTGAATGACACTATAATTCAACAAAACAATCAAATTATTTCAATGCAGAACACTATCCATGATATTGGTATCTCATATAAGGAGGCAAAGGCACAAAATTGGACGACCTGAGAAAGATCAACAACAAGATAACACATGAGCACAAATGAAAGAACAAGCCAATCAATGAGTTAATTGTAAATAGCAACCAGTGGAAGTGACATATCAAAGCATGCAAAGTAGCTTAGAATGAGAATCTAGGTGAGGGTGAGGTTGAATCATGTATTGGTACATTGTTGAAGGCAAGTACATTGAAAAACACTTTGAGCAATCCTAAGTTTAAGGAGACTGTGAAGAAAAGGTGATTAAGTGCACATTAAAAGATGTGTCAAATGAGTTCTCAGCTATGGATGCACAATCCATTTGTGATAGGGCCGGTATTAGCACATCAACTTACTCAAAGATATTCAAAGGTGTGAAGGCTAGGTTTGGTTGTGTGCTAAAGAGAAATATAATCGTGCCTCTTCCTCAACCTTCAAAGTTAATAGAGGCCCGACGGAAACTTAATGAAAATGTTTTTGAGCTAATAGGAGATCCCATGCATGTTCAATGTGTGGAAACATTAAAGGTTGGGACCAAAAATACATATAAGATGAAGTTCACCGAACTCAACAATTACTATTTAGATTTGTACAAGGTGCAATCAGCAATGTAATGTACTACAATATGTTTGTTAAGGAATGTAATGGTAAATTGTAATTTGTTATAAAATTAGATGAAAGTGAGGTCATCAAAGAAGTAAAGCTTGAAAGAGTTAGTGTAACTTTGATGAATAGGGCTTTATAATTCGACAAGAACAACTCGGGGAACTTTAGTACTCAATCCAAGCACCATGTGTGGTGGCTCATTATATTTGAAGTTCTTAAGGAAACATTTCAGGTGCTGTAGCTGTTCTTTACGCACACAAGAATTCCAAACATCATTGATCATTAGGAACATGGTGAGATGCTCTCGGATGAAGGGTATGGTCAATACTTGGTTGAATGGCATCTTGCAAGAGACTTGAAAACTTTTTAAATGCATGTGTGGAATCTCCAATGGTGCAAATACAAAGAATTCACTTTCTATCTTATTCATTGAGTTCTCACATCTCTTGTGTAGGAAAGATGGCTAGGCCTAAGGTAGTTGCAAATAAGCTTCCGCTCAGAGCCCCATATCGTGTTCAACCCCTTGGAGCATCTACTAGCTCAAATGCACCCCCTTCTCAACCTAACCTAGTTTCCTTAAGCCACCCTCACAACGGTCCTCCTCAACATTCCCACAAGAAACGCAAATGGAAGCCAAGTACAGTGGCCTTAAGAGAAATCAAGAGGTATAAGCACTCTTTTGATACTCATCACTATGAAGGCAAGCTTCTCGAGACTTGTTCACGAGATTATGCAAAACATCTACCGCACAGAAAGCAGGAGGTGGTTTTGGCACAAGGCCAGGATAGATGTGATCACTTCACAAATCACTTCACAAAAGAATGTCTTCATGCCCTACAGTGTGCTACAGAGGCCTTTTTAGTTGACTTGATGTGACTGATGCTTAGCATTGTGCAATACATGTCAAGCGCATCACTATAACTCCCAAAGACTTCCAACTTGTAAAAAATCTTCAAGCAGTGAAGGATGCATTCGTTCCAATGGAATGAACACAGCTTGTAATGTTATCTTTTTTGGCATAGTATTCTCCTCGTGCATTGGACATATGACTATGTCCCAGTGCAAAATTGTTGTATGCACCCTTGAAATATGAATTAAATTTTTACTCTTATCTTTCGCTCTCAACTTTAACTATGCATCTTCATTATATTTTCAACTCTTACTTTTACAGTGTTTGCTAGCACCATTAATTTCAATAGGAAAAAAATGTAAAAATTTGTCGTTTCTTATTGCAAACTTTACTCCTAATGCCTCTATATAGTCTATGTGGTGCAAAGTTTATAAGGGCCAGTAGTCGCGATGTTGATTTCTTGATTTATCAATGCATCCATAATTTTGGTGTGGGATAATTTGTAAAATACAAAACTGTATCAGAATGTGATGAAACTTCACATGCGCACTCATTAGGTGGCCAAATAATAATAATTTGGGCTCCTGGCCTAACGAGTGGGCATGTGAAGTTTCTTCGCATTTTGATAAAAGGTTATGGATTTTATGATCACACGATGGACAGTGCGTATAAAGCTGCATTAACCTGGTTTTGGGGTTTAAATGGGTTAAAAGTTCATTCTTCTTCTCATTTTCACATCTTGCTTTCTTTGCTTCCTCCATTCTCACACCCCCAACCTCTTTCTCTTCTCCATCTTGCCCTCCTCAAGCTTATATGGCACACACCAAAGCAAGCATGTCACCATTTCGGACAAGGGAAGGTCTCATGCCAAGGCCTACCACTTGGAGCACAAGGTGGAGCCTCCTTTAGTGCAGCAGAGTGGGTGCTTCCCATAGAGCACAATGACCACCATAGAAGAAGAGGAGATGGAAAGCGAGCATTGTCGCCCTTGGGGAGATAAGGAGAATCCAGTGCGGATATGAGCTTCTCATCCCGAAAAGATCTTTTCATAAGGTTGTTCGAGAAGTTATACAAAACCTGGAGCTGAAAGGGAGGGGAAGATTTTGGGCGCAAGTGCGTAATGGCCCACTGGCAAGAAAGTAGATTGATATAGCTACGAAGGCCCTACAAATAGCTCTACAGAGGAGTTTCTCATCAACTTGTTCGATGATACATGGCTAGCGACCATCCATGCAAAGCATGTCACAATCATAGATAAAGACATGAACTTTATTGTTTGGTTTCAACACGGTAAGGGGACTCCTCCCTAGATTATGAGATTAATGATGCAAGATTTTGTAATGAGTGTTATAACACCATAGCATCTTGGAATACCAAAACATACACACACACACACACACACACACATATATATATAATGCGATATATACTAAATTTAATTAATTGAGTAAAGTTGTTTTGTTTTATTTCTTGAAACGCACGACTATTAATTTTTGTTTAACATACTTATGCATCAAAAGTAATAATGCGTATGGATACGAGTACTTTATTACATATACACAATCACAAGTGCAGTACTACATGTTGATATAATTAAATTGGATTATATTAACGTATGCAAATGCGTCATTCACGTATCACACATTATCATCACACTTACACGAACCACACATTTATTCAATAAATATTTATTTATATAAAAAAAGTAAAATATCTTATATTTATCAAGAAAAATACATGTGATGGCTGATTATGATGGGGCAAATACAAAAAGCCAATAGCCAACAAGAACTCTCATTCGTTTCTTGGCTTTTTCATCGGTGGAGAGGAGGGACCACCAGCTTCCAATGAAAATAGAAGTTCCTTCTTTGCTTCAAAAATGACACACTTTCCCTTCAGCTCTTTCTCCAAGAGAAGCGAATCTAACACTTTAGCAAGGTCACCTAATGTAGCAAGCACGCACATGATTGCTCCACCACAAGTTTAGTCAAACAAGTAAAGAAGCTTTGACCGCTTAACTAGCGCCATCTTCTCCAAGCTAGATGTCATAGATATCGCTCAAAAAGGTAAAGCTTGAATTTTCATGATTTTTTCCTACCCTCGTGGGGTGAGCACTTCTTATGGAAGACCACCAAGTCTGCAACAAGATTGCCAATGTACTCCTTCAGAGCTGAATCCTTCTGTCAATCCGCATGCCAAGCTCCTTCTTGCCTTGATGAAAACTCATCTATATATAGTATGTCGTGAACGACAAAGTCAAATTAAACAATATAATTAGCAACTAGCCTAGAGTTATTTGAATTTTCCTACCATCTAGTTTAAAATAGAAGCTAGTAGGTGGATTTTGCATTAACATTATAATTTCTTGGCACATTGTACTCAAGGGCCAATCATCCTCCATTTACAACACTTGGGGTTTGCGGCCCTTGTTGAGTGTTGAAATGACCTATTTTTTGGCTGATTTTTGTTGTTTTTGAGAGCTGAATGGTTGATTTTATGATATGATTGATTGGTTTGGAAGTGGTTTAAGAGTGTTTTGGATAGGTTGGAATGGTTTTATTAAGCTCATGATGTTTATTAGTAGAGATGTGAAGTTCTGTTGATGTTCTGATATGTTCTGTTCGGTCCTGATAGTTTCTGTTGAGCTTTTGTTTTGTTCTGTTTCTCTCTGTATGGAAGGATGGAGTATTGATTGATAGGGTTTGAGATTGTTTGAAAGTTTATTGAGTGATTCTTGATGGTTTGGAATGGTTTTGGTATGAGTTATATGGTTCTGATGTTTTCTGTTGACCTTCTGTAACTCTCTATAGACCTTCTGTATGCTTCTGTATGTGTTCTGTTGGATGAGAGTGTACCTTGGGAAATTTTTCTAGTCTTGGAAAGAGGTGAATACAAGTACAAAATAGCTAAAAGAAGTCAAAGAAGTAGTTGTTGAAGACTCAAGTAAAGACTGGAGTGAAGTGACAGTGGTGAGCTATGAAGAGTCACTGTAGTGGCTCTGGTGCCTATTCATATTAGACATACCTCTTGGGAGGTGCATTCACCACCTAAGAAGGATTATTGAGGGTTATTATGAGAGCATTCTAGTGAGGATATGATGTACTATTGATGGAGAGAGAGAGAGAGAGAGAGAGAGAGAGTCAGAGATAGTCAAATCTATGAAAACAGTGTAACTATATATGAGAGATTGAGAGAGAGAACTATGAAGACATTGAAGATGAATAATATGTGATGTATTTCCATTCAAAGATGGTTTATTTCTTTGTATTCTTTGTTCTATTGATGGATTTTGTGAAGATGGTGAAGAATATGGTTGATTCTATCAAATCCGTGGGAGATATCTACTATGATGCTGCGTGAAGAATTGTTGTTTTCTTTGTTTTGATGATCAAAAGGAATGAAATAAAAGCTTGTTGATGTTACAAGATATATTTTCATGCAAGAGAATTCCCTTTTCCTTGGTGTTCCTCTTGGGGCTCCATGTTTTTGTTGCGCAGCCGAGGAAACTTGCCATCAACACCAGAAGAGGCTGAAAATGAAGGAAATGGCATTGCTAAGAAGAGAAGAATTCAATGGATGTTTGTAAAGTTCCTTCTTCCACTGAAGAGTTGGAATTTCTCATAATCAAAGCCACTTTCCACAAGAAGTTCATCCCACAATGGCGAAAACATATCACCATCATGATGCATGCTCTATGTGGTGGACAGTTTCCTCTTCCTGTTGAAGCAACAGAAACTTGCATCTTAGTGGCAAACTGTTTGGGAACGAACTGAAGAGCAGAAACAGAGAGAATGACCATCCATGGAAGATTTGGCATTCATTGAGAAGTTTCCAGACATCATCAAGTGGAAGATTGTCAAGAAGCTTCAGGAGTCTTGGTCTGTGTGGAGGTTCACAAAAATAAGAAGGAAAAGAGTTGGAATTTATTCTTGGATGCTCAATAGCAAGATACATGGGATGCTTGGTGCACTAATAATCTTCTGTTTGTTCAATTAGCAACCCACTGGAAGTTGGTAGACAGAGTGTTCTTTACAACATACACTGTTGAAACCATCAGAAGTTGGCATTACTATGATGATGGCACCACAATGCTTAGACGTATGCATTTTGACACCTTCAGAACCGAATACCTTCCTCTGTGCAGTGGCATGAAAGAAAAATTCAGAGACATTGAAAAGGAAGAAGTAGAAGAAATGTTGGCAAGAGAGTCCTCCAGAGACTGAAGCCTTCTGTTATCCCTCTTTGGAGCACTAACAACATAGTGGAGCCAACCCCCTGATGAATGACGCAATAAAGAGGCAAGCGTTAGAACAAGTCCAGAGGTACGTGAGAAGAGAAAATGCAAAAATCAAAGTTGAGAACGAGCTCGTAGGAGAAGCTGCCTTTGACGCCCTTGCGGAACTCTTTACAGAAGTCTCAATGGCACATCAAGCCCTTCCTCCTCCTACTAGAGATCCACTTCCCAGCCAGATCCGTCCTGGAAATATTGATGACAGGCCAGCGAATGTAATCCCATTGCCAATTTTTAAGGGAGAGTACAATGAAGACCCTGATCTTCGTGTAGCAAAGTTTATGGTAGCAGTGTGGCTAACAATGCCAAAACCCCTGAGCATTGGTTAGTAATATTCCCCGCCACTTTCAAGGGCGCGGTGTTTCTGTGGTATGAGAGACAAGCAGTAGGAACTTTTGGCACATGGGACGACCTGAAGTTGGCCTTCCTCACTAAATTCAGGCATGAAGGTTTTGAAGAGCGGATGCGAGAGGAATTTATGAATTTAAGTCAGTCCTCTGGAGAAAGAGTAGAAGCTTATGTCTCACGAATGGAATCCATCCTAAAGAGATGGACTAACCATAATCTAGATGATGGCATTCAGAAGGGGGTGTTTCTCAGAGGATTACAACCAGAAGTCCGTAAGTTTGTGGAGCTGCAAAGACCAGCCACACTGCAAGCTACAACAGAAGGTGCGAGACTATACGATGAAGTGGAAGCTATATTGGCGATGAATCCAGGAAGAGGAGTCCTACCTCCTCTGATGCCAGGAATGATGTACCCATCAAATGCAATCCCAGGGACTGTCCCCTACCCCTACCAACAGATGCCCCCAGTATCACAGTACAGTGCACCAAATCTACAGTGGCCACAATCAATGCCTCAAATGATGGTTCAACCACAACAACAATGGTCCCAACCAATTTCCCCAATGCCAAATCAGCAGCAACAGTGGAACCCTACCAACTGGAGCCAACAGTCAATAGTTCAAACAGGAGCTCTGAATCAGAATCAGAACAAAGACCCCTCTGCACCAGCCCAACCTGTTTATGCAGTGATTACAGAGACTCCTCAAAACCCTACTGCCGGTACCTCAGGAGGAGAAATCTTGAAGGATTATTTATCCAACTCAGTTGCAAATATCAAAAAGGAGTTGATGGATGTGATTACAGAGCAGCTACAGACACTGAAAGTGAATACCGCTAGCATATCCAATGTTGCAGGAGTAGGAAGAGATGTGATGCGGTCAAATACTTGGTGTGGTAAGTGTCATCAAGCAGACCATTGAACCACTAAATGTACACGAAAGCCAACAGTCCCTGGAGCTTTCTATTCCTACTATTTGCGGAAGAACCATACAGAGGATATTTGCTCTCTCAAGGAGATGCATGATAGGAGAACGAAGGAAGAAGATGCAAGATTCAACTTGCTGGAATCCAAAATGACAACACATGATATTGGATCCAAGCCTAGAGAGTTTGGTCCTAATTTTGGTCCAAGGAGGTTTCCCTCTCAAAGTTACAGAGGAAGACAGTCTGGCGGTGGTCAGAGATCAGAAGTGGAGTATTACATATGCGGAGAAAAGGACACAATTCACTAAATTGTCCAAATCCTAGAAGATTAGTGGATTACAAGCCCTTATGTAGTCGATGCAAAGGAGAAGGCCACACTGCAAAAGACTGTCCAAGCCCAGCCCCAATGAAAAACAGTGCTACTGATAATCTGGCCAAGGCCCAAGAGCCTACCTCCAATTTAATGGAATTGGAAGTTGTTGCCATCACGCATGCAAAGAAGAAGGAACCACCTATCCAAAAAGAAAATAATCCTCCTGCCAGAACAGTGAAGTTCAATCTTCCACCAAAAGAACAGAACAGAACAGAGCCTTACAGTGCCGTACAGAGCACTACAGTGCCACAGAGAGTCACAGAGACAATTCCAGAGACAGAACCAGAGGTCCAGGAGGTAGAAAAGGACGAGGTGCCAAAAGTGGCAGAAGAAGGCCCCCTGATGCCCCTGTTGGAAGAAAAAAGGAAAATGAAAATGGGTGTTGCCCCATTCCCTAACCGGTTAGAGAAGCCAGTGGATCCTATTAAGGAATACGATCTGGTTAGAGATCTAGATACCTTTAAACCAAACCTCACATTCTAACAATTATTGATGTTGTCTCCCAGTTGCCGAAAAAGGTTCAAAAGTATACTGACAAGAAGACGTGGCTTAAGGATTTCTCCCTCAATAGCAACAAAGTCCAACAAAGCTCCAGAGCCTGTAAAAGAAGTGGATGTGGCTAACGCCTTCCTAGATCTGGGTACCCCAGAGATTGGCGTGTGGATAGAAGGCTGCTTTATTGCAAATGCACTGATTGATGGTGGCTCATCAGTGAACATTATGACGGATGTGACAATGAAAGATCTAGGCCTACAAGGTGTGCAACCAACCCAATGGCTCATCAGACTGGCGGATCAGAGCAGAATCAAGCCTTTGGGCATTCTCCCATATGTGAAGACTACAGTGGCTGGAAAAGATTATTGGCTAACATATCTGGTGGTGAAGCCAAACTCTTATGGTACATCCTACCCCCTATTACTAGGCAGACCATGGCTTTTTGAAGCCAGAGCAAGGACGGATTGGTTCAAAGGAACCTTGACCTTAGATAGAGGACCTAATAAAGTGGTGCTGAAGCTATATGGTGCTCAAAAAGGACATGGATCCACTTCCTTGGAATTATCTTCTAATTCCCCTAATGAGGCTACAGATGGAACATCAGCAGATGAAGATGCTGTCAAACAGATCCTTCCCAAGAAAATAGAGGCACGTGCCTTAACAGTGGGTACGGTAAGCCAACTCCCTCAAGATGCAAAGCCATTATCAATGGGTGAATACTTCTTGCCTGAACCAGGAACAATTTCCGAAATCACTTCTGACAGTGAGATAGAAGCATGGATGTACTACTCTCCCTGTTACATGGCCATAGCAGAGCCAGAGATAGAGGCAGAAGATGAAACAGAGAACCTATTCTTCTCTTACAGAGCTCCTACAGAGACAGAGACAGAGACCGAAGAGGATGGAGATGATATTGAAGAAGAAGGTTATGAAAGCGAGACGGAAGAGTCTATCCCACCCGAAGAAGATATATATGAAGAAGAAGTTCCAGAAGCATCAGAAGCAGACGAGCTCATGCTGTGGGATAGAATGGCGATGGTACCATTTGGTCTGGTAAATGGATTTTCTCATATGCAAAATCTTTATAAGAAATGGTTAAAGAAGACCAAGCCCTCTTTCAGCAGTGGCTTATGCCGCCCTCACCCACCTTTGCCAAAGAAAGATGATGATGATGCACCGTGCCAACAAGCGCTAGTCTCACGATTCCAACAGGCATCAGAGGGTCCCTGTTATGTGACATTCCTGGACGCATCATCAAAAGATGAGTCTTCAAGCCAAAAGGTAACTAATCGTGAAACCAAACCTGAAACGGCTCTAATCCCATTTCAACATCTCAAGGAGGAACCTAAGTTTCCACCAAAAGAAGAAGTTGGTTCTAGTGGGACATCAGAAGAGGACACCACCCCCTTTAAGGAGTCGGATATGTATCCAGAAGCAGTCCATGGGACCTTCATCCGTGAAGTAGAAGGTGAAAGGCAGTTAACTTTTGTGGATGCAGATGGCACTGAACGCCATTTGAAGGTGGGTAGCAACCTACCAGAAGAGGAGTTGTCAACTTTGTACAACTTGTTGAAAGAGAATTTGGACGTGTTTGCATGGTCCTACAAAGACCTAAAGGGGATTGATCCCACAATATGTCAGCATCATATTGACTTGGAGCCTGATGCCAAGCCAATACGGCAACGACAAAGGCGAATGAACCCGAATTATTCCACATTGGTGAAAGCAGAGCTGCTGAAGCTTCTAGAAGCCGAGTTTATCTATCCAGTGGCAAATAGTGAATGGGTTTCACCCATCATGGTTGTACCCAAGAAGAATGGCAAGCTTCGTATATGTGTGGATTTTCGCAAGTTGAATTCCAAGACGAAGAAGGATCACTTTCCTATCCCTTTCACAGACCAACTGTTGGACACAGTGGTAGGACATGAGCTTTATTCCCTTCTGGATGGATTCAGCAGATATAACCAAGTGCAGATAGCAGAAGAAGACCAATCCAAAACAACCTTCACCACAGAATGGGGAACCTACGCTTACCGAGTGATGTCGTTTGGGCTCTGCAATGCCCCTGCTACCTTCCAGCGAGTCATGATGGCCGCATTCCAAAATCATTTGTACGACTTTATTGAGGTATATTTGGATGACTTCTGTGTCTATAGTTGGATCCGTGAACACTGGGGACATTTGGAACAATGCTATGCCGGGAGTATGGGATCTCCCTCAACCCTGACAAATGCATCTTTGGGGTCTCTTCTGGAGTTTTGTTGGGCCACATTGTCTCTGCACAAGGGATATCAACAGACCCTGCAAAGATTGAAAAGATTGCAACTCTAACAACACCCACCAGCTTCAAACAGTTGAGGGGATTCCTAGGCCATGTGGGTTACTACAGAAGGTTCATAGCCCATTTTGCAACAAAGGCAACCTCCTTGCACAAGCTTCTGAGGAAAGATGCAGAGTTTATTTGGACGGAAGAATGTGACAAAGCCTTCAACATTCTGAAGCAGTGTCTGATTGAGGCACCCATTCTGCAACCTCCTTATTGGACAAAGGAGTTTCATGTACACACTGATGCATCAGTTGAAGGGCTAGGTGCTGTCCTATGTCAAAAGGGCCCCTCGAAAGTAGATCAACCGATCTATTACGCAAGCCAAAAAGTCACTGATAGAGAGCAGAACTACACAGTGACAGAGCTGGAGTGCTTGGCAATGGTGTTTGCCCTAGAGAAGTTTCGCCACTATCTGCTGTCCACCCACTTTAAATTTTATGTGGATCATGAGGCCCTGTCCTTCCTGATGAACAAAGCAGACGTGAAAGGGCGAATGATGAGATGGCTCCTTCTATTCCAGGAGTTCGACTTTGAGGTAATTACCAAACTTGGTCGTTCCCATGTTCTGGCTGATCATCTGTCGCGTATCCCACAGATTGCAGACGCGGAGCAGGATGATCTGGACCTCCCTGATGCTTCCCTATTCCTGGTAGAAACTGTAACCCCCTGGTATGCAGACATTGCCAATCTACTGGCAACCCAACAGTACCCTCCTGGTATTTCTAGTCGGGAAAGGAAGAAGCTCATGTTAGAATCAACCCCCTACACCATGTTAAGCGATGCACTATACAAGAAAGGCAAAGATGAAGTGGTCAGAAGGTGTTGCAGGAGATAAGATTGGGATTGTTCTGAAGGCTTGCCATGACGAGCCATGTGGAGGCCACTTTGCAGGAGAAGCCACAACCAGGAAGGCTCTGCTAGCAAGTTACTGGTGGCCGACCATCCACAAGGATGCTTATGATTACTATAAGCGATGTGATGCTTGTCAGCGAATGGAAAAACCCACCAAATCAAGTGCCATGCCACTACAACCTATCCTTCCCTTGAAGCCTTTTGAGAAGTGGGGCATCAACTTCGTCGGCCCAATCGATCCTCCCACCAGAAGGAAACAGAACAGATATATCTTGGTATGTACGGATTATGTCACAAAGTGGTATGAAGCTAAAGCCCTAAAGCGGGACAATGGTAACAACGTGGCCCTATTCATATACGAGAATATCATCACCCGTTTTGGCAGTCCCTTAGAGCTGGTAAGTGACAAAGGCACTCATTTCATTAATAAAGTCATGGAAGAGTTGACAGAGTTGTATAAGATCCACCATCGCAAGTCCACTCCTTATTACCCCAGAGCCAACGGCCAAGTCGAAGTCACGAATCACATCCTCTGCTCGATCCTGACAAGAACAATTGCCGCACATCGTCGTGATTGGGATGATCGACTTACAGAGGCCCTCTGGGCGTACAGAACCTCCCATAAAGCAGCAACAGGACAGACACCCTTCCAGCTAGTGTATGGTACAGAAGTTGATTTCATTGTTGAACTGGAATTGCCCTCTTTGCAAGTGGCTATCAAAGAGCGTTTAGGGGACGATGATTCACTGCAATGCTGTCTCTTGCACCTGGAATGTTTGGACGAAACTCCCAGGATGGCTCTACAGTGTATGGAAGCCATGCAAGCTCGACGTAAGGCTTACCATGACAGCTTCATCAAGCACAAGGAGTTTAAAGAAGGTGATTTGGTCCTAGCCTATGATTCACGATTTGGCAAGTTTCCTGGCAAGCTCCAACAGCGGTGGATGGGCCTATAAGGTACTTGCTACTATCAACCCTAATGGCTCTGTCCAAGTGCAGACTATTGATGCCTCTGATGATCCCTTCTTGATCTATGGATATCGCCTAAAGAAGTACTTCCCTCCCTAGGGATCCTGACAATCACAGTTGGCCGACTCTTTTTCTTTTGGCCGTCGAGTTGTACTCCTTCTGGTGCTTCTGATCACCATCCTATTTATTTTGATGAGGCGGCCTCATTTTGTTAGCCCCTCACAGCCACCTCCCACCCTTACTTTGTTCTCTTCCCGTCTAATCCAGCAGCGGTGGCGTGGTTGGTTCTGACATATGGTCTTTCTATCATTCCTTTCCTAATGAAAAAAGAAAAAAGAAAAAAAAATATCGATCATGAGAGAAAAGGACTTCGATCCCTGTCATGCTGACCTATTCTTCGAGAAGAGGTGGAGACACCCTCGGAAATAGGAGAAAAAAAAAAGAAAAAAAAACAACAACAAAACAAGAAAAAGAAAAAAAAAAACTAGAAAAACGAAAACAAGAAAAAAAGTGTTATGGGAGAAAAGGAAGAAATTTCCTGTCATAGTAGGCCTCGTTTCAAGAAAAGGTGTTTAAGACCCTTGGGCGGGAAGCTGGCTGTGGAAAAGGTGGCAACACCCAGCAGTCCAAAAAGTGGATTCATCAATTGACATCCCCAGGATCCAGTTCCGAAGCTGCCTCCCTTGGTACGCTGTGTCCTGTGCCTTTTTGCAGAGCATTTGACAGTCCTCTAGCAGACTCCATGTTCCTATCTAGCCCCACGTTCGATCTGATGGCTACCTCCCTGGGTACGCCTCTTCAACAACTGATGATGTGATTTTCATCGACAAACAATCGAGTGATGCGAGCTTTCATTCTAACAGGATGGGGTTGTGAGTATGGTTGCCCTTTGTATCTATCAGAGAGTGAGACAGAGGGTGGGGCAAGTGACCAGTCTTTTCCCTTCAAATCAAATGAGAGATGAGAAGTGTGAATGGAGTGTTGCACGCACGGGATGGGCCTCTCGATGCACAAAGCACGATCTGTTCTTGTGCACTGCACCATAAGGCTCCCTCGCCTTCCTTCTCGCACCGTATGCCAGCACAGGGCGGGATGCATAGTTACATCATCAAATACGCGCAAGGCAGATCCTTCTGTGCGCTTAACTACTCATTTTACTTGGTACCTGGTGTATATGCATAGGCATTCCCATAATGATTCAAAACCTATTCCAAAATTGTGCATGAATGTCAATGTGAGCATTGATTCCCAGCAACTGGATGTCTTGTACTTTCATGCCCTCTGTTTGCCGAGCAGATACCTCATCTTATTGGAAAGGATATGCTGCCTTCAATTCTTTCAGAATCCTCCCAAGACATTTGTAGATGAATCCTTGTCCATGGATCGTTTTCGAAATCACCAAGTCTTCAAAAGGGATCATCTCCATTGATACCTTTGCAATGTATTGAGGATGATTTTTAATGATAAATCTCTCTTTTTGGAGGAGTCATTCAGATGGTTGTGTTGTGTGTAGTGTTTGTGTTGTGGGTTAATTTGTATGATAAGATCGTGGTGGTTGCCTATTCGATTTACTTTTGCACGAGCTACATTTTTGGAGAATTGCAGTGATGGTGTTTCTGGTTGGATAGTTGAAGATGTTGATACAGAAAAAGAAATCTCTTATATCATTTACAAGTTTGTTGTGATTTCCAGTTTGATAAGAAGTGTTAATGTATAAAGGGTTTTCCTTTCGTTATATTCTTTATATCAAATACAGGTTATAAGTTGGGGTCGTGGTTGGATGGACTGTTTTTGAAGATTTATTGAAGATCAAAGTTGAGCTCTTGAATGAACTTGTATTCCCTTTTTCGTGGGTTGCGAGGATACTTCCTTATTAAGTGTGGGGATATGTTGAGTGTTAAAATGACCTATTTTTTGGCTGATTTTTGTTGTTTTTGAGAGCTGAATGGTTGATTTTATGAGATGATTGATTGGTTTGGAAGTGGTTTGAGAGTGTTTTGGATAGGTTGGAATGGTTTTATTAAGCTCATGATGTTTATTAGTAGAGATGTGAAGTTCTGTTGATATTCTTATATGTTATGTTTGATCCTGATAGTTTCTGTTGAGCTTCTGTTTTGTTCTGTTTTCTCTCTGTATGGAAAGATGGAGTATTGATTGATAGGGTTTGAGATTGTTTGAAAGTTTATTGAGTGATTTTTGATGGTTTGGAATGGTTTTGGTATGAGTTATGTGGTTCTGATGTTTTCTGTTGATCTTCTGTAACTCTCTGTAGACCTTCTGTATGCTTCTATATGTATTCTGTTGGATGAGAGTGTACCTTGGGAAAGTTTTCTAGTCTTGGAAAGAGGTGAATACAAGTGCAAAAGAGCTAAAAGAAGTCAAAGAAGTAGCTACTGAAGACTCAAGTAAAGACTGGAGTGAAGTGACAGTGGTGAGCTATGAAGAGTCACTGTAGTGGCTCTGGTGCCTCTTCATATCAGACATACCTCTTGGGAGGTGCATTCACCACCTAAGAAGGATTATTGAGGGTTATTATGAGAGCATTGTAGTGAGGATATGATGTACTATTGATGGAGAGAGAGAGAGAGAGAGAGAGAGAGAGAGAGTCAGAGATAGTCAAATCTATGAAAACAGTGTAACTGTATATGAGAGATTGAGAGAGAAAACTATGAAGACATTGAAGATGAATAATATGTGATGTATTTCCATTCAAAGATGGTTTATTTCTTTGTGTTCTTTGTTCTATTGATGGATTTTGTGAAGATGTTGAAGAATATGGTTGATTCTATCAAATCCGTGGGAGATATCTACTATGACGCTGCATGAAGAATTGTTGTTTTCTTTGTTTTGATGATCAAAAGGAATGAAATAAAAGCTTGTTGATATTACAAGATAGATTTTCTTGCAAGAGAATTCCCTTTTCCTTGGTGTTCCTCTTGGGGCTCCAGCCCTCACAAATGATAGTAACATCCACAGCTGCACTTTCGCACGTGTCTTGATCAAGGTACAACCATTTACCCTTGAGCATCCTCCATCTACGATACTTGAACGCTAGGCATAAAGTCTATCATGTGACAAAGTACCTATAATTGGAAAGGAAAGTTAGCATATCCATCCCAAAGTAATATGATAGCCAACTAAGAGAGAAAAAAAAATTATGAAAGCCATGTCCCTTGTTGTGACTCAAGACTCCACTGTGTCAGGACTGTGAGTCATTTTTTATGTCCAAGTTTTGCCTTTGAATCCTTGTTACATAATCCTCCAATGCACTTTTTATGATGTATGTGCTTTTGGTACGTCTCAAATCCTTACATTCCTTGAACATATGTGTAAAAATTACAATTGGTATGAACCAGCTTATATGTACATTCTTTGAGCCAGTGCTTGGCTTCATAGAGTTCAATATGTCTGCTAAAATTTTTGTGCTACACATGTGTAAAATATCACTACTACACAATGGCCATTCTATGATATTGAGATTCGATATGTGCATAGACTCAAGGGTTCCATATTCTCGATCCCCCTTGGACAATATATACTTGGAGTCACAGAAAAAAACAAGGTCCTCTGTGAGCTGCTTAACTATATGCTTCTTAAAGAGCAATCTACCAATTTTGAGGTGGTAACACTTAAAAGAACCTATAAAAATCTCGACATTTTGCCACTCATAGTAATCCAAAGGGTATACTTCTATAAATATGAGACAACAAGTTACATAGATATCATGAAATTTCTCATTCTCAATGAGTTGTAAATACTTATTGTTTGCAATGTTTCATTGAAAGGGCACAGTGGGCGCAATATGTATTTGTTTTTGCATGAATGCATGTTGTACCAACACCTCTGTTTACAAGGTGAGAATCAACGCTCCTTTGTTTGAGAGCTAAATTTTTACCCTTCCAGTGCTTTGATACATTTACAATTGCAGATGCTTTCACCCTAATAGCTCCCTTTATACTTGGACGCATATGTACCCAAGACGAGCAATGATACATATCAGTGATCAAATTCCCTTCTTCATCTTTTCTACTACATACTCTATCGAGAGAATGCTTATTCTTCTATCAAGAATTATAACATAGGTATTATATGTAAAGAAATATGTATAAATCCCTAAACAATAAGCATTTTAAGTATATCTAGTAATCACCAATATGCCATACAAATCAACATGGCATTAAGAGATGTTTACACTTTTGTAAAAAAACACAAACATCGATATCGAAACACATGTGGATATGTACATTGACACAAAGTATAGATTCAATTTCAAGGCATCACTTTAATCATACCATTTGCATCAAATATAATGGAAAGAATAGCACAAGACAGAAGTGGCCCTTAGCTAGGGAGTCTAACATCCCCCCAGATGGGGATCTAGGGGCAACATTCCCATCTTGATGGTAAAGTGACTATTCCCTAAAATATTCCATGTCCATCTGGGGGAAGGTCCATAATATGGTCCGATAGGCCAATTAGACCAGCTTCTTGGACTAGAAAAGTAAGATCCCTCCCAAGCTATCATCAATCTATATTTCATCAAATTAGAGTTCTTCCAGCTAGCCTTAAGCTCTTCACCTACTATCATCTATCTAGTTTACCATCTAAGCTTCATAATGGAAGCGCATAAGTAGATTTTATTATAATGAATAGGACCTTCTGGATGTACTCCTGTGATAAGTAAAGGAGCCCCTTAGAGTGATCGCACGTAATGTGCATCCCAGAATATGTGAGACCTAACCCATATCCTTCATCTCAAAGCTCTTATTGATCTCATCTTTCAAGGCATTTAGCTTATCATGAGCACTCCCAATAATCAACATATCATCCGCATAGAGAATCAAAATCATAAGGCTACCATCATGAGTCTTCTTTGATATAAACACAAAATATCATAATGCATAAAAGCATCAAACTTGTGGTTCCATTCCCTAGGGGTCTACTTAAGTCCATAAAGGCTCTTTCTCAACCTGCACATTAGGTGGTTCCTACCAGGTTGTTTGGCAAAGCCCTTAGGTTGCTCCATGTAAATCTCATCATGCAAGTCGCCGTGAAGAAAAACCGCCCTAACATCCATCTGATAAAGATCCAAGTCAAGCTAAGCAACCAAAGCCAGTACAAGCGTAGGGTAGTCATCTTCACAACAGGAGAAATGACTTCATCAAAGTCCACACCATGCTCATGCTTGAAACCCTTAGCAACCAATTCAGCCTTGTATGTTGGCTTGGGGTGTCCATGGGTACTTTTTAACTTATTTACCCACTTGCATGGCAAAGCACACTTTACACTAGGCAAAGGAATCAAATCCCACATATGATTTTTTTGCAATGATTCATACTCTGACTGCATGGCCCTCTCCCAAGAGTAACTATGACATTTGTATATGGCCTCATCATAGGTAAGAAGCTCACTAGCATTTGTCACCATAACATAATCCATAGAGGGCTTAAATCGCACAAGCTGTCATCTATATTGAGTAGACCATCTCAAAACAGGTTGTGGGGCCTATACATCCTATGGAGTATTAAGGACTTGGGCCACTGGAGCATCAATTGCTCTAGTGCAGGCTATCTACCTAGCTATATAGTAGCAAGAGGCTCCTCTGGAAATATCACCCTACATACCTCAATGGCATGCTCATGCTGCTTATGTATTTTCTCCTCACAAAAAATGACATCATGGCTACGGATAACCTTGTGAGCCTCTGGATCTTATAAAGCGATAGCCCATCTCACCTACAACTTGACAGTCAAGAGCAGTACATGGGGACCAATTAATCAAGTGCACAGTAGTAGTAATTGTCTCAGTCCAAAAATGTTGTGGTAGTGAGCCTGTCTGGCTAAGCATACTACAAACTCACTCTTGAATTGTCATATTCATGCACTTAGCTATATTATTTTGAGGTGGGGTGTACAGGGCAATCAACTAATTCTTAATACCCCTTTTGTCACAAAAATGCTCAAAGGCCTTAGAGACATACTCACCCCCATTATCTGACCTTAGGCATTTCATCCTATATCCAGATTGGTTCTCAACCAAAGCAAGCCAAAGCTGAAATGTAGCCATCAAGACTTCCAATTTCTACTTAATAGGATATGCCCAAACCTTTGAATAGTCATCAATGAAGGCAACAAAATAGTTCATGCCACATAATCACTTGCAGGGCATGGGACCACATACATCTGGATGAACAAGAGCCAAAGGCTCAGCCATGCATGTCATACCAAACTTTTTATGTGTATTATGTGTCTACCTACCATATAAACAATGATCACAAGACTCAAAGTGCTTATAGTCAAGGGTGGAAGATAATGCAAATGGGTAAGCATTTTCATTACTTTCAAGGACATGTGCCTAAGGCAACGATGCCAAAGAGATACATGTGGAACTGTATCCACTACCAAAACATGGTCAAATTACCAAAATACAAGCAAGGGATATAGAGTATTGGACTTAGCACCACGTGCAATGACAAGATTCCTGTAGGTAATCTTTCATGAGGAATCACCAAGAGAAACTACATAACCTTCATCATCCAAAGTGCAAGCAAAGATAAGGCTCTTTGTAAGAGCAGTACATGACGTATATCATGAAGAGTAAACATGCTACCAGAAAACTACAATTGGACATCACCAATACAACCAATCTCTAATGCCATGTCATTACCCAAATAGATAGATCCAATCATACTATGATAGGAGTGACACTACTCTCTATGAGGGATCACATGAAAGAAAATCCCTAAACCTATCAATCAACATTGAATATACCCTAACAAAGCATCAGTTAGTCGTGAAGTATCAAGAGAAGAAGGTGGAAGTATAAAATCTTCATCAGAATTAGTCTGCACGACACTAATCTCTTCAATCTTAACGCTGGACTTACTAGGGACAATGTTCTAATCATCATTATTGTCCTCTACTTTACCCTTATGCTTATCCTTATGCATTTTATGGCACTGTAGCTGAATATGTCTTGGTTTCCCACACTAATGACAAGTCAATGAGGAGTTACAACCATTGGACTTACTACAAGATTGTCTATATGATTGAGAATGAGACTACTGAGAGTCTCTTCCACGGCAGTCATTACTGCTCCTACCATTATTGCCTCTAACTATCAAAGCATGAGAGGTGCAAGAAGAAGCATCATCATTCTTTCTGTTAACCTATTCATTCAAGAGTACACCCTCTACATCCAATAATTTTACCCATATATACGCATGTTTACACACATAGTAGTACAAAATGTATCCCATGATTCATGTAGTGTAAGAGGAACAAAGAGGAGAGATTTCCCTTAAATTCAATCCCTTGCAAAGATAAATGGTTGAGAATGGAATGAAACTCATTTAAATGGCTAACATGGAAGTGCCCTCCTTCATGTGAATGTCCATGAGTTGCTTTAGCCAATACATCTGAGAAGGGGGGCTCTGCTTATCATAGACATTGTGAATATTATCCCACAAGTCCCATGTGGACTACCCATTAAAGACAAAAATTATTAAAAACCTGCTTAGAGAGATAATATGATTGTGGACTTACAAGCTCATCCAATTCAGTCCAATACTTTGCATAATACGTTTGAGATTGACACCCTCATGTTTCAAAGGCTTAACCTACATTATTTGCACTAAAACTTGCCAGATTTGGGCCTTCCAATAGCTATAGTTTGTGCTATCTAACTTGTCAATATTAAAGATAGCACTATCATTGGAATCATTAGCCATACTGAGACCAAGGAAATGCACAAAAGGGAAAAACAGGCTACTATAATAACCTACAAATCAATCCCAAAACCACTATCAGATCAAGCTAAAAACAAGGGATATTGACCAAATAATGAGTTTTCACAAACTCAATGTAAAAGACTATCAAATGGAGGTGATTGCTCGCATAAATAGTGCAATAATCTACAATTACAACATGCTAAAAGTAAAGTACACTAGTAATAAATCAATGCCAAAGAGGGGTAATCACTAATATAACACAAATTGTAAATGCCAAGGAATAGCTCTAGCTAGTACTCGGTGAATATGCAACTGGCATCGAGAAGTGTCAAAGGATCAATGTGCCGAACTGAGATACATTCATAGGCATAACCATCATGCATAGAGTAGGTCTCATGGATAATGGAAGAGACCAACCAAAGGCACAACGCACTGAGAAATGTGATGGAAGCTCAATACATAGCTAACTAAGTTGCATACATCACTGTGACAACAACACACTAGAGATACATGCCAGCCCAAAAGCAATATTAGATTATCCCATAAGCATCAATTGTGTACATAAAGCATGAGGAGAGCATGTACATGTCACTAAGTCACACGATCTCACTATAAGACCCTCAAGCTCAACTACATAACCAAATGCTCAATGTATATCCAAGTGTCAACTGCACTCAATACATAAAGCCAAAACTGTGACAAAAGTCGAATGCTAGATGAGCAAACAAAGATCAAAACATCATATGGAAGGCATCTATACATCCAAGATCCAAGTGGCATATATCAGGGAGCATCTAACCCAAGTAACTTGCAAAGTTCTTACTATAGCATCAAACAACCATATATAATTAGTAAATGATGGCCAATGTCAAGAATCAAATCTCCAATCTCAGTTCAAGATCATGTAAAGAGCATAACCAAGCATGTAAGATCAATGGTATACCCTAGTGTAGCATTCAAAGTGCTCGGAAAGCATCCACCAATAGCAATAGGAATACAAGATCCTTGATAAAATAGTATTCAGCCTTACTTATTATAGTATAAAAACCTTTGTAGTAAAACTAAGCAAATGATTGCTCAAATCAGTCCCATAGCATTTCAATACATTGGCATAGCATCCCCATATGATCCAACATCAAATAGACATCCTGAGAAGCATTAATGACCTCCAGACAATGAATTAATGGCTGATCCTAGGAGCTTCAAACGATGCCTAAAATCACAAGACCAATGCCAAGAAAGAGTCCACAAGATTACCAAGTGCCGAGAGCAATACCAAGATCTGAAGGATATGGTTGAGAGTGTTAGAAAGTGGGCAGCAATAGCATGCACAATTCACACTCTTGTTGATACTCTTGTTGATGGGAATGGAATTGGGGAAGCAGCTCAAGGGACTTAGACAAGTCTACCAGTGGCCTGGAAAAATCCAATACAAGTTGGAGGAAGCAAGAGATCAAAGCTCACCTCGAACGAAAGAAGCCATGGCTGCCATTAAAACTATGAGTTGAAGGTATTCTCCACAAGCTGAAGTAATGTGAGCTCTCAGATAAGATCGCTATAATATCAATTGAAGGGACTAAGCCTTGAAGTGGAAGCACGAAGTGGAGATAAGAGCTATGTTGGAAGGAGGAAGAGCAAGAGAGAACAAGACACAAGGTGTGGAAACTCCAACAATCACAACATGTGATTGGCCTTCCCTTTATTCAAATGTCATTGAAAGAATAAAAAGTGAAGTGGTAGTGATGGGCACCCACCACCTGCAGTGTACAAGTGTACGGGTAACTAATACATGGTGCGGATACTGTCAGTGTAACTAATGCACAAGCGGCTAGGCATAAGCGCCTTTACCTCCAACAATACTCAAATCTTACTATTTTTCTTAAGCATCACAATGATGGGTGATACCTAGTTCATATGCTCAATCTCATAGATGAATCATGCCTTTTACAACTTTTGTAGCTCTTCACAAAGATCATGCATGTAGTGAGAAATCATGGGGTAGGATAGCTTGGCATCAAGTTTCACAGAATAGTATGGGTTAGTACTTGAGGTTATATATCTTTGAGGTCTGAGTAGTTCTAGGCAAACATATCATCATACTCCTTAAGCAAATTAATAAGATGTTATTTATATTCTACACTAAGTTCCTTAATAATAGAAATTGGTTTAGGGGGATTCCTATGGTTCAACAAGGTTTACCTCCTCCATCTTCACCAGGCCCTCAATCCATTTGCCAAACTATCCTTCCCTTTTTACACCAAGCAAAACAATGACTTGATCTCCTTTCTTTTACTTTGTAAAATATTTTGGGAAGATCTTGTAGTGTTTTCTAACTCCTTGGCTTTTGACTCATTATTTGGTGTGACATTTTTAAGGTGCTTACACCTAAGATAGATTATAAGTTTAGTTAGCCTTGCAAGACTTAGTGGGCAATGAAATTTCACGATCCAAGTCATCACTCCCATCCATCTTTGAGTCAAAGATTTCTATCACCAAAGTGTCAAAGGCTATGTCCTTTTCATTATCAACCATGACTACTTCAAAGATGGGAATCAATTTCATAGATTGATATCCCATTCTTTCATAATCTAACCCTCGAAGTGTTCTAGCCATCCAAACATTGATTTAAGTCTAACCATATCCACATCAATAATAAACCTTTCTCTACAAAGGCTTGGGATATTTTGAGACTTACTCTATCATTTGGCCATCAGTATCATAGTCAATGGAATCATTGTTAGTGTCATCTTCACTTTCATTATGCATAGGTTCTTTCTCCTCAAGGTTGCTTTAGTCAAACAAGACTTGATGGAGGATCCTCCATTGCTAATCAAGGCTCCTCAAAGATTGAGAGGTTTGCTTTGGAATTTCCATAAGAACATAGCTTCCATTGGCTCAATAACTTGCTTAGCTCAAGTCACTTCATAAGGATAGAATAGCCCTTGGTGAAGGGTTGCAACACTGAGGGGCCATCATAACAAGAGGTGTTGAGAACAATCTAATTGAGGATTGATTACTTGAACGGGGAACTCTCATACCCCCTCCTAGCTTAGGCATTCCTAGGCTTCTTTATACTCCAGTTCCTTTGTGAATAAAAATTCTAGAGTGGCAAGTATATGCATCTAATCTTGCTCATCCTTAAGGCATGGTATAAATGTGACTATATCATCAATACATTTTAATGTCATGCCATCTACCATCAATTGTTTTATGTCTCAATGTTCTCTTGATCATAGCTTCTTCTCACTTATGTTCCCCCTTAGAATAGCGTAATATAAAAAAGAAATGAATCATTTGAGTATCTTTCGATCCTTTATACATTGTGACAAAGTAAAACGGACTAGAAGCCCCTTGAACTATGAAGTAGCACCATAAATCACACCTAGTGCTCCTTTGTTATTATACCTTGCTCTTACAACCATTTAGCTACAACTCTCTCTCTCTCTCTCTCTCTCTCTCTCTCTCTCTCTCTCTCTCTCTCTCTCTCTCTCTCTCTCTCTCTCTCTCTCTCTCTCTCTCTCTCTCTCTCTCTCTCTCTCTCTCTCTTCTCTCTCTCTCTCTCTCTCTCTCTCTCTCTCTCTCTCAATCAGACCTCTAACATGCATATCAAGCAAAACATCAAAGCAAAGGAGCAAATGGCAAACTTGCTTATTACAGTATGCATATCTATCCTTCATGTTGGCAATCCTACATGCAGGTAGAGGCACACACACAGCCATACATAGCCAACTCACTCTCAAGGGGATTTAGATGGAGTATTGCACAACTTCGAACTCTATCACACACTTTATTGATCGAGACAAGTGCATGGAGTGGACAGGCAAGAGAGACGAGGTTATGCAAGCTGTGTGGACTACAAAGTGTAGAATTAGAGAAGCACATGATTATGACATGCCCAGCATATGCACACATACATGCTGACTTTGATATCCCTTTACAAGGGCCACTTCACCGATTTCTGACCACTACTTCTATATCAAAGTTAGGGGCTCTCATCACGTGCATGTTACGCTTTCGGGAGAACCACGTTGCATAGATTCTTCTTTCACCATAGCTACCCTTTCCTACCATAGGGAAGGAGAATCATTGTATATCTGGAAAGGTCCCATGGGTCATAATTTGGCCTTCCGTGGATGATAATAAACTACTCTCTCTCTCTCTCTCTCTCTCTCTCTCTCTCTCTCTCTCTCTCTCTCTCTCTCTCTCTCTCTCTCTCTCTCTCTCTCTCTCTCTCTCTCTCTCTCTCTCTCTCTCTCTCTCTCTCTCTCTCTCTCTCTCTCTCTCTCTCTCTCTCTCTCTCTCTCTCTCTCTCTCTCTCTCTCTCTCTCTCTCTCTACACACACATGTGTCACAAATTAATAAGTGACATTGATAGCATATGTTGAGGCAACAAGTATTAATGCCATCGAAAAGGCAATCAAGGGGATATCGATGTAGCAAAATGGGCTAGGGCAATTGGGGGGCATTGTAGCAAAATGGGCTATACTAACCTCACCTTGGCTAAAGCAAGTTGTAGAGTTGATATAAGCTACCTTTGGTAGGCATTTTATTAACTTAAATGGACTCATGTGTTTTGTGATAGCAATTTTTACATAAATGTATGTGTTGCAAACTTTTGCACTTACCCTAAACACGTATATCAAATAATCAAATTTATTAGATATTGGTATGGCATAGTATGGGACCCAATAGTTTTACCTACTATTGGATTCTTGACCTATTATTGGATTTGAACCTATGGGTGAAACACATAAAAGCCATACTCTAATCACTGAGTCAACCAGGCACAAAGGGGAGAAAGTTTAAGTAGGCCACTTTTTCTCCATATGACAATCGCTGAAAGGTTTGCCTTGGTAATGTGATGGATGCCTACACCCACACATGCCTTGACATTTTTGGGCATGCCATTCTCCATGCTGTTCAGTTTAGGTGACTTTTTTTCTTAGCACTTAAAATCAACAAATGAGTTGAAATTATTTTTCATGTTTTCAATTCTTTTTTGGCACCCTTACGATTCTCTTGTTCATGCACCCTCTCTTTCTCTCTCTCTCTCTTTGTGGAGTAATCATTTGTTTCTCTCATGACGAGTCCTCTTTTCCCATAAAATATACATTAACATTGATTTGACATTTTTCTCATCCTTCTTG
Source organism: Lygodium microphyllum (assembly GCF_053477565.2). NCBI lineage: Eukaryota > Viridiplantae > Streptophyta > Polypodiopsida > Schizaeales > Lygodiaceae > Lygodium > Lygodium microphyllum. The sequence goes on along the minus strand of NC_141147.1, from coordinate 129,751,515 downwards.
CTACACTCATTGCTTCTCTACCAATCGTATTCATCAATATCAAATCATCAAATCTTGCCATTCCAATTTCTATTCTCCAAACTATCATGCATTCAAATCACCAAAGTGTTTTGGAATGCTATATATACCATCTGTTATGATAATGCAATATAAACTCTTCTCTTTAGGATGTTACTTCCCCTTTATATATTTATCCAATTAGACATACACACTATGTTGAGGCCTTTGAGGAGGATCCCCTCCAAAATTGTAGGTGAAAGACATCCCCCATTTGTGAGTGGGTGTGCAAAAATTTGGAAGCCTAATCTCAATGCTTTTAAACATGGTAAAACTAGATGCTTTTAAACATCTTAAAACTATACAATTTTTATCACCTTGCTAAAAAATGTTCATTTTGGTTGCTCCAATCAACTAAGTTAAAAATGTTGTAAGCATCAATCACTTGTTTGTTCCAAGTTAGCCATGAGAGATTGACGCAATAGATGTTCATGATGATTTGAATTTTTTTTATCAATTATCATTCCAGTATATCCTCTTTTTATGGTTTCCTTATTGGTCATTTTTGTGTAATAGTTTGTTATCATTCAAAGACCTCTCACAAAATTGATTAAAGTTCAAAAAGAAAAATGGCTAATATAAATATTTCTTGTTGTTGTTATTTTTTTATTGCAATACCATTATTAGGCTGGGTCAAAAGAGAGGGATGATCATCAACACGGACCATGGCATATGCAAGCATGAACAAGATGACCATTTGTGTGCTTTATTTGCAACAAAGAAAGAACATGGTCCCTTTTTAATTCGTATGTTTTTCTCATTGTTAGCAATGCACTCTCTTGGCTATTAGAGCAATAATGTGATTTAGTGAATGTGGCAATGGCATCCATGGTGGATGCTAGCTACAACAAGTCATAGACATCTATGGTAACATATGCAATCTGCAATAATGCATTTGCATGGTATCTAACATTGAAACTTCTTTCTGAAATGATCTCATCCTACATGTCTATTATCTTGATTATTTTCAATTTTGACTGTCCATGAAATTAAATTCTAGACAAATGCTTGAAGTTGTTCTATGGAGGAGCTAATACTTGAAACTAAGAGGTTGCGTACAATATATCTTCGAAGGTAAAGCTTTCCATTTTGTGAATACACTTGTGAACCTTTTGGGTATTATTTCATCTTAGGAGAAACATTTAGAATCTTTTCAAATATTCCCTTAAAAACTACCCTTTTTTATATTATTATTCAAAATCGCACTTTTTAAGTCAATCTTTTGAAAAAATGATATGAAAATGACTAAAATTTGTGAATAGTATCATATTTTTTAGCTTTAAAAGTACCTTATTTTGAAAGAAAACTTAAAAGGGGACCATAAGAGAAGTACACAAAATGTATCCATCATGTAAGACTTACTATTCACTATGAGACTCCATATGCATGTGTTGGTGAGATTTTAAAACATTTACTGAATTTATACTAATTGAAAAAATGATAGATATTTCAACAAGAAGAGGTTTTAAAAACATGGATAAATTTCATTGTTTTAAGGCATTCACTCTTCTTCATCTTCCTCTTGTGTTAGACCATCAGTATCACTAGCTTTTGTCCATTCACCTTTTGAACTAGATGATGCATCCTCTTCTCTACTATTAACAAGAGCATTTCTTTCATCTAAATGTAGACCTTTCTTTTCCAAGTTTTAAGCTCTGCTTCTTCTTGTACATCTTGTTTTTCTAGGCTCATCATGATCAGCATCATCATCATCTTTCTACAAACCATGAACTTTCTCTTTAAGAATTGCAATGACTAACTTCCCAAGATGTCCAGTCGTTGTTGCAAGGAAAAAATCATATACTAATATATCCATCTCATCAAGTTTCAATATGCTTGTGCATCGGCTTGAATTTTCTCGCTTTCTTTTTGTTGTTGGATTTCTTGTAGAGTTCATGGCTAGTGTGTACTTACCTACAAGTGCATCCTTATGCTTTGTTTGAAACCAATGTAGTTTTATGAAGCATATCTTACCTAAAGTATCATTCTTCTTAACTTCCAAAACTTTTGCTATCCAAAATGAATGACCCATCTCATCATCCTCAACAAGTGTTGCCATAAGTCAACCTATCTTAATATTGCCATATTTCATATAGCTTTGTATCTGTTGTTCTTGATCTTCTACTACCAATATACATTTCTTGCTCCTTAGGATGTAAGATCTTTTGGATCTCCTCTGACATTTGTGCATTGCTCCTTGCAAGATGATTTGCAATACTCAAACTTTTAGGCCATGCAAAAGGTTTTGTTAAATGCCAATCGTCATTTTGTATTTTTATAGGTATTTTCTCTTGATCCTGGGAAAAATCATCCCACCAAGTAACATCTTGTGTGCCTACTACATACTTTCTTGCTTTTTCAATTAACTGCCTTTATTCTTGTATACATTTGGCATGGTCGATCTCTCGTCCCTTTGGAATCCAAGGGTCGTTATTTTGCTGCAAGCATTATAGTATTATGGGATATATCTCAAGAACTTAAGTCCCCTTGAAGGCAACCACTCCTTTACTGAAAGAGAATTTCTTTCCATATAGATGTACTCTACCACCTTTCTTTTTTCTCTTTGTTAGAAACGCAAATTGGAAGCTAAGGTCATTTAACTTGTGCAAAGATTTTACCTTCTCTTACTTTGAGCCATATGCAAAAAGTTTGAAGTCATATGTTTCTCTTAAGTGCATGACAACTAATGGTGTATAAGCATCTTGTATGATGCACATCATTTCAGGCAAGCTAAAAGCATTGTGCCAAGATAGTCGCTTAGCAAATGTGCTTAAAATTTAATCAATAGGATTATGTGTATGACGCAACATCAAAAAATTCACTTTTACTTTTTGAAATATCCCTATTTGTACAAGCATATTGAGATAGCCCGAAACTGTCGGATTTTTGTTCTCTCTTACAATGTTATCCAACTCCAAATAAAGAACAAGTGATAAAGCACCCTCCCATCTAGAGAGTACAATATTCAAAATTATGATCATAAGGTGAGGATCATTATTAACATTTGGATAAATAAAGAACACTCTATGGTGAATTCTTCCATGATACACAAGGAATCCCTCTAAATGCTTTTGTACAAGAGTTTCTTTATTGACTTCCTTTAGGAGAGGAGAAAATTTAAGGTAAGCATGACTTCTTTTGGTCCATACCATCAATGACAAGTCTAATATATGTTTCCAGTATAGCAAAATACTTACATCTATGATACATGGTCTTTATTCTCTCTATTGATTACTCTTTTCCATGAATTTGTAGTGCTTCATTTGCCATCACAAGCTCCTCGTCATCTCTTGTATTCTTTCTTTGAGCTTTTAAATTTTCATAGCTACTATATACTCCCATTCTAACTTTCCTTGGGATTGATACACTATTGAAGAACAACTTTCACAATCTAGTGAAATGTGGATTGCTAACTTGTCTACAATTTGAAGCATGGCTTGCTATAAGATGGAATATACTTCACTCCTAGTAAAGTTATCTACAAGATTCAACCTCCCAGCTGTTGGCATAACTTCACAATGTGCCTTAAAGTACATTTCCATCCACGAAACTGTAACCTTGCCTAGAGGACCAATGCCTAACATTTGTCTCAAGTCTGTATCCGTCATACTTTGACATTTTGCATTTGACTCTTTCAAGATTAGTATTGCCTAGGCTCAAGCCTATTTTAAATATTGTCATGCAAACCACTATGTTAAAAAAACAATACTTAAACTTTCCACATACCCATGGTATCAACATTGATAAAAGAAAAGCATCCTACTCATTATACGCCAAGGAAAAATAATGTTACCAGAGTACCTTCAATTTTTTATAACCATATGTAGCAAGACAATTCTTCTAGCAACAATCACATTGCAATGCATACTTGACTTGTACATCACTTACAAGTAACCTAGCGTGCTCTATACCATAATTTCTTCTATTCTTTTGGAAATGCATATTTGTTTTAATACCACATCCTTCTTGCATACATGAAACACCTTGAGATGATTTGTGATGTTGATAGTATGAGTGATCTATATGCTTTGATGATTGCACCTCTGCATCATTCAAGGAATCTACAATATCCTCCAAAGTATTGGGATCAAATGAATCAAAAGACAACTAGTATTGTTCTTTGAATATCCACATCATTTTTCTTTTTAATTTGGGTTGGGGTGCACGCACTTGATATGTCAAAGGATTCAAAAGATAGAGCATTAGATCTATCATAGGAATCAAAAAACAAAGTATCCATTCATATAAGAGAAAAAATACGATGTAGATGCTAGCAAGAGGATAATACTATAACTCACTACAGCAAAGTCCAACAATAGGCTTGATGGTCTTTTATGATGAGAGTAGTTGAGATAAGGGTTAGGTTAGGGTTAGGGTTAGTGAGGCTCAATGTAAAGGTACCCTAGGGTTAAGGACTTGCTAAGTTGAGGAATTTTTATTTATAAGAAGGAATGTATACCTCATTCTGCTCATTTGCAAGTAAGATATCAACAAGCTAAAGTAGAGGAGCACTATAGAAGGAGCAAGACCAACATTTTCTCTTAGCACTTAAAATCAACAAACGAATTTTTCATATTTTTCAATTATTTTTGGCACCCTTGTGGTTCTCTTGTTCACACACACTCTCTTTCTAGAGTAATCATTCATTTCTCTCATGATGAGTCTTTTTTCCCATTAAAAATACGTTAATATTGATTGGATGTTGTTCTCATCCTTCTTGCTATAGTCGTTGCTTCTCTGCCAGCCGTCATCATCAATAGCAAATCATCAAATCTTGTAATTCAATTTTTATTCTCCAAATTATCATGGGTTTAAATCACCAAATTCTCTTAAATAGTGTTTTAAAATGCTATGTATGCCACATGTTATGGTAATCTAGTATAAACTCTTCTATTTGGGATGTTGCTTCCGCTTTATATATTTGCCCAATTAGACATACATGCTATGTTGAGGTCTTTGAGGAGAATCCCCTCCAAAGTTGTAGGTGAAAGACATTCCCCATTTGTGAGTGGGTGTGCAAAAATTTGGAAGCCCATCTCAATGCTTTTAAACAAGGTAGAACTAGATGCTTTTAAACATCGTAAAACTATACAATTTTTATTACCTTGCTAAAAAATGTTCAATTTGGTTGCTTCAATCGACTAAGTTAGAAATGATGTAAGCATCAACCACCTATTTGTTCCAAGTTAGCCATGAGAGATTGCGGACTATGGCATATGCAAGCATGAACAAAATGATCATGTGTATGCTTTATTTGCAACAAAGCAAGAACAAGCCATCTTGTGATCGCTTTTTAATTCAAATGTTTTAATCATTGTTAACAATGCACTCTCACAACTATTAAAGCAATAATGTGATTTAGCAATTGTGGGTCAACTAAAAGGCCAATATGGTTGAATTGGTGTGGGCTCACTTGATTTGGCCAATCAATGAGATGGGTTGATATAGTCAAGGCCTAATATGGCCTAGTCATGCATGTCGTAATCCATTGGATCAACTAAAAAATGGTCAAATTGAAAAATTCAAGGCCCTTTGTGGGCGAATGAATAGGCCAAATGACCATACCCAAAACACCAAATTTTGGACTAGGTCATCAAACTCAACTCGAATTGGATCATCAAACTACAAACTTCTTCTTTCATAGCTTTGAGGGTGAGAGGTAAAGTATGAGGGTAAGGTCTCCATATCTCCTTCTTCTTTGTGTAATCTCTCTTGGCTGTGACACTCAAGGAGCAAACCAATTGTGGTGGAGTAGGTGGAATGGATTAAAGGAGCATCACTTGAATCATGACACCTTCATCAAAGCTTTGAAGGCATTTAGACTACAATGCATGACAATGAGAAGGTAAGCCTACTACAAACCCTTAGTTATTTGCTTTCTTGCTTGTTTGTAGAGAGGAACGAGTGAGTAGCTATAAGATCGGATTGTGAATTGACCATGTGAGAGGCGACTGCGTTGAAGAGCACTAAAAATCTTAAAAATGATAAGAGTTTGTCTACTCCCAATTGTTGTGTGCATAGCTTAATTTTGATTTCATTGCCACAATAGGGATGGAATCAATTACTCAATGACACTCGCATTCACAACCATGCAATAGAATAGGAGGCTTGTGTGTTTGAGATTGGGATGGAGAGATGAGGAGTTGATATTCCATTTTCATATCTACTTAGTCCAAAACTCATGCAATGGGAGTAGGAAATCAGATTGGTAATGAGGAACCAGATCAAAGCTTATGTTTTCATTTGCCTATTTGAAATAGAGTAGATGAATAGACAAAAAGACATTGAATATATCAAAAAAATAACACCTCTTTTATCTCTAGTAGCAAAGATTTTGATTTCCCTAATTGATGGTTGTTGTAGTACATGAGCCGCACTTAATGTAGCTTCATAATTTAGGTGTAACCTAGTATGGAGAGCTTCAAAAATAGCACTTGCAATTGGTAGCAAATCACATCATTGTATGTATCACAACCCTAGTATTGCATGAATCTTGATTAGTGCTTAACACGTACTCCACTTCGTAGCACTACACAAAGCATGACTTAATGTGCTTGTACACTAAGCACATTTCATCTAATGCTGGTGCTAATGTAAACGGGTAAGTAATTATATGTGATAAGAATGGTTGTGTTTGCTTATACTCCAGACTTGTATTCTAAGTTTCTATATGATCATAAGACCATAATATAGGGTCATGAAATGCGAAGGACTTCAAGTCTTGTTAAATTAAAAGGAGCTGCAACAACCTATTGGCACTAGAGTGAGAACAAGGCATCTTGTTTATCGATGTTTTTTTAAGGGATGAAAATATTAATTATGGTGCATTCATAGGCTAGCCATTCATGATGTCTATCATTGGTGTTGCCTATCATTGGTGCAAGTTTTATACTAAATGCTAAGCTTTTTAAAAAATATTGTTGGTCATGGGAAAGTATTTGGTGAGCTTCAACATTGTTGGGCGATGGAGATTGGATATTATTGGCTCAATACCCCACCACTAGGATAAGAGGAACTAGAAATCATCACATTGACTACATACATATCCAAAACATGGACTATAAGAAAACCAATCATCTTACATCCATAAGATTGTTGTTGAGCTTGGTAGCTCATTCTAGCTTATCAATTTATCAAACAAATGTAACAAGGACCTTTCTAAACAATGCCTTGAAGTAAGCAATCTAAGTGGCTCAACTACTAAGCTTCTTGATCAGTACCAATGAGAATAAATTTGTTGATTGTGGAAACCCCTTTATGTGTTGGGGTGAACTTTGAGAGCCTAATTGTTGAGATATCGAGCTCCACTCGTGATACGCCAGGGTGACCGTTGTGTATTTATGTCACCGACTTGTCAGTTGCAGATGCGGTTGGTACACCGCCCCTGAATAATAGCTACATGATAGCTATCCTTATCTACTCTAGTTCGTGGCTCAGTTAGTATGCCACCTTAGTTAGTTGAGTTTGGTTTGAGACCCATATCTAGGGTTCTTCTATTTCTTTGTACTTGAGTTCTTTTGGCTTCCACAACTAAGAAGAGGAAAACTGTTTTCAGCCTCCACCCTTGTGTGTATTCCCCCATTGTGCAAGCAAGAAAGCTACAAGTGAGACTCCTTCCTTCTCTCCCACAATCTTGACATGGTATCAAAGCCTTGTTCGTGGTAAGGAGCTCAAGAAAGCAAGCCAAGCTCGCGGTGTTCTGGTAAGAGGAGCAGTGTTGCTTTCATTTTCTGTTTTGGGAGCAGATCTCTGCAGGTAGCACAGCCGAAAAGTGCAGGAGTGCATTGTCTCAGGTTGGGACGCCCTTCGCGGTGAAGCAAGAGAGCAATATATGCTGCGGGCGAGGGCTTCAACCCTCAACGACCTTGTTTTTTTTATTTGAGGCCATTTCAGGGCCTGTTTTGGAGGCGGAAGTTTTCTGCACGCACTCAGGAAAAGGCCCAGTTTTATACTGTGCAGCCACTGTTCTACAGGTCGGTGAATAGTTACTGTAAAAATTGCATTGTATGCTTGTGCGCAAAGACATTGGGAGTTACAGAATTATCCCTGTTGCCTGTTGATGCAAAATCGTCACTAGGAAGTGACTGTGTGGTCAAATATCACTTTCGCCAGTTTTGCATATTTTCCCTTGTGAGGGTGAAGTTGTGGTTTTTGCAGTGACAGAATTTTTTGCAGTCTTCTATAATGGCATCTGATTCTCTTTCACAGATTGTCATTGAAAAGCTTGACAAGAACAACTTCCAAGCATGGAAGTTTAGAATGACGAATTTTCTTATGGGAAAAGGATATTGGGAATTTGTTGCATGAAATGAAGAAGAACCAGTTCTTCCTGATGTTCCCAATCAACAGCAAATGCAGGCATTTAAAGCATGGCATGAGAGAGCCAGGAAAGTTATGTATTGGCTGTCTATCAGCATTTCAGACTCTATGATTGTGCATATTCAGGATGCAATTACACCAAAGGAGGCATGGGATACTTTGTCAAAAATGTATAGCACAAATACGCAAGCCAGGAAAATGCAGCTCAAGCAAGAGTTGCACAATGTGCAAAGAGAAAATATGAGCATCAACGACTACCACATGAAGGTGAAGAAGATTGCAGATGCACTTGCTTCCATTGGGTCACCAGTGGAAGATGATGATTTAGTTTCTGTGACCTTGAATGGTCTAGGAAAGGATTATGCACAGTTTCGGACATCCATTTCAGTTCGTGAAAAATTTCCTGATTTTGAGGAGTTGATTGCTCTTCTAATTTCTGAGGAACAGAGAAATGGTGGTGCATCTTCTTCAGGAGGAACTTCAAAAGAAGCTGTCTTCTACTCAAATGCTGGAAGAGGTAGAGGCAAAAGTAGAGGAGGCCGATTTGGAGGCCGTGGTAGAAATGAGAATATGCAGCAAACTCAAGAAAACCAGTCCTATGGAGGAGGACGTGGTAACTCTAGAGGCAGGGGAAGCCAAAGAGGTCGTGGTGGATGGCAAAGAGGCCAAAATGCAAACAACAATGTTGAATGCTACTACTGTGGTAAAATGGGTCACATGGCGAAAGACTGCTATAAAAAGCAGAATGACATCATGAATGGAAAATTGCAACAAGGAAATTATGCATCTTCTAGCAGACAGGGTGATGACAAAAATGAGCATTTGTTCATGGTGCAGCACATGAACAATTCTGTGATAAGTGCAGAAGAAAGCAATGATGTATGGTATGTTGACTCAGGTGCATCAAACCACATGACAGGTCATGCAAAATGGATGGAGGATGCAAGGAAAATGAAAAAACCAGGATTTATGGAGACTAGTGATGATACTGCACATCCTATTGTGCAGATTGGAAAAATTCCCTTGTCTATGCAGGATGGGAAAAAGAAATACATGTCCGATGTATTTCATGTCCCGAATATCACCAAGAATCTGGTTTCTGTCGGTCAAATGGTTGAGCAGGACTTGCACGTCAGATTTAATCCTCATGGATGCTTTGTTGAGGATATGAAAAATAAAGGTCGCTTGATAGCAAAAGGAAAGAAGAAGGGCAGAATGTTTACGTTGGATGTAGACATGTCTGAATTGAGTGCAGCAATGTTTGCACATGGGACCGGTGTAGTTGCAGATATTGATATCTGGCATAAACGCATTGGTCATGTTAATGTACAGTGACTTAAATCAATGCAGGCCCAAAATATTGTTGCAGGATTGCCAAAATTCAAGGTTGCAGAAATGCATAAGGTATGTGAAGCCTGTCAGTTTGAAAAACAGGCAAGGAAACCATTTCCTAGACATGTTCAAGAGAGTGAGAAGCCATTGGAATTAATCCACTCTGATGTGTGGACTACTAAAGCTGCATCTCTTGGAGGCTGTCATTATTTTGTCACTTTTATTGATGACTATAGCAGAAAAGTTTGGGTGTATTTTATGAAAAAGAAAAGTGAAGTTTTTGGGCATTTCAAAACCTTTAAAGCTATGGCTGAAAAAGAAATAGGTCTGCAAATAAAATGCCTAAGGTCAGATGGAGGGGGAGAGTACCTCTCAAATGAGTTTGCAAAGTTCTTGCAGGAGCATGGCATAAAGCAGCAATATTCATGCAGTTATACCCCACAACAAAATGGAATTGCAGAAAGGAAAAACAAGCATATTGGAGAGGTATCTCGTGCCATGCTCAATGAAAAAGACTTGCCAGATTTTTATTGGGCTGAAGCAGTTGCTACAGCAGTCTACATAATGAACAGGACTCCCACTGCAGCAATACATGGAATGACTCCAGAGGAGAGGTATACTGGTAGGAAACCAGATATTTCTCATTTGAAAATTTTTTGTTGCATTGCCTATGTACATGTGCCAGATGAGCTGAGATCCAAGTTGGATCCAAAAGCTGAGATGTCACAACTCTATAGAAACAGAATTTGTATCCTTTTTCATTAATTTGTCTATATAATGATTTATTAAATTTATTTCCTTTGCACTAATTAGATATAAAGAAAAGTGCATTGGAGCTGGCCACTGATGAGTGGTCACAGGTTATGGTGGACCCACGCGGTGGGTTAGAGAAAAGATAGTTCACACTTCCACCTATATGACCCGATTGGGCACCTGTGACTAGAACTCACGCATATCAGGGTTAGACTCGCACACAGAAAGGATTGATGCCTTGAAGTGTGGGCTAGATCCACCAGAACGGACAATTACAATCAACAAGATGGCAATAAACGCCCCGAACAACGTAGTATGCTTAACAATTATGATATTTGCTTGTTTTCGAGATTTAATATAAAAGAGAATGAACACTTAAAGCTGAAAATGAAAATTACTCAAAAAATTACAGCCATAAAAATGTAAAACTAATGGAGACAAGATTGAGGGTTGAAGATGGCCTCCCCCCCCCCCCCCCCCCCCCGAAGGAATGTATTTCTGCTCAACCCAAGTCCCTTAGGGAAGAGCTTAGTTACAATCAACCTGAGAGTGAGAAGAAGTAATTCTCACTCTCACAAGATCATGCAAAGATGTACAAACACACATGCATTATCTATTATGCAATGATAAGAACTGATTTCTTTACAGTATGAGAGAAGAAAAAGGGGAATTCAGCCTTTCTCCATCGTTGATCAGCAGTACAGGGATAGAGCTTGCTTCTTGTAGCTAAAATGGAAGAAAGAGCTCCAGAAGGAGGTGATGTAATGAATTTTCAGGCTTGCTGTCTTGTAAAACAACAGTGATAGAAGAGGGAATATGGAGGAATTTGATAATGGAGAAGTGGGGGATAATGATGGGGATGGATGGGGGCAGTTTCTGGCTATCTGCGGGTCCTGTACATGAGTTTACAGCAAAGAAAAATGATGCTCAATTAAGAAAAACAAGCTCTTATTTATAGGAGAGGGGAGAGCTAGTACAAAAGGGGAAAGTGGAGTAGCACAAGACAAGTGTCCAGCCACATGTCATGAGATGTGACAAGTGGTGGGACACTTGGAAACTTGTGTGACAAGTGTCTTGACACTTTTCTCTATGGCCTTCCTTTTTGGGTTGAATACTGTCAAGAATAGAAACAACCAAATTTAGTAAGCACAGTCAGAGTACAGAAATTACTATTTTTAGAATGACATCCCTATTTTTTAGGACTAGCATTTTTAGGCTAATTCGAGGCTCCTAAAATTTAGGGACCTCCTAAAATTTAGGGATCTCCTAGAATTTAGGGACCCCCCCCAATATGGGTATCATATGAAAGCTTTTTCCGTATACATCGCAAAAATGGTATCCGAATCTTCATGTGACTTTCCTATGCAAAGAAATGTGCATTTCAAGCTTTCAGCCCACACATGCACATTATACAAGCATTTCATGATCATGCCATCTTGTTGATTGTAACTGTCTGTTCTGGTGGATCTAGCCCACACTTCAAGGCATCAATCCTTTCTGTGTGCGAGTCTAACCCTGATATGCGTGAGTTCTAGTCACAGGCGCCCAATCGGGTCATATAGGTGGAAGTGTGAACTATCTTTTCTCTAACCCACCGTGTGGGTCCACCGTAACCTGTGACCACTCATCAGTGGCCAGCTCCAATGCACTTTTCTTTATATCTAATTAGTGCAAAGGAAATAAATTTAATAAATCATTATATAGATAAATTAATGAAAAATGATACAAATTCTGTTTCTATAGAGTTGTGATAGCCCTCTGGCTTTTATTCAGCTGTCCTCAGCTGAAAATCTTCTTGATATTGTTGTAGAATATTTGGGTAATCCTTCATGAATTTTTCATCTACCCACTGTGCATCTGTGGTGGGTAGATTCTTGAATTTTAGCAAGAATTTTCGTGTCACAAGGCCACTTCTCGTGGTTCGATCCTTGAGAAACAAAATCTTTTCAGGTTCCAAGAGTTGCTCTGTTTCTTCAACTTCTGGGGGATCTTCAGTAATGGGTTCCTTTGGTTCTGGTCCTATGTAAGGTTTTAGCAAACTTACATGAAAAGCCTTGTGTATTTTCCAATGAGTAGGAAGCTCAAGTCGATAAGAAACTTCATTTATTTTCTCAATCACTTTGAAGGGTCCAAAGTATCTACTGGAGAGCTTTGGAAAAGATGAATTTTGACCAGAACCTTGTTTGAGCTTGCTTTTATCAAACTTTAGCAAGACATATTGACCTTTTTCAAAAGCCAAAGTTCTTCGTTTATCTGCTTGCTTCTTTTGTCGCTCTTGCGCAACTTTGATAGTGGCTCGAACTTGATCCATTGTTGTTTTTAAATCTAAAGCAAACTCATCAGCAGCAAAAATCTTATCTTTAGTGCGAATAATTGGAGGAGGAATCACTTTACCCTGTCCTATTTCATTTGGAGCTTTCCCTGTGGATGAGTGCACTGTATTGTTGTAAGCAAACTCCAATAATGGAAGATATTTCTCCCATTGTGACTTATGTTCACTAACATAAGCTTTCAACATATCCAAAAGAGTGAGATTCATCACCTCTGTTTGGCCGTCAGTTTGAGGATGAAAAGCTGAGGAGAACTTTAAAGTGGTTCCCAAATTCTCAAATAAAGCACGCCAAAAGTTACTTGTGAATTTGGAGTCTCTATCTGAAATGATCTCAGAAGGCATACCATGTAATCTGAAGATATGTTGAATGAAAAGTCTTATAGCTTGTGCGGATTTCAATGTTTTATGACATGGAATAAAATGTGATTGTTTGCTGAATCTATCAATTATGACCCAAATCATATCATGACCTTGAGGTGTTCTTGGAATACCTGAGATGAAATCCATTGTGATAGATTCCCATAGATCTTTGGGCACTGGAAGAGGTTGCAACAATCTTGGAATCTTCTGCCTATCATATTTGGATTTTTGGCATACCAGACAAGCCTCAATGAAGTTATGTGTATCTTTTCGTAATGTTGGCCAATAAAAGTAGCGCTCAATTGCACTTAGAGTGGCTGCCCTCCCTCTATGCCCTGCATAAGGGGGTTCATGACTTTCTTTAAGCACCTTTTGTCGAACAGGAAGAGTGACACAAAGGCGATTGTTCATGAGAAGGTAACCCTCTTTGATAGAATAATCTGGATGAGAACCTCCTTGCTGTAAATTTGACCAAATTGCTGCAAAATCAGTATCTTCATCATAAGTATTCTTCATCGTTTGAAAATCTTCATGATGAGCCACTGTAATAGTTGCAATGCGAGGCACTCTAGAAAGTGCATCAGCAACTACATTTTGTTTCCCTGGAGTGTACATAATTTGAAAATGAAACATAGACAAGAAATTTTCCCATCTTGCATGTTTCTCCTGCAGATGCTTTTGAGTCTTAAAATACTTCAAGCTTTGATGATCGGTTTTAATAAGGAATTCATTGCCTAAAAGATAATGTTTCCATATCTTTAAAGCATGAACCACTGCTAAGAGCTCCTTTTCATAAATGTCATACCTTTTCTCCACATCATTTAGACGGCGGCTTTCATAGGCTACGGCATGGCCTTCTTGATTTAGCACTGCACCAATACAATCACCGCAAGCATCTGCTTCCACCACAAATGGTTTTACCAGATCTGGAATGATAAGAACAGGTCCAGAAGTAAGAGCTGTTTTCAGCCTTGTGAAGGCTGCCTTCTCTTTTTCCTTCCATTGGAAAGAGATCTTCTTCTTTGTAAGGTCATGAAGTGGAGAAGCCATATGTGCAAAATGCTTGATGAAGCGGCGGTAATAAGAACATAAGCCAAGAAACGATCGCACCTCATGTACATCACGAAGATGAGGCCATTCTTGGATTATCCTGATCTTTTCAGGATCCATCTGAATCCCTTCAAAAGAGATGACATGCCCAAGGTAATTTATTTTATGCATGAAAAATTCACTCTTTTTACCATTTACCAAGAGTTGATTTTGTTGTAGTAATTGTAGAACAATTTCCAAGTGTTGATGATGATCCTCTTCATTCTTGCTAAAGACAAGAATATCATCAAAGAAAGTACCGACATATTGTCGATGCTCTCTAAAGATGCGCTCCATCATTCGATTAAAGGTGGCTGGTGCATTGCTTAATCCGAAAGGAACCACCAAGAATTCATAAAGACCGTATGAAGTGCGGAAAGCAGTTTTGTGTACATCTTGTGGTATTACCCTAATTTGATGATAACCACTCTTTAGATCAATGCGGCTGAAAACCTTTGAGCCTCCTAGACGATCCAAAATGTCGTCAATTCTGGGAATAGGAAACCGATTCTTCACAGTGATTTTGTTGAGGACTCGATAATCAATGCACATCCTGAATGTGCCATCTTTCTTTTGAACGAGAAGAACCGGTGAACAAAATGGTGAGCTACTTGGCCTAATTAGCCCACAGTTGAGTAGGTCTTCGACTTGCTTTCTGATTTCTTCTTGTTGAGGACGGCTCACACGGTATGGCGCTATATTAGGAGGAGAACTACCCGGAATAATATCAATATGATGGTCTTCTGGCCTTTCTGGGGGAAGCTGATAAGGAAGATCTTCCAAAAAACAATATTTATACTTTTCCAAGAGCTGAAGTTGCTCTTGGTTTTCAGCATTCATATTATCTTTTACATCAGTGACATAAAGCAGACAACATTGAACACAATTCTTAATTGCTCTAGAGACTTGCATATGGCTTACCATAGGTATGGTGTCTCCAGAAACTCCAGCTTGGATCTCGTACTTCTTGCCTTTGTTGGTGAGTTCTACCTTCTTTTTCTGAGAGAAGATGGTTGAATCTACTCTATGATTCCAGGGCATGCCAAGAATCACATCGCAACCATCAAGGTCTCCGATACAGAAAGTATCTTCGTCACTGTAGCCTTGAATTTGAAACTTGAGCTTGCCAATGTAGGGTATCACAGTCTTCACTGTGTCACCTTCATCAGCATTTAAAGCTTGGCGAACTTCTGCCGGAGTGTCCATCTCTTCATTCTTTAATCCAAGCTCTTTAGCTAATTGCAAGGAAATAATATTTTCATTCGCCCCAAGATCTATCAAGAATAGTGCTTGCTTACCTTGCAACTGTCCCCAAGCTTTTAATAATTTGCGCGTCTCTGGAGTGTGAGTTGTGTTTGCAACTACATCACTGATAGCATTGATTTTCACTGGCGACTTAGGCTTGTTGTCAGAAACCTTGCTTTGTCCCTTGTTTGGACATTGCTTCACTATGTGGCCTGTTTGTCCACATTTAAAGCACTTCCCTTCTTTCATGAAGCGTTGCTTTTCTTCTTCGGAAAATTGCTTTGCTTGTGGGTATAGATTGGAGCGAAATTGAGGAGCATTAGGAGGTGCATAGGGCTTCATCTTCTTTTGATTTGATGGTGGCTACTTTTGCCACTGTTTTTGTCCTTCATTTGGGGCTGAATACTCCTCATCATCAGCTACTCTCTTCTTATCATTCTTTTGGAATGATTTGTTGCCATTGTGCTCCATTTCCCATGTCTCAGCATGGTCAATGAGTTCCCTGAGACTAGAACAATGATAATGATTAAGAGCAGTACGAAGTTTAAAATGCAAACCTCCTTGAAACTTCCTAAGCTTTTCCGAACTGGTGATCTTCTTGAAATGTTGGACCTTCAAAAGTAGCTCCCAAAATCTCTTGGTATAGTCACCAAGTGACTCATTTTTCCTTTGCCAAAGCCAATCCCATTCCATTTTTACATCTCTTTTGAAATGAACAGGAAGAAATTGGCTTTGTATCAGGTGAACAAAGGACCGCCATGATTTTGGGGCAGCATGATCATATTCCAACCTATTGGAGTTTGCTTACAACAATACAGTGCACTCATCCACAGGGAAAGCTCCAAATGAAATAGTACAGGGTAAAGTGATTCCCCCTCCAATTATTCCCACTAAATATAAGATTTTTGCTACTGATGAGTTTGCTTCAGATTTAAAAACCGCAGTGGATCAAGTTCGAGCCACTATCAAAGTTGCCCAAGAGCGACAAAAGAAGCAAGCAGATAAATGAAGAAGACCTTTGGCTTTTGAAAAAGGTCAATATGTCTTGCTAAAGTTTGATAAAAGCAGGCTCAAACAAGGTTCTCGTCAAAATTCATCTTTTCCAAAGCTCTCCAGTAGATACTTTGGACCCTTCAAAGTGATTGAGAAAATAAATGAAGTTTCTTATCGACTTGAGCTTCCTACTCATTGGAAAATACACAATGCTTTTCATGTAAGTTTGCTAAAACCTTACATAGGACCAGAACCAAAGGAACCCATTACTGAAGATCCCCCAGAAGTTGAAGAAACAGAGCAACTCTTGGAACCTGAAAAGATTTTGTTTCTCAAGGATCGAACCACGAGAAGTGGCCTTGTGACACGAAAATTCTTGCTAAAATTCAAGAATCTACCCACCACAGATGCACAGTGGGTAGATGAAAAATTCATGAAGGATTACCCAAATATTCTACAACAATATCAAGAAGATTTTCAGCTGAGGACAGCTGAATAAAAGCCAGAGGGCTGTCACAACTCTATAGAAACAGAATTTGTATCCTTTTTCATTAATTTATCTATATAATGATTTATTAAATTTATTTCCTTTGCACTAATTAGATATAAAGAAAAGTGCATTGGAGCTGGCCACTGATGAGTGGTCACAGGTTATGGTGGACCCACACGGTGGGTTAGAGAAAAGATAGTTCACACTTCCACCTATATGACCCGATTGGGCGCCTGTGACTAGAACTCACGCATATCAGGGTTAGACTCGCACACAGAAAGGATTGATGCCTTGAAGTGTGGGCTAGATCCACCAGAACAGACAGTTACAATCAACAAGATGGCATGATCATGAAATGCTTGTATAATGTGCATGTGTGGGCTGAAAGCTTGAAATGCACATTTCTTTGCATAGGAAAGTCACATGAAGATTCGGATACCATTTTTGCGATGTACACGGAAAAAGCTTTCATATGATACCCATATTGGGGGGTCCCTAAATTCTAGGAGATCCCTAAATTTTAGGAGGTCCCTAAATTTTAGGAGCCTCGAATTAGCCTAAAAATGCTAGTCCTAAAAAATAGGGATGTCATTCTAAAAATAGTAAGTTCTGTACTCTGACTGTGCTTACTAAATTTGGTTGTTTCTATTCTTGACAGTATTCAACCCAAAAAGGAAGGCCATAGAGAAAAGTGTCAAGACACTTGTCACACAAGTTTCCAAGTGTCCCACCACTTGTCACATCTCATGACATGTGGCTGGGCACTTGTCTTGTGCTACTCCACTTTCCCCTTTTGTACTAGCTCTCCCCTCTCCTATAAATAAGAGCTTGTTTTTCTTAATTGAGCATCATTTTTCTTTGCTGTAAACTCATGTACAGCACCCACAGATAGCCAGAAACTGCCCCCATCCATCCCCATCATCATCCCCCACTTCTCCATTATCAAATTCCTCCATATTCCCTCTTCTATCACTGTTGTTTTACAAGATAGCAAGCCTGTAAATTCATTACAGCACCTCCTTCTTGAGCTCTTTCTTCCATTTTAGCTACAAGAAGCAAGCTCTATCCATGTACTGCTGATCAACGATGGAGAAAGGCTGAATTCCCCTTTTTCTTCTCTCATACTGTAAAGAAATCAGTTCTTATCATTGCATAATAGATAATGCATGTGTGTTTGTACATCTTTGCATGATCTTGTGAGAGTGAGAATTACTTCTTCTCACTCTCAGGTTGATTGTAACTGAGCTCTTCCCTAAGGGACTTGGGTTGAGCAGAAATACATTCCTTCGGGGGGGGTTGCCCATCTTCAACCCTCAATCTTGTCTCCATTACTTTTACATTTTCATGGCTGTAATTTTGTGAGTAATTTTCATTTTCAACTTTAAGTGTTCATTCTCTTTTATATTAAATCTCGAAAACAAGCAAATATCATAATTGTTAAGCATACTACGTTGTTTGGGGCGTTTACAGTGCTCATATTCCCACTCGTGAATATTGACTTCCCGCACACTGCGTAAACCTCATGCAAAGGTTATCTTTCATATTGGAATTGCCGGCAGTGTAATCCGTATCCTGCACGCGGGAAATTGAGACCTCCGCATTGGCAAAGCAAGCCCGAGGTTTCAAATCCGAAATTCACACGTAAACACCCTCTTGGGAGGGGCAAAATGGATATTATTAAAGCAAATTTTTTTATATATTTATCCCTTTCCCCCAGCCGATGCACGGCTGGAGGAGAGGGAGTGTGGGGGGATGGGCGTGGTGGAGTTGTGGGCTGCATGAGGAGGGGGGAAGCCATGCAGTGGCCACGTGGTGGAGCTCTCCTCTCCCCCCCCCCCTTGATCCTATAAATACACCTCTAAGGTGTGAAGGGAGAGAGGGGGAGAGGACGAATGGCTGCTACCATCGCCGTGCTGGGGAGAGCATAGGCTGCCATATTGACGATGCTATCATGCTGGGAAGCCGCCGTGAGGACGCCCAGATCTGTCGCCGCTGCTGTTAGGAACCGTCGCATGATAACTTAATGGATTAGGAAGCACCCGTTCATGTTCAAATTCATCTAGCCTAGTTAAATGAAATTGGGAAAATTGGTATTTTCAAGGCTATAAACGCAAATTGTCTATCCATCTTACGACCTTAATAGTATGTTGCCTTGTTGTGCTTTTCAAAGTGACGAGCCTAGAACACCTGTTGCCTATCATTATAAGGTTGGAATTGTTAAAGTGCACCGTTGACTATACATGGAAAGATTAAGCGTATGTTGCATTTTTTTTTAGGCAAACATCTTCCTTGTACTGATTCATGAGGAAAAGTTAACACCCATAAGATGTTGATCTTATGGACTTGCAAGTAGCATGTAAAATGGAAAAAGTTAACACTAGCTTTAGTTTTGTATGAACTTCATTAACTTCATTGTAGCTAGGAGAAAGTTGCGTGTTGTATAGTCGTCATGCAAAAATTTCATTCATCAGGAGCCATATTTAGGAAAGGTTGCATGGTTTAAACAAAGCATGAGATTCTAAAGTGTAGATAACAAGGTGGTAGGCATGATTATTTGATGTAAGTCCTAGTAGGTCCTAGGAAAGTTAGTATTCAGATTATCATGTATTTTTACTTTACCAAGGAAAGATAGAGTTATTGTGAACTATGTGATGCGTAGAAGCAATGAATCGCATGTTTACATGTATTGTGGTAGTTGCAACTATTTTTCCCTTTAGATCTAGTTTATTATCTCTAGGAAAGGTTCATCCTTGTCGCAAGACAAGTATATTGAATTGTCTAAATCACCTAACCCACAAGGGATTCATATAGGCATGATTCAGTCGATATGATAAATATCCCAAGTGCTAACTAGGGTTTAGCGCGTTAAGGATTCGACCTAGTTTTACACTTGTTGCCAAGTCAAAACCCTCAAACCCAAAGATCATACCCACATTCACGAAATGTTGAGTCAATTGGACGGCCTTGCAAGAAACGATCTAGGGTTTCTACCCTAAGGATCACTCGTTCAAATGATGAAACTCGAATTGAGTTGGAACCCCTAGGACCAAACGTTGTCGGTCTAGTGTAATTAGGAATGGGTTGGGTAAAAAGACACCCTAAACCCTGCTTCTCGTCTGGAGATAATTCCAATACCAGAAAACGCCGTTCAATGGGTGAAATGATCCCATGGAATAGATGCGACACTTGTGCAATAAGTTGCAACGTTGCATAGACTTGTTGTTTGTTCACAAGAGAGTTTTGCCATTTCTTGAAATAAGGTTGGTAAGTTCTTGCGCAAGTTTAACTTGCAAGAGAATGAGTAGTTATCATGTTACATCACCTGTCTTGGGGAAAGATTGCCAAGTAAAGGGAAGTTAGGTATTTGCTTGAAAGCAAATGATCAATCAATAAATTAAAGCGACATGGTGGCCAGGATTTACTGTTAATAAAACCTAAGGCATTGGTTAAGTTGGGTTAACAGGGTATGGCCCTAACCCAAGGACAAAAGGGTGAACAAATAAACCCTTGGGAATCTTGTCAAGTCGCAATTAATCCCGATCGAACGCTGGATGCATTCGGGAAGAAGGATTCACTCCTTGACAGTTGGCCAAATAAACGACCACTGGAATTGATTGTGCTTGTAACAATTTAGAAAGCACTGTTTGCATTGTTTACTCAAAGAACTAAAGGATGAAATGATATCTAATGCTTCAGGTTGAAGGCCTGAAGGGAGTGGCAGCTTCAGTTACCCCCGACTGCCTGCCTGACCCTAACCAAGGGGGTTGTTGACCGCGCCGGGAACGTGGACCGAACCCGCCGCGAGAGGTCTTTCCGTTGAGCTCTACTTGGAGCAGGAGGACGCTTGGGTGCCAGAGGGGGCTCTGGCTGTAAATCCCTCGTCTTCCGGGTCCTGCACAAGAGGCTAACGTGACTCGGGATTGGATCTCGAGGCCCGCATACTAGTCTACAGGAAAAAGCTTGGAATAGTGATCCCTAGCGGATTACTGGATAAGCCTTCGGGCGGATTATGGACAAGCCTACGGGCGGAACTCCTTGTATTTCAAAGATAAAATGATGAAATGATAATAAAGAAGTTGTTTGATATTGTTTTTCTATGTCACGTGATAAGATTACGTGAAGGAACCAGTGCTTAACAGGGTTAATTAAAGAAGCTGATTGTTATATGTCAAATTAATGTGTTAGATAATTACATAACTAAAACAAACCGAGGAAAGTGCGGAGGATGGACCATGGGTCCGTCCTACGGATGGGTGGTCCCGGTTAGCCGGGAATTTTTCTGTAATGAAAGCAATCAACCATGGAATGAAATCTAACTGAAATTGGAAATTAACTAAGCTACAACAAAGAATTAACAAATCTATTGCACCAAGACATCCTCATCATGTATTAATGGTTGGAGATTCAAGAATACATGACGGCCATGGCTGAGTGCTTCATAGGCTAGAAAGAAGCTAACTCCAAGAAAATGGTAAAGCCAAGATTATTGAATGATCAAAAGATGTCTTGCCTTTGGCCTCTAGTCCCTTTTATTCTAACCCTCTTCCAAACTTAAGGGCTGTTCACACATGTACATATAGGCTAAAGCTAAATTTACAAAGGCTGGAATTAATCCAAGGTGCAAATATTAATGTTGTATTTTTCCTTCATGACAAACCATCCCTTCCTGAAGATGGTTTTGTCCTCAAAACCAAGAAGTAAGGGCCTATATCCAAGTCAAGAATAATAGTAATCATGCCCATTCATCTTCCAAATGATAAGAAAGCACTGTCCATGAAAAGAAGACCTTTTGCATACCAAACTGTGAGAAAACTGGCTGCTGTCCAAACAGGGCTGATTCACTAAAACTGCCATAACTTTTGATATATTGGTCCAAATATGGCGTACGAGGTGTGGAAACGAAGTATACACTCCCAAGCATCACCCCATAACATCAGAATCAAATTTTGATGAAGTCAGGACAGTTTTATTGTCTGCAGAAATTTCATACAGCAAGCTGTCTCTGCACAGTCACTACATACTGCATCATATATCATCCTGTAATAGCCAAGGAAAGTTACTGACATTAGTGGATGGTTGCCAAGAAGACTCTTCAATGGGCAAATTCTTCCACTTAATAAGATACTCAATGAGTGTACGATTTCTGAGAACTTTCTCTCTCTTTCCAATAATGCTTTCAGGTTCATATATGATCAGTCCTGCCTCATCTAATGGTGGTAACTCTTCCAATACTTGTACATCGGGCCCAACATACTTCTTCAGCTGTGAAATATGGAATACATCATGTATTCTAGTGGAGGATGGTAGCTGAAGTTTATAAGCAAGCTCTCCAATTTTGTCTAGAATCAAATATGGTCCATAAAACCTATGAGCAAGTTTGTTATTCCCACCCTTTAGTGAAGCATAATGCGTCTTGGGCACTTTGAGAAATACCCAATCTCCAACCTTGAAGTCTAAATGTCTTCTTTTCTCATCAGCATAGACCTTCATTACGTCTTGTGCTTTCCTTATGCTGTCCTTGCATTGCCTCATGAGCAACTCCATTCTTTCCAACTCTTCCTTTGCTTGTGGGTTGATGTCTTCATGAAATAAAACTGATGGAAGTTGAACTTTATACCCATAAAGTGCTTCAAACGGAGACATCCCAATGCTCATGTGATGCGTGTTATTATAGCAAAATTCAGCAAGGTGGATCCAACGATCCCATGAAGCTTGTGTGTCATGACAATAGTGCCTAAGGTACACTTCCACCCAATGATTTACTCTCTCCGTTTGCCCATCAGTCTGAGGGTGATAGGCCGTGCTAGGAGTGAGGAAAGTACCCATAGAGGAGAATAGACTTTTCCAAAAGTTGCCCATAAACTTCGAATCACGGTCTGATACTATTCTCATAGGCATACCATGTAGTTTGAACACACCTTCCATAAATTGCTCGGTGACTTGTCTTGCTGAATATTGGACTTTAGTTGGGATAAAGTGGGCTGATTTGGTCAATCTATCAACTACCACATAGATACTATTCCATCCATGACTGGTAGTAGGCAATCCCGTTATGAAGTCCATGGAAATATCTGTCCATTTGCCCGTAGGTATAGGTAAAGGCTGAAGTAAGCCAACTGGTAATAGAGTAGAATCCTTATTTTGCTGACACTCCAAGCATTGAGATACATACTCTTTAACATCTTTCCATAGACCTTTCCAATAAACACTTTGATGAACTCTATCAAACGTCTTGAAAAGGTCCAAGTGACCAGCCATTGGCGATGAATGCATCTCTTGAAGCACCTTCAGCTTGAATTTACTGCTGGGAATCAAGTACACTTTACCTTTAAACCATAAGAGGCCATTATGCACTTTAAAATTTGGAAATTCAGCATCACACCCTTGCTGTAATTTCTATAAAATATGGGCAGCATGCTCATCAAGCACATATTCCTCTTGAATGTCTTCAATCCACTCCTTATAGATGGTGGACACAGTAGATAGACTGCATGCCCACATTCTTGATAACGCATCAGCCACCACATTATCCTTGCCAGCCATGTATGATATTTCAAAATCATATGATTGCAAAGTAGCCAACCATCTCTTTTGCTTGGGAGAAAGATTGGGCTGCGAGAGAAAATATCTCAAGACCCTATGATCGCTTTTGACTTTGAAGTGTGTCCCATAGAGGTAGTGGTGCCATTTCTTGATTGCATGTAAAATAGCAAGCATCTCCTGCTCATAAACATGCATCTCTCTCTCTTTGTCATCAAATTTTCTGCTCTCAAATGCAATGACACCATGCTCCTGTACCAAAACTGCTCCCAAACCTCTACCACTGGCATCTGCATAAATGGTAAAAGTCTTGGAGAAATCAGGGCAAACTAGTATGGGTGCTGAAACAAGCAATTCTTTCAGCTCATTAAAGCTCTTGTCCGCGATCTCATCCCAAAAGAAGGCCTCCTTTTTCAGCCGATCGGTAAGAGGAGCTGCAATATGAGCATAGTTTTTCATAAACCGTCGGTAAAAGGATGACAAACCAAGGAACCCTCTTAATGAAGTGGCATTGGTTGGTGTAGGCCATTCTTTGACGCACTGAACCTTCTTAGGATCCACTTTGATTCCATCTTCTCCCACTATATGACCCAAGTACTCCACTTCCTTTGTCATAAAAGAGCATTTAGTGGCCTTGGCAAACAGTTTGTGTATCCTCAATATGTCAAAGACCTCTTTTACATGCTGCAAATGGTCTTCTTTATTCTTGCTATAGATCAAAATGTCATCAAAGAATACCAAAACTGTTTTAAAGAGCAATGGCTGAAGTATCTTATTCATGAGAGACTGGAATGTGGCTGGAGCATTTGACAGCCCAAAAGGCATAACCATAAACTGATAAAGACCCCTCTCCGTCCTGAAGGCTGTTTTGAATTCATCCCCTTCCTTCATGCGTATTTGATGATATCCCGATCTCAAGTCAATTTTTGAAAACACCTTGGCATCCTTCAATTCATTTAAGAGATCATCTATTCTAGGTATGGGATACCTATTCTTGATAGTGACCTTGTTGAGATCGCGGTAATCAATGCACATTCGAAAGGAGCCATCTTTCTTCTTCACAAGAAGGACTAGAGAAGCAAAAGGTGATTGGCTTGCCTTAATGAGACCCATTTCCAAAAGCTCTTTGACTTGGCGTTCTACCTCTTCTCTTTCCACTTTGGAGAGGCGATATGGTGGTTTGTTGATGGGCTTTGTATTGGGCAGCAAGTCAATGGGATGATCCACTTCTCTTTTGGGAGGAAGAGAGGTAGGTGGCTGGAAAATATCATCATATTCTTTCAGCAAATTACAAAGACATGGGTCCATATTGTTGGTAGGAGAAGAGGGCTGATCCCCTTCAATCTTGGAAAGAAGAATGGTGAACATACATGCCTTTGCATTTATCTCTTTCTTAACCTTCTTGGGACTGATCATCTCCATTCTTTTCTTTTCAGCTCCATGTAGTGTTACTTGTTGTCCACACCATTTAAACTCCATTTCCATGTTGTTGAGATCCATGGTAAATCTGCCCAAAGATTTCAGCCAGTTGCAGCCAAGTATTATATCAATGGGACCCATTTCTAATGCAATTAGACTCACTGATATAGTGCACAATGGAGAAAAGGTGATAGGTACATTTGGACAGCATTGATTACTCATCTCAAATTTTCCATTTGCCACTTGGATTTTGAGTGACGTAGGCATTTCATGCGTATTCAATTTCAGCCCATTGAGTGACTTAGCATTAATGAAGCTATGTGTACTTCCCGTATCTATGAGTATATGAGCGGTCCTTCCCTTGATTTGACCTTTAAGGCGTAGGGTATTATCCCCTCTTGAACCACTCCATGCATCACTTGATATGGCACATAGCGATGGATGTAAATCAATCCATGAATCATCCAAATAATGACCACTCGGGTCGAAAGGAAACCCATCCATCGGATCATAGAACTCTTCATGGCCATTCTCTTCATTTTCATGCGCCTCTTCTTGAGTTGTTGTGACATCAAGCTGAGCCAAGCTTCCTTCAATAGATTCACCATCGGAATCATCCTCGATGATCATGCTAATCTTCATATTTTTGGCCTTGCATTTGGACTTATGATCGGGTGACCATTTCTCTCCACATTTGTAGCATAGACCTTTAGCATACATATCTTTGAGCTTATCATTCGATACATGTTTGCCTTGAGTAGGGACTGAAGTTTTGGCATTTATATCAGTCCTCTTTCCATCAAATCTATTTTCAGCATTAGGTCTGAAATTACTGCTTTGTTTTGACCCAAACACAGTAGGAAAAGTGAGTATCTTGCTGTAGGTATTGCTGTAAGTATTTGATGGCTTCCCAATATGCTGAAAATCAGTTTTAGCATGCCCATAATGGCCTGATGTCCTTGAGAACTGCGTAGGCTGAAAAGAATGCCCTGTTTTTGGCTGAAAACCCTTGTATTTCTGCCCATAACGTTCAGCCAATTGAATGGCAGCTTGTAGGGATGTAGGATTCATGGCTCCAACTTCAGAAGAAAGAATAGGTTCCAAACCAAATATGTATTTATTCAACTTGGCACTATCGGAGACCCCATGAACATACATCGAGAGGTTCAAAAACTGATTTGAGTACTCTCTAACCGAGAGACCACGTTGCTCAAGAGCATACCACTTTTTCTCTAACCGCTCTTTTTCAATAGGGGAAACAAAGACTTCAATCATAGCATTTTTCAATGCATCCCAAGACAAGAAGTCATGTCCCATCCTCGCCATATATCTCCACCAAGTGTGAGCATAGCCTTCTAGATGAAGGGCTGCAAATTTTACTTTGGCATTCTCGGGCCTTGGGTAAAGAGAAAAATACATCTCTAACTTGTCAAACCACTCCTCCAACTCCGTGGGTGAAGGATTCTCTCCCTTGAAGTTTGAGATAATTATTTTCTCCTTGTACTCTCTCTCGTATTGAGGAGGTTGTCCATTAGGGTGCTGCTTCCCACTATGGTTTTGTGGCCCAAAAGAATTGCCAAAAGGTCCTTGCCTAGGATATTCATTATTCCCATGCCCTTGTGCATAAGGAGTTTGCTGTCCATAATGCATACCATGACTTTGTGGCTGGAAACAATGTCCTTGAGGATGAAAGTATGTGTTGCTCACATTGGGAGGTTGTCCATGCATCGGTGAATTGAAAGGTGGTTGCTGCCCATTATTTTGCTGATTCCAACCATGATTTGACATGGGACTTGGCCTATTGGCCTGCACTTGAGGAGAGAAATTATGTTGTGGCTGTCCAAAAGCATTTGGGGCTGAATTCACATGTCCATGTGGCTGCCCATAAGAGTTTGGGGTTGAATTAATATGGACTTGCTCATAACCACCAACATTTGCTTGAGGGTAAAATTGCTTGTAGAAAGACCCATGGATATCTTCATCATGCTTTGAGTTTGTTTGCACTCTTTCTTGAAGATCCTGCCCATGTGGCTGAAAGTGACCCTTTTGTTGATGGAATTGTGGCTGAAGTGAAGTGGGATGAGCAAAATCCTTAGCTTTAGATGATTCTCCAACTTCAAATTGACCTACCACCTTAGGAGTAAGTGGTTTAGGTGGTTCTTCAGCCCTATGCGGGTGTGGGATATTAAGACCAGCTGTAGGCAACATTTTCTCACCAAGAAGTGCTACAAGCTTGTCAATACCCAACCTCATACCCTCGAAACCTGATTTCATATCCTTTATGTCATTTGACAATTGCTGAAAACTGTTTGAATTCATTGAGATATGAGACGTCTCTATGGGTTGATTGGTAGGGGAGTGAGTGGAGCTTGCATCGACCTCATCGTTCTCATAATGCATTCGATAAATGGCATCTTGAGAAGTGTCATGATGTTCACCCCTTTCCTGTTGATGTTCATCCCTATCCTGCTGATATTCCTTCAATTCTTCATTGATAGTATCCAAAACAGGGTCTCTCTTCTTATTTCTAGCCATGGGTTGATTTCTGTCCTGAATTTCTGTAGTAGAAAAACTTGATTATCTTTACTTCTAGAGCTCCAAATTACGAGGTCTCTAGCTCTGTTCAAAGCTTGAAGAGCCCTCTATCCAATGATCTATCAAATGCAGAAAATGGATGAGTACAGAAATTTCTGTAAGGGA
The DNA here is from genome assembly GCF_053477565.2 of Lygodium microphyllum. Taxonomy (NCBI): domain Eukaryota; kingdom Viridiplantae; phylum Streptophyta; class Polypodiopsida; order Schizaeales; family Lygodiaceae; genus Lygodium; species Lygodium microphyllum. Next base: position 129,723,886 of record NC_141147.1, on the reverse strand, counting down.
TTTTCTGTTGCTGTCTGAAAATTCCTGCAGGCAGTGAATACCCTGTTCTAGTCAATTAATGGCTTGTACCATCAATACCCAGCATGTACCAACTTCATAACCTTGTAGGAGAGTCTCATACGTCTGCCCATACTAAAAATGACCTCAGTAACCAGTAAAATGGCTATCTGACTCAAAGTAGACTGCAATCTTTAATGAGGGTATGTATACATACTCTGTTCCAATCTTTCAGACTAAACCATAGTGTCTTTACCATAGGATGTATACATTTTACTGTAGCCATATGTCTTCATACATTTGCCATACCATACATTTGCCAATATCACAAGAACTCACTGTCCATAACTCATGCTGTAGGCTGATTTCAAATGCCTTTGAGATTTGTACCTGCACCTAAACTTGAAAATACGTGGGATCCGAGACCCGAGGGGTTTGCAAAGTTCCCTCTCGGGCCGGGTTGCGCTCCCCTTCAGGGTCCTCGTCGGTAGGGGAGGGTCACCTCACTATTGTCCTACCGACTCGCCCGGCATCCACTTTTTCCTCGTGGGCAAGTACATGGCAAGTGAATTCTAGCTCTAAAAATCAGTATGATATGCATGGAATAGGAAGGAAATACAATTGCCTTTCATTTGCCCTTTTTCATGATATGCAAGATTGAAATTGAAAAGGCTGAAATGTAAATGAGAAGTGGAGAGGTATTTACCTCAGCAGTGACTCACTGCTTACAAAGTTTTTCTCACTTACCAATTGGGTAATGATTTTCTTATGATCAAGAGGCAAAATAGGCAATCAATTTCATGTCAGGGTTAGGCAATAAAAGATTGAGTAATGAAGCTCAAGAAATTACTGATTTCAATGAATGGAAGTAGATGGGTAATGCTCATTCATTATGGAAGAGTTTGAGACATTTAGAGATGGCCATTTCAGTAAATTGAAGAGGTTTAGTAAAGACAATGACTGAGATAACCTATAGGCTTCATGTAATGAATTAGGCTATGAATGAAAGCTTCATTTAATCCTCTTATTTCTCTTCAGCAATTGGAAATGAGATCAGCAACAATTGGATGTAAAGAGAAATTAAGAGTGATTAGAGTACCTCATTTGATTGATTGGAGAAGAGCATTGTTGATGGAATGACCTTCAATCCATAATGCTTGACATAGGTGGGCTGAGCTTGATAATCCAACTAAAATCAGTCCAAGAGATCTTCAATATTCAAGGATAATCCCTTCCTTGATAAGCTTCAGCTCCATTAATCCCATGAAAGCTCCATGACTCCATAATTGCTCCAAATGTGGGTTGATGAAGACCAATTACCTTCTCTACTTGAAGTAGGTTGCAATAGGTATTAGAGAGGGCTTCAATGTGTCCAAGAGATCCCGAAATTTGAGAGGGAATGCCAAAATTTAATGGCATAAAAGCTTCAGGCTGTCCATTGAACACCTAGACTTCCATTGGCTTCAATCACTTCAATGTCGGTCCAATGTTGATGTATTCTTGAGGGGGAATGGTTGAGGAAGCTTCAGAGATGCTTTGCCCACAAAAGCCCCATGAATTGCTTTAAAAATTTCAGGAATCTTTAATGCTGTCCCAAACTGTTACACATAGAGTTTGCAATCTCCATATCCAAGCTCCAACAAAGCTTCAAGCTTCAAGATCAGTCAATGTTAGTACTAGGATGTATGTAGAGGCTTCAGGGAGTATAATAGAACAAAAACCCTTTGATCTTGATGAAGAAATCTGAGAAATTTGAGTGCTGTCCAGAACTGTCATAAAACTCCATAACCAGGGTTTTGAAGAAGAGGGAACACTCCAAACTGATAAGGATCTTGAAGAAATTGGTGAGATATCTCTTGTCCAAGGTTGGAAGATCAATAGCAATGCATCAAGAGGATCATCATCCTGAATTTCTCACGCAGTATAGGAGTATGTTCAGATGGCGCAAACAGCGTGAGTGCATACTCACGTCCTGGAAATCAGCAATGGTGCTAAGTAGCTACATAAGCTACTCCTCTTGAAGCTCTTAAGGCAGGGAAAGAGGTCATACAACCCATTCTCATGATAGAAGTGAGAAGGAGAAGATCTGATGTGGTCTTGGCCATGGATTCTTGTGGAAAGCTTGAAGAAATGAGGAAAGGGAAGAAGAAACCCTTCCTTCTCAAAAGTAACCACAGTTAAAATGTCCTGTAACCATTGTTTGTACACTTACCCCAAATTTTGGCTCAATCTTGATCACGTCCTGCTATTTTGGCTGGAGCCTTTCATTTCTTCCATTGGTAATGCCAAGAATCACCATCTTCATCCTTGTTTGTAGCAGACCTTCACATATAACTCCGGTTTGAAATCTTCATGTCCTGTCAAGTCCTGTCACTCAAATTCCTAACTATGGTTTGCTCTCTCTAGCCTAGGAAACTGAATCTAGTACTTGAAAATGACTTCTGCAAGGATCTAAGCTACAGCTCTGATACCAATGTAATGAAAGCAATCAACCATGGAATGAAATCTAACTGAAATTGAAAATTAACTAAGCTACAACAAAGAATTAACAAAACTATTGCACCAAGACATCCTCATCATGTATTAATGGTTGGAGATTCAAGAATACATGACGGCCATGGCTGAGTGCTTCATAGGCTAGAAAGAAGCTAACTCCAAGAAAATGGTAAAGCCAAGATTATTGAATGATCAAAAGATGTCTTGCCTTTGGCCTCTAGTCCCTTTTATTCTAACCCTCTTCCAAACTTAAGGGCTGTTCACACATGTACATATAGGCTAAAGCTAAATTTACAAAGGCTGGAATTAATCCAAGGTGCAAATATTAATGTTGTATTTTTCCTTCATGACATTTTCTCAAAAGTCTCGAATGAACAACGGGATGATCATCATTATCAAAACGAATAATGAGAGCAATGACCTAGAGTTACGTCTTACCCGATTTACGGAATAGGACTATACCTATTGGTAGAGAGGTTGAGTTTTGCATCCCTCTCATTTCCCATTCTCCTTGAACCAAGTGCAGCGTGAATCCGCTTCAGACCTGGCGTTTCTGCGTAAAGTAGTTCGCTTGGGTCTGACGCTAGTTGCTGTTAGTTAATAACCAAACAGGAAAACCCAAATTCCGGTCGATCCTAAGTGGGAACGGCCAGGATACTTCCGCTACGTGGCAGACACGGAAAGACCTAGATTGCAAACCCCGTAACATTCCATGGGAGTGCCGAGCGGAGTTTTCTAGACATCCTTTCCGATGGACTGCTAAGACGTGTCCTGGATGATTCTAGTGGACACACGCCCCGAACAACATAGTATGCTTAACAATTATGATATTTGCTTTTTTTCGAGATTTAATATAAAAGAGAATGAACACTTAAAGTTGAAAATGAAAATTACTCACAAAATTACAGCCATGAAAATGTAAAAGTAATGGAGACAAGATTGAGGGTTGAAGATGGGCAACCCCCCCCCCCCTCCCCCGAAGGAATGTATTTCTGCTCAACCCAAGTCCCTTAGGGAAGAGCTCAGTTACAATCAACCTAAGAGTGAGAAGAAGTAATTCTCACTCTCACAAGATCATGCAAAGATGTACAAACACACATGCATTATCTATTATGCAATGATAAGAACTGATTTCTTTACAGTATGAGAGAAGAAAAAGGGGAATTCAGTCTTTCTCCATCGTTGATCAGCAGTATATGGATAGAGCTTGCTTCTTGTAGCTAAAATGGAAGAAAGAGCTCAAGAAGGAGGTGCTGTAATGAATTTACAAGCTTGTTGTCTTGTAAAACAACAGTGATAGAAGAGGGAATATGGAGGAATTTGATAATGGAGAAGTGGGGGATGATGATGGGGATGGATGGAGCCAGTTTCTGGCTATCTGTGGGTGTTGTACATGAGTTTACAGCAAAGAAAAATGATGCTCAATGAAGAAAAACGAGCTCTTATTTATAGGAGAGGGGAGAGCTAGTACAAAAGGGAAAAGTGGAGTAGCACAAGACAAGTGTCCAGCCACATGTCATGAGATGTGACAAGTGGTGGGACACTTGGAAACTTATGTGACAAGTGTCTTGACACTTGTCTCTTCTTTATGGCCTTCCTTTTTGGGTTGAATACTGTCAAGAATAGAAACAACCAAATTTAGTAAGCACAGTCAGAGTACAGAACTTACTATTTTTAGAATGACATCCCTATTTTTTAGGACTAGCATTTTTAGGCTAATTCGAGGCTCCTAAAATTTAGGGACCTCCTAAAATTTAGGGATCTCCTAGAATTTAGGGACCCCCCCAATATGGGTATCATATGAAAGCTTTTTCCGTGTACATCGCAAAAATGGTATCCGAATCTTCATGTGACTTTCCTATGCAAAGAAATGTGCATTTCAAGCTTTCAGCCCATACATGCACATTATACAAGCATTTCATGATCATGCCATCTTGTTGATTGTAACTGTCTGTCCTGGTGGATCTAGCCCACACTTTACGGCATCAATCCTTTCTGTGTGCGAGTCTAACCCTGATATGCGTGAGTTTTAGTCACATGTGCCCAATCGGGTCATATAGGTGGAAGTGTGAACTATCTTTTCTCTAACCCACCGCGTGGGTCCACCATAACCTGTGACCACTCATCAGTGACCAGCTCCAATGCACTTTTCTTTATATCTAATTAGTGCAAATGAAATAAATTTAATAAATCATTATATAGACAAATTAATGAAAAATGATACAAATTCTGTTTCTATAGAGTTGTGACATGAGAAGTGCATCTTTATTGGTTACTCTCTGTAGCAAAAAGGGTATAGATGCTATAACCCTTCTACTCGTAAGTTTACAGTGAGCAGAGATGTTTTTTATGAGATGAGTAGCTAGTATAAACCAGTAAATGTGATTGATGATGTAGATGCACAAAATGGTAATGATGCACAGAATTCACAGCAGCAGTCACAAAATATTAGTGGACCTGGAGCGTCCTCTAGCAGTGGTTCACATTCTTCGCCATGGACAGGCCGATTGAGATCAGGAGAATCTTCTCAAAGCAATGCAGATAGTGATATGTAGGTATCACGAAAAGGAAAAGAAAAAGTTGATCAGCCCATGTTTGATGTGAATGCAGGCCACTCTTATGTGGATGGTGAATCCAGTGGCTCAGAGCAGAGCATTGATGATGAGTTGGGTATTCCTTCTATTGTTACACCTGAAGTAAGGAAGAACAAGGATGTTTTGAGAGCACCTGGGAGTGAACCTACTTTGTGTATGTCTACGAGAGCTAGGTATCCTGTGGATAGGCTGAAATATAATGGATTTACAGCCATTCACTATGCATATATGGTCAAAGTGATACAGGAACCAAAACCCACTTCTTTTGAGCAAGCCATGGGAAAAGAAAAATGGGAGAAAGCCATGGATGAAGAAATGGATGCCTTGGAAGCAAATGCTACATGAAAATTGGTACCTTTGCCTAAAGGTAAAAATGCAATTGGCTGTAAGTGGGTTTATAAGGTAAAGCACAATGCAGATGGTTCTGTGAACAGATACAAGGCAAGATTAATAGTCAAGGGGTATGCACAAACATATGGCATTGACTATGAAGAAACATTCAGTCCGGTTGCAAGGATGGCAACCGTAAGAGGAGTCATTGCTATGTCTGCATCAAAGGGATGGTCTTTACATCAGATGGATGTAAAGAATACCTTCTTGCATGGTGATTTGCAAGAAGATGTCTATATGGAGCAGCCACCAGGTTATGTGCATGCTGTTCATCCTAAATTTGTTTGCAGGTTGAAGAAAGCCTTGTATGGCTTGAAGCAAGCACCTAGAGCATGGTCTGACAAGATATGACAGTATCTTGTCACTATTGGCTTTCAGATTTTCAATGCAGATTTCTCACTTTATGTGAGAAAAACAGAGAAATGTATTATGCTACTTGTCATTTATGTTGATTTGATTATGACAGGTGACAGTGATGAAGATATCCTTCATGTGAAAATGCTATTGAAGCAGAAGTTTGAGATGAAGGATTTGGAAGAGCTGTGTTATTTCTTGGGCATTGAGGTGATTAGATCACCAAGTGGGATACAGCTCTTGCAGAGGCAGTATGGATTGGACATGCTATCCAAATATGGGATGACAAGCTGTAAGCCTATTTCAGTTCCTTTGGAGCAGAATGTGAAGCTGAGCACAGATGCAGGTGAGCTTCTAGAAGACCCTACTATGTACAGACGCATAGTAGGAAGTTTGATTTATATGACTATTACCAGACCAGATTTGAGCTATGCTGTTGGATTGGTAAGTCAGTTTATGCAGGCTCCAAGGAAACCACATTTGGATGCGGCTAGACGTATACTCAGATATGTGAAGTCCACATTGCAGTATGGACTATTTTATGAGACTGGGATTCAGATACAGTTGCATGGATACACTGATGCTGATTGGGCTGGTAGTATTTCTGATAGACGATCTACCAGTGGATATGTGTTCTCTTTTGGGAGTGCTGTAGTCACTTGGAGCAGCAAGAAACAGCCTACAGTTGCCTTGTCGAGCACAGAGGCTGAGTACAGGGGTGCAGCAATGGCTGCATGTGAGGTAGCTTGGTTGCATAAGCTACTTTATGATATGCATCAGTCTACAGATGGGCCAGTTGTCATTTATTGTGACAACATGAGTAGTATACACTTGGCAAATAACCCAGTCTATCATGCTAGAACAAAGCACATTGAGGTACATTATCACTATGTGCGAGAGAGGGTTTTACTAGGTCTTATTGATCTAGTTTATGTCAGCACAGAGGATCAGGTAGCTGACATATTCACGAAGACATTGGGCGCAGAGAAGCTGCGCAAGTTCAGAGACTTGCTTGGTGTGCAGGAATTGGGATTGAGCTCGAGGGGGAGTATTGAGATATCGAGCTCCACTCGTGATACGCCAGGGTGACCGTTGTGTATTTATGTCACCGACTTGTCAGTTGCAGATGCGGTTGGTACACCGCCCCTGAATAATAGCTACATGATAGCTATCCTTATCTACTCTAGTTCGTGGCTCAGTTAGTATGCCACCTTAGTTAGTTGAGTTTGGTTTGAGACCCATATCTAGAGTTCTTCTATTTCTTTGTACTTGAGTTCTTTTGGCTTCCACAACTAAGAAGAGGAAAACTGTTTTCAGCCTCCACCCTTGTGTGTATTCCCCCATTGTGCAAGCAAGAAAGCTACAAGTGAGACTCCTTCCTTCTCTCCCACAATCTTGACACTAATACCACCAAACCAACCAATTCTCCCAAGATCATTGGTCTACTCGATGTGTCCTCTTATTTACATGGCAATTTTGTCTTTTTGTGGTCCCATATAACATTAAGCTCATGGAATTATCTCACTTGCTACATTCAGAGCATTTATATTGGACTATGTGCTAATGCAACCTCCTTTTTGAAAGGGATATTGGGCATAACTAAAAATAACATCATTCTATTAATAGAAAACCCTTCTCCCAAGGAGACATGGGAGGCTTAATCAATTGTAGCAGAGGGAGAAATGCAAGAACAATTTGTACTCTTTTGAACTGTGATAAAAAATGTTGGCAAAGCAGATAAGCTTTTAAATAGTGTGTGTGACTGATGATGGTTAGAGAAAATGGATGCAACAACTAGAGATTGGATCGAAAACGTAGGATCATGTCAAAAATTGATATCGGTGTCTTTATATAGACAACAATGTGAATTAGATCTTTATGTCTCTAGATAGACAATAGTGTGAATTGGAGTTCTCGATAAATTAAAGAAATTGGGTGCATGGTTAACCATCTATAGTCCTTAGATGTATGATTTGCTATCTTCCCATGTGCATATAAGCTCTCTATTGTTATACACAAGCTATCAACATATACTATTGATCACCATTTGTGATTGTTGTGATGACCTATAATACAAATGCGATGGATTTCGAGTCTTGTTTTAGCCTTTTAAAGCTCCTATATTACTTTTGGTACACAAATTGACTTTTATCACAACTTTGAACCTAGCACTTTATCTTGGCATGCCCTTATGAGTACATCACTTTTCTTGTTTGTAACGAGTTTTTTTCTTAAGCTATGAGATCCCCCCATACAAGCGAGGCGAACACCATGATCCTAGGGACCCTAGGATCGAACTCAAGGAGATCAAAAAACTTACGCAACCATGTTGGCGTAACCAGCTCGCCTATATTTTGGGCTTTAAAAAACATGTTCCGAAAGAGAGAAAAGAGACTTGTTCACCAAGCAAGATATGGTCCCTCAAAAATCAATGGCGAAAGGACGCTTGAGGGAAAGGGCGCGTCTCTGACGGGAGAGGGAAAACGACACGAGGCCTGGAGGAGGAGGGGTGGGGGCAAGAGGAGAATGCGAATGCGAGGGCGCGTCAATACACACAGAAAGGCAGAGAGAGATTCTGTCGATAGAGAGAGAGGGTCGAATTATAACAGAGATAGGTAGGCAGACAGAGAGAGAGAGAGAGAGAGAGAGAGAGCAGTAGGTAAGAGAGTGGGAATATACATATAAATCGAAGGAGGAGATCAGGATGAAGTTCCTGTTCCAGTGCCCGTGCTGCTCCTGCTTTTGCTTCTTCAGGAGGAGGAAGAAGCAGCAGGCGGCCCCACCTCCCCCTCCTCCTCCTCCTCCTCCCATCATCCATCAGCAGCATGATCTCCATCCCCATCCCCATCCCCATCAATCATCAGACGACAGCAGAGGCGCACCCCCTCCCGTCATCAGTCCCCTGCATGACCCTGCCTCTGCCTAGCCTTTCTTCAGTCCCTTCTCAATCCACCTCCATCAATCGCCGCCCTTCTTCATCATCACAGACTCTCCCCTCCCCGCGCCCAAGGAAAATAAGTTATCATCCCATGTCATAACACCCACCCTCACAGCATCCCAAACCACCCATTGTAATAGATCCCTACCCCCTAATACCAGAAATGCAAGGTAGGCATTTTAAAACCATGAAATGCCTTGATATTTTTGGTCATGAAATCCCTTTTTGGTCACTTGGTGGTTCTATGGCATGTAGTGACACCTTCAGCATGGTTAGTCCCTAGAGTATTTGGCACGTTTTGTACGTCTATACTTTTAACCAACCTATCAATATCAATTATGATATACTTATAACATAAAGCAAGAAAGTGTCATTGGATCCTATCAATAGATCACGTCTAATTATTATATAAAGTAGAGTAGAAGAAATTGTCATTTGTATGTTGTAATAAGCTCTTCCAACTTCGCAATAGCAAAAACGTGTCATTCAATCACAATATAATGTAAGGAATTCTCATTTGCATGTTGTAATAAGCTCTCCCACTTAGGAAATAATAGAAACGCAATTTTTGTTTGGCATGACAAATCACCATTTTGATGTTTCTTGTATTGAGTATTGTTCGAACCATTTAGTTAAAACCTACTCTAAGGTCCCCACACATATCAGTGGGTACCCAATCTTAAACTATCAAGTGTGAATCAAGTAAACTAATGGTCAAAAATTTTCCACCAATTATGAATTCAATTCTAAGGTCCCCACACATATCAATGGGTACCCAACCTTAGACTATCAAGCGTAACTCAAGTTTACTAATGATCAAAAATTTTCCACCAATTATGAATTCAAAGGACAAATAAATACTTATTATCGCACATGCATGTGTGTGCATATGTGTTGTGTACAGTTGCTTGCATGCATGGCATGGTAGGTTTCATTCATATTAAGGTTTCCACAAGCAAATTATAATGAGAGTGTGCATGTGCAAAGGATGACTCACACAAAGGGGCCTCTTATTGAATGATACAATAATACAAAGAGAATGATTTTGCAAAAACAATACCTATTTCAAGACCACTTTGAAACTTTCAAACCTTGAGACATGTCACTTAAACCTAAAATATTTCAATACTTGGCATGTGCCTAATGAGATGCCATACAAAACAACTATTTCATATATACCTTTGCATACTTCTCAAGATTAAAAAAGAATGTTTGAGAAGGTAAGGCATCTATGATGAGTTTCAATCAAGGGAGAAATGCTTCAATTATCAAACATATTTCATCATGACCACAATGTATTTGTAGACCTAACATTACAATCACCCCTAGAGTATATAGAAATGGTGTTCTTTGGTGGGATGAAACACCCTTTACCTAGATTAAAACCCTACAATTAAATCTTTAGAAACAAATTGAAAACTAGAACAAAACAAAAAGAGATTCCTCTACACATATAACCTTAATAAGAGCACACTACAATATTAGAACCCTAAAATTCACCATGCATAACTTGGACTAGTGCATGCCAAATACATAAATGTAAATAGAGTTCAGCTATCTAACTAAAATTATATCATTCTTCCAAGGTAAGAATTAAATGTTTAGTATATTTAACTACTCTTAAGTTAAAAACAGCCTTGTGTTTGTGTTTGTGTGTGCATGTGCATGTGCATGCACGAGCACCTACCCATATGCACATGTTTGCATGCATCTATGTGTGAGCTTAGATCTCACTCACACACATTGGCAATGTACAAGTTACCAAAACATGCAATTAGAGATTTCAAATACAACATTGTCAACACAAAGAAAATCAATTGAGTTGAATTGTGTCGTATTAGTTAAGACCCTTAAGTTCCTTACACAATGAGAAGCTCCTACTTCAACTAAAGAGGACATTTTTCAAAGGAGCTCATGAAGTTATACATTTTCGGGGAAAGGATTGGCCTATACAAAGAGATTTCACTATCATATCCGTACTTGCGAGTAATGTTGTGTTCGTGTATGGTTGTATTTAGGTTAATTTTTCTTCTTGCAAGAATGTGACATCAATCACTATCTATGAGACAAGAAGTCTCACATTATGTTCCCGTAGTATTAAACGTTTGGAAAAATTGATCTTTAGATGGGTGGATGCAAGTGACATGTAGTGGAGGTTACCTTCATATTCGTTTTAGCAATGCACTAATGTAATATTTCACAATGTTGATGTTAGGCACTTTCTAAAGAGTTGAAAGGTGAATCTTAATACTCGTTTGCAACATATACATGCGTCCCCCTACATGAGATAGCATGGAAACTAATACGCAACCAAAACTAGTGGGCATTAATGCATTCGATCAAAATATATGGCAAAAGGTGGCCTAATCGGTCAACATGAATTAATTTTTCAGGGTTTTCCACACACCATGCAACTAAGCAACCGCAAAAAAAGCATAAAGCATATTGACTACCAAGTCGTCGACATGAGGCACCATATAATACCGAACAATTGACCAGATAAAACCGTTTGCTTGCCACAAATTGATACAACAGTTTAATGAGCTTAATGCAGCCAAGCTGGGTGCAAGCCTTGCACATTCAATTGCCAACAATACTTCGTGTCAAAGACATAAATACAACAAAAACAAGTAGCAATTGACTTCATTCAAGCGCAATTGCATTCCCTTGTAAATTGAGCCACAGGGATGAGTATAAAGAAAATTTGATGTTTGAATATACATGAGTTCAGAAAAGCATCTAGTTACTACTGTGTTGTAGCAAGCAGGCAACGATAACATATATGTATTCTAGTGTTAAAAAGGATGAGGTGCCTTTCCTCACAGACTGACAACGACCGCTATTGTGAACACTGGATAGAAGGCATTGCAGATGTACCCAACAGTTGTACTGTATAGGCATATAAGAGCACACACCTCTTTCTTCAAGCATAACCTTTAAGGCCACTTAAAGCATCTCCCTCACATAATTAAGCTTGGGGCAGTTTCAAATGCTCACCAAAGGTCTATATAGCAGCACAAACATCTTGAAGTTCACACTCTTAATATGCATTGTCCATTTACTCAATTGAGACCTGAGCCGGCTTCTCTGATCTTTTTTGACAACAGATAACAGTCCCTAGGTTCTGTGCGCCTGTAGTAATTCTTTATAACTTCTTGTATCTTGAAGTCAAACTTCTTATAAAACTCAAGAGCTTCCTCATTGTTGATTTGCACATGCAAATAAACCTCTACGATATCAACGCTTTGCTCGCAAAGCTCTAAGATACTTTTCATGAGCTTTGACCCTGCAAACGCTTCATATATCATGTAAGGCTCCTAACATACATGATAAGGAAAACAGTTGAAAAGAGAGGAGAGATGCATCAATGACCAAACACAACACGAACCAATTCAATAGTCGGGAGAAGGGCAACAAAGGTCTCTGAGGTATACAAAAAATTTGAGAGCACTGTTCAGCAAAACCTACTTTTTGTTCACAAAGTAAGAGGCTATAAGTATTTTAGCATACACGTAGTTTTTGGTTGCAAATCAAAGTCAAAAGATCTTTGACATGACAGTCCCGATGATAGATGCACCTTGAACGGCACTACACAGACGACCCAAGACATTAGTAGAGAATCCACATCTGGTTGTGCAGTTGGGGAATCAAAGGCATGTATCAGAAGACTTGAACTTATAAACCAAGACCCAGAAGATGAAGACATAGTACCGCCACTTTTTCAATGGCCGCCCACACAATGGTACGCCACCCTAGACAACTTATGCCTATAAATAGGCAGTCACTTTATTCATTCTTCACCACCACCAACACCACCTTAATCATTCTTCACCTCTCTTTCTCTGTCACTCACACACCCTTCCCCCTTCACTCCGCTGCTGCCCATACCCCTACTAGAGGACATCGCAATTCATGGTCATCCTCCCTCTTCTCCTTCAAGTGCCCTGTCCCATCACTCAAGTCCTACGTTCGAAGGCTCCACCCTGCTAGTGTCATCATCAAACTATTGGCGAGAGCACTCCTACCTTGGCATCAATCCTCCATAGCTGGCGACCTCTTCCATTCCCTTCAAGCTTCACCAGATTTGCATTTGGCTGCTTGGAGACCTCCACATATGGCGTCACCTTCCCTAGCCTGGCGTCAACATCTTCCTGCCTAGTGTCACCCCACATCTAGCATTAGTTTCTGTAGCCCCAGATACCTGCGTTTTTGGGCTGACAAGCCTACACAAGCTGCATTTACCCTCCTGGTGGCTGTCCTTCATCTAGCGTCATGATCCATCCCCTAGCATCAGCATCTCTGTTGCTCTCCCTACGTTTGGCAACTCCGAAACAATCTGGGTTTTGCATTTTGCTGCATAGGCCACTCCCTAGCATCTAAGGACTCCGGTTTGCTCCCTCAACAGTTGGTGATCATCCTCTTTATCTCTGACAGCATCAACGGACTGCAGTGAACTCCCTCAATAGCTGTCCTTCACTTTCCAGTGATTACTTCGATAGCCCACTACCCGAAGGACTACATTTGGCTCCTTTCACTGTGCAAATTCCCACATGTGCTGCCGCTTGATTCAGATAGGACAGTGCAGTTATCTTTTGAGCTTCGCCTCCACTGTATCATCTTTTCTTCTCATAGCAGGATTCACTGCATCATCACCATGTTCTTGTGTTTTGGAGTTTCTCTTCTCTCTTAATGTTTGCCGTACACACTCTGTGTTTCTCCCTGCAAACCCTACTATCTCTTTTGTCCTTTGTTATTTTTTGATATGGTATCAAAGCCTTCTTCTCTTTTTGACACCCCCCTCAAGTCCTTGCAAGGTTCACATTGATATTGGGCCTCTTAGCCTCCCTGCCAGCCAACGCCCTTTTCGAGAAATTTATCAGTATTATGGACATAGTTTTATCTAATAAACCTCTTTTGCAAACACTAATCTCTGTTGCAACAAACCATCCCAAATATGCCATTAAGTCTACGATGCATGCTCTCCAAACGTGGCCCAACTTTGCCAACAGATGCATCTGCCCAGAATTTCTCTCACCAATGGTGGCATTTTACAGGACAAAAAATACCAAATGGACTTTAAAATGATTAGGGTTTTTAGATGAAACCCACAATTTACACGATAACAAATCAGTCCTAAATTTGCCCCCATATCCACGAATTAGTTCATCTTTGCCCTAACGCATTTGCCACCTGTTGCTCTCACAAGTAGTGACTTTTCTCATGACAAAACTGCCAATTGCACTCTAATTTGTTTGTTCATACATCACAATGCTGTCCACAGCCTGAATAGTGATTGCATGTCTGAGAAACACTGCATCCATGCCCAAACATCTTGTATAACCAAATGCAATGTCAATTTCTGCATCAAACAGCCCTGATTTGCCAAAATCAGCACCCCGGCCAACAAACCCTAATTGGTACCGATCGGCAAGTCTGATTCCAAAACAAGAGCAAAAGAGAATTCCAGCCCTAATCTAATCCAAGACAGAAAAAGCACATGCCACAATGTTGCTCCAAATACAGGCATTTTATGGATGACAACTATGATAGTGATCCAACCTCAACTTATCCCAGCCAAACATGGCTTCTCCCAAGCTTGCGTGCCTGAATGAGGAAGATGAAGAGATAAAATGGCAAGTTTTAATTGCCAAAAAGCACACAAATCAGCCATGTTTTATTCTGTAATTAAATAGAAGTGGCTCTGCCCAAACTTTGGCCTAAATTTTTTGAATGGCCCTCCCCAACCTTCAACAGACTTTCATTCTAAGGTTAGAAACCTCTCTTTTAGCCTTGACCTATGAAAGTTTTACATTTAACCTTAGGAAATTTACAATTTCCAAGGTCTTGCCCCTGTCCAGCAAAGCCAATGCAATGTCCATCATGCACAGGGCATAGAGTAAGTTCACATGCATGTGGCATTGACATCACCATGCATAGCCTGAGACACTGTTTCAGCTGCTCAAAACGGAAAGATAAAAAGGCCCGAAATGTTTCGGTTCTGAAACACATTTCAGAACAAAGCATTTCCAGACTGGCAGGGGAAAATTCCAGTGTCAGGCCAATTTTTCCATTCTGAGCCTGCGTGTGCAGTTTTCACCTATTCTGCTCTGCTCTTCACCCTCTTTTACTGCTGCTCACTCACATTTAGCTGCTGTTTGCTTCTCCCTTCTGCTGCCTACAGCTTTTCAACCACAAATCCCTCATCCTTCAGCTGCTAAACTTTTCCCTTGTCTATCCACACTATGCACAACTGTTTTCCCTCAGATTTGCAGCTGTTTTCACTGTTTTCAGCAAGTAAACCTTCTCTTGTCTTCGTTCTTCACTATCCACACTCATTAGAGCCGGTAATCTCTTCTAAAGTTACATGCATATATGTCTAATATTAGAATATTCCTAGAAATAGACTTAAATCAATTTCCCTATTTCGTCATTTTGGCCTCAAGCAGAAACTTTGTTTCCGTCTCCCTATTACCGAAACTCCATACATCTATGCCACCATGCATGCTCTACTATGATGTCCCACGTGCCTTTTAGTATGTATATCATACCATGTGAGAACATTTTAGGTGCATTAAATAAAGGTCAAGCTAGTTGCTTGAAGGCCCTAAAATAAGAAACATCAGTTCTTGGCACCAAAATAAGCCTCAAATGGGTTCATGTTGAGAACCACTAATGTGGGTGATCCATTAAGGCTATGGGCAATTGTGGCTACCAACTTTACCCAAAGAACCTGAGGCACCTTCTAATGCTTCATTATAGTCCTCACCATCTCTGCCATGGTCATGTTCTTTCCTTCAGAGAACTATTCTCTTGGGGATTATTGGAGTTAGCGAACTCCTAATGAATCCCTAGCGCCGCACAAAAGTGAGCCATCTCATTCGAGGTGAATTCCCTGCCTTCATCAGCTCCAATTGTCTTTAGTTTCCACCTGGACTAATTCTCCTCAAAAGTTTAATAGCGTTTGTGATCTTAGTTGCCAAAAATACGCCCAAGTCATCCTATTATAATCATCAACAATATGTTAAAATACTGAGAATGCATGCTATGGAGGATCACTGATGAGCAAATAGACAATCATAATGAGACAGAAGCATTGACAAGGAAGAACAACTAATATTATCCAAGCATAATGCAAGTACAACTGATTGATAATGACTGATTGAATGAGTGTGGGGATGAGTGCCTTTTATAGGCTTACAGTAGGTGGTATTGGTAGATGGAGATAGGTGGAAAGGGACCATAGTATTCAACAACTATGGTTTTAATAAACCGTGCATACATGACCTAGTCTAAAGCTTTATTTGCAATCTGTTTCTTTGCCTTGTTTGTCTCATACAAAGAGACTGTGGTGGATGTGATTGCACATTTCTCACACCCCTCCTCAATCACAACCAGAAAAGACACTGAGTATACAGAGACTGTTGTGAGTAGAACCTTGCTAAGTGTAGACATGGAAGAAAAAAAACAACCATACAAAGCTAGAGACTATTACAAGGCCTCACTAAGTGTGTAGAAGCTGTAGTGTGCAAAGGCTACATGAGGAGTTTTAGAAGCTTATGGCGGGAACATAAGGCAAGTCCACATGTTGAACTTTAAAACGGTCTATCATCAGAAAATGAGCTACAAAAGAGAGACTGGTGAGTCTTATCCTTTTGATCTTGGGTTTCTTCTTCACCTTCTTCTTCAATGTTGTCTTCATCTTCTTTGACTATAGCAAGATATGCTCTTTGAGACTTTTTCTTAGTATAGCAAAATCTCTCAATATGCCCAGGTTTCTTACAAAAGTCACAAACTACGCTCTTCTTCCCTTTCACATAGAGGAGTTGTTGGTCTCCTCTTGGGATGCTTGTTTCTCCTTTGTTCTTAATCTTCTTTTCCTCTTCCAAGAGAGAGGCTTTGATGTCGACAAGTTTTGGCTTTGGCATGTTGATTAATGTGGTAGACACATTGTCAAACTCAAGTGGAAGACTTTTGAGAAGCACTCCAATGCAAATGTCTTCATCCATCTTCAAGTTGATTCCTGCAAGTTGTGTCAACAAGCTTTCCATATAATTCAAATGAGTTGCAAGTGAGGTATTACTTTGCATGTCGAGCCTAAAAAATTCAATTAGTAAACCATATTTTGAGGATTTGGAATGAGCTCCAAATAAGGTTTCTAATCGATCCCATGTTGCGTAAGAGGTTTCACAATCATCAACATGATGAATGTAGCCGTCATCAAGTTCAAACTTGATAATAGCTTGAGCCTTATCATCATTTTTATCCCATACAACTGAAAGTGCAGCTTCCCTTGGTTTCTTCTCTTGACCACTTGTGATTGACCACAAGCCTTTCTTCATTAGGATCAATTTGATCCTAGTTTGCCATGTATGGAATCCAACACCATTGAATCGAGATGTCGGTGAATCCTTACCCATTTTGAGATTGCAAGATCAGCAGCAAATCAACTCCAAACAATTCCAATTTCAGTTGAGCACAAGTACTAAGAATCACTAGGTGATTAGTATCAAGAGATACTAGGCAATTTAGTGACTATGATGCCCTTGAAGTTGGAATCTCCAAGATCTGATGCAAATTCGAGTCTTCCCCTCCTTGATTTGATGCTGGAGTTGCAAAAAAAATCAGTTTTGATTAGAGGCAAAGCTGATTGTGTTAACTGACATTAGTGCTAAAAACACTAGATGAGTGTCAATGGACACTATTTCTTGAAATGCTTGAGAGTCTTGTTGTTGAGAAACTTGTTAAGATCTCCTCTCCTCGCTGGTAAATAACTTGAATGCTTGCTAAAGACTGAGTACTAGAGCAGATTAGAGAGTTAATGACTTGATTTGAGCCACAAGAGTAAGAGAAGGAAGTAAAACAAGAGCTTGAAGCTTGATAGCTATGGAGTCTGCATTAGGGTTTCACGGGGCAGCCTGGTTTTTCACCTCCTGTGAGCTGAATCCTTGATCATTTGCAAAACTTTTTTGATAGAAATGAAGCTTAGGAAGTAGGCTATCAAAGCCCTATGATGCTCGCCAGCATCGTGAAGAGTGTAGGCGGAATCGAATGTACGAACAGCAAAGGGCGCAGAAAATGCAGCGATTGAATGATGGCGCAATGCTGGAGTGTGGAGTCAACAATGTCGTGGTTTGAGGTAACAGGGAGGAGCACCCTGAGAGAGAGAAGGTTTGCCCAGAAGAAAACACAAGCTGAAATGGCCTGGATTGGGAGCTACAAGTCCTCCACTGAAGGTGAGTAGCTATGGAGGTAGCTGAGAGATCCAAGGAAAAGTGGAGGGAGCCAGAAATTCAAACTGGAATGACTCAATTAGTGGCCTGATGACTCATTAACTTAAAACCCGCTCTGATACCATGTTAAAATACTGAGAATGCATGCTATGGAGAATCACTGATGAGCAAATAGACAATCATAATGAGGTAGAAGCATTGACAAGGAAGAACAACTAATATTATCCAAGCATAATGCAAGTACAACTGATTGATAATGATTGATTGAATGAGTGTGGGGATGAGTGCCTTTTATAGGCTTACAGTAGGTGGTATTGGTAGGTGGAGATAGGTGGAAAGGGACCATGGTATTCAACAACCATGGTTTTAATAAACCGTGCATACATGACCTAGTCTAAAGCTTTATTTGCAGTCTGTTTCTTTGCCTTATTTGTCCCATACAAAGAGGCTGTGGTGGATGTGATTGCACATTTCTCACACAATAAGCACAATATATTTTCTCCCCTCAAGGGGCTTCTATCATATTGTTCCATGTGAAAACAAGCTCCAATGGGGCCTTGGCCTATCAACCTTGTTCGGAATTGCATCAAGTTGTTGTTTCCCCTTGATCCAAGATACACAAGGGGTATGGCTTACCCCAACATCTAGTAAGCCACAAACCATCTATGCATGAGCCACCCTCCAAAGGTACTTGTGGTTGAAGTGACCAAACCAAGCATGCCACAGCTTGGTTTGAGTCTGAGAATAAAACAGATAGGAAGAGAGAGTTGCAGTCTTCTTTAGCTTGTAAACACCATGTTCCTCTTGCCCATGGCCCACCACCATCCTCATTTAGCCATCTAGAATCTAGAAGGACTCTGCATCACACTCCACAAGAAGGCCTAGTCTCCATATATTGCTCACCAAAAGCAAATGGGGTCCAAGACCTAAGATATAAAGAACCTCTAATGTAAAGAATCCACCTATACCATCAAGGATGATCTGCATCTCGCCTACACCTCATACGAGGCAAAAGGCCTGTCAACAATGTCGACTTGACCTTGCATCAAACACAAACAGTCAATCCCTTCCTTGGAGGGTGTCATATGGCAAGAGGTGTCACTATCCTTAATCCACTCATGAACCTAATGGCATGACAGAAGAATCGTTGCCATATTCTCTAAGGAGATTGTCTTTCTAGCACTAAGAATCTCCATCTACAATTGCTAGAATTTGCTAATATGATCCTTCATGGATGGCGACTTGTTCAATTCCAAGGTCCACATCTACACCTCCAGAGAAACCCTCTTCATCGGAGTCATCTTGTTACATAGCTACCACAAGTGCAGCCATATTTTCCCGGCCCCACTCAAATACTTGATATGAGCAATGGCTGCTAGCACACAAGGGAGCAAGTACAAGTGAATGTGAGCATTCAACTTGTCCCAATGTGCCTAGTCTTTCTCCAACTGCACTTTCTCAAGTTGAGAAAGAGTGAAGGATTCTTGGACTACCAAAGAGTCAATGGATTCAACTACAAGCTCCACCAAATCATAACTCCAACATTGCCTCCATTATCACTTTCCAAATGTCATAGTTGTCACCATCGAGTTTTTGATCCTAGGGAAGACCCAATAGGACAAGGACCTTACAGTCCATGAGAGCCTAGGATTCCATGTCCACTTCAAAAGACATCCTATTTCCCCTCGAATAGACTTGCACGCGTTGGGTATGTTAGAGATTTGGTCATTCCCAGGATAGGCATAGGCTGTGTCAGGACAGTTTAGGGCAGATTTATGCAGTTTGGAGCAGGTTGGACAGGTTTTATGCAGTCACCAGCATTTCTTGTGCAGTATCGGGCAAAACAGGCAGGGTGGACAGGTGCCACATGGCATTCTGGCAGTGATCGCTGCATTTTCCAGTTTATTATTTTATTTTATTCATTTTTTATGCAGTTGGTCAGTTTTCAGCCTGATCGACCTGCTATATTTGATTATTTTATTCCTAGCTATTTATAGCTGGATTGCCCGGGGCATTCAAACTTCAGGTTCCTGCAAGTGAGAGAGCTCTCCGGCCCCAATAATACTTTGCTAGCCTGTTGTACATATTCTCCTTCAATATTCAGCATTCATACTCCGCAGTCTTCAGTGTTCTGCTCTCTCTCTCTCTCTCTCTCTCTCTCTCTCTCTCTCTCTCTCTCTCTCGTAAAAGGTAATTGTATTAATTACGAAAAAAGTACAAGATTACTTGATTACAAGATACATGAAGACAATCTAAGTCATCATGTGAAGAGGTTCTAAGTACTACAAGTTACAACGTCATGGCAAAGATGCAGAGGAAATTGCCCTATGCCAGGGACGTAAGTCCTCCCTAGAGAGCAAATCAGAATGCCGGAGAAGATCCAACTGCCAATACAAGAGGCCCTTAAGCCTCGCAATATGCCGCTGAATATTATAGGCGGAGTCAAAAAGAAAAGCATTCCGAATGGTCCAGTTATGCCAGCAGCCCCAATATCGAAGAAAATGATACACGAGCTTCATATGTGGCTGTGCAGGAGCGGGGTATTTGGGCTGCCCGAAAACCCAATCAAAGGGGCGCAGGGTGATACCAACCACTCCTTGCCAAACAGCCGACAAAAATAACCAGACTTTCTTTGCGATGGGGCAAGAAATAAATCGGTGGCGGGCGGATTCCACAGCAGTGGTGCAAAAGAAACAGTGGCCATTGGAGATTCATCGCTTGGAGAGAGCCGAAGCAAGCGGAAGACCACCAATCATCATTCTCCAAAGAAAAACTTTACATTTGAAGGGTGTCTTGTTCAACCAGCCTGCCATCACAGTTTCCCTCCACCATGACCGGGATTTACGTAATCCCCATAAAGCATTCGCTTTGGTGACGAGCCATTGACGATCTTTAATCAGAATATGATACACTTGGTTAGCAGAAGCTTTGCTTAAAGTCAGACGGCCTTGTAGGTCCCAATCCTGCCAGGGATGATCCGAAGCAAGCTCTCTCTCTCTCTCTCTCTCTCTCTCTCTCTCTCTCTCTCTCTCTCTCTCTCTCTCTCTCTCTCTCTCCGCGTTCGCCTCTTTCTTTCAGTCCGGTCATAGACTTCTCCATTCGTTGCACTCTGGCATGATATCAAAGCAGCATAGAAGGGCTGATTGATTGTGGGTAGATCTAAGAAGCAAGTTTCAGTACGACACCAAGGCTTATTTTCAACATTCAAGGGCAAGCAAGAGGGTTGCGCTTTGACACAAGTCTGAAGAGAGTGGAGATGCGTAAAAAAGAAAGAAAGTTTACTGTTTTTTTTTTTCAGGTTTTGCTATCAAAGGAGAAAGGCTGCATTTTCAGCCTTTTACAATAAGTTTTGTTTTTTAATCACCTCTAGCATCAATTAAGGTGTGTGAAGGAAGAGCAAAGTAAGCCCTAACATGCTGCCCTTTTGACATCACAAGGGGCTACCCTTTGTTTCATGCTACTTATTCATGAGCCATGTCATTCAAAATTGATGAGGAGTTCCATGTTTTGTTTTTGTTTTTTGAGCCGGGTGCCTAATCAGACTCAAAGGCGAAACCCTATACCACTAGCTTATGATTTTGCTACTTCCTTCAGGACCAAGGTCCTTGGAAGATTCCGCCCAGAAGGTGGAACATGGGTAGGCACCTAGCACCCTGATTCATGGGCCTAGGTAGTGTTGGACTCTCACCAGCTAAAACTGCCAATCCCGGCGGATTCCCTTAAAGGGATGCCATACCCCAAGGTTGGGCGTCGGCTCAAAGGTGGTGTCCCGTCCCACCCAAGCCAACACTGCCTCTCAACAGCATTCACTTGATTGGGCAAGGCAATGCCATCATTGGTACGAGTACGAGCTTGCACACAAGTTCGCAAAGGGAGGATGTCGTCATTTCTCTATCCATTTAAGGATAGGGATCACGCATATAATGCTCCCAAGTACCTCAGCATTGCCTCGCCGAGGAATGCTGCTACGAAGCAGTGCCCCGGGACCACATTCCTAGAGTGCAGACGAGTGCTCACCCAATTGGGAAAACACACCCCGCCAACCTCCCCAACAAGGAGTAGCATAGCTTCATCCTCTAAGGTACTCCCCCGGGACAAAAGGTCGCAAGCTTCACTTATAATACCCGAAATGTGCATGTTACGTCCACTAGTCAACGTGGGACACGTAAGCAGGATGTGTGCATAAGAGGTTCCTGCTTCATGGGAGCTACATAGGGGACAGGTTTGTCGACGAGAGTGATGATAGCTGTCTACGATCTTCACACCACTAAATCGTGCCAGGCACAAAAACCGCTCCTCTGCAACCCTGGCGTTCTCTTATAGATTGGTGCAAAAGAGATAGTTCCTTGAGCATTCGAACTTGTAATCATCATAGGAGGAGAGCCTCACACACTTGTGTTGTCGATCCCATTTCTTCCACACATGATATCTTACGGCGAGTAGAGGTGCTTCAAGGACATACTTTTCCAGCCAATGCTTGGTCCTGGATGACCAAGTCCATTTATGTACTCTCTTGGTAAACGACGGTGGTTTCACCAGCTCTCAAATCCACGTCTTAAGTCCCAGGTACTTCGCACAAGCACGCACACGTTGCCCGCCGCAAGACGCTGGAATGGGGGGATATTAAATTCCTTATACAAGGTAGCTGCCCCAACCGCAGTTGACTTAGCTCCCTTGCCCAAAATCCATTTCATCCCTGTGACGGCCATTGTCTCCAACGGCTAGAGGAGTGTCTGACGATGTCCACCCATGATCTCGGCTCCGCACGTAAGTATCGGGAGCACGCATGCCTTGAAGACATTGAGTCTAGTCCACATAGGGATCGAACGGAAAGAGAGGAAGACCTAATAGGCGTGAAGAATCTTACGACCTTTCTCAATCCTCTCCCAAATTATTATTTCGATTGAGAATTCACTACCCAAAAGTCAAGACAATGCCAAGGTAACTGTATTTCTCACAGACTTCGATCCGTTCGGTCCCTAAGTAAAGTGGCCGATCCCTCAGAGATTGCATGTTCCCACAGAATATCATGGCGTTGCATTTGGAAAGGCCGAAGCTCATTCCCCACTTGGTGGCCCACTCATTCAACCGATTTAATGCTACTTGTAGCTCCTCGATGGATTTTGCAAGCAAAGTTAGATCATCTACAAAAAGCAACCCCTGAATTTTCTCTCGAAGCCCGAGAACATTGACCCCGAATCTGTCACCCTCATTTATAATATCATTGATAAATATGTTGAATAGGGTGGGGAAACCGGCACACCCTTGGCGTAAGCCTTGCTTCACTGATATGGCTTTGAAAAGGATGTCTCCCACCCTCACCTTTATCTTAGAAGCTTGGTACAGACCCTCTATGAATCTTATACAACGTCCTTCCACTCCGCAAGCTCGCAGCTTGCAAAACAAGGCTTGATGTGGTACCGTGTCATATGCCTTTTTGAAGTTGATGAAGGCAACGAACATTGGTTTGCCCTCCACACACCGTCACTTCAATATCTCCTCGAGGCATGCGACTTGCCCATTACACTCCTCGTGTTCACGAAATTTGGCTTGTGCTTTGAGGAAGAACTTGCAATCCTCTAGGGCCTTATAGATCCTAGATACCACAATCGAAGTTAGCACTTTGAGAAATAGTGATATTAGAGATATGCTATGATAATTGTCGGAATTGGTAAGATCACACTTCTTCGAAATGGAGACCACGATGGATGACTCCAATACCTCCGGAATCTTGCCAGACTCGAAAATTGCATTCAATACCTTTAACATCGCTAGCCCATAAGGGGACTTTGGGATTTCCCTCTCTCCACGACATCCATCGTCCTTGTACGCAATCTTGAATACCTCTAGAGGGATGCTGTCTATGCCTGCAGCTTTGTGCCGTTTAAGTTTCCCGAGCACATGTCGGAATTTGTACCACACAATAGGAATGTCCAAGTCCTTAATGTGGGACCTTAGACGCAAGCCTGTATCCATATGCTTCCAGTGGTCAGCATTGTTACTTGTTCCTAGGGGGTCATCGTACACCTTAGAGTAATGGCTTTCCCATATCTTCATGTGTTCAAGGGGTTCCATCTACAATGTTCCAGCAGAGTCTTTGAGGGGTTGAGCTTTTTGCCCACCACAATTTCTGACTCCCACAATGCCTTTCTGGAGCTTCCACCATTTATAAGCCAACCTAGCTCGTTGTAAACCTTTCCCTTTGGCAATTGCACGAGAGAAGCTCTTGTTCTCACTATCAAGACAGGCTTGTTTGGCTCTTGATTCCCTGCTCCACATGGGAACAAGCCAAACAAGCCTGTCTTGATAGTGAGAACAAGAGCTTCTCTCGTGCAATTGCCAAAGGGAAAGGTTTACAACGAGCTAGGTTGGCTTATAAATGGTGGAAGCTCCAGAAAGGCATTGTGGGAGTCAGAAATTGTGGTGGGCAAAAAGCTCAACCCCTCAAAGACTCTGCTGGAACATTGTAGATGGAACCCCTTGAACACATGAAGATATGGGAAAGCCATTACTCTAAGGTGTACGATGACCCCCTAGGAACAAGTAACAATGCTGACCACTGGAAGCATATGGATACAGGCTTGCGTCTAAGGTCCCACATTAAGGACTTGGACATTCCTATTGTGTGGTACAAATTCCGACATGTGCTCGGGAAACTTAAACGGCACAAAGCTGCAGGCATAGACAGCATCCCTCTAGAGGTATTCAAGATTGCGTACAAGGACGATGGATGTCGTGGAGAGAGGGAAATCCCAAAGTCCCCTTATGGGCTAGCGATGTTAAAGGTATTGAATGCAATTTTCGAGTCTGGCAAGATTCCGGAGGTATTGGAGTCATCCATCGTGGTCTCCATTTCGAAGAAGTGTGATCTTACCAATTCCGACAATTATCATAGCATATCTCTAATATCACTATTTCTCAAAGTGCTAACTTCGATTGTGGTATCTAGGATCTATAAGGCCCTAGAGGATTGCAAGTTCTTCCTCAAAGCACAAGCCAAATTTCGTGAACACGAGGAGTGTAATGGGCAAGTCGCATGCCTCGAGGAGATATTGAAGTGACGGTAATTGGGAGTCGACTGGCAAAGCTCAAATGCTCGGCAATCCCGTGAGATTATGGTGACCAATCCTCTCTCGTTGGGATTATTCGAGCCCATGCACTAGAATGAGTCGTATCCATGTAGCCGCAATGGCCATCCGCCTTGGAAAATTCATGTCTCTTGCAGTCCAATCACACGCCAATGTTCTTCCCAAGCCAGCATATCCAATTCACCTTTCTTGGAGTGCACTGAGTTGATATTCAAACTTGCAAAGATGGGTCTTTTATCAAGGCCTTGGCTTGTCTGTGACGTGACCGCAACCTTGCGTTCTCTGAAAGAAATCGACAAGCGAGCTTGCCACCGGCAAAACGTACACTCCTCCTTAATACGAATCAAAATGCTCGAGGCTTATTCACGAGACTCGACTGTGATATCGAAACACACAAACCGATTTCATAAGCACCTGATTCAATCACACTTCTTAACCTTTCGATATAGATACGATCATAGCATACGTCTCAAGGCGCCCTACAAAGACCGCTCTGTGAGACTTCCAACCCCCCATATCACAACTTTCAGGTACATACGCAAGCTCGTCAACCTTAATGCTAGGGCCATGTCTCTGTCCCTCCCCATAAGGACAGTGTGGGTCTCATCACGAGGCGTCGAGGGTCCCATCATGGCAGAGGCTATTGTGTCACCGTTACCGACACTGGTTGTTCTGTGTACAACCGAGGCGTTACCGGTTGTTCTGTTACAAGGTCCCTCCCTGTTCCTCAAACTCCCATCGTGTCTAGTCACTTGGGAGCTTTGTCGAGTGACGATCAAGTTATACGTCGTTGTTCTCCTTCTATTCCCACAATAATACCCTTGATTGCGGGGTAATACGCCTGTCTCGTTTGGTAACGGGATAAAGATGGGACCCCATGGGTCCGCAATCCCTCCGTTCCAGGGGGTCGTTAGGGTAACGACGCTGGTCGGGTACTCAGAACTACCATTCCGATCTTGGTATGCCTGGGGATTAGGGTTTCCACCCTCTCCATTGCCCCGGTTCAAAGTCCCAGCTAGCACGACTATCTCAAGGGGGGTAGGAACACTTTCGTTCGGGGGGGGCACTGTGTCAAGCAATCCCACCCCTATGCCATTTGCCTCACCCGGCTCCAGGTTTTCTCTTTTTGGTTTAAGAATTGGTGAGTAGGCTATGTCCAATCCGTCACCCCGGAGCATTGTCACCTCTTAGGGGCTAGCACCCCTTCGCGGTCGGAAACGGGACCTCGTGTTCCTTGACACGTTGAATGCATACCGCCCTTGACTCCACCCTAGATCAAGCCATTCCGTCTCGGGTTTCAACAAAGCCACGAACCAGACCTTGAACTCATTACGAGAACCACCACCCACCCGCTCATGCATCCAAATCTGTACAGACACACAAGAAAAGTTCGAGTCCAGGCGGCAAGCGAGCAACACCCCTATGAAGCTGCTAGAGGGTTGAGGTCAAGTTCTCGCCCACACTTGCGCCTCGCAGATGCACGTGACCATGTGTGCTCAAGTCCATTTATCTCTAAATTTCATTTACCACTGAAATGGACTTGTGCATAGGCCGTTTGGGCCGCCCCTGTTGCAACCCAATCGCCTAGGGCGAGTGCTATGACGCACGTTGGGATCTCTGGGCATCAATCCACTCCTTGGGGATTAGCCTTGGTTTCCCCGAGATCCATCTTGTTTGTCACTCGTGGCAATTTTAGGGACCTTGAGACCAACCCCCTTCCTGGGGGTTAGCCTCGGTACCCCGTGGTCCTTGGGGTTGCCGTCCCCCCTCAAATTCCTTAACGGATCATGTCTATGCTTCAACCACCGTCTTTGTCTTATCACTCTTCACGGTCCAGAAGCAGTACTCAAGGCATCCCAATTTGTTCGTCCTAGTTGCCACATGTTGGTTGCATTCCACTTGTTGGGTATCATACTCTCCCCCAAGGAGACCCAATCAAATTTCATGGTGCACCAATGTGGCAGGGTTCCACTCGGCTGCATCTTGTCGTCCTGCCCGGGACATTCTCACGGGTCCTCCCGTCCCGTTATGGGTCTTCTAGCCCTTGGGCTTCAGGGCTGCAATTCTGCGTCCCTCCCTTTGATTATTCACAATATACGCTCCCTCCGTATCATGACAAGTTGCACATATTTTCCCTTTTACCAATAAGTAATTGATATGCTGGGATCCATTCAATTGCTCCCAATCTTTCCACACAAGTTCCTCTCTTGGCGTATCTCCATTTTCTTGTTGGTATCATTGAGAAGGTGAAGGTCCTGCATACACTTGGGCCATCCAAGTTAGTTGCACAACTCCTTCACTTGGCGTGTCTCATCGCTCCTTGGACTTTTTGGTTTCCATGACAAGATACCCCCGTAGAGGCATCCCAAGTCACTTGGACTTGTCTTTGAAGTGCCCCATCTTGGGGTAGTCAAAAGCCTTAACATCTCCAGCATCAACTCCTCCAACCCCCAATGATCTTGGGGTACTCGGAGTTAGCCTAAGTTTCCCTTGGAGATGGAAAAAATCTTGCCAATTTTCACATTTTTGAGTAAAATACGCACAAATGTTCACAATACACTCCTCTGCGGCAAGTGTACACGAGTACCAGACGCATCACCGCATACTCCCTTGCAATAGGACATGGTGTGGGCATCAAACATGTCACCACACACACTACCCCATTTCTTGAAGAGGTGCATCATGGCACCGTCATATTTTGAACCCACCTCGTGGTTACACGAGTTGAGACCAAGTTCAGGAGGAAGAGCAACCTAATGGCTCGCTAGACTCTTTCGCGTGGCAAGAGAGTTCCCTTGCGCGATTGGCATTAGGGCGTGAGATCTTGGCTACACAACACCACCTGCTTCCTCGCGCACCTCAAAAGTGACCGGATGGAGTCACTGTCGTCATTCAAGCTCGTCACTTGTCTCCCAAAGGAGTGTCTCTAATGGTGGCCCTTTAGTTTGGGCTTTTGACACTGTCCTGCAGCCATAACATCCCCAACATCAACTCCTCAAGCCCCCAACGATTTAATTGACCCATTGTGGTACTCGGAGTTAGCCTAAGTTTCCCTTGGAGAAGACTTTGCCATTTTTTACATTTCTGAGTAAAATACGCACGATATTCACAGTACACCCCTCTGCGGCAAGTGTACACGCATATCAAATGCATCACCGCATACTCCCTTGCAATAGGGCAAGTGTAGGCATCAGACATGTCACCACACGCGCTACCCCATTTCTTGAATAAGTGCATCATGGCACCGCCGTATTTTGAACCCACCTCGTGGTTACACAAGTTGAGACCAAGTTCAAAGGAAAGAGCGATTTCATGGCTCACCGGACTCTTTCGTGCAGCAAGAGAGTTCCCTTGCGCGACTGGTATTAGGGCGTGAGATCTTGGCTACATGACACCACCTGCTTCCTCACTCGCCTCAAAAGTGACCGGGTGGAGTCTCCGTCGTCCTTCAAGCTCGTCGCTTGTCTCCCCGAGGGAGTGTCTCAAGTGGTGGCTCTTTAGTTTGGGCTTGTGAGGCCCATAAGCCGGGTGGCCACGACAAGGCAAGCCACCATGCACCCGGACGAGTTCGATGCAATTATGGACCAAAAGGTCCCCATGTTATCACCTCTTCCACACAATCAAAAGCAAGATGGAGAGAACTACAACATCTGGAGGGTGATGATGCTTGTCATCTTGGAGTCTTTATGATTTGGCAAAGCTCGTGATAAAGGCCATTGACCGTCCATCGGCCCCAAATCTTTCCAAACTTTCTTCTTTGAAGAAAGCACAATCATTGAAGGTACAAGCCCACTGGGACAAGTTGAATGACTCCATTCGTTCTTTCTTATTTCTTTCATGTACTCCAATTGTGATGGCCCATATGGAGCATATTACCAATGCTCACAAGATATGGCTCGAAATAGATCAGCTCTGTAACTAGATGATTGTCATGAAGAGGGTCTCTCTGGAGGTGCAGATACAGACTTTGAATCCAAGAAAGTCCCCTTCCATGCAGGAGCATGTGAACAAGCTTCAACAAGTACAGATACAAGTGCAAAATGCTAGCAAGTCAATATCCTTCGAGGATATGGCAATTACTTTGCTATCGCAGCTGCCTCTCCATTTAGTGCATTCTATTCCACCTTGATTTCTTTAAGGATGGAATCCCTTAAATGGAAGGAGTTGGTTCCTATGGTCTTGGACCAAGAGGAACAACTAAAGGATACAAATTCACAAAAATCTGAGACTCTTACACATCAAGCTTCCCAAAAGAAGGGGAAGCAAAAGCGAAAGGAATATATTGCATCAAGGTAAACAATATAGAGATGTAATTTGCCCTTGGAGCTTGCTTCTACAAATTTATGCAGCTGGATGTGGACAGAATTGCTCAAGGGAAGTCTTTACTTTATGTTGATTATTGATGGTTACAATAGGATGACATGGGCATATTTTCTAGCACTAAAATCTAAAGCTTTCTCACATTTTAAGGATTGGCTCATCTTCAAGGAAAACCATTCAGGCATGCAACTTAAGACAACGAGATCCAAAAAAGGTGGAGAGTTTATCTCCAATGAATTTGCTCATTTTTGTATAGATCAACGAATTTATCAAGACTATGCTAACACAAACAATCCTCAAGAGAATGGCATTTTGGAGCAAAAGAATAGGAATGTGAGCAAGATGGCTTGAACTATGATGGAGCATCGGCAAACGCCTCAATGTCTTTGGGCCAAAGCAATGGCTACTGCAAATCATATTCTAAATCGGTCACCTACATCTACCGTTACAAGTACGACTCCTTTTAAGGCATATTTTGGACTAAAGCCGGATGTTTCTTGTTTCAAGGTGTTTGGATGTGATGCCTATACCTATGTTCACATTCCAAAGAAACAAACGGATAAATTTAAGCCGGCTTCCAAGAAATAGATATTTGTTAGCCACAGCTCAATCACAAGGATAGAACTTAGAAGATATATGATGCTATCTCACAAGATATCTACAAGAGTCAAGATGTGTGGTTCATAGAGTTTCTAGTTTCAAAGTGGGTGAGGAGCACCCTATTCTTGTAGATCCAGGTGAGGACACCTGAGCTAGTTCCAATGGAGCTTACGCCTCTTGAGCCTCCCTCTATAGATTAGGAGATTGCTTCTCTGCCAACTTCCCTACCAATGGGTGTTCCAAAGACTTCGGTAAAAGCGAAGTGGCAAGGGGAGTATCAACCTCCTCGTTGGGCTCATGAGACACTCCGTGATGCACAAATTGAGGGACTTCCTAAGAAGCAATAGCCACAAGATAGCCTACAGAGATCTTGAAGGAGACAAGCGCATTCCATTGAGCTTGTTCATTTTATGGTTCGATGACCCATACCATGCAAGATAGGGAGCCGATGTCAGCAAAGAAAGCATTATAGTTTGATCATTGGCAAAAGGCCATGGAGCAAGAGTTGAAGTCTATTGAACGGAATGACATTTCAACATTAGCACAAGGATTTTGGCTTGCCATCAAGTGCCTTAGGTCCACCAAAACACAGAATAGGGTGGATAACAAACTCCCAAAGATCAAAGGTGTCTAGAATATACTCCATCTTACAAGACCAGAGTAAATAATTTGATCTATCCAACCGGTCTTCTTAGGGCAAAGAAAGGAGAATGGACACCTGCATTGATGGAACCATCATATGTATCCTAGGGCCAGCAGGATGGGACCTATGGGAGACTAGCACTAGAGGGTCCCCATTCAAAACGGGGTTGGGACCTTTGATCTTCCCAACGATCACGCCACCTCTCAGAGAGAGTACGAATAGACTCCTCATCTGAGCCATCAAAGCCTTGGAACTAGTACTTTTCCATGTTTCTAAACCTGCAAACACACTAAAGCTGTCACGTTTGGCTGAAGAAGAACCCAAACACAGAGAATAAGCAACTATACTTGCAAGGAAATAGTTGTACATGTCCCACCTTTGTCGAAAGCACCTATAAAATGCAAAAAAAACTGTGTTTTCTGCAGCAAACAGCAGGCTGAAAATTTGCCTTTTCAACAATAGGATGGTCTTCTTGGAAGAAAACCTCTATGCCCTCGCCTAGGCAATGATACCATGTGAGAGTGCACAATGGAAGAAGAACACAAACATGGAGAGAAAAGGAGAAGAGAAAAGACAGCAAGAGGGAAGAGAAATTTGAAATGAATATTGAATACAATGGAGGATCCCTGCACACAACCCAAAGCATCAATGAGAGCACCGGATTAGGCTAGAAAATGATGACAGCACTAGTGACGGTGATGAAGACAATGACGGTGACAAGGACAAAGACAAAAACAAAGACAGAGTATGCAGCCAGCAGCCCTCACAAATGCCGAAGAAGAATGGCCAAGTCAAAGTGTGCACCTGCAAGAGGAAGAAGAGAATAATCTGCCCGAAAGTGGTCACTAGCTATATATAGCCAAAGAGAGTCAAAATTGGCTGACAAGCAGCCTCGGGCTCTCAAATGCAGTCAGCCTTAGAAACAAGTCCACAGAGGAAAGATGACTTCAAACACTTCTACACCGCTTCAGTCTCTAGAACTCTCCATGCAAAGACCCGAGCAAGAGTGGGCCTCATAGCTTGCTTCGTAAGGATCTGATACAAGAGGAGAGACATCGGACTGTTAGAGATCACAGCCAGGCAGGCAGGCAGGACCAGTCGGACAGTGTGCAGTCGGACTGCACAGTCGGACTGCCACATGGCAGTCCGACCTGTGCAGGCAGTCGGCTGCATTTAATGCAGACGACAGGGTATTTCTGGCGCCCTATTTTTTGGCAAATTCTGGCTATAAATAGCCGACATCTTCAGCAGTCTCCTACACTTCTCTGCTCGCAGATTACAGACCGGTGACACGCGCAGATTCCGTCTCTGTTTGCAGATTTCAAACAGGAGACAGTGCA
Source organism: Lygodium microphyllum (assembly GCF_053477565.2). NCBI lineage: Eukaryota > Viridiplantae > Streptophyta > Polypodiopsida > Schizaeales > Lygodiaceae > Lygodium > Lygodium microphyllum. The sequence goes on along the minus strand of NC_141147.1, from coordinate 129,691,896 downwards.
GACTGCAGCGGACTTCGAGGTGAACAGCAGGTTGCATCGTCGAGGTGGAGACACGCAGTCCAGCGCACTGCGCCCGTGTATATATCTGCATATCTTTGTATTCAGCACACTTTATACAGCAGATCTTCATCTTCCACTCTCTTTCTCTCTCTTCTCTCTCTACGTTCTCTCTCTCTCAGTCCTATGCTTCCGCATCGCTGCACTCTGACATGGTATCAGAGCAGTGTTAGAGGGCTGACTGAGCGCAGAAACAACCTGAAGAGGAGTTTCCATCGCGACACAAATTTGCGTTTTTTGTGTTTGAGGGCAGACAGGAGGGCTGCGCCTTGAAACAAGGCTGAAGCAAGTGTGGGCGCACAGGAAAGGAGTCCAGGTGGTGGATTTGCTGCTGTTTACTGCTGTTTGACGCAGAGGAAGTTTGAGTTTTCAGCCTACAAGTGCAGGTTTTGCTTTTTCATCGCCTCCGGCGGGTGAAGAAGGTTCAGGACGCGGACGAGCCTTAGCAAGCTGAGTTTTCACAGTCAGAGGGGGCTGCTTTTGCGTTTGTGAAGGCATTACAGGTGAAGATGTCTACAGAGATTGACTTGGAGTTCCAGTCGATTATGGACCGGAAGGTGCCTGTCTTACCGGCTCTTCCTGCAGATCAGAAGCTCGACAACGACAGCTACCGCATTTGGCGCGTCATGATGTTGGCCATCCTTGAGTCCTATGATTTGGCGGAGCTGGTACAGGAGGAGATCGACCGGCCCTCGGTAAGAGATGAGTCCAAACTCTCTTCCAATGCTCGTGCGGAATTGGCCAAGGCTCAGTCTCATTGGGACAAACTGAATGCCAGGATTCGTTCCTTTCTCTTTCTATCATGTACTACAGCCGTGATCGCTCACATCGAGCGCTTGACGGTGGCTCGAGAGATATGGCTGGAGCTTGATCAAATGTACAATCGGATGACCCTTATGAAGCGGGTTTCTTTGGAGGTACAGTTGCGGACCTTGTCCGTAAACAAGTCTTCTTCGCTGCGGGAGCACATTAACAAGCTAAGGCAGCTTCAGATGCAGGTTCAGAATGCGGGAAAGCCGATTTCCTCCGAAGACATGGCGATCACACTATTGTCCCAGTTGCCGTCACGATTCGGTACATTTTACTCTGCCCTTATTGCTTCGGGGCGAGAGTCTACTCTTCGGTGGGAAGAGTTGGTTCCTATGGTCTTGGACCAAGAGGAACAGTTAAAGGGACAGAATGCTTCCAAGTCGGAGGCGCTGACAGGTCAAGCCTCTCAGAAGAAAGGGAAGGACCAAAAGAAGAAGAAGGGGGATAACAAGTCCAAGAAGGACAAGGACAAGGACAAGGACAAAGACTCCACATGCCATATTTGTGGAAAGACTGGCCATTGGAAGAAGGATTGCCCTGACAAAGACAAGAAGGACACCAACAAGAAGGACACTAAGGATTCTGGAGCGGTGGCTGCACCCTCATCAACTGCATTTCTTCATCTAGCTGTCATTGAGGACGCTTCACCGAATGCTTCTGATGCTGCGATGACGGCCCCCCAAGCTCGAGAGTGGATCGTTGATAGTGGTGCCTCCCGGCACATGACTCCTTCGTCAGATGGTGTTGCCCAGTTGCGACCCTCGCGTGGGCAGATTCTCGTTGGAGACAGCTCTTCAGTATCTATTGCAGGTCGGGGTAAGATGCAGCTTATTCCAGATAGACGAGGTGGTACCCATACCTCAAAGGTTTTGCATGTACCAGGCTTAGGGTACCATCTCCTGTCAGTTCATAAGATTTGCTCCCTTGGCCTTTTGGTGGAGTTTGACAATACTACGGTGCGAGTCCTTGATCGTGGATCGAGGAAGGTTCTATCATCCGGATATGAGGAGAACGGCATTTATAAGTTGAAGTCTTCCACCGCCCTCTCTACTCTTTTTCTTACCTCTCAGTCACAGTCAGAGTTATGACATGCTCGGTTTGGTCACCTGAACTATGATCATCTTCGAAGGGCGTCACGTGGACAGCTTGTTCGAGGGTTGTCGGATATAGTGGTGAGCCAGCAACCATGTGTCTCCTGCATACGGGGGAAGCAGCATAGGGATGCCATTCCCCACACAGCTTCGCGGTGGTCTACTTCACCGATGGAGCTTGTATCTACGGATCTATGTGGCCCTATGAGGAATGAGTCCTTACGTGGGAGCTCGTACTTCATGTTGATCGTGGATGACTACAGCAGGATGACATGGGCCTACTTTTTGGCATTAAAGTCAAAAGCTTTCTCACACTTCAAGGATTGGCTTCTCTTTGAGGAGAACCGATCGGGCCGGAAGTTGAAGACCTTGCGATCCGACAAGGGCGGTGAATTTGTTTCTAATGAGTTTGCTCGGTTTTGTGTAGATAAAGGAATTCACCAGGAGTTTGCCAATACCAACACTCCTCAAGAAAATGACATTCTTGAGCGGAAGAACCGCACTGTAATCGAGATGGCGCGCACCATGATGGAGCACCGACAGACCCCTCAGGTTCTGAGGGCCAAGGCTGTGGCTACTGCAGTCCACATCCTTAATCGATCCCCTACTTCGGCCGTGGAAGGGATGACCCCGTTTGAGGCTTACTTTGGGACAAAGCCAGATGTTTCTTAATTCAGGGTCTTTGGGTGTGATGCCTATGTTCACATTCCCAAGGCTCACCGTGATAAATTTGAAGCACCTTCCCGAAGACAGGTATTTGTTGGCTACAGCTCCCAGTCCCAAGGCTATCGATTGTATGATCCCGTCAAGCGGGATGTGTACACTAGCCGCGATGTGCGGTTTGTGGAGGTTCCGGCTATCTCAACGGGTGAGGAGCATCCCGTTCTTGGAGATCCAGGGGAGAGTTGGGCTCCTTCTACAGTTCCATTGGAGCTCGTGCCTTTTGATTATGATTCTGTTTCTGACACAGAGTCTACTGTTCCACCGGTCACCCCTGAGGAGTTACCACCGGTGGATATTCCAGAGTCTTCTCCTGATGGAGAGAGATGAGGGGAGGTTCGGCCTCCGTGATTCAGGGATCGAGGGGGTTCCTGAGAAGTGGGGACTACAGGATGGTCCGCGGCGGTCACGGCGGCACCAGGCACATTCTGCGGAGCTTGTTTGCTCTAACTATTGTTTGATGACCCGTGTTATGCAGGATCGAGAGCCCACCTCCGAGAAGGTGATTGGCGTCAAGTGGGTCTTCAAGACCAAATACCTTAGCGACGGTTCTTTGGATAAGCACAAGGCTCGCCTTGTTGCTAAAGGTTTTGCACAGCGCCCAGGGATTGACTGTCATGATACTTTTGCCCCCACAGCTCGTATGGCAACCATTAGAGCTGTTCTTGCCTTGGCTGGCCATAGGAGATGGCCTGTTTACCAGTTGGATGTGAAGTCGGCCTTCCTCAATGGTGATTTGAAGGAGGAGATCTATGTTGAGCAACCTCCTGGTTGTGGATCTTCAAATGGGAAAGTCTACAGGTTGAAGAAGGCCTTGTATGGCCTCAAGCAGGCTCCGTGCGCATGGAATGAGAAGATTGATTCGTTCCTCCAGTTTCAGTTGGGATATCGGCGTTCCAAGGCCGATCCGCAGTTTTATGTTCACACTTCCGAGGATGGTTGTGTGCTTTTTGTATTATATGTTGTGTCAGAGTGCAGCGATGCGGAAGTGTAGGACTGAGAGAGAGAGAACGCAGAGAGAAGAGAGAGAAAGAGACAGTGGAAGATGAAGATCTGCTGTATAAAGTGTGCTGAATACAAAGATATGCAGATATATACACGGGCGCAGTGCGCTGGACTGCGTGTCTCCACCTCGACGATGCAACCTGCTGTTCACCTCAAAGTCCGCTGCAGTCTGCACTGTCTCCTGTCTGAAATCTGCGAACAGAGACGGAATCTGCGCGTGTCACCGGTCTGTAATCTGTGAGCAGAGAAGTGTAGGAGACTGCTGAAGATGTCGGCTATTTATAGCCAGAATCTGCCAAAAAATAGGGCGCCAGAAATACCCTGTCGGCAGCCGACTGCCTGCACAGGTCGGACTGCCACGTGGCAGTCCGACTGTGCAGTCCGACTGCACACTGTCTGACTGGTCCTGCCTGACCTGCCTGCCTGCTGGCTGTGATCTCTAACAGGATCTGATACAAGAGGAGAGACATCGGACTACCATGAGGTCCATAGACCGTATGAGATTACACGAGCTGAGTACGATCTTATCCTTATGCATCAGGTTCAACAACTACTAGAAGGTAGACCTTTGTTATCCCCTTTAGATGCAATGCACAAATCTACTAATTCTGTAGGAAGAATGGATACTCTGTGGGACAAGCCATTCCATTGGAGATACTAGCACAGAGTACAAGCCTCTACTTTCTACCCCTTTTTCAAGTCCCTACTTCTTTGCAAGACTTTGGTGATACTCAAAAGGGAGAAGGAATTGTTCAATCAATCCACACTAGTATAAGTTCCGAAGAGAACCAACATCATTATGTAAATGCAAGAAGTGGTGCTTATAAGAAACAATCTGTAAATCCTTCTATAACTTTTCCTTCTGCTCTTCCTTCAATTTTTACTTCTCAAGGTCAATTCAAAGTAGGTGAAACATCTCATTTCTCATTTCCATCTTCATCCACGTTTCAATTTCAAAGGTTAATTTCAAATAATCAATTTAATGAATCCACTCACATATCATCACCTCAATTAAATTTCCCACCCATCACACCCACTTTTTCCACTACATTATCATTCACATTTTCTATGCATACAACACACTAGAGGGTTCTTCAAATATATAAACATATCCTTTAGAACCTTTTCATTTCCAAGTGATGCAGATGCACCAATGGGGGAGGCTCAACCTCTACCTTACATGCTTTCCGGCTTTAGTGTGGGATACCCTCCCAAGCTTTCCTAAGTATGGATCAATTAGTACCACATTTTGCCAGATGGCTTTACCTAATAGACCAAGACATGTTATGTTCTAGTGCCTCGAGCAAGGCTATTGAGTCCCAGTGCCTCCTCACACAGCGCCTTTTGGACCATCACAACCTATTCCTACCTACCCATCTCCCTCTCTTTACTATCCACCTTATCCCACTTACCCAACACCTCATAGTTCTTCCTCCTTGTCAATCAAGCATGCATTCACTCACAAGACTCGTTTTAATGGGTCTAACTACACTACTTGGTCAAACCTAATGAGGCTTGTCCTAGACTCTCAAAACTTGTAGGACATTGTACAAGAGCTCAAACCCCAAGCAAACCCTCATCTTGTTCCATATGGGGTTGTCCATTCTTGGAAAGCTAGAAATGCATCTACCATTGTTGAGTTGATGCAAGGATTACTCCCAGTGTTTCATTCACAATTATAGCACTTTAACCTTGCATTTGAGCAGTGAGAACACTTGACACACCGCTACGTGGCTCGGGATAGAACCCCTCCTATAAATCTTGACCATGAGCTCCAAGAGTTTAGAATCACAAACCACAATGTCCTCTAGGTCAAGCTGGCTGAATATTGACACTTAGTCACCGAGTTCTTCACCACAGGGACTTCTAAGTCCCTTGATCACCGAGTCACATTGTTCTTGAACAAGCTACCAACGAAATACTTCAATTTCATTCAGCAAGTGATTTCACAGCCAAGTATGGCAATGTCCTATGATTTTGAGTGTCACTACTGCGTTACACTCAGTTGTTCAATCAATTCCATTGCACATTCTCCTTAGAGGGGGCTCCTACCACCACCTCTTAAGAGGGAGTAGCAAGGGCAAGGGCAAGGCAAGAAGATATAAAACCAAAAACAAAACCGATCAAGTGAATCACAAGGAAACACCCAATCTACTCTCAAATCCAGGTGGCAAAATGTACCTTTAAAAAATAGGTATTGCCAATATTGTCCAAAGGCTAGCCGTTTTGACAAGGAGTGTCGATCAAAGGTAAGAGGCACCCAACCAAAATCCAAGACTCAAACCCTCACCCTCAACCAGGTAACCCCTAGCAAGGGAGGCAAGGTGGTGGCAACCAAAATCAAGAGCAACGAACAACCCAAATCCACATTACCATCAGCCAGTCATCACAACCAATTTCCTTCTCAACTCCAAATACTAGAGCCACCCATCACATGACCCCCATCCAAGACATTTTTGTTTCCTGGACCCTTATAAGTTATAGTCGAGAATATCCAATATGAAAACCACTCTTCGTCAAGATCCATGGTCTACATCGTGTTACATTTGATGCTAATGAGGGCCAAGATCTTGCTTCACTAGACAATGTGTATATGTCCCCAAGCTTGGGGTGGACCTCTTATCTATTCGGTAGCTTTGCCAATTGGGGCGAGCAATCTTCTTTACTACGACCACAATCTTACAGCCTAGTGGCCTCTATATGATGACTCCATTCCTTGCCGCCAAGCCAACTATCAAGAACTCTAGGTTCCACCATTCATGGGCTTTATCCACCACATGGGAACCTACAAAAAATGAGTATCTCTAGTATTTATGCTTTGGACATCTTGGGTATGACTCTTTGCAAGTTCTCATGCCATTAGGTGGTTGAGGGCCTTCCACGCTTTAAACTATATAAGAATGTCTATAGAGCCTGTCAGCTTGGGAAGTAACATTGCATGCCATTCCGCCAACAAACCACACATAGAGCTAAGAAACCCCTTGATCTTTATGAGCTAACATCCACTAATGCCCTTAATGGCATGTTGTACGATGACTATTCTAGATATATATGTGAGTGTATTTCTAAAGTGCAAATCCAATGCCTTCACATACTTCTCTACATGGATGCGTCTTGTACAAAGTCAAACTAGTAATCATATCAAAACCATAAAGAGTGATAACGGTGGTAAGCTTTTGTCCCATGAGTTTTTTGAGTTCTTACATGAGCACAACATCTCTCATTAGCTCACCTCTACCAACTCCCCCTCTCAAAATGGAGTCATAGAGTGTAGAAACCGGACAATGATAAATATGATATACTCTATGCTGTCCGCAGCAAAGCTCCCTGCACATCTATAGACTAAGGCTATTAACACATCACTGTACATCCTCCACTGATATTTGATTGTATGTCCCTCAAAAAAACCCCTTCAAGGCATTATTTGACACTCAACCTCTCATCTCCCACTTCAAAGTCTTTGGAGTGTCTGTGCCTACATGCACACTCCTAATAATAAGATAGGAAAGCTCAATCCCCGAGCTAATTGAGCTAATCTCTCGTTTTTTTGTACATTGCTCCTCCAAGGCCATAGCCTATTGCTTGTTCAATCCTTGAACAAGGTGATTAGCCGAAGAGCCCACTATATTGGCCTTAAAGCTGATTCCTTAGCCTACTTCATCAAAGATGGTGTCATCTGATTTGCATGTCTAAGCTCGATCTACTATCCACTTTTGACCCACCTATAGAGTCTTCCGTATCCAAGCCTCCTAGAAACCTATGACCTTACCAATACCAGCAAACCATGTGAGATCCACGGATACTTCCACGAAATTCCATCCCAAAGGGCTTGAGAGGATCTGACCAACTTGCACCTACATCCATGTTTGCATCTATTTTTATGGCAAATTACATAACCCATTCTAAGCTAGAGAGTTGGCAAGAGACTCTAAAGCATCCCCGCCATGGAAAAGGAGCTTGAGAGCATCAATTGAAACAAAACTGAACCTCGGTGGATCATCTAGGCCACAAGAAGGCATTGGAACTAAGTGGATCTTTAGGACTAAAATGAAAGCTATTGAAACATTGGATGAATACAAGGCTCACTTTATAATGCAAGGTTTTCAACAAAAGCATGGCATTGATTATGAGAAAACCTTCACACCCATAACAAAGTTGTCATCAATCCACCTTTTAGTCACACTAGTTGTACACTAAGGTTGGCACATCTATCAAATGGACATCAAAAGCGCCTTTTTGAATGGCTATCTAGAGGAGGAAGTTTATGTGGAGGAGCCTCCCAGATTTTCTCTTGTGGACCATAAAGATATGGACTTTCATTTACAAAAAGCCTTTACAGACTGAAGCAAGCACTACAATCTTGGTTCTATAAGATGGACGCGTTCCTTTGAACTCATGGCTTCTATTCTACCACTTATGACTTAAACTTATACATATGATCTAAAGGGAGTAAGCTATAGCTTAATGGTATGTTGATTACTTACTCCATAACAAGCTCAAATTCTACTATTGTTGTAGATGTTAAGACCCAACTTAGTTCTACACTTGAGATGACTAACCTCTATCAAATGTCCTATTTTTTGGGGATGGAGATAGCTAGATCTAGGGCTTCCATTTTTGTCTCTCAGCAGAAGTATATACTTCAGATAGCTAAACAATTTTACACTAATCAAACACAAACTATCGCCATGTTTGTAGATCTCAATATCAAACTAACAAAGGATTCCCATGGTAAACCCTTCGATGAGCACACACATAGATCTACCGTAGGAAACTACTCTTATCATCATACTCAATATCCTTGATTAGTTAGCATTTCAATGCATTTAAAATATCACATTGGACTACTTGTTTGCATGTATCAAGATATGTTCGATACCTATTCTTATGGACTCACTTATGGTCACGGTTTAGATTTGCAAAGTTTTCACTAGGTAAGAGATCCGATCACCCTACATTCCCAAGGTGGCTATATCTACTCTTTAGGCACTGCTCCCAAAGTAAAAACCCTAAAACGGGAAGTGGTTCAAGAGAGTTCAATGGAAACCCTAAAACGGGAAGCGGTTCGAGAGACTTCAGTGGAAACCCTAATTTTTGGGGCACCCTTCCACATCTATAAATAGATAAGTTGCCCCCATTCAGTCTTATTCCGTTTGTGCACGTTTCTCACTCCACGTGCAGATTTCAGCCATCAGCATCCTCCCACGTGGCTATCCAACCCTCGAGGCTGCTGCCACTCCATCTGTGTTTGCTCCTGTTGTCGGCGCCTTCATCCATGCTGACGTCAGCTGTTGGTGACATCATCATCTGTTGCGATCTGATCATCCAGTCATCGCCAAACACATCAGACATTGTTTCAGCCTGCTGTTTTCAGCAGATTGTGCACACTTTCCAACCTCTGATCGGTGGTACACTGCTGCGTTTACCACTTTCCAACCTCCAAACTACTGCATTTTGGTGACCAGCCTGCTGCCATTCACTATTCAGCACTCCTACACTTCGACTGGTGGTCACAGACTTGGGATGCGTCTCCGGTGGACATCACACTCCGACATTGCTCTACCCTTGAGCACATTGTACACTCTTACACTCATTAACAGCATTCATTCACTTCAAAGTTGTGTTCTCTCTCTCCCTTCTTCTGTTTGTGTTTGAGTTTTGAGTTTTGCGTTTAGGGTTTGAGTTTTGCCCTCTATGTCTGTGTTTGTCTCTTTGTGTTTCTGTCGTGGTCGTACACTCTGTGTGTCCTCAGTGCAAACCCTAGCAGTTTTTTTCACACCCATTTCATAATCAAGCCAAATGCAAGAGACAATAGCTGCTTCCACTACTAAGGCAAAGTATCAAGCACTCTTCCATGGCACCACAGAGAATGTATACTTGAGGAGCTTGCTGGTGGCATTTCATTTTCCATGTGCAAGCCCGATCATCATGTTATGTGACAACCAAAGTGCTATCATACTAGCTAATAGCACCATCATTAAATCCGTCGACAAGGCACGTTGACATGCATTATCACTTCACCAAAGAACATGTTGAGCTAGGCACCATCCGATTAGAGTTTGTGCCATTGTCAAATAATTTTGCAAATATCCTAACCAAGCTGGTCAACCGACGGATTCAACAGTATCTTCTACCACAAATTAGCATGGTGCTTCCTCTCCTACTTCAACTTGATAGCAAGAGGGGGTTCCCTCTGGCTTTGTCTTCTACTTTTGAGAGGGGACAGTCTTATTCTCTTGGTGGTGGCAAGATTTTGATTCTAGGTTGCTTCATTGACATTATTATTTTTTTGCATTGTTGTAGCATCCTCTGCATCAACAAGATAAACTATGACTGTAAAGGTGCTCTTGGGTAAGTGAACAAGAGGATACTATCCAAGTGACACCATTGCATAGCATTTTGCATGAGCGTGATATTTTGCATTGCCTTTTGCATTATCCCATGCATTGGCATTCTATTCTTATAAGCATGCATCTATGCGCATTTATCTCTTCTCTATAAAATAGCGGTCAACTCTGGATCCACCATATTCCATAGCCTTCTATCTCCCTTGCTTTTCTCCCCACATATTCACCATAGCATCCTTCATCATCGACACCCACAGGTGGTCAAGATAGCTTGTCCATTTTATGATATGTTGGTCTAACCCTACATTTTATTCTCCTCTAAGGATACAAATTACTCAATAGGATAAAAACCATGATTTAAAATACTTCCAAAAAAAAAAGTTCAATGTGGTTCTATCCGCCTTTGCAAGACTTGGTAGACCACTATATGGCCGATGAGCACCCTTTGTCCGATGCCTTGGTCTCTCTAGGGTGATCACTTGGTTCCCTTGGTAAGATAACCATCGCCTCTACAGTCTTGATAGGTCACTAGGCAGTCAATGAGCTTCCTTTGCCCAATGTCCTAGCTACATTGACTTTGGGCCTAAGAGGGGGAGTTGAGCTTAAAAATCCACTCCTCTTGTTGCTACAATTTGCAGCTTGCTAGAGTAGAGTGTTGAAGAATGGCTGAATACATTTGAATCCAAGTACTCACTACATGTGATTTGATGTACGACTCCTACCATAGAACCGCTCCATCTTGAAGTTTACTAAACATGAAAAATCTTGAATCCCTCCATATGCCACACCAATATAAGACACTATTCGCCTCCTTTACCCAAGTGTAGACAAGCTTCCCGTCTTGCTTGCCATTGAACTTCACAATGATTATTTTCTTTGCCATTGTTGCTTTTTCCTTCTCGACAAGAGAGATGGAAAGACAAGAATAGGCATAGAAGGTGGACCAAGACACTCAAGGCGGTCCAAGGCACACCATGGAGAAAGATTGAAGTATTTAAAACGTAAGGAGTAGGTTAGTGCTCCCATCCAACATGTTTTGATTTTCCATGTGAACTTCATGGTAGGGATAGTTGAACTTTGCTAGCCCTCTTATTGCTAGCTCATGGGGTGTTGCACCACAAGCCGCCATACTAAACTCTTCATTTACTAAATTTGGAATTGGTAACCGCTCCAACCGTTGCTCCATATCACCCCATATCGACAACCCCTCCTCAAAGCCAAGAAACCATCAAACAAGAAGTCATCTCTCTTTCAAGAACAGTGAGCTCTTGGCAAAGTAATACCACTCCAAGTGCATCGTCTTTGCTGCCCTCGTGCTTCCCCCACTTGCATCACAAGGTTCATGTACAAAGCATCCATGGTCAAAAAAAGAAAACCCCTATAACCTGCTATAGAGAAGAAGCAAAAATTTTGACATCATTTGAATCACTTGCCCTTTGCCTATTGTAGAGAGTTGGCTTTAATACCAACTATAAGAACTTCTATTGCACAACTCAAGAAGATGAGAGAATCCGAGAAGGCAAAAGAAATTGACAAATCCATATTACAGCAGTTAATGAAGATTTGTATAAGTATCAACTCAAAGAGCCCACCTCATTCTCCGATCTAAAATAGCTCTTCTCTGCCACATGCCTATCGTCAATCAATCCATCAACCGTGCTCCGCAACAAACACTCCGGATTGCTGATCTCATGGACACTCTAGTTTGTCGGCTAGATCTCTCTTCACTACTCCTCGCAGTTGGCATGAATAGAAGGTGAAGTAGAAAATGTGTTGCTGATCACATACCACATCATAATTTTGACTGTCAACAAACTTCTTATTTCAGCTTCCATTAAAAAAAAAACTGTGCCATTTCAACACAACCTGCTACCCAACCCTGCATGTCCTCGCCATGACCTGCCTCACTATGTTTCATTGGCATTACACATGCAATCTGCTTCTTGTGTGATCCTTTTTCCCCCCGCCTGTTCCATCCTCTGCCTGGTGTATAAGCATGTATGAGGCCAGTGCCCGAGTGTAGTACAATAGGGAAATCCTTTTCAAAGGTGTTCAAACAAATGAGAATTGATGGTGAATGCCAAGTTTGATTTCTTTATACAAAAATTTGCAGAGAACATCCTTTGACCTAACTGCAATGTCAGATTGTTAGGCATTACTTTTTGTCCAAAGAAAGGACATTTTCAGTATTTGACATAAAACCCATTTGTCCCGACTAATGCAGATGTTAAAAACAAATACACACCTATTCCTTGTCTTCGAAATGGAGCAAGTACCCCCAATGTATAAATATACAAGCGTTTGCCACCAAATGTTCTCTCAAGACGGCAGGTGATAGATCCAGCACATGTCTGCTCACAGTATGCTGCAAAATGAGAGACAAAGACCTAAATATGGCGATGATTCATGGATTTCAGATAGCCATAGTCCCTAAATATTGAAGGAGCCATCATTTAAAAGCACGACTTCTCAAAACCTACAGCCAGCACACTGGTATGATCATGACTGAGATTTTAAGCGCTCGGTTATCGTGACATGCAATGGCCACTGTTCAATCTGACATTAGGAGATGCGTAGTCTACATATGCTATTCAAGCTGGTATTAACAAATGTAAAGTCTACATATACAAGAAACCTGATTGTAAACAGCAACAATGACACAAAAGTTGCAGAAATGCAACGGAGATCAATCTTTCCATACCTAGCTTGGAGAAATCCCCGGAGGCTAAAACTGCAGCATAATAGGTCTGCGGATAATTGAGAGGAAAGAGGACTGTGTTAAGCCTCTTGAGTTGGCTTATATTGTCGTCCGTGACGTTTAGCAAGGAGATAGGCGGGTCATCATGCGCCATCCTTCTCATACGACTCTTAACTCTCCCAGTTCTTCAAGTGAGACTCGCCCTTCGCGCCATCTCTCTCTCTCTCTCTCTCTCTCTCTCTCTCTCTCTCTTCATTTATTTATATTTTTATATTTGTTTTTGTTTTCCACATATTCTTATTGTCTTAGAAATTTATTAATATTTATTATTATTTTAATAATAATAATAATAATAACTAGCATTCTTTATGCATGAAATGAATGCTAGGCTGCTTTGCGCCAGCATGTGAAGTTGTCATGAAGCAAAGTTATAAGAGAAACTTCTCTCTCTATATACTTTCTTCCTTTGTTCTCTCTTCTTCTTTGGTCTTTTTTCTCTCTCCTCTCTTTTTTGTTATCCCCCTTTTGCCTCTCTCCTATTTTCTCTTATTCTTCCTCTTCTTGCATGATGTATGATCTTGCAGGCAATCCCCCTTTTGTCTCTCTCATATTTTCTCTTATTCTTCCTCTTCTTGCATGATGCATGATCTTCACCTGATCCCCCCTTTTGTCTCTCTCCTATTTTATCTTATTTTTCCTCTTATTGCATGATGTATGATCTTGCAGGCAATAACAAAAAAGAGAGGAGAGAGAAAAAAGACCAAAGAAGAAGAGAGAACAAAGGAAGAAAGTATATATAGAGAGAAGTTTCTCTTATAATGTTGCATGCAAGATCATGCATCATGCCCACCCTTGGGCTTGCTTATAACATGCATCCATGATGGCTCTAAAGCAATTAATAGGCTCTCTCTCTCTCTCTCTCTCTCTCTCTCTCGTGATGGCTCTAAAACAATCAATAAGCATGATCTCACCTCCATTTTGATTCGATACTCCCATACTTAGCATCATTCATTCACCTTCACGTGGTGGCCACCTATCGTTATCACTTTATTCTTTATTCTTACTATGACAATAGAATAAGGGAAGGTAGGTCACACATTGTAATCATTGGAGTTCCCACATATAGTCTTGCTCTCTCTTCTTGCTTTAACCTCCGTAGCTCTTGCTTCTTGCTTCTTGATTCTGCTCTTGTGCTCTCGTTCTTACTCACCCTTTCCATCTTTCAACCATTATTAGAGTGGGCATTTGAGGAGCTTCACCAACATTCATTTCAACATGGGAAAAGAGCTTTATTTGCAACTTCCATAGTAATCCCACCTTCATCCATTTGAGATATAGCAAACTTCTCGATCATCTCAACTTATTCTAACATGTTATAAGGTCCTCCAGGACCTCCCAAGCATTGCAAGTGATCATGAACTCTGTAGCAATCATCAGCCCTTCCAAGATAGCTCACATAGTTTGTGCCTATTGTCTAGGCTTATTTGCTCTAGTTTCCCAGCTCAACCCTTGTTAGGCATTGGCAAACCTTGACACTTGCTCTACAGTAGCCACGCTTGATTTTGAGAATCATTTGAAGTGACTAAAGTTAGCCATTGAATCACAAATCAGAGCATACTATTGTTCACGATTTGGGACAACATACATTTGATTGTTTAATGCTTCAATGATGCTTATATGAAGAGATTTTAATGCTCAGATAATGTATTGATGCTCGAGAAAGCTTTTAGGATCGATTAAGCTTGTTTAGCTTAGTATTTAGAAGATTTGTTGTTATTATACCATGCAGGCAACAAGCACATAGAGTGAATGCTTATGTATTTGATGCTTGCAGGCTCCCTACAAATATCTATTGGTTATATGGATGCTTGCCACTAATGTATATGTTTTCATTGAGCTCTGAGCTTTGATCTTTAGGTCAATTGTACACACTTTGCAATGGCTATTTACTTCAATGGTTGCTTTATTGATTTCCCACTTATTGGTTACTTATTGGAGGTATCTTGCATTCTTGGATGCTTTGAGCTTTATGTATCGAGCTTGGGTTGCTCATTGGCTATTCTAGTTTGCTTCCAGTGGGAGTACTTTGGCCTTCCATTTGCAAAGCTTAAACTCTTGAGTCAATAGGAGACTCTTACATGACCATTGGTCTATGCATACATTATCTTTATAGAGATTGATGACTATGGGTTGATTTTGATTTGATATCCAGTACTTACTCTCTAGTATGGTGTGAGGTCTGCTCTAAACAAGTCTTGTTCATTGGACATTCTAAAAAGATAAGCATCTGGTAGGTCATCAATGATTCCTTGTCTAGCTGCTTCACCTGTGGGCATGCGAGACATATGATCTGCCATAGAGTGTTGTTTGCCTTTGCATACTACCATACAAAAGCCAATTTCTAAAAGTAGAAGAAACCATCTAGCAATGCATCCTGTTGCACAAGATTTGTTCACAAGATAAAGCAATGATTGATGATCCACACATAAGGTAAAGGGTGTCGCTAGAAGATAATGTCTAAACTTCTTTATGGCAAACACCATGGCTAACACTTCCCTCTCTCTTGTGGAATAGTTCTCATGCTTAGTTCTATACCTATCATCCTATGTAAGGTTCTATGAAACTAGGAGATTATCATGTTTGTGATATTGTTGGCATTGGGGATGTTCTTTTGTAGTTTGCTATTGATACTTCATTTGTGTTGTATGATGTACACCATGTGCTAGCTTTGATAAAAAGCCTTAACTCTACAAGACTTCATGTTTTGATGCATGCGATTGTTGTTTATATGGAAGGCAAACTCATAACATGCACAAAATGTCAAGCACTATGAGCACATGTGAGCCTTTGGCTCTTGTTCATTCAAATGTTTGTGGTCCCATGCCATATCAGTCCTTGGGTGTAGCTCCACGAGGTCAAGTACCTAGCAAGGACATGGTGGCAACTATGGTGGCCAACAGAGGAGAGATGCGGCAATTGCAGTCTGGGATGGTGTTGTTAGTAGCAAGACAAAGACAAGTACAACGATGTGATGTGGAGGAGAAGTATGGGAGCCACCTGGCCACTACTAGTGGAATGTATATTACAAAGTGAGAGAAAGAGCAAGGAGAGAGAGACAGAGAGAAAAAAAGATGCAAAACTTTAGAGAAAATTAAGAATGAGAGAGTGAGAGGCGTTTAAGAATGTGTGTGTGGGGGGGGGGGGGGGGTGTAAGAAGCTGGGAATAAGGATTTAGTGTAAATAACATTGATATTATGCCATGTCACACTGACATTGGTATAAAAGGAGAGGACATGTAATTTTACACATCTTTTTGACACATTAATACAATTACAATCTTTCTCTCCCATCTTGCTCACAACTTCTATGGCTTCTCCCTCTTTCCTGTCTTTCTCTCTCCTCATCACTCTTCTTCTCTCTCTTCCTGTAGTATTTCTCTCTCTTCTGCAGTCTTCTCTCTCCTCTTTCTCTCTCCCTAGTTCTCTCTCTGACAAGTGGTATCAGAGCTTATGTCTTTGATCCTTGTGCAACACATCATTTTCATGATTTAAGATCTTGTTGGGGAGGTCACAGTCATGAAAAATTTGGTTACAATATGTTTGGCTTGGTTTGGAACCATGTTTGTTTGTGCCTAGTTAGTTGGGGTAACTAGCACAGGGAAAATCATGGTTAGAACTATGGCGACTGCATCAAACCATGCTAAAGATGGTGGACCATGAGAGTATCCAGTGGACAATGGCAGGTTCCTACCAAAAATTTGACAGCTCGTGACCCATTGTGGTCCCAAAAATGAAGGGAGATGGAATAAATGCAAGTAATTGTGGTTTGGGAATGAGTTTGGTTGGGTTACTTTTGGGAGGTAGGGTTTACCTTTGTTAACGGACTTTCTCTCTCCTGCCCAAGCTTCTTTCAACCTCCATAGCCAAAATCTCCATTCTCTCTTTGTCCCATGAGTTCTACTATCAAAATGGACCTAAGAGCTTGAGTCTTCTTGCTCCAAGCTTTCTTTAGAGTCCTCTTATGGCTCATAGGCCACTATTTCATCATATAGGACTTCAGTATAAACTGCCGCATTCTGCGCCTGCAATTCATGCTAAAGTATAATGAGGATTTCAAGAGCTCCTTGAGCTCTTATGTAGCCATGGGAGGCCAGAAAGGATAACCGTAAGGAGCTTATCCCTAAGTACTCGAGTTTTGAAAAGGCATGCATCAGACTTTTCCATTTTCAGTTTTCAGAGCATTCATACTCAAAGGGAGCTATTGATTCCTTCCTCTTTAGTAGCCTGGTTTGGATCACATATAGGTAGATTTTATGGGCCACATATAAGCAGATTTTGTGAGGCTTCATCCAGAGACTTGTAGTTTCAAATGCCAAGGGTACAGTAGATCGTGGATAAGTTCAAAGGAGTCTTCATATGGTTGACGTTCTTCCTTAGAAGACAATCCTGTCCTTGTCAAGCCATCACACATTGCAGGAAGGCCAGCGTGGCTTTTCAGAGGGTAACGGAGCCTTAGAAGACAATTCTGTCCCTGCCAAGCCAAGCAATTTGAGTGATGCGCACAATATTGGGTAGTCGAATGTACTTCCAACAGCAAACATGGAGGAGGAAACATCCGACTGCTTCTTGCAAAGCTTGGAATAGCTTGTACTGCTCTGTACTTCCAGCAGCAAACACAGAGGAGAAAACGTATCACATCCGACAGCTTCTTACAATGAAGCCTATGGTTTGGATGTGCAATTATCTGCTTCGTTTTCCAATCCGGCCTGTTCACTGTTGTTTGAATCTTCAAAATCGTTGGATGTTTCGGTGTCGCTAAATCCTCAATCCTCTTCTCAACAGATGTCAAATGCTTTTCTTGTCCGCTCACAAGTTGAGGCATGGCTCCAAGACCTGGATAATTGTGTATTGCTGACAAATACGGATCCTGTGTATTTGACAGGACAACAGACTTGGACTTCAATACCTCTGGACGTGAAACCACAGATCAACTTCATATGATCCAATTGAACGAGAGATGTCTGGTACTTGGACTAGCCTAGAAGCCTCAGCGTGCTCAGATGGGGATTCTGTCTCAGGCAGATTATTCACACCAGAAACTGAACTTTTCCTATCATCCTCATTAACAAAGTTAGTTGAATAGACTGAGTCGAAGTCATCCCCAAAGCTACCAAAGTTTAACTGAGTTTGATCTGCCTCAGAGATGTGCAGGAGGAGATGGTCTACCAGCTTCACCAACCAATGAAACACTCTTATGGATATCTGTGTTCTTCAAGAGGGATTTTGGCCTCCATTCCATACTAGAACCTCCTAAGGCATGCTGTTTTGGTTCTGGTAAGTTACCCTGCCATTTGGTTGCCTTGTTGTAAGTAGAGCCTTCAATCCTGAGGACACCGACATAACTACTTCCTCTGAGGAAGTGCTAACATTAGCTGCAGCAGGGGAGGTTGAAACAGACATCAGAGAAATTTCACCTTTACTACCCTTGACTTCAGTTACAGCAGAAATCACATCTGGACTAATCATAGAAAGTGCTATGCACGGTACAGCTTCTTCAGGATTTGTTTCACTGATAAATACCACTAGCAAGCTGCCCACAACTTGGGGGGGGGGGGGGGGGGGGAGAAGTTGTTGCCTTTCCAGATGGATGGTGATCACCCCTTTGCCACCTCCATAACTTGTTGACACCATCGGAAGTCAGTGCCAATAAGGAAACACCAACATTGGTATATATATCAACCTCGACACCTTGCTTGCTAGCAGGTTATCTGGGAGACGTAAGGCTTCACATCAACAGCTCAATTGCTATCCATTGGCAATGCAACCAGTGAGACAGCAGATGAAGAAAGGGACTGCCTCATCAACTCCTCAAAAAAACATTTGTGGAGAAAGTTGAAGCTATTGCTGATGTTACTAAAGTTGTTGCTGCTGTTGTTGATGAAGCTGTTGAAGTCTCAAAACCTAGTCTAGAACAGTCGGACCAAAAATTTGTGGTTGCGGCTGTGGAGGTGCTGGTTGTCTAAATGATGGACAGGTAGCTGAAGAAAGTTGTACTACATTTACATTCAGATCATGTAAAAGCTCCTCTAGTGAAGGAGCACCAAACACTTGCTGCTAGTTAAGTAATGGTGGCACAAGGGTTTGTTGCTGTTGCTGCAAAGATTGGGGGAAGGGAAACCCAGATTTAACTAATTCCAATTGTTTCTATAGCTGAGTCTTCTGAAGGTTTTGTCTTTGCTGGGCATGGAAAGGGTCCAAGTTGTGTGAAAGGGGGCAGATAAGTTGGCAGCTCGGTTTGCAGCCTATGCAAACATCGATGAGCCTGGCAATGACTTCAGTGATTCCAAGCTACTTGAGACAGCTGTGTCCTGGAAGTGATTCTAAGGAAGAGATGAACCAACTACTACTAGAGGCATCAATGCTTATCTTAGCAGTTGACATAGCTTATTGACGCAATTCACCTTGTGGAAGACAAGAACAGAAATAGACAAGTAATGCAGCCTTGCTGATGCTCATCAAATAAGAAGATTTTGAATGCAACTTGACTACAATGGCAACTAAGATTAATAGCTCAAGCTCTAGTGAACAAGGTTGGCTTCAAACACAGGCTAATATTGACAAACTTGGAGTTTTAGCTGATCGATGTATTGCTCTTATGAAGGCGATTATAGAAAAAAGAGCAAGTCTTGAATCAAATGCTTATGCTTACAGCCAACATGTGTATGCTGATGGTACACTTGAATCAAATGCTTATGCTTACGGCCAACATGTATATGCTGATGGTACACTTGAATCAAATGCTTATGCTTATGACCAACATGTATATGCTGATGGTACACACTATGATCTACATGCATCGTATGAATATGAAATAACAGCAACAACATGCAAATGAATATGAGCAGTATGCAAGTACATCTGGATGGCATGTTAATGCTTATAAATATGATGTACCATATCATAGTGCAGAGTTTCATTCCATTGAACCTTGGCAGCAAAATGGCTATTATGGACAACATGCTTATGCTTATGAGCATCCACCTCTTCAGCAACATAGTTACGATTATACTTGTGAAGCTCTCTTAGTTGAGCAACCCAGTTCTTATGGATGTGATAGTAATGGTTATGCTTATCAGTACTCTTCTAGCTTTGATCAGCATCAATTTTATAACTACCATGGTACCCCATATCCCAATCAGTTCATATCTCATGATTACCCAAATGTAATGATGAGTTCTTTTCCAAGTGCTGATGATGAAGAAGAGAACAATGAGCAAGCTGAACAACAAGATTTGGATAATGAACAACATGATCAACAAGAGGATGAACAAGAAGACCAAGAAGATGTACAAGAAGGGAACAATGAAGAGCAAGATGTACAAGCTAATGGCATCTTCGTTGATGAATCACATGAGGCACTTGTAGATGAGCAAGATGTACAAGCTGATGGCATATTCGTTGATGAATCACATGAAGCACTTGCAGATGTAGATGGTTATGCTGAAGGTTTTAGACTCTTAGAGAAACCTCATGATGATATTCTTGAACATCAGTTTACACTTAATCAAGGTTTACAACAGCCATTGAACGCATTTGATAATGAGTACCTTGATCATGGTTATGATGATTGGCACATGTCTGATGATGATATAATACATGATTTGGGCATACATGAATATGAAGATGGCATTGTGCTTCCCTATGATCCGAGAGATTATGGATGTGATCATGGACTTGATTATGGGGATACTTCATCGTATCCATTTGATCCGAGTGGATTGGAGTATGTGGTTGATGGGCATTCTATTCTCTTGGACAATCATTATGACGGAATACCTTTTGATCCATGAGGTTTTGAGCAGGATTTTGCACCTTCACTAGGCCAACATCCATATTGGGGTTCAGAATTTTCATATTTGAGAGGCTTATTTGGTTGAAAATTAGTCCATTTATCTCTGGTTCTACTGCAGACAATTTCTGACAGCTTACTGTTTTGGTTCAGCTTCAATTCTAGTTTGATTATAAAAGAAGGATATCTATATGGGTTGCAAGTATGTCTAATGAGTTTTCTTTTGACTCATAGCACACTTGATTTGGATATGCCCATCACA
This sequence comes from Lygodium microphyllum, assembly GCF_053477565.2. NCBI lineage: Eukaryota > Viridiplantae > Streptophyta > Polypodiopsida > Schizaeales > Lygodiaceae > Lygodium > Lygodium microphyllum. Next base: position 129,671,058 of record NC_141147.1, on the reverse strand, counting down.
AGATATCTCCATTTTACTATAGCAGGTTCTGTAGTAGATAGCAAGCTGTCTATTTCTTGCAGGTGTCCTTTCTTGGAGTTATGATGGTTTAGTTTTCAGTTTTATCATTTCAAAATGGATATTGGCTTATTCACTTTTCCACTTACGATCCTCTCCATTACTTAGTACAAACTAGTGCTTTTCCTATTTTTGTAGCCCTTGTATCAGAGTAGTACTCTGTTTCATCTATCCTTTTCTAGTCTTTCACGTTTGTTTTTTGAGGACAAAAACTTTTGGGAAGGGATGGATTGTAAGAAGCTGGAAATAAGGATTTAGTGTAAATAACATTGATATTATGCCATGTCACACTGACATTGGTATAAAAGGAGAGGACATGCAATTTTACACATCTTTTTGACACATTAATACAATTACTGTCTTTCTCTCCCATCTTGCTCACAGCTTCTATGGCTTCTCCCTCTTTCCTGTCTTTCTCTCTCTAAATCTAGTCTTTATCTCTCCTCATCACTCTTCTTCTCTCTCTTCCTATAGTCTTTCTCTCTCTTCTGCAATATTCTCTCTCCTCTTTCTCTCTCCCTAGTTCTCTCTCTAACAGGGGGGAGGGAGAAAGGAGAAGAGGTGTAGATTTTGTAGGAGACACCATAGCTACAAGGCTAGGTCTTGATCATGTAATCATCCTAGCATTAGCTGTGTGAGGGAGGAGGGTGGAGGATGGGTGAGATGGTCCTATTATTGTTGACAAAGGTAGACACTGCATCCTATAACTTTAGTATATTGCTTGGTGTGTCCAAGTAGCTTGGGCTTGGATCAATGGTAGGACAGAGAGTCTCTCTCCATTTATTTGGTGTACAAGTGTGCATGTAGTTAAACCTCAAAAACCTCCCATTTAAAGACAATTGTGCTTGAGAGAGGAGGAAATAAGAAAAAAGTGACAAAGTACAATGTGCACATAGTACAATTTGATGACAAATAGACATCATCTCATCCTATGCCCATCGTCTTCCAAAGGAAGACATAAAATATTCCATTGGGAGACTTTTGGTGAGGAAATCAATAGAATTCTCATCTGCAGGGATCTCAACAACATCTATCTACTTTTCCTCAACCACCTCTTTGATATAGTGATAACAAATTTCAATATACTTGGTCTTCACATGTAAGATTGGTCTATGTGCCAATTACATAGTACTCATAGGGTCTAAATGCAATGTAGGAGTCATATTTGTGATACCATGGTCTGCACATCCAAGTGGCCTAAACCATAGGGCCTCCTTATAAGCCTACGTGGCTACAATGTACTCAGTTTTGAAAGTACACAAGGCATTGCATTTTTGTACCCTAGACATCTAAGAAATAGCACCTCTAATAAAGTTGAAGACATAGCCAATACATAGCCAGAGGTGGACTTCCTATCATTTGCACGTCCTACATAATCTAAGTTTGTGTAACCTATGACTCTAGTATCTTGGTTGCCATAACAAATACACAAGTCTATAGTTCTCTTAAGGTATCACGTGATACCTTTCATGGCATCCTAGTGTCACATGTTAGGTGTCACCATAAAACGAGCCACAACTTCCACTATAAAGGCTATGTCGGGTCTAGTGGCTATGATGGCATGTATCAAGTTGGCCACTGCATATGTGGAGCCCCAAGAGGAACACTAAGGAAAAAGGGATTCTGCAAGAAAATCTATCTTGTAACATCAACAAGCTTTTATTTCATTCTTTTGATGACTAAAACAAAGAAAACAGCAAATCTTCACGCAGCATCATAGTAGATATCTCCCATAGATTTAATAGAATCAACCATAATCTTCAACATATTCATATAATTCTTCAATAGAACAAAGAACATAAAAGAATACACCATTTTTGAATGGAAATCAATCACATAGTATTCATCTTCCATGTCTTCATAGTTTTCTCTCTCAATCTCTCATATACAGTTACACTATTTTGATAGAATTGACTCTCTCTCTCTCTCTCTCTCTCTCTCTCTCTCTCTCTCTCAATAGTACATCATATCCTCACTACAATACTCTCACAATAACTCTCAATAATCCTTCTTAGGTCGTGGATGCACCTCCCAAGAGGTATGTCTGATACGAAGAGTCACCAGAGCCACTATAGTGTCTGTTCAGAGCTCACTACTGTCACTGTCACTTCAGTCTTCTCTTCAGTCTTCAGCAGTTGCTTCTTCCACTTGTTTTAGCTCTTTTGAACTTAGATTCATCACTTCCAAAAGGTAGAAAACTTTCTCAAATTCACACATACATTCAATAGAACACTTACAGAAGATCTACAGAACAGTATAATACAGTACTAGAGCAGCTACAAAACAGTTACAGAGCAGAGACAGAGGCTCTACAGAAGGTTTACAGAGGGTTACAGAAGGTCATCAGAACCTCATAACTCATACTAAAACCATTCCAAACTATCAAAAACTATTCAATAGGTTTCGAAAAGACCTCAATCTTCATCAATCATCAATCCATGCTTCATACAGAAGAAAATCAGAACAAAACAGAAGCTATACAAAAGGCATATAGAACCAATTAGAACCTATTAGAACATTACAGAGCTTCATATTTCTACTGAAAATCATCATGAACTTCCAAAACATAATCAATATCTTCCAAAACACTCTCAAACACTTTCTTTATCAACCATACATCACTCTAAATCCATCAAAAATCAATCATTTAGTCCTCAAAATCAACAAAAATCAGTCAAAAATTAAGTCATTTTCCACTCTCAACATATCCCCACACTTAGAAAGGAAGCGTCCTCACGACTGAAGGAAAAGAAGTATATAAGTTCATTAAAGAGCTCAATTTTATCTTCCGTAGGATCTTCAATAATCTTTTCAAACCATGACCCCAACTTATTACCTGTATTTCTAGAAAAAACTACTAAAGGAAAACTTCATTATTCATTAACTCATCTAATAATCATTTAAAAGCCATAACAAATTTGTAAAGGATATAAGAGGTTCTTCTTCAGCTTTCCACCATAGGCTTTCTATCCACCATCACTATCAATAGTTTAAAAAGAGCTCTTGAACAAATTGTTCGCAATCAGCACGAACTCATCACATACAATTATTACAACACATACAAATACTAACACAACCATCTGAATGACACCTCCAAAAAGAGATATATATCATTAAGAATTATCCAAAATACATTGCAAATACATCAATGAAGGTGATCCCTTTTAAAGGCTTCGTGATTTCGAAAACGATCCATGGAGAATGACTCATCCACAAATGTCTTTGGAGGATTTTAAAAGAACTGTAGGTAGCACATCCTTTCTAGCAAAACAAGGTATCTGTTAGGGAGACATAGGGCATGAAAATATAGGACATCCAACTGTTGGGAATCAATGTTCACATTGACATTCATACAAAGCTTTGGAATGGCCTTTTAATCATTATGAGAATGCCTATGCATGTATGCTAGATACCAAGCAAAATGAGCTATCAATCTCACTGAAGGATCTAGAGATTGTGAATATTGGTGAGCAAAATGGAGGTAATTCTGGTATGCTTGACTAGCAGTTGTCCAGTCCCCTGGAATTATTGGCCAGTTTATCTGTGGTCCCGTAAGAGAATCAATCGAGCTCCATCCTCTTCTTCTGGGACTCTGCTGATCAAATCCATCGTATTCACTAACCAACTGAGGGGGTTGAGAAATAGAAGTGGCAAGAGATGGAAGCGGAATAAGTAAAAGATGATGAAGAGATGGGTAGGCAAAATCATAAAAGGAGGAATAAGATAAAGAAGGAGTGGCTGAAAATTTAAGTGAATCAGTTAGGAAAGGTGTCAATTGATAAACATGAAAAGTAGAAGGTATATGGATAGATGGAGAAGGGCATGGTGAAGAAGGGGAAAAGACTCTATCTTCGATGAAGGAACAATAGGTAAATATAGGAATTTGAGGAAAACCTTGAGGTTGGAAAAGAAGAGGTAAGATAGCTACTGAATTGGCTTGATAAAAGGATAGATAAGTATCATAGCGATGAGCTATTTTTTGATAGTATAATAGGCTAGGAACAGAAGGACCTAAAACATATCATCTCTGGTAGGCATAAAAAAAGGATGAATCAAATGGATGGTTTTTGGAAAGATAAGCTAGGAGATCCACCCTCAGTTGGTTAGTGCTCTGCACATAAGTAGAAGCTGTATTATGACATTGAGTCAAGACCACAAAATCAATCATTGAGTGCCATGAATTGTCAGGGCAAGTACCCACTTTTGAGGAATAACACTGGAACATGACATCTATCCGTAACTCCAAATAGTTGACATACAAAATAGCTTGTAAAACCACATCCCCCACATACCAGGTCAAATCTACTTCATCTGAAATCAACAGATTACCTCGTAGATACATATAAGATAGCAACATGGTATCCGTCGTCACAGGATCTTTAAACACCATATGGACCACTTCTGTCAGCAACTCAAGAGACCAAACCCCACTCCAACCATCCTCTGGAAGAGGAAGATCCATCGTTGAAAGCTTCATATAGAAGGCCAACTTCTGCAACTAATAGTGGACAAAGAAAGAATGGTCCGAAGGAACATACTCCTGAAAGTGCTCAAATGTAGACCATAACAAATCCATCCTGGACTGCAATCTTTCCACTTTATCTTGAAACAATGGACACAATGTGGCTTGTCTTTGGAGAACTGCTAAGTCCTGCTTAGAGAGGGAGGGAATAATAGGAACATTGGGGCTTGGAGGAATGAATCATGACTGTGCCAGTTGGTCTTGCAACTGCTTAATCTGGGAAGCTTGTGATTCCACTGTATTATGAGCAATCTGTAAGGCTGATAGTTTTGCATCTAAAAGAGTCTGAAACTCCTAAGCTTCTTTAGACATTCTCTCTTTCTACTCCGAGATTTTAGTGACCTCTGACTGAGCTTCTGCTACTGAATCTTCAAAGAAGATATTTCTTCTCTCTAGGTCTCAATCATTTGGGTCTGCTGCTCCATCTGCTTAAACAGATATGCAAGTGTGTCTTTAGTAGAGGCTAACTCTAAGGTTGCCTTATGCAACTGTTCTTTGGACTGTATCAATTTTTTATAAAAAGAAGCATACAGCTGTTGAACACAAGCTGTCACTGAAAGTTCAATCGAACTTTGGATGTCATTACAAAGGAATGGAATAGCATCTCCTGATACTAAGCAGTTCAGTGAAGGGACTGATATTTCCAAAGAACCCTCTCTATGTGCCCTGAATAAATTATTACATATGAGGCAAGCAGGGAGGTCACTACCAGATGTAGCAGGAATTGTGACTGAAGGAAGAACTTAGGGAGTTTTATCTGCCACACGCTTCAAGCACTTCCGCTGAATGAACAACGGAGGAGGAGAATCAAGATCCTCTATGTCAATAGGTTCTAACTCTTCTGAAGGTGGTGAGGGAGGTATTGGATCAAATGGAGGAGGTGGTAACACACCCTTCTTTAGACCTGAGTATGTCAAAAAAGCATATAGGTAGGAACCATAGGTGACATTTGTGACATTTCCTCTGGTTACTTTGACAAAATGTTGGTCCATCTTTGTAAGCATGTAAGTACTCTAATCAATAGCCACCCCTTTTAACACCATCCTAGAAGCTGTGAAGAGTTCTTTGGACAAGTAATGGGATGGTGTTTTGGCAGGCATAAACCTGCCTTGGAGGAATTGACAGACTAACTTCCAAAGAGGATCAGTGATCATGGAAAAAGATACTCCTGAAGTGTTTATCACTTTCTTGACATCCAGAATCTCTTTGGTCTGCTTCTGTAACAACTTGAAAATCTCATCGTTGGAGAATAATTGTCTAGTTGTAACAAAGGGCTCGCCTTTGTAGGGAAGAGACAAAGCCTTCCCTAACCCTCGGGGTGTCAACACCATGGAAGCACCATGAACCAAGCCCGACTTCTTACTGTATGATGCAAGAAACTCATCACACAGAGATGGATCATCTGGAATCAATGGGAATGAAGCAACCATAAAAGTCGCAAGTCCTGCTTTTGCTATCGGCTCAAAAGCTAGTAGGGAAGAATAATCCCTATTGATCAACGGGACATACTTGATAGGAGGAGGAGCCTGAGGCGCCATTTAGATGGAAAACACACACACCACAAACACAGACAATCACAAAGAATGCCTACAAAACAACCAAAATAGCTATAAAAAAGAAATCAATCAAAAGAAGGACACACATAGACATAACTAACCAATTTACCATCCCAAACAACCCACATTCTAGAAAAAATTCGGCATGACCTCTACACATATGCGATCGAAAACTTCATGCGATGCAATAAGCAGGCACCCAAAACCCCGTATCAAGCAGAAAAGAGAAAAAAAAATGCAGACCATACCCGTAATCGTAGCACAGAAGTAATCCAGAATACCATAAAAATCTAAATCAGGACCTGACCATAACCTTGACCAACATTTTTAGCTAAGAGGACTTTACGCATCCATCCCACGAAGCGTGTTTATTAAAAAGGGAGAAAAAGGGCAGTGAGGAGAAATGGTTTTAATGAAGGGTTCATTTTAAGAAATTATTAACAATGGGTGACATTTTATTAGATGATAAACCTTAATAAAAAAACGGCGGTTCCTTCTTAAAATTTTAATTACAAATTATTAGGGTGAAACAGTACTTTATGAAATTCGCACTGCGATTACCAGACTGGGATCTCTAAATGCAAATTCATTAATTAAAAATTAATAGTAATGTGGAGCGTTTTTTGCCAATGCGTGATTTTTTGTGACGGTTGGTTCATTTTTGTTAACAATTAAGGTGCCTCTGAAGCGCACGTAGTGTATGCAAAGTGAACGGCTCGTTGATTTTTATTAAAAAATTGTGTGTTTAGCGCGAATGCGCGTGGAAAAGTGGGTGAATATAGTTCATTTTAGCAATTAATTGTGATTAAGGGATAATAAAAACAGATAAAGCTAAAAAATAAATACTTGGTAGGGGTGTGTATGTAATGGACTGAAGGCGCACAAAGTAGTCTCCCAAATGCAAGGAATCTAGTAAAAAAAAACAAACACCACTGATGGCTGCAAAAAATAAAGCACCTTAGTGTTTTTGTTGATTATTATTATTATTATTTTATGTTGTTTGTTTATTGGTTTTTTAAATTGTATTTTAGGTGTGTTTGTATTGTGTGTAATGTTTGGTTTTGTTTTGTTTATTTTGTTATTACTTTTTTATTTTTTATTTTATTTTTTAAATAATTAAATCGAGATATATGACACATGAATATATTGTGAAGTATAAAGGTGGAATTTCAACAATCCAGCAATGTCAACAATGTGTTGTAATTTATTCATGATTTTTCAGCTGATTTTGAAATTTAAAATGAATTTTAATGAGGGGAAGTATTAAATTTAGGATTTTTGGCTTCAAATAATATTTTGGCCATTTATGGAAATATTTTCAATTGAGAATTTATTGGAAAAAGGGACAAGGGTATTTGTGAAAATTTTTGGATTTATTTCTAAAATTTTTACTAATTTTTAATGAGTTTTACTCATTTTACATGTATTTTTAAAGAAATTTTTAAAATTTTGACTTTTTTTGCAATTTATTTTCTTGAATTTTCACTTTAAAAAATATTCCAAATGATTTCAATAATATTGAAAAAATTTTAGAATTTTTTTGGTAATTTTTTTGAATTTTAATAAATTTTATGTGTTTTATGTATTTTACAGGTTGGAAAATAAAAGGTGGTACATGGATTGCGTGTGAACGACTGCCTGCAACACTCCATTGCACGGACAAGGCGGAAGCACATCCTCGCGCGTGAACGTCCGCTAACCATACTCGTACACGGAGAACGGCCACACAGCGGGAAGACAACGGAGGAGAAGGGGTAGAAACGGGGGCCGGGCCGTCAGGGGGTAACCTAAGTGAATTAGGTGACTGAGTAGGTTAAGTTAATGAGGTTAGCTTAGTCTGAGAAAGTCAATTAAGTTAAGTTAATGTGTTAAATCAATTAAGTTAGTGAGGGAAGTTTAGGTTATTAAGTTAGGTTAGTTAGGTCAGTCTGGTTAAGTAATGTAAGTAGTGTTAATCAGGTTAAGTAATGTTAGTTAGTTTAAATAATATTAGTTAATTAAGCTAAGGTTAGTCAGTTTAACTATGGTGAGTTAATTTTAACTAGGGTTAGTTAATGTTAACTATGGTTAGCTAGGTTAACTATGGATAGTTAGGTTAACTAACCAGAGGGGGGAGAGGAATGTTGGCCGTTGCACGGAGGAGGAGGAGGATGGCGTGACAGGCCAGCAGCGGAGGAGAGCGCTGTGGAGGAGGAAGAAGAGGCCGGCGGGACGTGAAGAGGAGGAGGTGACGGCGGCGACGGGAGGCCGAGGCAGAAGGGGCAGGAGGGTGGAGAGGGGGTGGAGGAGAGCGCCGAGGAGGAGGCAGCGGCCAGGCGGCGACGAAGGGAGGGAGAGCAAGGAGGGAGCCGACCAACAGCAGGGGAAGGAGGAGATGGAGATGCTGGATGGAGGCGACGGGCGCGTAGGTAAGGTAGTTAGGTTTTTTTTTTTTTTTTTGGTGCTTTTTCTTCCGTTTTTGTGTTTTTCTTTTGTCTTTTCTTTTGTTTTGTTTTTAAATATTATTAGTATTTTGTGTATTGTTGTTTGTTTTTGTTTTTTTTGTTTGTGTAAAAAAGTTATTTTGTTTTTTATTTTGTGTGTTTTTAAAAAAATGTTTTTTGGTTATTTTTTTAAAAATAATTATGCTTGTTATTTTAATTTAATTTGGTGGAATGGGTGGTTTCTTTGGTTTGTTCTTTTTTTCGTGGGTGTGTTTGTTAGTTGTTGTTTTTTTTTATAAAAAATATTATTTTATTTTATGTTGTGTATTTGGTTTGTTGGGTGTTTGATTTTTTTAATTTGTTTTTGTTTTTTTTTTGTGTTTTTAAAAATAAAATAAATTGAATATAGGTGTGAAAAAGAACGCACCCTCGTCTCGCGTGCATACGTGGGCGGGGGTAAAAAAATTTTGCAGTGACAGGATCAAACGGGGTAGAGATGGCGATGCGCGAGCCATAGACGCCACGGGGGCATCTCGAGGCTCGTAAAACCAGAAACAAGCGCGTTCACGCGCGATACGAGAAACGCAGTCACACAGCAAAAATGAAAAACATTTAATAAAACCCAAAGCGCATGTCGGATCGAAAAACCATAAGAAGGAAAAAAGTGCCGAGAGACGAGGGAAAAATGATGAAAAAATGTAACGCCGGGTCCGGAGCAAAATCATGGTGTTCACATGGGAAAACCGCAAAAAACAAGCCCGAAAACACATACGAGTATTAATGTCAGAAAATCCGCACATCGGAACGAAATGCGGAAAGAAGGAAAATTATGCAGAACAATGTGTTCAACAACCCTATCATGGAAAAACATAGTTCCAAGCAAGATAGGATGCGTTCACATGGAAAAAACCCCAAAAACGGCCCGAAAATGGACTTGAAAATTAATACGGGAAGAACTGCTCACCGGAATAGAGGATAGCAAAAAGAAAAAATGTCCTGAAGAAAGGGATTCACAGGGCTGGCACATCAAAACTTAGTTTGGGGGAAATTAGGAGGGGTTCTCATGGAAAAAACACAAAAAACACATCCGAAAACACTCGAGAAAATTAATAACTAAAAATCCGAAAGTCAAAAGAGAGGGGAGAAAAAAGTGCGGAAAAAGCTGAAGACATGGCTGTCAAATTAAACTGGAATTCCGGTGAAAATAGAGCAGGTTCACATGGAAAAATGTGAAAAATAGACACAAAAAAGGGCCCAAAAACCTGCAAAAATTAATAACGGATGAACCATGCATCGGAATGACACGGAGTAAAAAGGAAAAATGTCAGAGGACAGGGTGAAAAGAGAATGGAAGAGTGGGAAAGGGACCCCATCGGGGTAAAATGAAGTCATGGCATGGATGCCTAATCATAGCAGGGTATATGCATGGGGGTACGCAACATAGATGCGCAGGGACGCGTCCCCACACTTAGAACCTTAGCAGGAAGGGTAAATCGAACATCAAGGACCTAGTACCACACATCAAACCAACCACAACGTCCCCACACTTAAGACATGACCGTTACTGAAAAATAGAAGGTGTAGGGTTAGAAACACTTGGCCTATATTGCCGAGGAGGAATGTTGACTATCGAGGTTACTTCTTGTATCGTTGTCAGTTACATGAGGTACCAAGGTGTCTTCACAGCAGGAATTGCAGGAAATTCGTCGATGACGAGGGATATTGCACTCAATTCACGATCACTCAAATGGAATGAAAGAACAATCACTCGCCCCATTACTAACATCACTCGAGGAAATAATGATGAAAACCCATAGCTCACACCCGATTTAGGAATCGACAAGGGGATGGTGCAGAGAGAGTATGCCAGGGTGCACAATCAATTGTGCATTAGTGCGTCCAACCCGTCTGGCATAGGTGCAAGGAGAAAGGCCAGGGAGCCTTGTAGTGCAGTGTACAGAACAGAATGACGTGTCCTGTGCTGATGGCAGAAACCCATCCCGTGGATATAGAGGGAAACAGAAATGCACTTGACTCCAATGGTCATAATGTCCCTTAATCTTTACCTCTCGATAATTGATTGAAATGCCGGTCACACTCAGCCCACCCTCTGTCTCACTCTCGGTTGAAAGATACAGAGGGCAACCCATTCCTGAAACCCATTGATGTAATCCTCACTATCACTTGTGCAGAGGTTTTATGCCTTGTGTGCAATTGATGGTACAATTGTGCATCCCGCTCTGTGCCGCCATAAAGTGCAAAAGAAGGAAGGCCAGGGAGCCTTATGGTGCAGTGCACATGAACAGATCATGCATTGTGCATTGAGACGCCCATCCCATGTGTACAACACTCCGTTCACACATCTCACCTCTCATTTGATTTGAAGGGAAAGACTAGTCACTCACCCCACCCTCTGTCTCACTCTTTAATAGATACAGAGGGCAGTCCATTCGCATATCCCCATTCTGTTAGGATGAAAGCTCGTATCACTCAAGGGTTGGTGATGAAGATCATAACGGTTGTGTGTGTCATGAGGATCTTGAAGATGAGGCGTACCCAGGGAGGCAGCCTACAAATCTTATACTTCAATGACTTGTAAGAAGAGTCATCTGTTAAGAAGGGCAAACAGACTGATATTGCAGAGACAGCACACCAAGGGACGTGGCTTCAAATTACTTGCTGGAAAGGTTTTGCTGGTGTTGAGTCAACTATCCTAAACTTCGGGGTGTTACCACCTTTTCCACAGTTAGCTTCCCGCCCAAGGGTGTCTCCACATTTTCTTGGAACAAGGTTTGTTATGACAGGGAATTTCTTCCTTTTCTCCCATAACAGTTTCGTTTGTTTTTTATTTATTTTTTAGTTTTTCTTTCTTTTTCTTTTCTTTTTTTTTCGTGAAGAAAGAGAATTGTAGAAATACCATGTGTCAGGACCAACCTTGCTACCGTTGTTGGATCAGACGAGAAGAGAACAAGGTCGGGTTGAGATGTTTTTGTGATGAGGGATTAGCAGAACGAGACCACCTCATGAGGAAAATCATACGGGCTATCAGAAGCACGACGAGAAGGAAAGTGCGCCGCCCAAAAGGGAAAGGGTAGGTCGATTGTGATTGTCAAGATCCCCAGGGAGGGAAGTACATCTTCAGGCGATAGCCATCGATCAGGAAAGGATCATCAGAGGCGTCAACGGTCTACACTTGAACAGAGCGGTTAGGATTGATAGCAAGTACCTTATACGGGACTATCTACCATTGTTGAAGCTTACCAGGAATCTTGCCAAACCTCGAATCATAGGATAGAACAAGTTCACCTTCTTTGAACTCCTTGTGCTTGATGAAACTGTCATGATAGGCCTTGCGTCGCGCTTGAGTGGTTTCCATGCACTGTAGGGCCATCCGCCGTATCTCATCCAAGCATTCCAAGTGTAGGAGATGTCATTGCAGTGACTCATTATCTCCCAAGTGTTCTTTAACTGCTACTCGCAAAGAGGGTAATTCTAGTTCGACAGAGAAGACGGCTTTTGTCCCATACACTAGCTGGAAAGGGGTCTGTCTTGTAGCTACCTTTCGAGAGGTTTTGTATGCCCAGAGGGCCTTTGTAAGTCGATCGTCCCAATCGCAACAATGTGCGGCAATCGTTCTTGTCAATATCGAGCAAAGGATGCGATTGGTGACTTCAACTTGGCCGTTGGTGGATCTTATACAGTTCCGTTAGCTCCTCCATGATTTTGTTAAGGAAATAAGTGCCTTTGTCACTCACCAGCTCAAGCGGACTGCCAAAACGGGTGATAATATTCTCGTACATGAATAGGGCTACGCTGTTACCATCATCCCGCTTCAGAGCTTTAGCTTCACACCACTTTGTGACATAATCCATACATACTAAGATGTATCTGTTCTGCTCCCGTTTGGTGGGTGGATCAATGGGACCCAGAAATCAATCCCCCACTTCTCGAACGGCTTTAGGGGAAGAATAGGTTGCAATGGCATGGCACTTGTTTTGGTGGGTTTCCCCATTCGCTGACAAGCATCACATCTCTTACAGTAATCATATGCATCCTTGTGGAGGGTCACCCACCAGTATCCTACTAACAGAGCCTTCTTGGCTGTCGCTTCCCCTGCGAAGTGTCCACCACATGGTTCGTCATGGCATGCTTTCAATACTATGCCAATTTCATCCCCTACAATACATCTTCGCAACACTTCATCTTTGCCTCTCTTGTATAGTGCACCGCTGAGCAAAGTGTAGGGGCTGATTCTAACAGAAGCTTTTTCTTCTCACGGCTTGAGATGCTAGGAGGGTACTATTGAGTTGCCAGGAGGTTGGCTATGTCTGCATACCAGGGAGTGACTATTTCAACTAGAAACAAGGAAGCATCAAGAAGGTCTGGATCATCCTGTTCCTCTTCTTCTGTTTGAGGAATCCGTGATAGATGATCAGCTAGGATATGGGAACGGCTAGGCTTAGTGACCACTTCAAAATCGAACTCTTGGAATAGGATTAACCATCTCATTAGTCATCCTTTAACATTTGCTTTGTTCATCAGGAAGGACAAGGCTTCATGATCCACATAGAACTTGAAATGCGTTGACAGTAGATAGTGTCGAAACTTCTCCAATGCAAACACCATTGCCAAGCATTCAAGCTCTTCAAACGGAAGTCTAGTATTTGGCCAATTGATCCTTAGGGTAAGAACCCTAGATCGTTCTTACATGGGCGTTTAACAAATCCTAACATTCCATGAGTGTGGGTAGGACCTTTGGGATTGAAAGTCTTGACTTGGCATCCCAAGTGCGATACTAGGCAGAATTTTTAACGTAACTAAACCCTACCTAGCACTTTGAGGTGTTTGTCGTACTAACTATTTATGCTTTTATGAATCCCATGTGGGTTATGCCATTACAAGCGATTTACCTAAATCGATCTAATTGTCTTGCGACAAGAGGTGATCTTTCCCTTAGAAGAGATGCAAATACTTTTCCTAAGAGATGTAAATAAATTTGAGATACAACATTCCATGCAAATATGCGATTCATAGACTTTTTTCTTTTATGCAACTATAAGATGTACAATGACCATTTCTTTTCCTTGCCTACTATAATGATTGGCAATTTAGGGCTAACTCGTATAAACTCTACGTTGATTTATATTAAGAACTATGCCCATAAACCCTTCGTTTAATGCATTGAATTCAAGCTTTAAAGATGAAAATGCATTCTTCCCTAAATACAATCTTTGATGGAAAGACTCCATGCATGAACGAATACCATGAGACCATTTATTGACTTAATCCGTCCTTCAGCACTTAACCCAACCTAGAATGTAATTACCAATGCATGCAATTTGCAAGGTACATAATCCCTTTCATGCATTGCAACTACTCGGTTAACATTTAATGGATGTCTATGATTAAGACACAATTAGGAGATTATTACCTAGGTGCATTATGGATTACATGCTATTGAGTGTTGAAATGACCTGTTTTTTGGCTGATTTTTGTTGTTTTTGAGAGTTGAATGGTTGATTTTATGAGATGATTGATTGGTTTGGAAGTGGTTTGAGAGTGTTTTGGATGATATTGATTATGTTTTGGAAGTTCATGATGTTTATTAGTAGAGATATGAGGTTCTGATATGTTCTGATAGGTTCTGTATACCTTCTGTTTTGTTCTGATTGTCTTCTGTATGAAGCATGGATTGATGATTGATGAAGATTGAGATCTTGTGAAAGCTTATTGAGTGGTTTTTGATGGTTTGGAATGGTTTGAGTATGAGTTATGAGGTTTTGATGACCTTCTGTAACCTTCTGTAGATGTTCTGTAGAGCTTCTGTCTCTGTACTGTAGCTGTTTTGGTACTGTACTGTGACTGTTCTGTATGCTTCTGTATGTGTTCTGATGAATATATGTGTAGCTTGGGAAAGTTTTCTAACCTTGGAAAGAGGTGAATACAAGTGCAAAAGAGCTAAAAGAAGTGAAAGAAGTAGCTGCTGAAGACTCAAGTAAAGACTGAAGTGAAGTGACAGTGGTAAGCTATGAAAAGACACTGTAGTGGCTCTGGTGACTCTTCATACCAGACATACCTCTTGGGAGGGGTATCCACGACCTAAGAAGGATTATTGTGAGTGATTTTGAGAGATTGTAGTGAGGAGATGATGTATTATTGATGGAGAGAGAGAGAGAGAGAGAGAGTCAGAGATAGTTAAATCTATTAAAACAAAGTGATTGTATGTGAGAGATTGAGAGAGAAGACTATGAAGACATTGAAGATGAATACTATGTGATGTATTTCCATTCAAAGATGGTGTATTCCTTTGATTTCTTTGTTATATTGATGGATTTTATGAAGATATTGAAGAATATGGTTGATTCTATCAAATCCGTGGGAGATCTACATGATGCTGCATGAAGATTTGTTGTGTTGTCTGGTGTTCTTTTCTTCATTGTGATCATATAAAACTTAATAAAAAAGCTTGTTGATGCTACAAGATAGATTTTCTTGCAAGAGAATTCCCTTTTCCTTGGTGTTTCTCTTGGGGCTCCATGTTTTTGGTGCGTAGCTGGGGAAACTTGCCAACAACAAGCACCAGAAGAGGCTGAAAATGAAGGAAATGGCATTGCCAAGAAGAGGAGAATTCAATGGATGTTTGTAAAGTTCCTACTTCCACTGAAGAGTTGAAATTTCTCATAATCAAAGCCACTTTCCACAAGAAGTTCATCCCACAATGGCGAAAACATATCACCATCATGATGCATGCTCTATGTGTTGGATAGTTTCCTCTTCCTGTTGAAGCAGCAGAAACTTGCATCTTGGTGGCAAACTGTTTGGGGACAAACTGAAGAGCAGAAACATAGAGAATGACCATACATGGAAGATTTAGCATTCATTGAGAAGTTTCCAGACATCATCAAATGGGAGATTGTGAAGAAGCTTTAGGAGTCTTGGTCTGTGGAGGTTCACAAAGACAAGAAGGAAAAGAGTTGGAATTTGTTTGTGGATGCTCAACAGCAAGATACATGGGATGCTTGGTGCACTGATAATCTTCTGTTTGTTCAATTAGCAACCCACTGGAAGTTGGTAGACAAAGTGTTCTTCACAACATACACTATTGAAACCATCAGAAGCTGGCATTACTATGATGATGGCACCACCACAATGCTTAGACGTATGCATTTTGACACCTTAGAACCGAATACCTTCCTCTGTGCAATGGCATGAAAGCAGAATTCAGAGACGTTGAAAAGGAAGAAGTAGAAGAAATGTTGGCAAGACAGTCCTCCAGAGACTGAAGCCTTCTGTTAACCCTCTGTGGAGCACTAACAACAGAGTGGAGCCAACCCTCTGATGAATGATGCAATAAAGAGGCAAGTGTTAGAACGAGTCCAGAGATACGTGAGAAGAGAGAAAGCAAAAATCAGAGCCGAGAACGAGCTCGCAGCAGAAGCCGCCTTTGACGCCCTTGCGAAACTCTTTACAGAAGTCCCAATGGCACATCAAGCCCTTCCTCCTCCTGCTGGAGGTCCACTTCCAAGCCAGATTCGTCCTGGAAATATTGATGACAGGCCAGCAAATGTAGTCCCGTTGCCAATTTTTAAGGGAGAGTACAATGAAGACCCTGATCTTCATGTAGTAGAGTTTATGGTAGCATATGTGGCTAACAATGCCAGAACCCTTGAGCATTGGCTAGCAATATTCCCCGCCACTTTCAAGGGCGCGGCGTTTCAGTGGTATGAGAGACAAGCAACATGAACTTTTGGCACATGGGACGACCTGAAGTTGGTCTTCCTCACTAAATTCAGGCGTGAAGGTTTTGAAGAGCGGATGCGAGAGGAATTTATGAACCTAAGTCAGTCCTCTGGAGAAAGAGTAGAAGCTTATGTCTCACGAATGGAATCCATCCTAAAGAGATGGACTAACCATAATCTAGATGATGGTATTTAGAAGGGGGTGTTTCTCAGAGGATTACAACCAAAAGTCCATAAGTTTGTGGAGCTGCAAAGACCAGCCACACTGCAAGCTGCAACAGAAGGGGCAAGATTGTACGATGAAGTGGAAGCTAGATTGGCGATGAATCCAGGAAGAGGAGTCCTACCTCCTCTGATGCCAGGAATGATGTACCCACCAAATGTAGTCCCAGGGACTGTCCCCTACCCCTACCAACAACAGATGCCCCCAGTATCATAGTACAATGCACCAAATCCACAATGGCCACAATCCATGCCTCAAATGATGGTTCAACCACAACAACAATGGTTCCAACCAATTTCCTCAATGCCAAATCAGCAGCAATAGTGGAACCCTACCAACTGGAGCCAACAGCCAACAGTTCAAACAGGAGCTCTGAATCAGAACCAGAACAGAGATTCCTCTGCATCAGCCCAACATGTTTATGCAGTGATTACAGAGACTCCTCAAAACCCTACTGCCAGTATCTCAGGAGGAGAAAGCTTGAAGGATTACTTATCCAACTCAGTTGCAAATATAAAAAAGGAGTTGATGGATGTGATTACAGAGCAGCTACATATGCTGAAAGTGAATACCGCCAGCATATCCAACGTTACAGGAGCAGGAAGAGATGTGATGCAGTCAAATACTTGGTGTGGTAAGTGTCATCAAGCAGGCCATTTAGCCACTGAATGTACACAAAAACCAACCATCCCTGGAGCCTTCTGTTCCTACTGTTTGCGGAAGAACCATATAGAGGATATTTGCTCTCTGAAGGAGATACATGATAGGAGAAGGAAGGAAGAAGACGCAAGATTCAACTTGCTGGAATCCAAAATGACAACACAGGATATTGGACCCAAGCCTAGAGAGTTTGGTCCTAATTTCGGTCCAAGAAGGTTTCCATCCCAAAGTTACAGAGGAACACAGTCTGGCGGTGGTCAAAGATCAGAAGTAGATTGTTACAGATGCGGAGAAAAGGGACACATTTCACCAAATTGTCCAAATCCTAGAAGGTCAGTGGATTACAAGCCCTTACGCAGTCGATGCAAAGGAGAAGGCCACACTGCAAAAGACTGTCCAAGCCCAGCCCCAATGAAAAACAGTGCTACTGATAGTCCGACCAAGGCCCAAGAGCCTACCTCCAATTTAGTGGAATTGGAAGTTGCTACCATCACGCGTGCAAAGAAGAAGGAATCACCTATCCAGAAAGAAAATAATCCTTCTGCCAGAACAGTGAAGTTCAATCTTGCACCATAAGAACAGAACAGAACAGAGCCTGACAGTGCCGTACAGAGCACTGTAGTGCCACAGCGAGTCACAGAGACAGTTCCAGAGACAGGACCAGAGGTCTAGGAGATAGAAGAGGAGGAAGTGCCACAAGTAGCAAAAGAAGTCCCCATGATGCCTCTGTTGGAAGAAACAAGGAAAATAAAAATGGGTGTTGTCCCATTTTCCCTAACCGGTTAGAGAAGCCAGTGGATCCTATTAAGGAATACGATCTGGTCAGAGATCTAGATACCTTTAAACCAAATCTCACATTTCGACAATTATTGATGTTGTCTCCTAGTTACCGAAAAAGGTTCAAAAGTATACTGACAAGAAGACGTGGCTTAAGGATTGCTCACTCAACAACAACAAAGTCCAACAAAGCTCCAGAGCCTGTCAAGATGTGGCTAACGCCTTCCTAGATCCGGGTACCCCAAAGATTGACGTGTGGATAGAAGACTACTTTATTGCAAATGCACTGATTGATAGTGGTTCATCAGTGAACATTATGACAAATGTGACAATGAAGGATCTAGGTCTACAAGGTGTGCAACCAACCTAATGGCTCATCAGACTGGTGGATCAGAGCAGAATTAAGCCTTTGGGCATTCTCCTATATGTGAAGACTACAGTGGCTAGAAGAGATTATTGGCTAACCTATTTGGTGGTGAAGCCAAACTCTTATGGTACATCCTACCCTCTGTTACTGGGCAGACCATGGCTTTTTGAAGCTAGAGCAAGGATGGATTGGTTCAAAGAAACCTTGACCTTGGGTAGAGGACCCAACAAAGTGGTGCTGAAGCTATATGGTTCTCAAAAAGGACATGGATCCACCTCCTTGGAATTATCTTCTGACTCCCCCAATGAGGCTACAGATGGCACATCAGCAGACGAAGATGCTGTCAAACAGATCCTTCCCAAGAAAACAGTGGCACATTCCTTAACAGTGGATATTGTAAGCCAACTCCCAAAAGATGCAAAGCCATTATCAATGGGAGAATACTTCCTGCCTGAACCAGGAACGATTTTCGAAATCACTTCTGATAGTGAGATAGAAGCATGGATGTACTGCTCTCCCTGTTCCATGGCCATAGCAGAGCCAGAGACAGAGGCAGAAGATGAAACAGAGAACCTGTTCTTCTCTTACAGAGCTCCTACAGAGACAGAGCCAGAGACAGAGACAGAGCCAGAGACAGAGCCAGAGACAGAGACATAAGAGGATGGAGATGATATGGAAGAAGAAGGTTATGAAAGCGAGACGGAAGAATCTATCCCACCCAAAGGGGATACATATGAAGAAGAAGTTCCAGAAGTATCAAAAGCAGACGAGCTCATGCTGTGGGACAGAATGGAGATGGTACCATTTGGTCTGGTAAATGGATCTTCTCATATGCAAAATCTTTATAAGAAATGGATTAAGAAAACCAAGCCGTCTTTCAGCAGTGGCTCATGCCGTCCTCAACCACCTTTGCCAAAGAAAGATGATGATGATGCACCATGCCAACACGCACCAGTCCCACAACTCCAACAGGCATCAGAGGGTCCCTGTTATGTGACGTTCCTGTATGCGTCATCAGAAGATGAGTCTTCAAGCCAAGAGGTAACTGATCGTGAAACCAAACCCGAAACAGCTCTAA
Source organism: Lygodium microphyllum (assembly GCF_053477565.2). Classification (NCBI taxonomy): domain Eukaryota; kingdom Viridiplantae; phylum Streptophyta; class Polypodiopsida; order Schizaeales; family Lygodiaceae; genus Lygodium; species Lygodium microphyllum. Next base: position 129,651,656 of record NC_141147.1, on the reverse strand, counting down.
TCCCATTTCAACATCTCAAGGAGCAACCTAAGTCTCCACCAAAAGAAGAAGTTGGTTCTAGTGGGACATCAGAAGAGGACACCAATCCCTTGAAGGAGTCGGATCTGTATCCAGAAGCAGTCCGCGGGACCTTCATCCGTGAAGTAGAAGGTGAAAGGCAGTTAACCTTTGTGGATGCAGATGGCACTGAACGCCATTTGAAGGTGGGTAGCAGCCTACCAGAAGAGGAGTTGTCAACCTTGTACAACTTGTTGAAAGAGAATTTGGACGTGTTTGTGTGGTCCTACAAAGACCTAAAGGGGATTGATCCCACAATATGTCAGCATCATATTGACTTGGAGCCTGATGCCAAGCCAGTACAGCACAACGGCAGAGGCGAATGAACCCGAATTATTCCACATTGGTGAAAGCAGAGCTGCTGAAGCTTCTGAAAGCCGAGTTCATCTATCCAGTGGCAAATAGTGAATGGGTTTCACTCATCGTGGTTGTACCCAAGAAGAATGGCAAGCTTCGTATCTGTGTGGATTTTCGCAAGTTGAATTCGAAGACCAAGAAGGATCACTTTCCGATTCCTTTCACAGACCAATTGTTGGACATAGTGGCAGGACATGAGCTTTATTCCCTCCTGGATGGATTCAGAGGATATAACCAAGTCCAGATAGCAAAAGAAGACCAATCCAAAACAACCTTCACCATAGAATGGGGGATCTACGCTTACCGAGTGATGCCATTTGGGCTTTGCAATGCCCTTGCTACTTTCCAGTGAGTCATGATGGCCGCATTCCAAAATCATCTGCACGACTTTATTGAGGTATGTTTGGATGACTTCTGTGTCTATAGCTTGATCTGAGAACACTGGGGACACTTGGAACAATGCTTTGACCGATGCTGGGAGTATGGGATTTCCCTCAACCCCGACAAATGCATCTTTGGGGTCTCTTTTGGAGTTCTGTTGGGCCACATTGTCTCTGCACAAGGGATATCAACAGACCCTGCAAAGATCGCAGCTCTGACAGCACCCACCAACCTCAAACAATTGAGGGGATTCCTAGGCCATGTGGGTTACTACAAAAGGTTCATAGCCCATTTTACAACAAAGGTAACCTCCTTGCATAAGCTTCTGAGGAAAGATGCAGAGTTTACTTGGACAGAAGAATGTGACAAAGCCTTCAACACTCTGAAGCAGTGTCTGATTGAGGCACCCGTTCTGCAACCTCCTGATTGGACGAAAGAGTTTCATGTACACACTGATGCATCTATTGAAGGCTTAGGCGCAGTCCTATGCCAGAAGGGCTCCTCGAAGCTGGATCAACCCATCTATTACGCAAGCCGAAAAGTCACTGATAGGAAACGGAACTACACAGTGACAGAGCTGGAGTGCTTGGCAATGGTGTTTGCCCTAGAGAAGTTTTGCCACTACCTCCTATCTATCCACTTCAAATTTTATGTGGATCATGAGGCCCTGTCCTTCCTGATGAACAAAGCGGATGTGAAAGGACGAATGATGAGATGGCTCCTTCTATTCCAGGAGTTCGACTTTGAGGTAATTACCAAACCTGGTCGTTCCCATGTTCTGGCTGATCATCTGTCGTGTATCCCATAAATTGCAGACGAGGAGCAGGATGATCCAGACCTCCCTGATGCTTCCCTATTCCTGGTTGAAACTGTAACCCCCTGGTATGCAGACATTGCCAATCTGCTGGCAACCCAACAGTACCCTCCTGGCATTTCTAGTCGGGAAAGAAAGAAGCTTATGTTAGAATCAGCCCCCTACACCCTGTTAGGCGGCGCACTGTACAAGAAAGGCAAAGATGAAGTGCTTAGAAGATGTGTTGCAGGAGATGAGATTGGGATTGTTCTGAAGGCTTGCCATGACGAGCCATGTGGAGGCCACTTTGCAGGAGAAGCCACAGCCAGGAAGGCTCTGCTAGCAGGATACTGGTGGCCTACCCTTCACAAGGATGCCTATGATTACTATAAAAGATGTGATGCTTGTCAGAGAATGGGGAAACCCACGAAGACAAGTGCTATGCCACTACAACCTATCCTTCCTTTGAAGCCTTTCGAGAAGTGGGGCATCGACTTCGTAGGCCCAATTGATCCTCCTACCAGAAGGAAATAGAACCGATATATCCTTGTATGTACGGATTATGTCACAAAGTGGTGTGAAGCTAAAGCCTAAAGCGGGACGATGGTAACAGCGTGGCCCTGTTCATGTACGAAAATATCATCACCCGTTTTGGCAGTCCCTTAGAGCTGGTAAGTGATAGAGGCACTCATTTCATTAATAAAGTCATGGAAGAGTTGACAGAGCTGTATAAGATCCGCCATCGCAAGTCCACTCCTTATTACCCAAGAGCCAACGGCAAAGTCGAAATCACCAATCGCATCCTCTGCTCAATCTTGACAAGGACAATTGCCGCACATCGTCGTGATTGGGATGATCGACTTACAGAGGCCCTCTGGGCGTACAGAACCTCCCATAAAGCAGCAACAAGACAGACACCCTTCCAGCTGGTGTATGGTATAGAAGCTGTTTTCCATGTTGAACTGGAATTACGCTCTTTGAGAGTGGCTATCAAAGAATGTTTGGGGGACGATGATTCACTGCAACGCCGTCTCCTGCACCTGGAATGTTTGGACGAAACTCGCAGGATGGCTCTACAGTGCATGGAAGCCATGCAAGCTCGACGCAAGGCTTACCATGACAGCTTCATCAAGCACAAGGAGTTCAAAGAAGGTGATTTGTTCCTAGCCTATGATTCACGATTTGGCAAGTTTCCTGGCAAGCTCCAACAGTGGTGGATGGGCCCATATAAGGTATTTGCCGTCAACCCTAATGGCTCTGTCCAAGTGCAGACCGTTGATGCCTCTGATGATCCCTTCCTGATCAATGGATATCGCCTGAAGAAGTACTTCCCTCGTTGGGGATCTTGACAATCATGGTCACCTGATCCTTTCCCTCGTTGGCGTGGCATTGTAATTCTTATGATGCTACTTTTGATAGCCATTCTTTAGCCACTCCTGATGAAGTGGATGCAACCTTCTGTCCCCTCAGTCCCACCTTCCAGCCTTGATCTCTTATCCTCTATTTTCCACCAGCGACGGTGGCGAGGTTGGTTCTGACAAATGGTATTTCTACCATTCCCTTGCTTAAATCGAAAAACAAAAGAAAAAGAAAAAATATACATATCGGTCATGGGAGAAAAGGACTTTGGTCCCTGTCATGCCGATCTATTCTTCGAGAAAAGGTGGAGACACCCTCGGGAATAGGGGAAAACAAGAAAAAAAAAAGAAAAAAAGAAAAAAAAAACAAGATAAGAAAAACGAAAAAAAATCTATTATGGGAGAAAAGGAAGCAATTCCCTGTCATAGCAGGCCTCACTCCAAGAAAAGGTGGTAAACACCCTTGGGCGAGAAGCTAGTTGTGGAAAAGGTGGCAACACCCAGTAGTCCAGAAAGTGGATTCATCAATTGATATTCCCAGGATCTAATTCCGTAGCTGTCTCCCTTGGTACGCTGTGTCCTGGGTCTTTCTGCAAAGTGTCTAATTGTCCGCTACCAGACGGCATGACCTATCTAACACAACGTTCGATTTGTTGGCTGCCTCCCTGGGTACACCTCTTCAACAAACTGATGACGCGATCTTCATCGACAAACAATCAAGTGATGCGAGCTTTCATCCTAATCGGATGGGGAAGTGAGTATGGTTGTCCTTTGTATCTATCAGAGAGTGAAATAGAGGGTGGGCCGAGTGACCAGTCTTTTTCCTTCAAATCAAATGAGAGGTGAGAAGTGTGAATGGAGTGTTGCACGCATGGGATGGGCCTCTCAATGCACAAAGCATGATCTGTTTTTGTGCACTGCACTATAAGGCTCCCTGGCCTTTCTTCTCACACCGTATGTCGACACAAGGCGGGATGCACAGTTGCACTATCAAATGCGCACAAGGCATACAACCTTTGCACAAGTAACCGTGAGGATAACATCAATGGGTTTCAGGAAAGGGCTGCCCTCCTGTATCTATCAACAGAGCGTGAGACAGAGGGTGGGTTGAGTGTGACTGAAGTTTCTTCAATCAATTACCGAGAGGTGAGATTGAGGGACGTTACGACACTTGGAGTCAGGTATGTTTCCGTTTCCCTATGCACCCACGGGATGCGTCTCTACTGTCATCACAGGACACGTCACCTTGTTCTGTACACTGCACTGTAAGGCTCTCTTGCCTTCCTCCTTGCACTTATGCCAGTCGGGTTGGATGCACTGATGCACCATCAGCTGTGCACCCTGGCATACTCCCTCTGCACCATTCCCCTGTTGATTTCTAAACCGGGTACGAGATATGGGTTTCAATCATTATTCCTTGAGTGATATTAGTCATGGGGTGAGTGACAGTTCTTTCATTCCATTTGAGTGACTGTGAGTTGAGTGCAATATCCCTCGCTATCGACGAATTTCCTGCGATTCCTTCAACCAGCTACCTCCCTGGGTGCTGCCGCGTGGTCCCTGCCATGAAGGATGTGTGCTGGAGTGAACCTTGGTACCTCCTGTTGCAGCCGACAACAACACTGGATGTGCCATCGACAATCAACCTTGATTCTCGACAACATGGGCCAAGTTTTCTAACCCTACACCTTCTGTTTCTCAGTGACGGTCATGTTTTAAGTATGGGGACGTTAGCGATTGATCTGTTATGTGGTCCTAGGTCCCTGTTGCTCGGTTAACCCTATCCGTTAAGGTTTTAAGTGTGGGGATGCGTCCCTGCGCGTCTACATTACATACCCTTTTGCATATGCCTCCACCTGCTAATGCCTCTATGCCATGCCTTGCTTTACCCTGATGGGGTCCCTTCCCACCCACTCATTCATTTTCCACCCACCCATGGGGCTGTTCCCTTACAGTTTTTCCTTCATTCCTTTATTTTGCGGTCCTGTCATGTGAAAGCATCTTACCTTCACCGAAGTCCACATCCAACCTTATAGCCCTATTCATCCCTTTTAACTGACCATTTTTCCTTTTTACCTATCCCTGTTCCGGTGCACGGTTTTCACGTTATTAATTTTTGAAGCATTTTGCGCACATTAGTCGGTTTTCCATGTGAATGCGCTCTGTTTGCTTCGGAACCGTGATCTGACATCATAGCCCTAACAACAACTTTTCCCCTGATATTTTTCCTTTTTACTCTGTGTCATTTTGACGCACGGTTTGTCCAATATTAATTTTTGCGATTTTTTAAGACTTTTTCGTGCGTCTTTTTGACATTTTTCCATGTGAACCTGCCTTGTTTGCATCGGAATTCCAATTTGATTTGACAGCCGTGTCCCCTGTGCCTTCCCCCACCTTTTTCCTTTTTCCTCCCCCACTTTCGACTTCAGGATTTTTAATTATTAAATTTTAAATGTGTTTTCAGTTTTTTTTGGTGTTTTTCGCATGTGAACCCCTCCTACTTTAACTGAAACTACGTTTTAACGTGACAACCCTGTACCCCCCCTTCCTGCGGACATTTTTCCTTTTTACTGCATGTCATTCCGACGAACGGTTCGTCCAATATTAATTTTCGATTCCATTTTTGGGTTTTTTTTTTGGGTTTTTCCCATGTGAACGCGTCTTATCTCAGTCAAAACCATGTTCTGACGTGATAAGATTGTCGGGCATGTCTTTCTGCACCTTTTTCCTTTTTTCTGCACCTCGTTCCGATGCATGGATCTTCCCATATTAATTTTTAATTGCATTTTTTGACTCATTTTTTGTGTTTTTGCATGCGAATGCCTTGTCTTTCCCCCGGAACCTCCGTTGCACATTTTCCCTGTCTTCCTCCTGTAAACCTGTCCAGTTTTTGTTTTTATGTCATTTTGTTTTGACGTTCGGATTGGGAGATATTAATTTTTCTTTATTTTTATGTGTTTTCGCGCGACTCGTCCCGCGCGTGAACGCGCCCGTTTTCAATTTCCCGCGCCTCCACGTGCCCCAGTTGCGTCCGCTGTCCCGTCCCGACATCCCGGCGCTATTTCGATCCCGTCACAGCAAATTTTTTTACCCCTCCCAGGGCACGTGCGCGGGAAGGGGTTACGCCTTTCTCTCATGGGCCCGGCCCATTCTTTCCCCTCGGGCACCCCACCCCATGACCCCCTTCCCCCTACCCTTTCCCTCGGGCGCCCTTTCCATCCTATGCCCACCCTACCCTTTCCACCCCCCCCCCCCGCTACACCCTTCCTCTTCCTTGTATCTGCATGCTCCCTCCCCTCCCCTCCTCCTCCTCCGCTCCTTCCTCCCCTCCATCTCTTCTTCTTCCCCTACTCTTCTCCTCCTTCCCTCCTCTCTCGCCTGCCCTCCTCCTCTCCTCCCTCACTCCTCTCCTCCACGCTGCTGTCCTACGCCTTGTGCCGCTGTTGCGCCGCCCGTGAAGACTTGCGCCCTGCCGCCCTGCGTCTCTAACGACGCCCGCCGTCCTCCTCGCCGTCGCACCGCCTTTGCAGCGCCCTCCAGCCCCGTGACGCCCTGCGCTGCGTCCTGCGTCTCCGCCCCGTGGGCCTCCTGCGCCACCTCGTTGCCACGTGGATGCCGCCGTGGAGCGCACCTTGCTGCCTGCCTCTGCAGCCGCCGTGACGGCCGGTCGCCTGTGATGCCTTTTGCTGTCCTGATGCCGCCCGACAGCCCGCTGCCTCCCCACCTTGCTGCCACGTGTACACCTGCAAACCCACTAACCCCCCTAAGCCCCCCTTCCCCCCCATTATACACCTAACCGCCCCCCCTCCCCCCCCCCCCCCCCCCCCCCCCCCCCCCCCCCAATACCCCATCTCAGCCCCCCTTCCCCCCCACTGTACCTACAAACCCACCCACACCTACCTAAGCCCCCCTTCCCCCACTGCATCCCAAAACCCCACAAACCCCATCTCAGCCCCCCTTCCCACCATCACATCAAACCCTTCCCTACCCCCACCTAAGCACCCCAAAATCCCACCACATCCCTCCATAAGCCCCATGTTCCCCGCAGAAACCCCACCACTGAAACCCCCTCCATAAACCCTCGTCCCACCCGCCGACACCCTCGAGACGCAGACACATGCGCAGGTGTGTACGCGCGTGTGGGTGATTGAGATTGTTCGTACTTGTTCGTGTGTGGGTGCGGGAGCTTGTTAGTTGGCTGTTCACATGCAGCTGCCACGCAGCCTATTTCTGGGTATTTTCCCAGATTTTTAATTCAACTACCCGCAAACCTTTAAAAAAAAACATTGAAAATTTGAAAAATCATTAAAAAAAACTGCTTAAAATTTTGAAAAAATTTACAGAAAAATCTCAAAAAAATCCAACTATTTTTGCAGCAAATTGCCGTATTTTTTCTAACCTGCAAATTTTAGTAAAAAAAAATTCAGATCATTTTCCAATTCAAAATTCTTTTAAAAATACCCAAAAAATAAAAAAAAACATTAAAAATATAAAAAAATTCCAAATTAATTGCCGACAAATTCTTGAAAATTCTATTAACATTTTTACTTATTTTTGGCATATTTTCTAAGCTGTCAAAATACTTCATGAAACACCTAAATTCATCAAAAATAAAAAAAAACATTTTTCATTCAAACTACACACTCAAAATCTCGAAAAAAAAATCCAGATACCTTTTTGGATTGAGGAGAGCGCATTCTTTGCATTCACATATACCCACTACCAAGTTTTTTTTCATTTTATATTTTTTTTTCCAGATATTCCAAAACCCACGGTTAATTCAAAAAAATGAACCCTAAACACCACCATGGCACACGCATTCGCGCTAAACACACCATTTTTTTAAAACTCAAAATTAACCCGCCGTTCACTTAGTACGTGCTAAGTGCGCTTAAGAGGCACTTTAATATTTTTAATTAAAATGAACCAGCCGTCACAAGAGCACGCACTGGTGGCAAAAAAACGCTCCACATCACCTTAATTTTTAATAAATGAACTTGCATTTAGAGACCCAGTCTGGGTATCGAAGTCCAGGATTCGGATTAAAGCACCGCTTCAACCTAATAATTGGTAATTAAATTTTAAGAAGGAACCGCCGTTTTCTTGATAAGGTTTATCACTTAATAAAAATTCACCCATTTCTTAATAATTTATTACAATGAACCTTTCATTAAATTAATTCCCCCTCACTGCACTTAATTTCCCCTTTTTAATGAACTCGTTTCGTGGGATGGGTACGCGAAGTCTTCGGAGTTGTCTCCATGGTCAAACAGATTATCAAAGTTGTGGTCTTGATATGTGTGGGTTGTGATGTTTTGGTTCAGTTTCTTTGTTACGGTTAAGGGTACGGTGTGTAGTTTTTTTTTCTTTATTGCCTGATACGGGGATTTGGGTATTTGCATGTTGCATAGCATGAAGCTTTCGGTCACATATGTCTAGAGGTCATGTCGAATTTTTTCTAGGCTGTGGTTTGCTTGGGGATAGTTGGTCAAGTCCCATTTTCTCGTTTTGGTTGATATCTTATCCTTGGTTTTTTGTATGTTGCTTTGCAGGCATTCTCCTTGATTGTCTGTGTTTGTGGTGTGTGTGTAACCATCTGAATGGCGCCTTCTCACGCTCCTCCCCCTATCCAGTATGTCCCACTAGTCAGTAGGGATTACTCTTCCCTACTCACTTTTGAGTCTCTCACAAAGGCGGGACTCGTTGCTTTTGTAGCTGCCTCCTTTCCATTGCTTCCAGAGGATCCATCGATGTGTGATGAGTTTCTGGCCTCCTACAGCAAGAAGTCGGGACTGGTCCTGGGTACTTCCATCACTTTGACACCTCGAGGCCTAGGGAAGGCTCTGTCTCTTCCTTCCAAAGGTGAACCCTTTGTTACAACTCGCCAGCTTTTCTCTAACGAAGAGATTTTGAAGCTGTTACAAAAGCAGACAAGGGAAATTCTGGATGTTAAGAAGGTGATCAACTCTTCAGGAGTTTCCTTTTCCATGATCACTGATCCTATATGGAAGTTGGTCTGTCAGTTTCTCCAAGACAGGTTTATGCCTGCAAAAACGCCATCCCAGTACTTGTCCAAAGAGCTTTTTATAGCTTCACGGATGGTGTTAAAAGGAGTAGCTATTGATGGGAGCACTTACCTACTTACTAAGATGGATCAACATTTCGTCAAAGTCACCAGGGGCAATGTTACCAATGTCACCTATGGATCGTACTTGTCTGCCTTCTTGACCTACTCAGGTTTACAGAAGAGTGTGCCTCCACCTCCTCCATCTGATCCAGTATCTCCTCCTCCACCTTCAGATGAGTCAGAACCCATTGATATAGAGGATTTGGATTCTCCGCCTCCCCTGGTCATACAGCGCAAACGCTTGAAGCGGGTTGCGGATAAAGCTCATTCAGTTCTTCCTTCAGTGCCCATTCCTGCTCCTCTGGCAGTGATCTCCCTGGTTATCTCACATGTAATAACCTGTTCAGAGCACATCGAGAAGGTTCGTTGGATATATCAGTCCCCTCACTGAACAGTCTAGTCTCGGGAGATGCCATTCCTTTCCTATGTAAAGACATTCAGAGTTCCATTGAACTGTCAGTGATAGCCTGTGTTCAACAGCTGTACGCTTCCTTTTATGAAGAACTGATGCAGTCTACGGACCAGTTGCATAAGGCAACATCCGAGTTAGCCTCTGCTAAGGATACCCTCGCAGATTTGTTTAAGCAAATGGAGCAACAAACCCAACTGGTTCAAACCCAAAGAGATGAGATATCTTCTTTGAAGATTCAGTTTAATAGAGGCTCAATCAGAGGTTACTCACCTTTCAGAGGAGAAGGAGAGGATGTCCAAAGAAGCGCAAGAGTTTCAAACTCTTTTAGATGTCAAACTTTCAGCCTTACAGACTGCTAATGACACAGTGGAATCACAAGCTTTCCAAATCAAGCAGTTGCAAGATCAACTGGCAAAGTCATGGTTTGTTTCTCCAAGCCCTCATGTTCCCTTGATCCCTTCTCTCTCACAGCATGACTTGGTATCTCTTCAGAGACAGGCTACCTTATGTCCTCTATTCCAAGATAAAGTGGAAAGATTGCAGTCTAGAATGGACTTGTTATGGTCTTCATTTGAGTAGTTTCAGGAATATGTTCCACCAGACCATTCTTTCTTTGTCCACTATCAATTACAGAAGTTGGCCTTCTACATGAAGCTTTCCACGATGGATCTTCCTGTTCTAGAGGATGGTTAGAGTGGGGCTTGGTCTCCTGAGTTACTGACAGAGGTGGTAAGGATGGTGTTTGAAGATTCTGTCACGACCGATACCATGTTGATGTCATATATGTATCTACGAGGAGACTTGTTGATTCCAGATGAGGTGGATATGGCTTGGTATGTGGGAGATGTGGTTTTACAAGTTGTTTTGTATGTCAACCATTTGGAGTTGCGAATAGCTGACATGTTTCAGAGTTACTCCTCCAAAGTGGCTACTTGCCCTGATAATTCCTGGCATACCATGATTGATTCTGTGGTCCTGAATCAAAGATAGAACACAGCCCCTACCTATGCCTAGAGCACTAATCAACTGAGGGTGGATATCTTAGCTTATCTTTCCAAACATAATCCATTTGATTCTACCTTTTTTGATGCCTATCAGAGAAGATCTATCTTAGGACCTTCTGTTCCTACCCTACTGTATTACCAACAAATGGCTCACCGTTATGATATATATCTTTCCCTCTGTCAAACCAATTCCACAACTATCTTACCCCTTCTTTTCGAACCTCAATCTTTTCCTCAAATTCCCATATTTACATACTGTTCTTTTATCGAGGATGGAGTATTTTCCCCTTCTCCACCATGTCCTTCTCTATCCATTCATGTACCTTCTACCTTTCCTATTTATCAGTTAACACCCTTCCTAAGTGATTCCCTAAAATTTTCAGCCACTCCTTCTTTAAATTATTCTTCCTTTTATGATTTTGCCTACCCCTCTCTTCATCCACTTTTTCTTATTCCACTTCCATCTCCTGCCACTTCTATATCTCAACCACCTCAGTTAGTTAGTGACTATGACGGGTTTGATCATCAGATTTCCCGAAGAAGGGGATGGAGCTCGAATGATTCCCTTACGGGACCTCAGATAAACTAGCCAATAATTCCAGGAGATTGGACAGCTGCCAGTCAAGCATACCAGAACTATATTCATTTTGCTCAGCAGTATTCACAGTCTCTGGATCCTTCAGTGAGATTAACTGCTCATTTTACTGATGGCTGGTTCATTTTAATTAAAAATATTAAAGTGCTTCTTAAGCACACTTAGCGCATGCTAAGTGAACGGCGGATTAATTTTGAGTTAAAAAAAATTGGTGTGTTTAGCGCGAATGCGCGTGCCATGGTGGTGTTTAGGGTTCATTTTTTTGAATTAACCGTGGGTTTTGGGGTAGCTGAAAAATAATAATAATATAAAAGGAAAAATACCTGGTAGTGGGTGTATGTGAATGCAAAGAATGCGCTCTCCTCAATCCAAAAAGGTATATGGATTTTTTTCTAGTATAGCTTCTGTTTTGTTCTGATTGTCTTCTGTATGAAGCATGGATTGATGATTGATGAAGATTGAGATATTGTGAAAGCTTATTGAGTGGTTTTTGATGGTTTGGAATGGTTTGAGTATGAGTTATGAGGTTTTGATGACCTTCTGTAACCTTCTGTAGATGTTCTGTAGAGCTTCTGTCTCTGTACTGTAGCTGTTCTGGTACTGTACTGTGACTGTTCTGTATGCTTCTGTATGTGTTCTGATGAATATATGTGTAGCTTGGAAAAGTTTTCTAACCTTGGAAAGAGGTGAATACAAGTGCAAAAGAGCTAAAAGAAGTGAAAGAAGTAGCTGCTGAAGACTCAAGTAAAGACTGAAGTGAAGTGACAGTGGTAAGCTATGAAAAGACACTGTAGTGGCTCTGGTGACTCTTCATACCAGACATACCTCTTGGGAGGGGTATCCACGACCTAAGAAGGATTATTGTGAGTGATTTTGAGAGATTGTAGTGAGGAGATGATGTATTATTGATGGAGAGAGAGAGAGAGAGAGAGAGAGTCAGAGATAGTTAAATCTATTAAAACAAAGTGATTGTATGTGAGAGATTGAGAGAGAAGACTATGAAGACATTGAAGATGAATACTATGTGATGTATTTCCATTCAAAGATGGTGTATTCCTTTGATTTCTTTGTTATATTGATGGATTTTATGAAGATATTGAAGAATATGGTTGATTCTATCAAATCCGTGGGAGATCTACATGATGCTGCATGAAGATTTGTTGGGTCTGGTGTTCTTTTCTTCATTGTGATCATATAAAACTTAATAAAAAAGCTTGTTGATGTTACAAGATAGATTTTCTTGCAAGAGAATTCCCTTTTCCTTGGTGTTCCTCTTGGGGCTCCACATGCACTTGTTCTTTTTGCGAGGCAACAAGGATGCATTTCGACAAATCCATCTTTTTAACCTATGCAATATGCGTTCAAGATTGCAACTTGGAAGTGCAAGCAATTTCAAATGCATGACATGCACTAACTTCGTAAATGAATGAATAAATGCATTTAAATTTTCCTAAAAATCATCATGCTTAACGCATCCCTTTCACGCAAGAATACAATTGGAACCTGGGCATGAGGACTCGTAGCGTTGTCCACGCGTGAACTCGGTGTGGAAGCTCCCACATGTGCTCCTCTCGCCATTTTCTTGGGAGTCATTGATGAATCAAATCTCGGTCCAGCAACTTCCTCTAGGGTCCTTTACGCGTTACGAATCCTCTCCAACCGAGTTCTTCTCCTCTGTGCAGGACACGGCCCTTACAGAATGCGATTTTAAGAAAACCCGCAATGCACAGGAGAACAGGGCTTATGGAGGCTCTAATTTAGAAGCTTCTAATGCTTCTGTTCCACAGATTTACGTGGAGAGAGAAATAAGTAATGGAGGAGATGATGATGAAGATAATGATTATGATGATGACGATGATGATGGTGGAGGTGGCGATGAAGGCAGCGTGGTGCCTGGCGACAACGGGTTGGTGGCGGCATCGTGGCGGACGGCAGGGTAGTAGGTCATGATCACCTCTCTCCCTTCCCCCCCTCAAGCCTAAGGGGGGTTCTTATAGGAGGAAGGGGGAGGGATAGCCATACACATGGCTAATTGCATGCTTCCTCCTCCCCTCCTCCCCTCGTGCTCTCCTACTCTTCTCACACTCCCTCTCCCTACTATGCATTGGCTGGGGGGAGGGGGTTAATAATTAAAAAAAAAAACCTCAATTTTAACAATTATTCCCTTTTTCCCCCTTGAAGAGATGTTTACGTGCGGCCTACGGGTTTTTAGCCTTGGCCTCTTTTGCATAACGTAGCTGGAGTTTATTAACGCGCGAGGGTGGAGCATTTAGCCCAAGGTTCTTCTAGTCGCAGGGAGATTATTTTAAACTGCTCTTGCGCGGGGCATGTAGGATCAAAAATCATTAATATTTCGTGTGAAAATATTACATTCTCTTCCCCTTAGAGGAATCGAGATATCTTCATCTCGAGAGGAACTGGGGGTATTGTTGGTTGAGAGTACTTTCATCCATCCAAGTGGCATCCTCTTCCGGATAATCTTTCCACTGGACGAGGTATTCTCTCAAGGTCCTGGATCTCAAATGCCTCTCCCGAACATCTAAGATCCTGTCGGCCGTAGCTCAAGGACTCCTTGGCTAGGCATTACAACTTGTTGATCATCAAGCACGTGACTAGGGTTAGGTACATACTTTTTCAATAGACTGATATGGAATACATTATGAACTTTTAGGTTTTCAGGGAGTTGCAGTCTATAAGCATTAGGCCCTAGGCACTTGAGAATCTTGTAGGGTCCACAATACCTTGCATTCACCCAAGGATAGGGAACTCTTCTTTGGACGTACGCGAATGAAGACCATATCTCCTTCAGCGAAGGATCTGTCTTGACGTTTCAAGTCTGCGTAAGCCTTTTGTCTGTCCTTTGTGGCTTGGATGTCTTGTCTTATTGACTTGATTTGGTCATCCGTGTTCTCCAACATCTGCTTTGAGGCTTCAATCCTTAAGGTTGGATCCGAGAAGTTTAAAGGACTACGGCAGTCATGCCCATACAATGCTTGAAAAGGGGTCATTTGAATGCTTTGTTGGTAGGAAGCATTGTAGGCAAACTTGACTAGTGGCAAATATTGAATCCACTTTTTGGGTTTATGGCAGTAGTGTGCCCTTAGAATATCTTCAATAACTTGGTTGACTCACTCCGTTTGACCATCGGTTTGGGGATGGTAAGCCGTAATGAAGCAGAGTTGAGTCCCAATGGCCTTGAAGATAGCTCTCCAGAAATGTGATGTGAAGAGAGAGTCAGGATCACTAATGATTCTTCTGGGTAATCCATGCAGTTTGAATATTTCCTTGATGAATAACCTTGTAATATCTGAGGCTTTATAGTTTGTCTTAACAGGGATAAGATGTGCAACCTTGGTAAGCATATCAACCACAACCATAATGGAGTTGTATCCTCCCTGAACTTGGGGCAGGTCAACAACAAAATCCATACTAATGAATTCCCATTTCATTTGGGGAATGTCAAGTGGTTGCAATTTCCCTGGCATTTTGACATGTTCGACCTTAATGCGTTGACAAGACAAACATTCCGTGACATATTTGAGAACGTCACCTTTAAGCCTCACCCAGTAATAGCTCTTTTTGACTACATTGAGGGTCTTGGCATAGCCAGGATGTCCTGAAAAAAGGGGTGTCATGAGCTTTCCAAAGTATCTTCTGCTTGAGTGACTGGCTTGCCGGTATACATAATCTCGTTCTATAGTAGACAAGTCCACTATTGATAGATAATTCTTGATACTTTGCCTGTAGCTTTAGGTGTTGATCTTTGATAGGGATCTCTCTTAGCAATTTCTGATAGGTTGGATCATGGCATGCCTCTTCTTTTGCTAGCTCAAGTATTGGGTTGTTTGCCATGGATACCTTTGTGGCTAGAGATCTAGCTGTTGATGGATCTTGCAAAATCAGAGAATTCAAAAATGCCTTGCGACTGAGTGCATCGGCAACTACATTCTCCTTTCTAGGCCGGTATTTGATTTCAAAATCATATTCCTCCAGCACTTCAATCCATCAATGTTGCCTCATATTGAGTTCATTCTGGGTAAAAATCCATTTAAGACTTTTATGATCCGTCACTAGGGTAAACTTGTTACCCAGCAAGTAGTGTCTCCAAAGCTTGAGGGCATGGATGACAACTAACAGCTCCAGATCGTGGGTAGCATAATTCCTCTCATGGCTCTTCAGTTTTCTTGAAGAGTATGCTACAGGATGACCTTCTTGCATAAGCACACATCCTAAGGCAAGTGTGCTAGCATCAGTTATCACTTCAAAATCCTTACTAAGATGTGGAAGTTTCAGGATGGGTACTAATACCAAGCTTTGATTTAGTTTGTCAAAGCTAGACTGTTCAGCAGGTGACTATACAATTGATACTTGCTTCTTTAGTAGATCGGTCAGTGGCGCTGCAATCAAAGCATAGTTTTTGATAAAGACCCTGTACTATCCTATCAATCCAAGAAAATTACATATTTCTTTGACAGTTGTTGGTGTTGGCCACTCTAGAACGTCTCTGACCTTGGCTGGATCTACCGAAATTCCTTCCGCTAATACAATGAATCCCAGATACTCAATCTGTCGCTTGAAGAATGCACACTTCTTCTTCTTGGCATAAAGCTTGTGTGCCCTCATTGTCTCAAGGACAATGCGAAGTTGGGGTTCATGATCTTCTTCCTGTTTGGAGTAGACTAGGGTATCGTCAAAGAAGACGAGTACGAAGTCATCAAGATAAGGCCTAAAGATATCCTCCATTAACCTGTTGAAGGTAGCAGGAGCATTTGTTAGCCCGAATGACATGACCAGGAACTCAAAGTGTCCATACCTTGTGCTGAATGCCGTCTTTGGGATATCCTCTTCCTTGATCCTTATTTGATAATATCCAGACCTGAGATCGATCTTGGAGAAGATCTTCGCACCTTGAAGACGGTCAAGAAGTTCATCTATTCTTGGAATGGGATATTTGTTCTTAATGGTTGATTGATTCAACCCTCTGTAGTTAATGCATAACTGAAGCGTTCCATCTTTCTTCTTCTAGAACAGCACTGGAGCTCCCCATGGTGAACTGCTAGGACAGATGTAGCCTTAGTCTAACAGTTGCTTGAGTTGCTCCTTCAGCTCAATCGCTTCCGGAATGAACATTCTATATGGTCTCTTTGCGATTGGTGCAGCTCTTGGCGCTAGCTTGATTTGGTGATCGACTTCCCTTTGAGGAGGAAGTTCCGTCAGCTCTTCAGGAAATACGTTGTTATGCGAGCGGTGATCGAGAGCAAGCCTCACTCACAACCCGATAACGAGATGTTAAGGAGTGCCGGTTGGGGTAATTGACTTTGTTGAATGCACAACACAACTTAAAAAAATCAATTATTCGATCATATACCACAAGCCACATAAAAATAAAACAAAACACAATGCCTCTTATAACTCAAAAATCAAAAACCCGTATGCGGGTAGAGCATCACACACCACACAATAAAAATACCAAAAATTCGATAACAAACCAAGTGAGATATATTTTTGTACCTTAACAACCTTGAGCCGATGCTCGGCGCTTTGACACCCAAAAACTCTAGCTTCCAAATTAGCATGACAAGAGCTCACTCTAGCATGCGACCCTCCACACTCCTCTCTCACAAAATACAATTGTAAACAAGGGGGAAGGCCCTTAACTCTTCAACCTCTTCTCCTTATATAGTTTTCTATCCACACTCACACACATTAGGCTTTTTGCTTTTAGCTTTTGGCTTTTGTTTTTCTACTGCTTTTCACTATTTTCGTTTTTTTTGCTTTATGCCTGTTTGCAACTTGTTTGGATCATAACTTCGTCATTTGAACTCCGAATATAGTCGTTCGGATACTCAAAACAATCGGAACGCATCTGGTCGATAAGCTAGCGCAGGCAGAATTACGAAAATCCATCATAATCGGGCAAAAATACTGATTTTCCTAAATCCCATCATTTTTCTCCATTTTTAATCTTGGACGACTTATTCCTTTCCTTGGCCTATTGTTCTTGTAATTGCACACACTGTCACCACACATGTTCTCTTTTTCTTCAAGAAATACTCGCTCACGATGTAAAACGTATGACATTTTTCCTTTGATCCTTGAGTCTTCAAAATGAATATTCTTTGGATATGAACCTATTTTTTATGCAGTGTGCCCTAACAGAAATATGCTATGAAAGAGAACTCTGTGCACAATCATTCATGATTTGAAAAAATATGCAATGTTGGATCCATGATATGCAATCAATCAATCCATGCTACACATAAAAATAATGTATGCATTGAAGAATCGTGCCTAGCCTATCTAGATGTGATCGTGCGTCATGCAAAATGCAAACAAAATTCCTTATTAATTTAAAATTTCTTATCCTCACCTCTCAACTATCATAAGAAGATATGATATACTCCGCTCCACCCATCCAAAATCTCACAATCACTCTAGAAAATGATGGTCCTCAAGATGTTGACCAGATAAGAACAACCCTTCTCACAATTGATGGCGTCCTTCATGGCCCTCGAACTCTCCCAACCACCTTACCCTCTCAACCAGAGGTTCCTAACTTTGTGATGAACATCCCAAATGGTGCGTGTAAGAAACATGCATGCTCAATGACATGTGCTCTCTCATGTGCGTGTGCATCTAAGATTTACTGCATATAGTTGCAGCGGACCTCATGCCGTGCTATAAGTGCTCAATGATGGTGCAAAGTGTGCTTAATCCCAACCCGTGGCATGGAAATATTTGATAAGGACAGGAGACGACCCTCGAGTGCAGTGCATCAGTAAGTTCAACGTGAAGTGCTCATGAATCAATTATCCCCGTGATGTGCAAAAATCTCAGCAAGAAAATATACCTAGCTCGTCAGTGCCCGGTAGCTAATAGCAAACTCTAACTTCAACCTGTCCAAAAAAATACCAAGCTCAACCAAGGCTATCAAGTTTCACACTCAATAAATCAAACAAAATGACAGAAACAAATTCTAAACTAAACAAACACAAGAAATCCAATTGGGAAACAACAAAACAAATAGTCACGGAAACAACTAAGCTAGCAGAAATCAAACCTAACTACAGTTTGACTAGGGCTTTTCAGTTTTCACAAAAACGCTTGACATATTTAGCCCTCCCCCTAGTCTGCAAACATTCATGTGCAGCAGTTGCTTTCATAAAACGATGCAATATTTATGAGCCAATCAAAAATCAAATCCAACGATCTATCCACAATCTTCTCAACAAACACAAATGGCACATTTCTCTCAAACAACTCCTTTACAGGTAGACAAAACTCATCCATGAAATTCTCATCAAAATCCTTGAGACAATCCTCACCATCTAAGGAAAATACATCATCCTCTAAATTCTTCAAATCCCAACCATAATCCAACATCTTCAAACCCCTCAAATCGCAACCACACTCAAAAATATTCATATCCCACCCATCCTCCCTAGGAAAAACCATGTTACTTCTAGAGTCTCTAAATAAAGTTTTGACCCTTTCTTTGTTGCCAATCTCAAATTCATCCACTGATTCATCTACAACTTCTCCTCAAGATACTACGTAAGGATCTCCCAACTCAATATCCAAATCAAACACAACATCAAAAGGAGTCAACTCCGGACTCATAATGCCACAAGAACCAACAACATCTACAAATGGGGTCACTTCATCATCAACAATACAAGACTCCCTCGAGTCTTTCACACACAAAGAGTGCTAAACACCTTCCATAGTATCCTTACAAGAAACCTCACAAGAAACTGAAGAAACTTTCACATCTTCATCATCACAAATAACATCTTCACAATACAACAATTTTGGGTCTAAGACCTCAACCAAAGACTCCTCAACTACCGAATTCCCAACTACCTCCTCACAAACCTCTTCCAACTCTATTTTCTTGATTTTAAACCGCTCTCCCCTCAAATTCTCAATCCTTTTTAAAGCCTTATTCAAATTTTCTCTCACATCCTCATTAATGTTACTCTCAAGATCCTCAAAACCCCAATCAGAATCATCATAAACAACATCAAAACCTTTAGGAGAACTCAAAGAAACTAAAAGACTATCAAATGAAGTTTTCTCTTCGTCATTGTTACCTAAACCAACCAAACAATCATCATTGTTTTCTCTTCGTCATTGTTACCTAAACCAACCAAACAATCATCATCACAACTATCAAGAAGCATGATGTTAGGTCTACTCAACACAACATCATCAACACCACAAACAAAAGCCTCTCCAGGGCTACTCAAACCATCAACAACCAACTCACAAGACTCAACTGAGTCAACAAAACCAATACCAGAATCACAACATGAGTCAGAACCTAAAACCTCCATACTCTCTTGATCAACAAACTCATAACCAAACTCACAACAAATCTCTGCAAACTCATTAGGCAACAAATTCGAACCCTTAACTTCATCTTGAAAACTTACAGTTTCTAAGCCCTCCCTCTCATGTTTTTCCAAAAGACTCAAAAAATCATCCTCTATTCTCTCTTCATCTTTCAAGCAATCAGATCCATCTATACTTTCACCAAAGCAAACAAGCCCACTCTCTAAATTGTCTTTACTCTCTTCAACATTGCCATGACTATCAGAATTTTCATCACACCTTCCCTCATCAGAAATATCAAAACTTTCTTGACTCTCATCCTCTCCCAAAGAACATGAGAATTCTTGGTCCTTAAAAAAATCTGGTCTCTCCTTTTCTTCTTTACAACTCAGATCCATCTCTAGCTCATCTCTATAGTCCTCAAGCTCCAAAGTATCATCAATCGATCCCTCTTCTTTAGTTAAATCTCTAATCACTGGACTAGAAGTATCCATGGTCAATGGGTATGAATTCACACTCCTAGACTCTTCACTCCAATCAATCAAACAAGTATTTTTCTCCTCAACCACCCTAGGGAGTTTCTCCTCACAGACTTCAATTGATTTCTCACAAGTCAACTTGTCTCTCCTAAATAGAGAATATAGTATACCTCTCTCAAGATAGGCATAACTAACTCTCTGCTCCTCAAAAACTTTTCTCTCAACTCGCCTTGAACTCAACTTTTCCCTTGGTTCATTAAACCCTAACTCTTTTTTTCTTTTGGTCTTCCTCTCTTGATATTGAGCTATCTTCACCGCTTCCTCAAAAGTCTTAGGGTTTTTTACCTCTAATTTCACTCTCCAATCTTCTAATTTTAACCCATTTACAAAACACATTATCTTCAACATAACTGGGGCTATCTCACCTTCTAACAATGTTAAACTCCATCGATTTCACAATCTTTCAAACTCCCTAGCAAAATCCTCAACACACTGAGCATCTTTTTAAACACAAGTTTCTATTTTTGTCGAAATCTCACTTTGACTTTCTCTTTTTTAAAACCTAGATAGAAAAGCATTTTTAATGGTTTCATAGTCCAAATTTTGTCTCCTAAATTTCAAGCTTCTCTCAAAGTCAAGCAACCAATTTCGTGCTTCTCCTTGCAATTGATACCTAAGAACCTGGAGTTTATCCTTAGGGTCAGTCACTCTCTCTATCAAACAACACAGCTCTATTTTTTCTAAAAATCTTTCGGGATCTTCAATATGATTACCATGGAACTCAGGAAAATTATCAACCATTTTCAACAATTACAAGCAATCAAAACAAAATCACATTCAAAATAACAACAATGTCAATTTCGGCACTCCTCAGCGGGGGCACAAAAAAAGAGATGTTACGCGAGCAGTGATCGAGACCAAGCCTCACTCACAACTTGATAACGAGATGTTAAGGAGTGCCGGTTGGGGTAATTGACTTTGTTGAATGCACAACACAACTTAAAAAAATCAATTATTCGATCATATACCACAAGCCACATAAAAACAAAACAAAACACAATGCCTCTTATAACTCAAAAATCAAAAACCCGTATGCGGGTAGAGCATCACACAATCACACAATAAAAATACAAAAAATTCGATAACAAACCAAGTGAGATATATTTTCATACCTTAACAACCTTGAGCTGATGCTCGGCGCTTTGACACCCAAAAGCTCTAGCTTCCAAATTAGCATGACAAGAGCTCACTCTAGCATGCGACCTTCCACACTCCTCTCTCACAAAATACAATTGTAAAGAAGGGGGAAGGCCCTTCTCTTCAATCTCCTCTCCTTATATAGTTTTCTATCCACACTCACACACATTAGGCTTTTTGCTTTTAGCTTTTGGCTTTTGTTTTTCTATTGCTTTTCACTATTTTCGTTTTTTTTGCTTTATGCCTGTTTGCAACTTGTTTGGATCATAACTTCATCATTTGAAGTTCGAATATAGTTGTTCGGATACTCAAAACGATCGGAACGCATCTGATCGACAAGCTAGCGCGGGTAGAATTACGAAAATCCATCACAATCGGGCAAAAATACTAATTTTCGTAAATCCCATCATTTTTCTCCATTTTTAATCTTGGACGACTTATTTCTTTCCTTGGCCTATTGTTCTTGTAATTGCACACACTGTCACCACACATGTCCTCTTTTTCTTCAAGAAATACTCGCTGACGATGTAAAACGTACGACCTTTTTCCTTTGATCCTTGAGTCTTCAAAATGAATATTCTTTGGATATGAACCTATTTTTTATGCAGTGTGCCCTAACAGAAATATGCTATGAAAGAGAATTCCGTGCACAATCATTCATGATTTGAAAAAATATGCAATGTTGGATCCATGATATGCAATCAATCAATCCATGCTACACATAAAAATAATGTATGCATTGAAGAATCGTGCCTAGCCTATCTAGATGTGATCGTGCGTCATGCAAAATGCAAACAAAATTCCTTATTAATTTAAAATTCCTTATCCTCACCTCTCAACTATCATAAGAAGATATGATATACTCCGCTCCACCCATCCAAAATCTCACAATCACTCTAGAAAATGATGGTCCTCAAGATGTTGACCAGATAAGAACAACCCTTCTCACAATTGATGGCGTCCTTCATGGCCCTCGAACTCTCCCAACCACCTTACCCTCTCAACCAGAGGTTCCTAACTTTGTGATGAACATCCCAAATGGTGCGTGCAAGAAACGTGCGTGCTCAATGACATGTGCTCTCTCGTGCGCATGCATCTAAGATTTACTGCATATAGTTGCAGCGGATCTCATGCCGTGCTATAAGTGCTCAATGATGATGTAAAATGTGCTTAATCCCAACCCATGGCATGGAAATATTTGATAAGGATAGGAGACGACCCTCGAGTGCAGTGCATCAGTAAGTGCAACATGAAGTGCTCGTGAACCAATTATCCCCGTGATGTGCAAAAATCTCGGCAAGAAAATATACCTAGCTCGTAAGTGTCCGGTAGCTAATAGCAAACTCCAACTTCAACCTATCCAAAAAAATACCAAGCTCGACAAAGGCTATCAAGTTTCACACTCAACAAATCAAACAAAATGACAGAAACAAATACTAAACTAAACAAACACAAGAAATCCAATTGGGAAACAACAAAACAAATAGTCACGCAAACAACTAAGCTAGCAGAAATCAAACCTAACTATAGTTTGACTAGGGCTTTTCAGTTTTCACAAAAACGCTTGACAACGTCTACGTATTCCTTTAGCCATGAAGATTCTTCCCTAGATTCCTGATTTTGATCTAGCTTATTTAGCTTAATCAAATAGATAGGTAGTCCCTTTCTAACTCCTTTTATTATCCGAGATGCTTTGGCCAGTTGAATTTTTGGCTTCCCAGCCTCTCCTTGAGTTGTGACCAATTCCCCTCCAGAATTTCGGAAGGAGACTTGGCCCTTTCCACAGTGAATGTGGGCATCATTAGGTTTAAGCCAATCCATTCCGAGCAAACACTCGTGGATACCTAGGTTCATAACCCTGAATCTGACCGAAGTCGACTTTCCACCCAGTAGGAATCTCACCTTAGCAGTTTACATGGTACAAGTGACCTCACGACCATTTGCTAATTCCACAAACAAGGTAGATGTATTTTTTGTGGCTATTCCTAATCTTTTTGCTCAGACTGGTGAAATGAAGGAATGCGTACTGCCACAATCAATCAAGGTTTTGAAGCTTTTACCTTGATAATCCGATGGAGCCTGAATCACCGAAAATTGGTGATACGGGCCTTTCTTATGAAGGGCGGCATGAACTATTGCCCTATCAATGTCTGCTTCCATGGATGGGTCTTTTTCATCACACAGCTCCTTGTTGGCATCACTAGAAGTTCTCCCTCTGGCCATGATGGCGGCTCCTTGGCCGGCTCCTTGGGATGGTCCTTGACGTTGTCCTCTGCTAAGCTTGGGACACTGCCTTTTAAAATGATCGGGCTCGTTGCAATGGAAGCAACGGAGATTGCGGCCATTACCTTGGGTAGGAATGAAATTATTGATAGTGTTGGTCCTAGCTTTCTTCTTTTGTCCCTGATTTTGGCCTTGCGTTCTCTTGGCCTGGGACCTATACACTCCCTTGTTTTGATCCTTGTAAGACCAAGTCTTGTTATTTCTTGGCTTGGTCTGCACCTCTTGTATTATGCGTGCAGCTCGAATGAGTGCGTCCTGAAGATCTGTCGGGTGCATTGATTCGAGGCGAGTGTTTATAGGTGGGTTTAATCCGGCACAAAGCTTTGACACCTGTTGTGTCATGTCCATTTGTGGCGCGTACTTCAAAAGAGAGACGAACTTTGAATAGTATGCATCAAGAGATAGTCCAACTTGTTTCAGCTCATAGAACTCGTTCATCTTCTGTGTGCGGTAGGCAGGTGGTAGATATCTTCCTCGCACAGCTTTTTTAAGCTTCTCCTAAGTAATTGACCCTTCCGAGATCCCTTGGTCTCTGCACCATTGCTTCCACCAAAGTCTTGCTTCGCCGGTAAGCTTCAGCTTGGCGAGCATTGCTTGGTTAGCAGGTGTAGTACCTGCTGCTTCGAAGTAATCCTCCATGGATTCAATCCAGATCTCGGCATCAGCTGGATGGTCCTTCCCTTGCCATCAAATTCTGGTGGCTTGATTTGCTTGAGAAGAAACTTCTTCTCCTGAATCACGGCCGTACTTGGTGTAGGGGTCGGACTAGGAGTCTACACTTGAGGTTGTGCCTGGGCATTGAAATTCTTTACGTTAAAAACTTGCTAAACGTTTCTCACATTACATTACATGCCCAGTTCAGCTTTTAGCCAAGTGACCTAATCACTTAACTTATTTACCAACACTTACAGTCAAGACAATCATTGATAAAAAAAAGTCTATTTCATTCATATGGGCATAGCCCTTTGGAGTACAATTATTTTTGGGAAGATGGAACAAGCTGATTGGCACATCAATTTGGGGAGAATAAGATTGTGTTACATTTAGCTACGGGAACTGAGTAATAGTATGGATTGGGGTCATGGATTTTTAGGAATCGATAGGTCATAGGAAGCATGGGTTATCCTTTCCTTTGATACCCGTTCTCCTCATAATGTCCCAAAACCTTGATTTTGTCGGCAGGGATTATTCGAGTCACTTCCTCATACACATATGTGTTCTGCTTGAAATTTCAACCACCGACATGTAGGGTTGCGTTTGCGTGAGCTTCAACAAAGATGAACAGCTTCACGATCTTTAAGTCCTCCATCCACTTGATTCTCTTCAAGTTGGTTCGAAGGTATGGAAGTCGGTGGGCAACTATGTAATAAATTCCTGAATCACTCGTCCATCTTCGTTCCATGTACAAGGGTGAAGGATTGTAGATGCGGTCTAGGATATTCATCATACCTAGCCTCCTTCGATAATCTGAGGCATGCATTGCGGTCATAAACATAACTTGGAATATCAAGAATTTGTTCCCTGCTTCGCGACTCCGCAGGCTAGCATCGATAAGTAAGTAAGGAAATGTTCTTAAGCAACATTTGCTCTACTTTACCTCATTAAGTTTCTTTGAAAATATTAGATCTCGTTGGTTCGCTCTGATACCAACTGTAATGTGTCCACCTGTCCACTTGTAGGACATGCCTTAGTAGCCCATCGGGAAGAAAGTCCAGAAAGCGCCGCCTAGCACTCCCAGGGAATGTCACGGGGTTTGTGATCTAGGTCTTCTCGAGTTTGCCACGAAGCAGAAGCATTCCGATCGTTCCCACTTAGGATCGACCTGAATCAAGGTTTCCCTAATGGTCAAGTTCCTCGGAGGTAACTAGTGTCGAGCCCCAGACGAGAACTACTTTACGCAGAAACATTAGGGTCGAAGCGGATTTATACTGCACTTGGTTCAAGGAGAATGGAAAACGAGAGGGATGCAAAGCTCGACCTCTTTGCCCATAAGGCATAGTCCTATTCTGTTCCCCTCAAACAATATAAATCGGGATTCTAACTTTCTAGATTCTAGATCACTGTTACCTCGCTGTCAGTTTTGTTGAGAAAAGTTCCCCGCCAACCGGGACCACCCTTCCGTAGGACGGACCCATGGTCACATATACTGCACTTTCCTCAGGTTGCTTTAGTTATCTAATTACCTACCACATTTAGTTTGACAGCAAGCCGATTAATCACTGGTTCCTTCGCGTAACTTAGGCACTGACATAGAAAAACATTGTCAAACAAGTTCCTTTTCAACAATTGATCTTATTTATCAGTCTTTGGAATACACCATATAATCCAGCCCGAAGGCTAATCCATAATCTGCTCGAAGGCACTTCAAGCTCCATTTGTTGTAGAACCAGGAGCTTGTATTCCCTTTGCATTGCGACAAGCTCCTGGTTCTCTTCCTCTAGTCTTTTTAGCCATTGTTCTTTGTCGTCTTCCTTGGCCCTTAGCTCTGCTTTTAGTGCATGGATTTCTTTGTGTTGCAAGGCCACTTGGTGGGTCTTTTCTAGCTACGAGGTGTTTGCCATTTCCCTTTTCGTTTTCAGCATCTCCACTGCCGCTATCTTCTCCTCCTTTGCCTTTTCCAACTAATTGTATAGCTCCCTGACATGCTCATCCTGGTCTCTGCAGCCTGTGGCTCCGTGGTGATAGCATCTACCTTTGTTCGCTTGGATCCCTATTGAGATTCGATGTCTACAGTAGTCGATCTTTTCACTCATGTGGTTGGAGTTCCCACACTAGAGGTGGGCATTGGGGCATGTGCCTAATTGACTAAGAACTGCACCCATGCCATGAGGTTGCTGGCATCCACTATGGCTAGGGTACATGGAGTTGCTGTAATGGTTGGGATAGTGGGCAAGAGGGTAGATAGGGTCGGGTAGAGTGCGGCTTTGCCCTTTCCTTCAAGGACGGGTGGAGGCAAGTCTTTTGCCACTTGGGCACTGGTTCCCAGCTTGTCCTACCTAGGTGGGCTCATTGCTGTTAGTTCCTCCTGCCTGCACTGCTGTTCCATGGACATGTGTACAACTTGTGCCAGGTCCTCCTCTTCTTTTCTTCTCAACTCCTCTTCTTGTTCCATAGCTCTTTTTGACTCAACCTTGGCTTTAAGTAGGTCCACTTCTTATTTTTTCTTTATATCTTCCTCCTGCTTCTTCTTTGTTGCCTTCTTTTTAGGCGTCTTCACCTTCCATTTGCTCGATTGAGCTTCTTGCTCTCCCTCTTCTTTACTAATTGTCCTCACTTGATGGTTCTTTGTCATGACGAGGAGGTGACTTCTCAGGCGTTTCATTTGATCCCTCTTCTTTGTCTTATGCCTCTTTTATAGCCTCTCAAATAAGGGAAGTTAAGACTCCTCCATACCCTATGAATGCAGCCTTGGCTGAGGGCTTTTTTCTATTAGTTCCCTTTGATGTTGGGGATTCTCCACCTGCTAGTCTACTTTTGAGGTCAAGTGTCTTGGCTGATTGGTCTATGGTTTTCCTAACATAGCTATTCCAATCCACTTCATGCAACGAATGAGCCACCACATTCTCCAACACAAGCATGTTGATTCTATGCATGAGCAAATTGTACCTTAGGCTAGAGAAGAGGATGTGGATAACCTTTACTTGCAATCTAATCTCCGTTTCGGGGATGTATTGGATGCTTATGCCATCATTTGTTAAGACACTTTCCTTCTTTATCCCTAGCATAGCATAAATGTCTCTTTTGTGCCTCTTCTCCACCTTTGGTTGCAATCCCAGTGCATTTTCCACTAAGGTCTTGTTGAACGGGACTTGCAATTGCTTAGTTCCTTCCTTGCTCTCCAAGGACACTGTCCCACTCTCCTTGTCAGGGTCATACGTCCTCAAGAATTCCACACACCTAGTTCGAACATTTTGATATACGTGGCGAGGTTGCACTGATCCACAATCCTCATGATAGCCTCTTCGCTGGTCACCATTCCTTTGATATTGTGGATGCTCCTAAACTTGAACTGGTTGTATGCCCGATTTTCAAGGGATAGGCCATACTTTGCTCTTTCCTCTTCCGTGAAAGGTAGGCAGTGGGCTCAATCTTGCTGTGACATCTTCAGCTCTTGTCATAAGCCATGGTTTGCCATTAGTGCTTTTCCACCTAGCTTTACTGAAAGACAAGACTTCATGCTTGGCAGATAAACCTATTTTTAGTACATGATTAGGCTTTTTTCCTTCAACAATCTAAGTTTATTGCTTTCAAGTTTTATTGTCAATTCCTTAGTCACAAGTTATTTCATCCTACCATTGAGGTCTCTCATGTCCCACATGTGTTATTTTCTTATATAGTTCTTGTTATGTGTTTTAGTTTGTTATGTGTTTTGGTTTGTTTTACCATGCCTCCCCCTCTTTGAATTGAGAAGAATCCTTCCTAGGATTAAAAGGTAGAGGATGAGGGCCATTCAACACACAATGTGAGGGCTTTAGTTTGCATGAGCCACACATAGAAATTTAGATTATACTTGAGGTTAGCATAGCTGTCCATGTCGAAAGGGCGGATGCCTATGTGCGTAATATAAGTTAGAACATCAAGCAAGAAGTCACCAAAGTCCATTCAACTAGCGACATGCAACTCCTTCTCAGTGATGATGCGATCCAAATACGGGTGTCCCTCAATGTGTTCTTCTAGGGGTCAGTTATGAATAGAAGTCAACACCCTATAGGAAGTTGGAGTGACATAGGTTGGGTTATATTTAGATGGCTTGATTGTGTACTGCTATTTAGCATTGGTCATTATTTGGTATCCTGCTTGCTTCCATTGCAATTGTAGAGCGTACCATTTTTGCAAGAAGGAGGAGTCGTGGTTGGTAAGCTGTTTCAACTCCTCATTTTCTTGGCTGGGGTTGTAGTCTTGTTATACAACGTAATGAGATGCTGCTTGATAGCTTGGACCTGGGATATCTCAGTTGCAATTAATTCCTGAGCTACTTCAAAAGCCATTGATGAACACAAATTCTTGATAGCTTGGTCTTGGGATATCTCAGTTTGCTGGCCTCGAGGCGGGGTGGGTTGTGATGAGGCATGACCCTTCTCCTTAGCCTTGGCGGTGGGTTTCTCTACCGATGGCTTTGTGGACTTGGAAAGGGCCACATCACCCTTGCTGAAAGCTGTAACTATGTGGACATTATCCATGGCGGGGTGGATGCGTTGAGACTTGTAGTCAACATTGCAATGAGCTTTCTTCTTGAAAGTTCATCCCAATAGTGATTCTGTGCCTGCATTCTTAGTGTTGGGCAACACATAGAAAATTATCAGCATGCTTTCAGACTCGATAGAAATTGCAACCCTGCACTTTCCCAGAAGTTTGTAGGGTTGGCCTCCATAAGGGGTGAGACTAGCATTAGTGGGCTGCAATTGCGGTTTGCCAATTTGGGTCCAATGGTCATGAGTCAAGGTATTAAAATCAACTCCCTCATCGATCAATGCACTGATAGTGCATGTGTGTTTGGCGGTGTCCGTCATGCGTAGGTAAGCTAGTGGTACTGCTTTTTCATTCTCACTGTCCATCTCAGTGATAGTGGCTACTCGTACGTTGATTGGTAGCGTTGGCATTAGGGGCTAATGCAATGGGTGCGTGGGGGGAAAGTAATTCTTTATGAGGCTGCCATTGAAGAAGCCTATGCCCTTGCTATCTAGGGTTTCAAGTTCTACGTTGCCAGCTCAGCTAATGGTTCGAACCTTGAAAGGTCCTAGCCCCCAGAATTTCAATTTTTTCTTATGTCCTTTGACTGAGTAAAACAGTACTAAGTCACCCTGTTTGAAGTTGCACTACTTGACATGCTTGTCGAACCAACTTTTGTGTCTTGCCTTCTCGCATATGAGCGCATGGGTAGCTAGAAGCCGGGTTTCTATTAAGCAATTCGAGTTCAATCAAGCATTCTGTCCATGCCCCCTTCCCATCCCATCTTTCTTGAAGGGCGATTCCGAGGCTTGGTACAAAGAATTCCAAGGGAAGGATTGCCTATGTACCATATCTCAATCTAAAGGGGGTTTGTCTACTACCGTCTCGTAAGCCGTGCGGTAGGCCCATAAGGCCACCATCAATTTGTTATCCCAATCATTGCATGATGTGGAGATGACCTTGGTTACGATGTTCACTAGGATTTTATTTGTTGATTCAACTTGATTGTTTGCTTGTGGGTAATATGGTGAAGATTTTCGATGGATGCTTAGGAAGGAGAACATGAGATAAGCTATCACTTCGTTGATGAAGTGGGTGCCTTGGTCGCTAAATAGTTCGATGGGGCAGCCAAATTGTGAGATCACCTACTCCCATAGGAACTTAACGGTGGTCCGAGCATCATTCTTTCTTGTAGCTCGTGCTTCTGCCCATTTGGTTAGATAGTCAGTGGCCACAATGATGTATTTAGCATGTGAATATTGTGCCGTGGGACTAATGGGACTGATGAAGTTAATCTCCCATTTCTCGAAATATTTTCATGCAATAATTGCGGTTAGTAGCTCCATGCAATCCTTACGGATAGGTACTTTAGTTCGTTGGCACTCATCACAATGCTTCACGAATCGCGTTGCATCTCGGAAGAGGGTAGGCCACCACAACTGGGACTACAATACTTTGTGAGCTGTCATGTCTCCATTGAAATGTCCTCCAGCGACTCTGTCGTGTACTTCTATCAGTACGTCATGCATCTCTTGCTTACACATGCATCTGCGTAGTAACCCATCTTGTCCTAGCCTATAAATTTGGCCAGCTATCAACTGATAGGGTTGGATTTTTAGGATAAGTTGTCTAAGTTGGGCATTTTCTATCGGTCGTTCTGGTAGTCCATGTTCAAGCACTTGAACTATGTCATTTTTCCAATAAGGTGTCATGTCAGCTCTAAAAAAATCTTTTTCGTTGGACAAGAGGAATAGATGCGCGTGTGGCAGTTCGTCCACAATGCCTTGTCCAGCCGGTTCTCCCGTGGGGATGCAAGATAGATGGTCAGCCATGTAATGTTGTTTCCCCTTACACACTATCACATAGAAATCAAACTCCAAGAGCAAAAGAAGCCATTTGGCAATGCATTCTGTAGCGCATGGTTTATTGACCAGATACAACAAGGCTTGATGGTCAACAAAGAAAGTAAAAAGCATAGCTAAAAGATAGTGTTAGAATTTCTTTACAGTATACACCATGGCCAAAGCCCTCTCTCTCCATTGTCAAGTAATTTGTTTCAGTCTCAGTGAGTTGTGTGCTAATAAATCTCATTGGATAATTGAGGTTGTGCTCATTAGGTTGGCACAATATAGCTCCTATAGTGAATTTCGAAGCATCAATGTGTACGTGGAACGTGAGTGTCCAATCTGGGGCTCGTAGTATCGGAGCGGTGGTTAGAGCCTTTTTTAGTTCCTCATACACGCGTTGGCATTCCACAGTCCATTCGAATACGATCAATAGCTTATATAGAGACCTAGCAATCAATGTGTAGTTTAACACAAACCGTTGATATATGTCCTAAGAAGCACTGAACACCCTTGTAATTAGCAGGGGTGGAAGGTCGACAATGACCTTGATCTTCGAGAAATCTGTGGCAATGCCATTCTTTGACACCAGTACATGTCCTAGGATACATCCATGTTTCATCTAGAACTGATATTTTAAGGGGTTCAATGAGAGGCGGTGTAGTCGACATCGTTCAAAGATCGCTTGGAGCCTATTTAAGTGTTCTGGCCAAGTAGAGTGAACGCACAAGTCATCCATGAAGACTTCTAACTCCTTCCTTAGCATGTCTTTGAATATTGTACACATCAGTTATTGGAAAGTGGTTGGTGCGTTAGTCAATCCAAAAGGCATAACGATGTAGGCAAAGACTTTCCATTCATTGGCGAATGCTATCTTATGCCTATCATTAGGATACACTTGCACTTGATTGTACCCAGAGAACTCGTCTAGAAAAATATAGGCCTCCTTGCCAGCTACTCTCTCAAGCATGTGCTCTGTGTATGTTAGTGGGTAATTATCTCTCTTTGTAGCTGTGTTTACCTTCTTGTAATTGACACACACTCTAATCTTTCCATTCTTCTTTAATACGATGACTACGAGGGAAACCCAGTATGTGCGCTCAATTTCATAGATGAATCCTACTCTCATTAGCTTGTCGATTTCTTCCTTGACAACATGGGCGTGCTTTGGATTCATGGAATATGGTATTCCATCTCCCTGCCGACGTCATCTCCCGTTTGCCGACTCCACCCCCTCTTCCTGTCGGCACAATGACAGGGGGTGGTAGTAGTAATAAATTTTTTTTGATTACTTTGTTTTTAAATTAGGGGGGGTCTAATGGCTGTGGCGAGCAAGGACGTTACACTCTTGGGGTCTCCCTTACACCTCCTCAACTGAGTAGAGGGTATGTCTTTATATAGGCAAAAGGGAGTGCATCTTGCCCCTCCCTTCCCCTCTCTTTTTGCCTTCTTTGCATAAGAACAGCTCCTCCCTTGAATAGGGCTGGTCACTGATGTACTATTGCTAAACTTTAGTAATGGAGAATGTACCTACACCTAAATTTGAGAATTGCATGGGCTCCAAGAGAAGAAGGATGTGCAAAGTTCCACCTTAAGCCGGGTTGTGCACCCCTTCAAGGTCCCAATACCAAGAGACTATTGATAGTCTCACATATGTAAGTTTGTGTGTGTGTGTGCATGCACGTGTATAATGCTGCATATTAGGACAAAGGAACTTGATTGATTTAAATAGAGTGCATAAATCTACAAGGGGAAATCATGAATACTATTACATAAGGAACACGATTGTTTACACACTTGAAAGCTACATAATATTGGAAGGGTTTTAGAACCTTTGAGGTTGATCATGGTAACGTGTCCTAGCTTTATTGTAGATACATTGTTGGATGTATTGTTCATGGATTCTAAGGATGAATACTTGTAGCCTAGTTGCTGGTACCCATGAGAGGAACAGGAAGTATTACAAGGGCTTGGTTACTCGGCAGGCGGCCGCCGGCGAGGTGAGGAAGTTGAGGGGAGGGGAAGAGAAGGGAGAGCCGGCTCGACGATCGAGGCCGAGGAAGAGGCGCATCATGGCCTTGTACATGGCGTCGGTCAAGTGGATGCCGTCCCAGCTCATGTACTTGCGGGGTTTGGGGCAGGCCGAGAGCCTGGGAAGACCTCGTGGTGCTGCAGGATTAGCTGGATGTGGCGACGAGGTGAGGAGGTTACCGAGGTCGACGCAGGGCTCCGTGGTGTTGGTGAAGCCGTAGGCAGACGCGTGGTGGAGGATGTGGAGGTAGGCAGCAGCCGTGTCGAAGAAGACGAGGCGCGCGTGGGGATGCGCGGCCTGCAACTCGTGGACGACCTGACGGAGCCTGAGGTTGTGCTCGTCGCTCACAGCGCTCACGGTGGCCACGCAGCCGTGCGCATCGAAGAGGCCCTTGATGGGAGCTGCTGCGGGCGCCCGGTGTGATGCTGCTTTGGCCTGCCTGAGGTAGACTGGCATGCAGCCCATGGGAAAATCCCCCTGCACTATCACGTGCGTCACCCCGGCCTTTAGGATTTGCTTGAGTGCTGTGTGAATCTCGTGGACGACCTTGGGTATCAGCTTCCGAAAGACGTCGGCATGTGGCTGCTGCTGCTGGCCTGCATATTGGGCGGTGAAGGCATAGTTGTAGTCGTTCCCGCCGATCTCCCCGAAGTAGACTAAGGTCTTATTAGAGACCCGATGGTGGCGGACGGCTTCATGTAGCCAGCCGAGCTCGTCCGTGAGGGAGTAAGGAGTGAGGGAGGTGGCGTTAGCGAGCTTCTTAAGCAGGGAAGGTTCTAGGGCAGTGGCCCCGGCGACGGCAAAGTTGTCGCTGCTACCAGAAGACATGGTGTGACGCTGGGACGGGGACGGGGAGTGCGCGGACTGATGCTTGGGCTGTGTTCTGGCGAGGTGCGGGGGAACGAGGGGCAGGTCCAGGGCCTCGCTTAGGAAGTCGAGCATGAGGCGGCCGTCGCAGAAGCGTCCCGAGGGTCGGCCCCGCCCATGGACGTCGACGTCGAAGTCCATGCCGTAAGGCGGGTTGGCGGCCAGCTGAGCGCTGGGGTTGCCTGTCCGGATGGCGTTGCCGGTGTCCGAGGTGGAGTCGCCGAACGCCAGAATCGAGTCGACGAAACACGGCCTCCTCGGCGGCGTGCTGGAGTTTCGGCCAGTGGGAAAGAGATACCGCGCTCCAGCGGCCTTTGGTAGCGCCACCAGCAGCACTGTAGCACCTAGCGCTAGCAGGAGCATCAACGTCCAGCTGACAGGCCGTGCCATTATGTCCGCGTCGACCGCCTTCTGAGTCCTGACGATATTCGATCCTGTATCGGCTTATATCGTTGGCGTTGGTGACGGGCCGCGGCTTTATTCGTATATACCTTGGACGTCACGGTTCGAAAAAGCAGGGAAGTGCGCGAGCACACAGGTAACCACTGACCAGGTTGGCGCGCCGTAAAGCTCAATGAACAAAAAGCCTCTCTTCTTCTTGATTCTATTTTCCCGTACCCAAAGGACTGCAGCTTTTCCCTATCTTTCCCTTTTTTACACGTCCAGTTAAAGGGCGTCTTTTATGATATGCTCGATTGTTTAAAAAATAATATAATAATACTGAATGCAAAGATGAGCACTGCAAAAGAAAAGGCAAAACGGACCAATGCAAGGTGACTACAAAAGCACGAGTATGCAATGTGTGAGAAAAAAACAAACCTATAAATTTATAAGGGTCATCATGCTCCTCACCCTACAAATTTATAAGGTTAAGCTCTCACAAATCCATGTATAATCTGGCTTTATTAGTTTCTCATTGTATTGTGGCATTAATGTGTTCAGATGCCAAGTTAAACAAATAAAGATTTCAAGGATGAAAATTTTGAAGGTTGCATTGTCATGTCAGCGAGTGAAGGTCACAAGCTACCCAAGTGATTGTTGAACTACATGTTCAAAGAAAGAGGAGTATAAAGCGCACCCAAGGGGTGCACCTTATAGAGCATGTAATGTACCATGTGAGTTCAAATGAAAGGGCATTTTTTACTATCTCTCTCAGATGCTTGCTTTGATGTCTACCTTTGCAAGACCTCATGCCTATGCTACCTCCTTCAAGATCTTCTTTTAAGAATAATAATAATGTGATGATTGTATTGAATATGAAATAGAAATGATAGAGATGGTTGAGGTTTTGAGGTCTAGAGCCTACCTCCTCCCATCTTGCCTATGCACTACCCATGACATGATCATCATCGACACTTCCAGTACATCCTCCTCTTGTTGATTAGCAACAACAATACTATGAAGGGACACCTCAACCCGTCCATGGCCAAAGGCCTTGCCATGTGCCTCCCCTACATATGCCTCTCTTGTTAGCTACTTGCCCTTTGCGTCATGTAGTA
Source organism: Lygodium microphyllum (assembly GCF_053477565.2). Classification (NCBI taxonomy): domain Eukaryota; kingdom Viridiplantae; phylum Streptophyta; class Polypodiopsida; order Schizaeales; family Lygodiaceae; genus Lygodium; species Lygodium microphyllum. Next base: position 129,616,868 of record NC_141147.1, on the reverse strand, counting down.
TTACCCAACCACATGATACCCCATAATCGTTGCACATCCCCCCTTCTCATTGTGTTTCCTCCTCCTCCGCTACAAGGGAATGGGCAATTAGTGATTGCCGGTTCTGACGAAAAATATTGGTGTCACAAATAACGTTGTTCTTTGCATTGCTAATAGAGAGTTTGTGATGCAAATAGCGATACTATTTGCAACGCCGATAATGATGCCACTCTTAGAAAAAAAGCATCAGAAACTCGAGTGGCATTTTTCGAAACCATTTGTAAAAGCAAACGAAAGAGGGTGAGACAGCTCAAGGCTTTGATAGGGAGAAGGAGAGGAAAAGAGAGAGAGAAAGAGGGAGAGCTCATCAACACCATTGCCACCGCCACCATACGCGAAGGAGAGAGGTGCAAAGGAGAAGGGAGGGAAGTCATAAAAGGAAGGCACAAAGGGTTCCACCTTTGAGTCTTTGAGGTAGGTACATTGCCATTGCCTCTTCTTGCTTTGTGTTTGTATTTTTTTCTTTTCTTTCCTTATTTTTGTTTGTGGAAAGATGCATTGAGAGAGAGGGAGAGAGAAATAGAGAGAAGAAGGGAGGGGGAAGAAGAGAGAAAGAGGAGAAGGGAAACAAAGGGGCAAAGAGAGGGAGGGGAACAAAGAAATAGAGAGATAGAGGGAGGGTGAGGGAAGGAGGGTGAGGGAGAGAAACAATGAGGGAGAGAGAGGGTGGAGGGAGAAACAAAGAGAGAGGAAGAGAGAGAGGGGGAGGGAGAAACAAAGAGAGAGGAAGAGAAGGAAACAAAAAAAGGATAAGAGAGAGAGAGAGAAAGAGAGGTAGGGAGAGAAATAGAAAGGGAGGAGAATAAAAATAGAGAGGGGGAGAGAGAAGGAAGGGAGAGATGGGGAGAAGAGAGAAAAGAAGAGCGAGAGAAAGAGAGGGAGGAGAGTGAAAAGAAGAGAGAAGGAGGGAGAGACAAATATAGACAAGGAGAGAAAAAGAAAAAACTAGAGAGAGAGGGAGGAAGAGAGATATAGAGCAAACAGAGAGATGGAGGAAAAGATAAAAATAGAGAGAGGGGGGAGAGAGCTATAGAGAGATGAAAGGAGATAGAAAAAGAGAGATGCAGGGAAAAAGAAAAATAGAGAGAGAAAGAGAGAGGGAGGAAGGGGAAATGAGAGAGGGATGAGAAAGAAAAAGAGAGATACAACTAGAGAGATAGAGGGAAATATAAAAATAGAGAGAGAGAGAGAGAGGGAGAGAGAAATAGGGAAAAAAAAGAGAATAAGAGAGAGGGAGAGAGAGTAGGGAAAAGAGAGAGATAAAGAGAAGGAGCGAGACATTGCTTCCCATTTCTTTGTTTTTCAAGTTTCTTGTTTTCTATCTTTACTTTGTTTGTAGAGAGATGCATTGAGAGAGAGGGAGAGAGGAATGAGAAAAAAAATAGAGAGGGAGGGGAACACGAATTGAGAGATGTAGGGAAAGACAAAAACAGAGAGCAAGAGGGAGGGAGAGAGAAATAGAGAAACAAAAGGAGAATGAGAGAGAGGGGAGATAGATAAAAGTAGAGAGAGAGAGAGAGGAAAAGAGAAACAATGACGGAAACAAAAGCATATTGTTTGCTGTAACATAGACAAAATGGACAATGATAATGACCACAACATTCAAGATTGTGAGGCGTATCTCAATCATCATATCGCATGCCCTTGCACTTAGTGCAAGTTGGCAATTTGAGGAAAATGTTGCTTATCTATAGACCATGTGTGACAATTCGATGAGTTTCAATCGAAAACCATTGACTAAGTAATCTCAGACTTTAAGCTAATGATACAAAAAGTGTATATCAATCATGCTTTACATTCAAACTGTAATTGAATATCATATACAATAATTTTATATGTGTCCTAGAAATGTTTATAGAGAGGTGTTGTTCCATCCCAAGGAATGCACCTACTGTAGCTCATAAGAAGAGTTCGTGGGCATACAATGGATGGAGTGTCTAAGCCTGAAATGGAGGCAATGATGAATGCATCACTGCCCAAGGATGTTGGGCCATCTGATTCATTGCGAGAGGAGGCACCCATACCATTATATGATGGGTGCCGGGTATCTCACTTAAAGATGCTACTTGTGCTCTTAAGTGTACAGACAAAGTACGGATGGAGCAATGTGAGCGTGATCAGGTTGTTCAAGTATATACTATGCTCCTTTGTCTTTGACTCCGTTATACGACGGGTGTTGGGTATCTCGCTTAAAGACACTACTTGTGCTCCTAACTGTATAGACAAAGTACGGATGCAGTGATGCGAGTGTGAAAGTTGTTTAGGTAGATACTACACTCCTTTGTCTTTGACTCTATTATATGATGGATCTCAGATATCTCGTTTAAAGATGCTACTTGCACTCTTAAGTGTACATACAAAGTACGGATGGAGCGATGCGAGTGTGATTGAGTTATTCAAGTATATACTACACTCCTTTGTCTTTGACTCTATTATAAAAATGGTTTTTATGCTCTTCAAAGTTGTATGGATTTTTTTAAAAGATTGCTAAAATATCACATACTGCTACTTGGAAACACGATACGCGAATCTCGTGATGATGCACGATTGGTGTTATGAAAGCTTGGCATGGACTACAATAATATTCATGCATGTATCAACAATTGTGTGCTATTTTGAGGAGACTATGAGACTATGGAGACATGCCCAAAGTGTGGTACTCACAGGTATCGATAGGACTTGCAAGGGCAACAAACCATCCCTTAAATGGTTCTTAAACACTTTCCACTTATATCGCAATACGTCACATGTTGTTTCACACATTAGACATGGTGAGCTTGACAATGTGGCATACGCAAAATGGATCCATAAATGGAGTCCAATGAATACTAGCAAATTTGCATGTATGGAGTCACATTGATTCCACCACCTTTCCAAGCTTTGCACAAGAGCCAATGAATCTTTGGCTCGGTCTTACTAAGGATAGTGCGAATCCATTCGGTCTTTGCTCAAATTCTTATAGTGTGTGGCATGTAGTCCTTGTAAGTTATAACATCCCGCCATGGCTTTCTATGAAGAGGAGACGCCTGATCCTTAGGTTGCTCATTCTTGGGCACTATAAAGTCAAGGACATAGATGCTTATCTCCATCCATTAGTTGATGAGCTCAAGATTGGAGAGAATTGGTGTGGAAGGTATGAGCAAGCATATTGGTCGATGGTCCACAAATATATGAGCCATTCTTATGTGGACCATGCATGACTTTCCACGATTTGAGGAGTGCTTAGGTAAATGAGCTTCCGTTCTCATTGTTGATATCTAACATGGCTCGTTTATGTTTGTGTTTCTAAATAGGGATATTGTGATAGGTTTGGTTGTCTCAAGTTAGCATGCATGTCAATTGTGTGAACCATTGCTAGACTCCCGAAGGTCGTGGACCATGAAGAAGATGGTATATCAGGGGCATGCCAATTTCTTATTGGAGGGCCATAAATTGAGAGCAGGTTTTCTTGGATGACCTCCAGCATGAATGAATATCCAAAGCTAATATGAGTGAAAAATGTTTCATGAGGAGTCACTTCTAAGTGGAATGTGATGATTCTCAGTCTTCTTTGAGTTGCCATATTAGATGAGTATTCGACCCACTTAGAAATCAACCATTTGTTAGATCCCATACATATTTTCAAGAATGTGGGCAGCTTATTGTGGGACCATATCACAAGAAAGAGAAACATTGTGGGAATACTGATCGACTTGAAGGAGATAGGCAAGATGGAGGCACTTTGGCTATCGTCGAATGCAACTACCTCGTGCTCCTTGGGTCATGTCCACTAAAGAAGAGCATATGCTGAAGCAAATTATCAGGTCTATCCACACCCTGATGGGTATGATACATTCTCTCAAGTCTAATTTTTCTAAGAATGACCAACTGATATGACTAAAATTCCATGACTGGCACAAAATATGCTAGGTTTATCTCAGCCTTGATAGCAAGTACAATTATTATTTTACTATTTTGTGTCGGTTTGATATTCATAATGCTTTAAATTTTTGACAGTTCATATGGTCACGATTTTTCAGGGTGTCTTACTTCAAAGATACATTCGGTGATTAATAAGTTGCCAAATTTATTGCAATGGATCTCACAAAAGAAGATCAAGACATCTTAGTACATCTCATGGATGAAGTAGAGATTGCAAGACCTGTCCATACTTGATGGATGTTCTTCTTAGAGTGCTTTAGGAAAAACCTTAAGGGCTTTATGTGACAATGAGCTTGTCCAGAGGAAAGCATGGCTAAAGGTGCATATTTCAAAGTGGTTGCCAATGGTGGATTCAGATAAAAGTATGTTATGGATGCTAAAGGACGATGATAGTCTACTGACACAAGAGATGTGGTGGTTGGAAATGGGATAGAAAAGAGGATGGATGGTGCCATGGAGGAGATAGTGAAAGTTTTTGTATATTGCACCATGCATCCATGGAGAAGTAGCTTGGTAGATAGAAGCAAGCCAGAAGAGTATAAGAGGGAGTGCGATCAGAATTTTAGTGCAGTACATGCCATTGACTAGTTTGATAACCCGAGGGCATGAAGGAGATGCCGTGATTCATGCATACGAGATGGTTGCATGATGACTTAACCACAACTTCACACAAAGGGATAGAGGTCTCTAGGGAGGAGTGGGAATTCTCGAGGGGACGTAGTCCAAAGGTGATCACATGCTTTCTTTATTATCATATCTAGATTTTATACACAACAACTAACCTAGCCGTTTCGATGTCACTATAAGATACATGCCATGTATTGACGTTCAAAGTGATTTAAATGTTCATTAAAAAAATTATCCCCATCGTCGCTAAAAGCATCAATATAGGCATCTCTATAAAATCGTCGTAGATAGCATCACTATTAGCATTACTTTGCAACGCAAATAGTGATACTTTGCAACACAAATAGCGACACAAATAGCAACATGCACAATAAATTAACAGCACAAACAATGACAGTTAGAGAGGAAAAAAAACCGTGCCACCCATAGCACCATATTTTATATAATATTCTGCAAAGAAATTACATATTGGATACAAAAACTCATTAAGATGGGTGTAAAAACTACTTAAAACCATGAGACTAATAAAAAAAAGTAAGTACAAGACTGGTGATGACAACTCATGAAATTACATAGAACCATGTAGAGGAGAGCCAAAACAACGATAAAAGTCTATTTGTAAATATCACAAAGTGTGATTTTATACAAAGGATGATAAGTATATTTAAGGAATGCTACATAGAAGAGGCATGCACAGATCACATGACCAAAACAGAAGATGATATACATTGTATGAATTTAAGTACGTGCTATAGATCCTCGCCATTTGAAAGCTTGTCCCGATGCAAAGGAGCATTGAACGGACTCTGCAAAATAAACAACTAGACATTAGTCCACCATACGTAATGCATCATTAAAAAAACTAGTGACTATAGACAAGAAAGAGAATTGACTTATTGGGCCATTGCATGCATACGATCTATCGATAAAAGTGCAGTCAGACAGTGTCTCTTCGCATATATCGAGTCTCCAAACCTGTGGGATTGTGATTTGTAATTGAGTGCTACAAAGAAAAGGTAATAGCATTGTTAGAAATAAGTTTGCTCGTACAAGTGATATTCCAAATAAGAAAGCGAGAAGAACTAAAAGAAAACTTATAAAGTCCTCCAAATAAGTCCTATGGTCACCACTCCCTAGATGATTCATGACCCCTGCCTCCAAGAGTGCCCTTGCTGCCTCCCATTAGTACTGCTGCCATCATAGTGGAGAATTTATGGCCTCCTCCCGAGTCTCTGCCAATCCTTTACATCTAGTCACTTGGGCTTTGAGTTGCCACTTTTGATTGTCTTACATGTGTCTAATCGTCTTATGTGACATATATGCACGCATACACTTTATAATCCACCTAGTGAAAAACCTCTTTGTCGTCGTAGGTACCATAAACTCCTCATACAAAGATGCCACTACATAGTCATTTCTCCCCTTAGGTATATTCTTTCAATAGTCCAGAACATTGTGCCTAAATACTTATTGGCACAACTCTCTGATGTGAGACATCATTCTCCTTCCCTCATCATTCATGATCACAACACCTATCTTGTCATCTACGAGGTATCCGTACCCTACTAGGTTATGTCTAAGTTATATCCTCTCCTACCTCTAAACCCACGCTCTTGGGCATAACCAAGAGACCCTTGTATGCCTGGTGTACCTATGGGGGTAGTATCTCTCAGAGTAGGATCCAAGGGAGGTGCCACCTGCTGCGGATAGATAAGCAAAACCCAGAGTCACAGGAGTAGATATCCATATAGGTGTGACAAATCTTGGAGGTGATAAGTGTCCACTAGACTGACAAGACATAGATATTACATCGGTGTCTCCACAACACCCACTTGAGCCACCCTCTCTGAAATAGGTACAAGAGAGAGGAGTAGCAACCCTCTTTGGAACCGATTGTGGGCTCATAGAATTCACATATCCGCAGCATCCCCAGAACCACTTCCTCCATCTAGGGTCAGTGTAGAGCATCAACTTGTCTACTGGAAATCAAAGCATCAAAGCATGCTGAAGTAGACCTCATAGAACATCCTGAAGATGTTCGTGACAGATCCTGGTCCACCGTATCTCTAAATTGGGCCATCTAATTCGGAGACACGTGTGAATATCTCTTGCAACTCCTCATCAATCATCCCTCGACTCATCCTGCTTTCTAGGTATTATCAAAGGTAACTTGCATAGACAGAAAATGATGTTAGCATGATTAATATAAGGATTTAGGTAAAGCATGACAATATAACTATGAAAAAAAGACACTAATTAAAACACATATACTAAAGTACCCTTAAAAGTGAATCAATGAATTGAGCAAGCGGATGCAAATACGACTCAATCTATGGCCCCATGTCAATCTCTTGTCACAACTCAGTGTACATTAGAAGGTCTATAGATAGGTCACCATAAAAAGAGGAGTCCACTTCATTCTCAAAAAATTCACGGCCTCCTGTCTCTTCATTTATGTTACCCGTGTATATCTCCTATGCACGCTCCAAGCCCTCTTCACCCCTCCACCTTGCACAATATTGACCCATCCACTTACATACTCTCTTTGTCTACATTGGGAACATTGCTTTCATCATACACTCGCACATTTCGAGGATTTGATAGCACAACATACCCCCACGATCAAGGTTATTGGGGATTTGGATAGAACGTTAGTTGTTTAATATCACATATAAGGGTGCAACACAGAAATGTCGCCCACGCGACCACACCGCATTGTAGATTTGTATTGTACAGCTAAATGGTTTGATTAGTTGTTGTGCATAAAATCTAGATATGACAGAAAATAAATCATGTAATCATCTTCGGACTACATCTCCTTGATAATTTTCACTCCTCGGTAGAGACCTCTACCCCTTTGCAAGAAGTTGTGATCAAAGCTCCATGTAACAACCGCATAGACATAAACCACGACATCTCCTCCATACCCTTAGGTTATTAAATTGGTAGATGGTGTGTACTACATCGAAATTATGATCATGCTTCTTCTCGATCTTTTCTGGCCTGCTCATACCTAGGGAGTCACTTCTCCATGGATGCATGATGCAACATACAAAAACGATTCACTTTCTCCTCCATGGTAGCATCCATCCTTTTTCTACTCCATTTTAAACCACCACATCTCTAGCTAGTCTATCATCATCCTTCAGTGAGACCATAGTATACTATTTTTTGAATCCACCGTCGGTAGCCACTCTGAAATATGCACTAATACGTTCGACACTAGCCAACCTTCAGGCATGCTACCTTTTGGTCGAGCACTAAGGGATGCACAACAACTATGAGATGCACTAGGAGGTGAGTTTGTATCGTGAGCATGCTCGTGGAGGGCAGGCACTTCTCAAAGAGACAGATAGTCTCCATCGCTCCCTGTCTTATGGACTCAATAGAGGATATCTTGATCTCCTTTTGTGAGATCCATTGCACTAAATTAGACAACCCATAAATCACCTCGCATATTTATGGAGTGAGGCACCCCACAATGGTAATTGGTAGTACAAACTGTCAGAAATGGAGAAGCATTACGAACATCGAGTAGACACTAAATAGCAAAATATTGAGGCTACTTGTAATCAAGGTCATGACAAACATGGCATATCTTATGCCAATCATGGGATTTTATCCCTAATATAGCTGGTCATCTTTAGAAAAAATAGATCAAGGGAATATATCATACCTATCGAGATGGGAATAGACGTGATAATTTGCTTCATAATGTGCTCTTCTTTAGTGGACAGGACCCAAGGAGCACGAGGTAGTTGCAAAAAACTATCAGTGCTAGATTGTGGTCAAAGTGCCTTCATCTTGTCTACCTCCTTCAAATCCATTCATGCCCCTACATTGTCTCTCTTTCCAGTGATATGTTTTCATAATAGGGTGCCCACATTCTCAAAAATATGCATGGGATCCAAAAATGGTTGATTTGTAAGTGGGTCCAATACATCAACTCACAGAAAACTAAGAACTATTGCATTGTGCTTGGATGTGACTCCTTGTGGATCATTTTTAACTTGTACCAGCTTTGGGCATTTATTCATGCTAGAGGTCTTCCACCAAGAAAACCTTTCCTCAATTCATGACCCTCTGGTAAGAAAGTGGTGTGTCCTTGATATACCATCTTTTTCATGGTCCATGACCTGCGGGAGTCTTATGGTGGCCCACACAATGGACATGCATGATAACCTGAGGTGACTGGACCTGTCACAACACCTCTATCTAGTCAACACAAACTTGAACAAGCTATGTTAGATATCACTAATGAGAACGGAAGTCCACTTACTTGAGTACTCCTCGAATCTCGAAAAGTCATGCATAGTCCACATGAGAATGGCTCGTATATTAGCGGATCGTTGACCATTGTGTTTGCTCATGTCTTCCACAATGACCCCCTCCTCCCACAAAATCTTGAGCTTATCAACTAATGGATAGAGGTAGACGTCCATGTTCTTGACTTTATAGTGCCCAAGAACGAGCAAGCTAAGGATCATGTGTCCTTTCTTTGTAGAATGCCATGGCAGGATATTGTAGTTAACAAATGACTACAAGCCACATACTATAAGAAATTGAGCGGAGACCAAATGGATTGACGCCATCCATAGCAAGATTGAGCCAAAGATTCCTTGGCTCTCATGCAAAGCTTGGAAAGGTGGAGTCAATGTGGCTCCATGCGTATGAATCTGCTAATATTTGTTGGAATCCATCTATGGATCTATTTTGCGCTTGCCATATTGTCAAACTTGCTTGCTGCCCAACGTACAAAATATGTGACGTATACGCAGTATAAGTGGAAAATGTCTAAGAACCTTTTGAGGGATGGTTTGCCCTTGCAAGTCCTATTGATACATGTGAGCACCACACTTCAAACATGTCTCCATAGTCCCGTAGTCTCCTCGAAATAGTACACAACCGTTGACACATGAATGGATGCTGTTATAATCCATGCCAACCTTTGTAACACCAATTGTGCATCATCATGAGACTTAGACATCATGTTTTTAGGTGGTAATATATGATACTTTAGCAACCTGAAAAAAATCAGAAGTAGCCTTGAAGAGCACAATCTCATACAGAAGAAAAAAAGAAGAAAAAAGAAACAAAACAGAAGCTATTAGAACCAATCAGGCATTATCAGAACATCAACATAGCATAAAAGAACCTCATATCTCTACTGAAAAACATCATGAGATTATTAAAACCATTCTACCCTATCTAAAACACTCTCAAACCACTTCCAAACCAATCAATCATAATGTAAAATCAACCATTCAGCCCACAAAAACAACAAAAATCAACAAAAAAGCACAAGTCATTTCAACATTCAACATATCCCCACACTTAATAAGGGAGCATCCTTGTGACCTAGGAAAAAGAGAATACAAGTTCATAAACAGTTCAACTCAATCTTCTTTAGTATCTCCAATAAACCATCCAACCAGGAGCCCATCTTATAACATGCATCATCTAATAAAGAATACAACGAAAGGAAAACCCTTTATCCATTAACACATATTATGAACAACAGAAAATCATGACAAATGTGTAAAGGATATAAGAGGTTGCTTTTGTCCATCAATCAGATAGAATCATGAACCACCATCCATCAGCTTCTCAATTAGGTCCATCTTCATCTTCAAGTCCACGTAAAAAGGATAATACACCATGCATACATCACAGAACATACACAAAAATCATACAGACACAATACTAGGTAGTTTGAATGGCACATGGCCCCAAAAAATAGAGAGCAAAGAAAAAGTTTTTCCATTAAGAAAAGATAATACAACCAAGAAAAGACTTCACTTCGAAGTAGAACAAATATATTTCTTTTTAAACTACATGTTAAGCTTAGGACGCTCCAGAGCTTTACTCTCATGTACAAAATATTGAGGTACATTCTGGAGGAACTGTAAACAATACATCCTTTCTAGCAAGATAATGAACTTGGTAGGGAAAGCCTATGCAAAGTAATACAAGACATCCATTTGAGCAACAGTCACATCCACATTTGGATTCATTATCAACTGTGGGATACTCTTTTGAGTATTCAGATGAGACTACTGATGCATGAAAGCAAGATACCAACAAAAGTGAGCAGCAAGGTGTATAGAGGTATCCTCAAAATGAACATGCACCCGAGCAAAATGAAGATAAGAAGTAGAACATGTAGGAGACGTCTCCCAAGACCCTGGAATAAGAGGCTAGTTAAACACCGATCCTATCAAAGAATCATGCAACATCCATTGCCGTTGACAAAGAATGTCATTGCCATATCCAAGTGTATCCAGCACTGATGGAGATGGTAATGGAATAAGAGGGGAACATTGCAAAGGTGGATAAGACAAATCATAAAATGAAGGTAAGTGAAGGGATAAGGAAGATGGAAAAGACAGAATTCATAAAAAATGTTTGAAGGGATTCCATTGAGAAAATAGAAGGAATAGGAGGAACTGTAGGAGGAGGTTCAGAAAGGGTAGGAGACAATGTAGGATCAGCAATAAAAGGACAGATAGTAAAAACAAAAATATGAGGGGATCCAGAAGGAGTAAAGGATAAAAGAGAAATAGCATCAGAGGAGCTAGAAGAAAGAAGATAAGCATACAAAGGAAAGCGATAGGACATGAGAGAATAGGAAAGAAGATTAGTAGGATCCAAAGGGTAAATAGAACAATGAAAATTAAGGGCATGGAAAAAGGAATCAGTAAACAATGGATGATTAGCAATATAGCTCAATAATTGAGTTTGCAATGGCTGGATATCAGACTTATGAAAGACACTCCATAAATGACAAGGTTCCAAATCATCATCCTCCAAAGGCGGATGCCAAGCATGCCCTCTACACCAGGATGTCTGCTGATGATAAGTCTTCAAGCTTTTTGCAAACAAGAGCTCCACTGAATGAACATACATGGCTACTTGCAAAATCACATCCCCCACATAAACATTCAGATCCTCCTCATCAGGAATTTGCAGATGTCCTGTAAGATACATAAAGAAAAATAATTAGGTTTCATGTGAAACTAGCTAATCCATGAATCTATCAAAGATAGCTCTCAACAAATTTGCAAACCATAGATTTGACCACCCATCCTCTGGAGGTTCCAAATGTACAAGGAAAAGCTATGTTGATTATATTCAATCCAGAAGGAGGGGGGAGGTAACACCAATTTAGCATAATGAGTAAAGTCATCCTGCACACAATTCATTCATTGCTAAAGGCGTTCTACCTTAGCAGAAAACCCATCACACAGTTTAGCCTTCTACTGCAACTGATCAAGCTCCTCTTTAGAAGATAAGATAGAGGAAACTACAGGAGCTGGAGGAAGAATAGAGAGAGTAGCAAATTTTTGGTTAAGCTCTCCAATAAGCTTCTTTTGGGATTCAACAATGTCTTGGGAATGTTGTAATTGACTCTCACAAGTACCCAACTTACGAGTTGACTCTAACATGTCCTCAAGAGCTACATTCTCTTCTTTAGTTAAAGACACATTCTCAGCTTCCAAGGTAGCTACTTGAGTTGCTAACTCCTTGATTTGGGCTTTTTGGGAATCCATCAAAGCAATAGCTTTAGTCATCTGTTTATGAATATCACTGAGGGTAGCTTTTTCAAATGCCAAGTCCTCCAAAGCTTTGCTCAATTGACTAGTTAGGGAATCACCTTTGTCTTGAAATGAAGCATAAACCCTTGTGTAAATAGACTGAAGATAGGAAGTAAGGGAAGTCTCCAATGTGGATTGGACACCAGAAATCAACTAGGAAAGCAGAGGTCTAGTGGGCATCGTCTATAAAGAAGAGGGAATTTGCTTATCTAGTTGTCCATCCCTTTGGGCAGTAAATAATTTAGGACAAGATAGGAATGAAAGGAGATAACTGCTAGAATGCGGAGGGGTAGTGTCTTGCATAAGAGGATCTGCCTAAGACTGAAGAGGGACTCAGTAGCCTCGTGGTGCATAAGTGTTTAGTTTGAAAAAACTAGGGAGGGGGCTCATCCTCCAAATCTGAATTCGGCTATAATGGAGGAGGAGATGGAATAGAAGGTGGAGGCTGCTTTGGGAGAGGAGCAGGATCAGCCACACTGGCACACCACCAGGAGGAGGAGCAAATATATTCATTTTTTGAAGAAAGACACCATAAGAAACATTGCTGCCTTGACCCTTTCTAACTCTCTGAAAATGTTGATCCATCTTGGCCAGCATGAATACGGCCCAATTAAACTTAGCTCCCTCAAGGATCTAAACAGATGCAATGAAAAGCTCCTTGGATAGACATTTGGAAGCAGGCTTTTCGAACACGAATATTGGTAGAGTTGCTTCCACACCGAAGAGGAGACATGAGCAACAAAAGCCCTAGAGCTAGTAATAACTTTGCTGGACATGTTAACCATCAGACGAACAAGGTGGAAAATCTGGAAAATCTAAAGTAGAAGACAAAGGCCAAGGCAAAAGTAAAATGGAAGACGAAGGCGCGCCAAGAAAAATATGGAAGCACAAGAAGTGCAAAAAAGTCCTAAATAAAGGAAAAATGCGCACAAGAAAAAGCGCAAATCAATACTTTTGTAAAAGAACGTAAGCGCATCATGGTTTAATTTAAAGAGCGCTCTGGCTCTCACTTGTGCAATTTGTAAAGGTAGATGGGTGGTAGGAAGGAAGCTAGGAAGATAGGAGGACAATGGGAAAAAGGGCCTAGGCCACGTACGGCCATGTAAAAAAGGGCCTAGGCAATGGTTGGCCATGTAAAAAAGGGGATAAGGGGATGATCGTCCAAAAGGGATTTAGGGTTTTGTATATAAAGTTGAAAAGTGAATGAGAAGCTCATTCTCGTGTGTGGCCAAAAGTGGCTCTCTTCTTCTTCTTCTTCTTCTTCTTCTTCTTGCTTGCTTGAGCTTGTGCTTGAGAGAAGGTGTGAGATTGTGAGGGAGTAAGTGTGTGAGGGTGAGGGACCAAGGAGGAGAAGCACTTCGTCTTCTTCTCTCTTCTTCTCTTCTCTTCGCTTCTCTTGTCTTTCTCGTGGCAATGGAGCTTGGAGCTTGGAGCTTGAGGATGGAGCTTTCTTGAAGCTTGCACTTGGATCATGGAGCTACCGGAGTGCGCAGGAGAGGAGGCTCACTACACCTGTAGATATGGATGGTGCGTCAGCTATGTGAGAGGTAGCCATTAGCGCTCGGCTTGGAACGCTTGAAACAATAAGTGGTCCGTGGGTCTTGGCGGTTGAGCGAAACCTCCCACATTTTGGTTCTGTTGTGCTAGGACAAACAAGGTGGAAAATCTGGAAAATCTAAAGTAGAAGACAAAGGCCAAGGCAAAAGTGAAACGGAAGACGAAGGCACACCAAGAAAAATATGGAAGCACAAGAAGTGTAGAAAATTCCTAAATAAAGGAAAAAGGCGCACAAGAAAAAGCGCAAGTCAATATTTTTGTAAAAGAGCGCAAGTGCATCATGGTTTCATTTAAAGAGCGTCGGGCTCTCACTTACTTGCTAAGGAGATTGAATACCTCTTTAAACTCCTTGCTTCCTACCTATCTACCTCAAACACCAGTTTGGGAAAAATCCTACTTCGATGCTCGATTCAAAGCACGCAAGCGCTCAAGACTTGAATCTAATATCCCGGTGAACCAAAATGTGGGAGCTTTTGCTCAATCGCCAAGACCCACGGACCGCTTATTTCTTCAAACGTTCCAAGCTGAGCACTAATGGCTACCTCTCACATAGCCGACATACCATCCATATCTACGGGTGTAGTGAGCTTACCTCCATGCCGTTCGAGTTACCTCCTTCCCCGCGCACTTCAGTAGCTCCACGATCCAAGTGCAAGCTTCAAGCAAGCTCCATCCTTAAGCTCTACACTCCAAGCTCCATTGCCATGAGCCAGACAAGAGAAGAGAAGAGAAGAGAAGAAGAGAGGAGAAAATGGAGGGCTTCTCCTCCCCGGTCCCTCACCCTCACACATTCACACACTCACTCCCTCACACTCTCACACTCCCTCTCTTAAGCACAAGCTCAAGCAAGTAAGAAGAAGAAGAAGAAGAAGAAGAGAAGCTTTGAAAGTTTCGAAGCTTACTTGGAGTTGCAGAGATAGAGTTGAGCTTGAGGGGGAATGTTGAGATGGCAAGCTCAATACGTGTGGACATTGATGATGGACCACCTAGCTAGATGGGTCCGCACGTCTACACTTAGCACGTTGGTGATCATTATGACACTCACATGGCCACTGGCTTATCACTTATTATATTTAGGTTATTACATCTACCTACAGTTGGCAAAGATATAGCTCCAGTCGATTAGTGTAGTCAGTTATACATTGTTTGACTTAGTAGGCCACTTTCCTTTGTGTTGTATCTTATCTATACTTGGTGTACATTGTATAGTGTGTGTAAGAAGAAGAAAAAATTAGCAAGAAAACGTTTTGGCCTCCATCTCTCTTCTTGTGTTCTTGAGTGAGCTTCCTCTTGTGTATACAGTGTGTTAGCGATGATGTGCTTCCTCTGTAAGTCCCCCACCATGCGATTCTTGACACTCTTGCTATGATGAAGTCCAACGGACCAAAGAAGAGCTAATAAAAGCAAATACAAAGCTAGCTTCTTCTCATGAACACTTTTCTGATCTTTGCACCCAAATGGAGCAGTAGATTAAGATAATTGATGCTCAGAAAATGGAAATTTCTAGTTTGCACACTGAGTTGATTGACACTAATACCCAAGTGGTTAATGTGACTGAGGAAAGAGATAGATCATTGAAGGAATCTCAAGAGCTTCAGGCCTTGCTAGTTGCCCAGACAGAGGAGCTTAAGATAGTAAATACCACCCTAGAAAAGAGCAAAATCCAAATTCAACAAATCAATTGGTTTAGTCATGTTCTTCTTCACAGAGTCCTATTGTACATCCAGTTCCTTCTTTGTCCCTTGTGGACTTGGCAGTTCTCCAATAACAAGCCACATTATGCCCTTTAATCCAAGCTAAAGTGGAAAGGCTTCAGTCTAGGATGGACTTGTTATGGTCTTCATTTGAGCAATTTCAAGAGTATGTTCCTCCTGATCATTCCTTTTTTGTCCACTATTAGCTGTAGAAGTTGGCCTTCTATATTAAGCTCTCAACGATGGATCCATCTCTTTCAAAGGATGGTTGGAGTGGAGCTTGGTCTTCTAATTTTTTGACAGAAGTAGTCTGGATGGTCTTTAAAGACTTTATGACTTTGGATACAATGCTGATGTCTTATATGTATTTAAGAGGTGATCTGCTGCTTCTAGATGATGAAGATCTAGCTTGGTATGTTGGTGATGTGGCCTTACAAGCTGCCTTGTACATCAAACATTTGGATTTGCTGATAGATGAAATGTTCCACTCCTATTCTTCCAAAGTGGCTACTTGCCCTAACACTTTATGGCATACAAGGATTGATTCTGTAGTCCTGAACCAAAGATAGAATAAAGCCTCTAATCATGTGCAGACCACTAACCAACTGAGGGTGGATCTTTTAGCTTATCTTTCCAAGAACCATCCCTTTGATTCATCCTTCTTTGATTCTTACCATCGATGATCTACTTTAGGTCCATGCATTCCTAGCTTATCTTAGTATTAACAAATGGCCCATCAATATGATGCTTATTTTTCCCTTTATAAATCCAACTCAACAGTCACTTTACCTCTCCTTTTTCAACCTCAAGGTGCTCCTCAAATTTCAATTTTTACCTATTGTTCTTTCATTGAAGATCGAGTATTTTTCCCTTCTTTGTCTTATCCTTCATCATCCATATATATTTCTTTTACTTTTTTTGCTTATTAGTTAACCGTTTTCTTAACCGATTCACCTAAAATTTCAGCTAATTATTCTTTAGCTCACTCTTCATTTTATGATTTTGCCTACCCATCTTTTCATCCTCTTTTACCCGTTCCTCTTCCATCTCCAACCACTTCTATTTCTCAATCCCCTCAGTTGGTTAGTGGGTATGAAGGGTTTGATCAGAAGATTCCAAGAAGAAGAGGATGGAGCTCAACTGATTCTCTTACTGGACCGTAGATTAATTGGCCATTAATTCGAGGGGAGTGGATGACTGCTAGTCAAGCATACCAAAGTTATCTCCATTTTTCCCAACAATATTCATAATCTCCAGATCCTTCAATGAGATTGACAGCCCTCGTTGCTTGATACCTAGCATATATGTATAGGCATTCACATAATGATCAAAAGTCCATTCCAAAGTTATGTATGAATGTCAATAAGAATATTGATTCCCAACAATTGGATGTCCTATATTTTCATGCCCTTTGTCTACCTAGCAGATATATTGTTTTATTAAAAGGGATGACTTGCCTTCAATTCTTCCAAAATCCTCCAAAAACTTTTGTAGATGAATCCTTATCCATGGATCGTTTTCGTAATCATCAAGCCTTTAAGAGGGATCTTCTTCATTGATACCCCTAGATGTATCATTTATGTTTCTTAATGATATATCTCTCTTTTGGAGATGCCATTCAGATGGTTGTTTTGTGTTTGTGTTGTGTTAATTTCTATGCGATGAGTTCAGGGTGGTTGAATATTGGATTTGTTCGAGAGCTCTCTTTTTGACTATTTGCAGTGATAGTGATGGTGGATGAAAAACTTAAGAAGCAACGCTGAAGAACCTCTTATATCCTCTATGAATTTGTTATACTTTGTTGTTGTTTATAAGATGTGTTAATGGATAAAGGTGCTTTCCTTTCATTGTATTCTTTCTTAGATACAAATTATAAATTGGGGTCGTGGTTGGGTGGAATATTGAAGATGCTAAAGAAGATCAAGTTGAGCTCTTTACTGAACTTATATTCCCTTTTTCTTAGGTCGTGAGGATGCTCCCTTATTAAGTGTGGAGATATGTTGAATGCTGAATTGACTTGGTTTTTTGGCTGATTTTTATTGTTTTTGTAGGCTAAATGGTTGATTTTTGATGCATTTTGAATTATGTTTGAGTGTTTTTGAAGTATTTGAGAGTGTTTTGGATGAGATTGATTATGTTTTGGAAGCTCACGATGATTTCTAGTAGAAATATGAGGCTCTATGATGTTTTGATAGGTTCTATTGAGATTCTGATTGGTTCTGATACCTTCTGTTTTGTTTTGTTTTTCTTTTATATGAAGCATGGATTAATGATTGATGGAAGTTGAGGTTTTTGAAAGCTCGGTTTTTGATAGTTTGGAATGATTTTAGTATGAGTTATGTGGTTCTGAGGCTTTTTGTTGACCGTCTGTAACCCTCTGTTGAGCTTCTATAGAGCCTTTGTTTTTATTTTGTTCTGTTTTGTTCTATATGCTTCTGTAAGTGATCTTTGGAATGTATGTGTGACTTTGGGAAAGTTCACTAGTCTTGGAAAGAGGGGAATGCAATCTCAAAAGAGCTCAAGGAAGTGGAAGAAGTAGCTATTGAAGACTCAAGAGAAGATTGGAGTGAAGTGATAGTCATGAGCTATGAAGAGTCACTATAGTGGCTCTGGTGACCTTTCATATCAAACACACCTTTTGGAAGGGGAATACACGACCAAAGAAGGAATATTATGAGTGATTATTGAGTATTGTAGTAAGGAGATGATGTACTATTGATTGAGAGAGAGATAGAGAATCAGAGATAGCCAATTCTATGCCAAACAATGTATCTTTTTGTGAGAGACTGTGAGAGAAAACTATGAAGACAATAAAGATGAATACTATGTGATATTTTTCCATTCAAAGTGGTGTTTCTTTTGTGTTCTCTTTGTTGGTTGATGAATTCTATAAAGAATATGAAGAGAATGATGAATTTTGTTGAAGTTAAAGACATGGGAGAATTGTTATATAAAGCTATGTGAAGATTTGTTGTTCCTAGTGTTGTTTTCTTTGTTGTGATCATATAAAAGATGAAAGGGATGGTTGTTGATGTTACAAGATAGATTTTCTTGTAGTAGAAATCCTTTTTCCTTGGTGTCTCTCTTGGGGCTCCATTAACTCATAGGCAATGGATTCACATACTGGAAAATATTAGTCATCTGGTTCCTCCCACTCAATTCTTCTCCATAATGATGGGAATTCTGACCAACAAGTGAACTTGGATAGATATAAAGGTTCAACATTCTATTTTTCCTCATGTAAGGAGAGAGCAAGTAGAGCTCCATCCCTATTGCATGCATAAGGATAATGGTCCGCTTGTAGACTCTTAGAAAATACCAACTACAAAGCTAGATTAGGATCTTGTCCCATGGAACCATTAGTTGGGAACCCTTGATAATAAGATACACCATTCAAGGGCCAACCTCGACCTGTAAATCTTGCATTGGAAGTATTTCATGATAGCAAAGGTGTAGTTTTAGTTTCTAGCTCACCACATGGCAAAACCCCCAATTGGTTCAGGTTGAGAACGTGGAGTGTTAGGTCCATGTAGAAGAGATGAATAGGAGGTACCAGGGCACTCTTGATGCAACTGTTGTTGTTTGTAATGTTCTAATTGTTGTTGAAGATGTTGAGTTAAAAGTTGTCATTGCACCTCGTGAATTTGTTATGATTGCATTGACTACCACTGAAGTGACTGAAGATCCAATAAAGATACATGCTCCATCAATCTTTAGTTCTGTGGCTTCGATTGAAATCAATGCAAGAATCTTGTACCCAATCACTGATTATCTTTGTTTTGCATACTGTACTATAGTGGAAGAGGGAAGGTTGTGATGATGTTTCTCCTCTTCCTTTATATTTTCTGATGGTCCTCATAAAACTAGAGGAGGGAATAATGAGAGAGGTGGCATCTCTCAATCCGTTCACATCAATGATCTTGAACCTCTTGCATTCGAAGTATTACCATCACTGAAGAAACTCAAAGAAAGGGTCAATCACTTACCTACAGACATCTAGACAAATCTTGCCCCAGGTGCTCTCTTCATGCAAGGATGCTTCTAATCTGATCTGCTACCTCCATTAGGCACAGAAACCCCTAGTTTACAAAATGATGGATCTTCATCTTTCATTGAGGATCATTATGTCACCAACAAAACATCTATTTATTCTTCTCAAAGCTCTAGCTTATGCATTCTCTAGCCATTGACACCTTGTGTGCTCTCTGGCCAGATCTGCAGATTTGTATCTAGATGGATTCTTGATCTAGAGAAAAAGCTTAGATGTTTGGGTTAAACTTTTTTTTTTGCTCAACTTGTAACCATGCACTATTTCGTCACTTGGTGCTTTTCCATTTGCTTCTCCTATACCAAAAGAATGGCTTGAGCGGTAATCACTTCAAACACTACTAGTCGATTGCTACAAAAGCCAAACAAGATGTCTATCTTTGAGTACAATGGGAGTAGTGTGGTGGCTATGGTGGGAAAGAATTGCTTCACAATTGCCAGCGATCGAAAGCTGGGTGTGTAGTTGCAAACCGTGGCCACCAACCTCTAGTGCAATCCTCTAAGACAAATGCAAACAAGGATGATTCAAGTACCTTGGTTGCAGTTGGATGTTTACGTGCAATCAGCACAATTCTCAAGTCACAATCAGTAGCCTATCTTATTTATTTCCTCAAATTGAACCAATACTGCTTCCAATCATGTAGATCTACACTAGAAGGGGAAGACAAGGCTTGTGAGAATCTTCTCTTGCTCATGCTTCAAGTGATTAAGAGGATGTGTGTAGGTCTCTTGGCTTTGAAGAGTTGTGCTGTGGGGAAATCTGTAAATCATTTGAGGAGTCACAAGCATCAAGAGATACAACGGAGGCCAAAGAAGGTTGTAGATATGTGGAAGAAGAAGCGCGTCTGTATCAAGATGAAAGAATCTGTTGAATCTACCATGGAACCTCACAACAGCTTTTGATCGAATGCAGAGATGAAACTTGTCCAATAGAAGGTTATCCTCTACACATCGGGCTCCAATGGATGAAGGTGCTTTGTTGGCTAGTCAAACTAGCTCAATTGAGATGTCTTAGCTATTAGACTTTATAGATGGTGAGACATCTACAAAGCTCTAGCAATCCAAAAGGCCAAGAATTTTGAGAATGCTAAGAAGTGTTTCACTCTAGGAAGCAGTAACAAAGACAACAAGCATCATTTGCACTTTTAGGAGGTGCTACCAATGGTCACAAGCATTGGTGTGGAAGCCGAATTTGGTTGTGGAAGGTAAAAAGCACACACAGCTACCTAGCTAGTATGTGCATCTGCATCCTAAATGGTGTGGTTGCAGAGTTGAATAGCAAGTCACATGTGCTCCATCTTTGACCTCGCCATGGTTCCACATCTAGAGGTAAAATGGGCTCAAAGATCAGACATGTTTCAACAATTATTCACAATTTTAGTTATGGATTTACTTGGATGATTAGCAAAGTGAGAGACAAGAAGTCAACTTCTATCATTCCATTGATTCTAGTTTGGTTTCATTAATCATGTACTTTCCTTAAGCCTACACTTGCATCATCACAATAAGCATACACCTGCATCATCATAATAATCTTGTACTTTCCTTAAGCGTGCACTTGCATCATCACAATAAGCTTGCACTTACAACATCACAATAAGCCTACACATTTCTTAAGCTTGCACCTGCATCATCACAATAAGCTTGCAATTTCCTTAAGCCTGCACTTTCCTTCATCATCATAATAATCCTACACTTTCCTTAAGCCTACATGTGCATCATCACAATAAGTCTACACCTGCATATGAAATGTCACCCTCCAAATACTTTCTTCCTTTGGCAACCATCACATCACCATTTGTTCAGTATGATGCAAATGTAGCAAATACCATTGCAAGTCCTTTTGAAGGGATATCCTCAACCTTCAACCAGATCAAATACAAGAAAGACAACACATAATGCAACCCGCTTTGACTCACATCATGTTCTTGATAAATTCCTCATCCCCATGCTTGTCCAATGTGGGAGTTTATCTGATGCCTAGCATGCCTCTTATATGAACTTTGCTTCAGATGTGAACTTTATGAGGCTCCAAACTTGGTTTGGAACCATGTTACTTCTACAATGGGCAAGGCATCCTCTAATAGAACTTTGACCACTAATGCAGAGGTCTCTTTGTTGAAGCCATAATTGTACAACATAGTGCTTATGTTGCCAGAATCAAGCTCAACAATGCTTAAGCAAGCTTAAAATCTTCCTTTCAAGCTTCGAATCTTGTAAAGATTTTGAAGGACCTTACTATAGGTACCTTTCAAGACTTAAGAAAGGCAAAAGCCCTTTAGATTTGAGAAATGTTTAGTCAAGTTTTGATGGTTGTCCATAATCTGCATCATTAGGGTTTCAAGAAGGCAAAATACTTGTGAGGAGAGGCTTCCCTTGATGAAGAGTGGTAGAAATGAAGAATAGAGCTTCAAGAATGATGTAAGAGCTTCCGTATGATGGTCTTCAACAACACATGGCTATTTTTGGCCTACTCAGAATAGCACAAATTGC
Organism: Lygodium microphyllum; assembly: GCF_053477565.2. NCBI lineage: Eukaryota > Viridiplantae > Streptophyta > Polypodiopsida > Schizaeales > Lygodiaceae > Lygodium > Lygodium microphyllum. Next base: position 129,594,895 of record NC_141147.1, on the reverse strand, counting down.
ATTGGCTTTGTTGAATGCATCTTCTTGTCAATGGACTGCATCCACCACTAAAATGGTGCTTAAAGGCTCTCTATGCCATTTATTCTTGAAGAGCAGGTGAACTCATGAAGTAAAGTGGAGATAGTGGGCTGAAGGTTCCATGGAAGTCTAAGAAATGAAGAAGAAGAAGCTCTTTCCTAAAAAGTAACCACAATTTATTTCTCTTCTAGGTATAGTTAACTCTTATATTTGACCATGTTACCTTCAAAATTGCATAAAAATTTGACGACGACCTGTTATTTTGTCCTTCCATTGCTGACATATTTGTCCCTTCTAGATTCAAAGATCTCTAGGTTTGTCTTCTTCCCAATTGTAGGTGTCATGCAAGTCATTGCTAGTCAATGTCCATGTCTTGTACCTATAGTACTTGTCTGAAATTGGTTTTTATGATGAAAAATTAGTCTTAAATAGAAGAAAAATGGATCAAAGACCAATGCTCCGATACCACTTGTTAAGAAGTGAACTAGAGAGAAAGAGGAGAGAGAAGAGTATAGAAGAGAGAGAAGAGGAAGTGCAAAATAGAGAGAAAGAGAGCAATGAGGAGAGAGAAAGACTGGAAAGAAGAAGAGAGATGGTTGGAAGCCCTGAAAGGATAGGAGGAGCTAGAGAGAGATGAAAGACAAAGTTGTATTCTTTTGTAAAAGTTGATTACCTGTACATGTGTCCTTTGCCTTTCATATGCCCCTAATTCAGCTTTTACAAGAATAGGGGACGAGAATCAAATGGACTAAAGATATGCCACACTTCCTTGTAGACATGTGGTCCAAGGAAATCTGAAAGTTAGGTATCCTTAGCATGAATATGGGGATCAAACATTATTGTTAACCCTCAGATGAACAAGGTGGAAAATTTGAAAAATATAAAGCAAAAGACAAGGCCAAGGTAAAAGTGAAAATGAAGACGAAGGTGCGCCAAGAAAAATTTAGAAACACAAGAAGTGCAGAAAAGTCCTCAATCAAGGAGAAAGAAGGACACACAAGAAAAAGCACAAGTCAATACTTTTGTAAAGAGCGCAAGGTGCACCATGATTTATTCTAAGAGTGCCAGGCTCTCACCCGTGCAAATTGTAAAGGTATATGGGTGGTAGGAAGGAAGCTAGGAAGATAGGAGAATAATGGGAAAAAGGGCCGGCCATGTAAAAAAGGGGATAAGGGGATGATTGCCCAAAAGGGATTTAGGGTTTTGTATATAGTTGAAAAGTGAATGAGAAGCTCATTCTTGTGTGTGGCCAAAAGTAGCTCTCCTCTTCTTCTTCTTCTTGTTCTTGCCTGCTTGTGCTTGTGCTTGAGAGAGGGAGTGTGAGGGAGTGAGTGTGTGAGGGTGAGGGACCATGGTGGAGAAGCTCTTCATCTTCTCCTCTCTTATTCTCTTCTCTTCTCTTCTCTTGTCTTTCTCGTGGCAATGGAGCTTGGAGTATGGAGCTTGGTTGGAAGCTTGTACTTGGATCGTGGAGCTATCGGAGTGCTCAGGAGAGGAGGCAACTCGATTAGGCATGGAGGTAAGCTCACTACACTCATAGAGAGAGAGTACATCAGCTATGTGAGAGGTAGCCATTAGTGCTCAGCTTGAAATGCTTGAAAGAATAAGCGGTCTGTGGGTCTTGGCAGTTTGAGCTCACCTCTACATTTTGGTTACATTGCCGGGACCAACGGATTCAAGCCTTGAGTGCTTGCGCACTCCGAATCGAGCATTGAAGTAGGGTTTCCCCTGAATCGGTGCTTGAGCTAGATAGATAGGAAATGAGGGAGTTTGAAGAGGTATTCGATCTCCTTAGCAAGTAAGTTTTTGGTTTTTTGGATTTGGAAAAGTAGGTTGGAGTAGTGTAGGTGTTTTCTTTGTGATTTGGATGCATTAATGTAGGAAAAAACAAAGAAAAAAAAAGGAAAACATACACTAGGGTTTTTGCTACCATAAGAGGGCAAGAGGGTTTGATTTGTTTGTCAATTTTTATTTTGGAGTTTATTTTCTCTTCTAGGTATACACAATCCTTCATTGGGGTCTATTCTTACATTCTAAAAGTTTGTGTGACCCCTCATAACCAAAATCATTAGAATCGAGTTGATTTTCATTATCCTTGGAAACTCTCAGTAGGAATCAGATAATGTTACCAAAGTCTAATTCCCAGAATCGGATTCGGACGATTCGATTCCCTAGAATTGGATGGTCCAATTTTCAGACTCTAACCAACCCATCCTATCCGATCTATCCTATTTGATTTTGAAAATCGGACACGAAAATCAGACCATCCAAAATCGGACACTCCAAATCAAACACCTATCAAATCGGACATCTGATTCCTAGAATTAGACTCCCAGAATCAGACTCCTAGAATCGGATGCACGAAAATTGAACACACAAAAATTGAATCGGACCACTTGGCCATCCGATCGACTGATCGGACCAATCCAAAATCAGACGTCTAATTCTGATAATCGGAGTCTTGAGAATCAAACCTTTGAGAATTGGACAAAAAACTATTAAAATCGAACATGTGAACAGAATACAAATTTGACACATCTAACCCTTGAAACAAACCCAAAGACCATATGGAGCCGAAAGCACATCATAGATCTATCATTGGGCTAAAATCTAGAGCAAGTAGTTCAAAACTTAGCTACGAATGGTCATTCAAATCGCGCATGGTGTTTAGCATAACGGCCGTGTCAACCGAGGGGACTGCCCCACCCGGACCCCCATAGAGGGGGCTCTGCCCGCTCTGCACTTCCCCCAAATAGACTGGAGAGAAAACGCACGCCATGACAGGTCCTCCAAATTAGATCCTAGTGTAGTAATGGCTCTGCACAAGCATAGATTCTCACTTGTTAAACAGCAATTGAAAGCCCATACCCGAACAAAGACAACCCTAGAACCTCAATGGGCCAATCTAGTCAACAAGGGCAAAAATACCACACCACAAAAACATGTATATGTTGCATTAAGACTGGAATTAGTCAAAGCAGAATGCAATAACGTCAAGCTACAACTACGAGGATGACTAGATAGGACAGTCCTGATGATAGATGCACCTTGGACGACACTACACAGATGACCCAAGACATCAGTGGAGAATCCACATCTGGTTGTGGAGTTGGGGCTCAAAGACATGTATCAGAAGGCTTAAATTTATAAGCCAAGACCCGAAAGATGAAGACATAGTACCCCCTACTTATCTTAGGGTCAAACTCACTGCAAAAACAAAGCATAGTGTCGATGCTCTCATCGATGAAGGAGTAGATTTTAATATCTTGACCTATGAAACATGGACTCGACTAGGCCAACCAGAGCTCACACCAACTAATGCAACTCTTAATCCTTATGGGGGACACCAACAAGAACTTATAAGAAAGTGTAGGATCCTTGTAACTATTGAAACTAAAAGCTTGCGTATCCTATTCCATGTTCCTCCAAATAGGGCAAATTGTGGAAAGGAAACCCTCCTAGGAAGACCCTTCAAAAGGGTGACGAAGTGTGAGGCCAATTATGCAGCACAGAGGATACACTTGACACTACCAGGTGTGAGGATAATCACAACCTTTAGTAAGGGTGACCTCATCAAACCTCGAGGAAAAGACAAGGAACATTCTAATATACCAAGCAAGCCTAGTAATGAGAGCAAGGACTTATTGAAAGAGTTGATACAAGCACATGTTGAACAAAGAGAACCAGTGAGTGAGGCCATGCTTGAAACAAGAAGGTCAGGAGACAATACCAAGGATAGAATTTGGACTTACAAATATCTTAGAAGACCACAAAATAAGCCCAAGCCTTATAGACGAAGATGTTGAGGGAGAACCAACACAACACTCCGATGGATATCCAAAGCATTGCTACGTGCTCAAGGGTATTACACAGGTAACCAATGGATTTGGATACCAAAACCCCGTGCTAAACCACCTCTATCAGCTGAAAGCCAGATCGTATCAAAAGCAAAGAAGCACATGAAGAAATCTAAACAAAAATCCAAGTCTCAAGTCAACCACATTAGAGTGACTGAGCCCCTCATGATTGAAATAAAAAAACCAAACATGACTCTTTGAAAGGTAGATCCTTAGCCTCGTGTGCTTAACAAGCGAATGTCAAATGTAACCGTTGAGTGTGCACAAAGACCACTAGTGGCCAAGGATCCTTTGACTTCCCAAGAGGATAATGAGCACCACAAGCACAACGCTCCTCATGATAAGGCTGATTACTCAACAAAGCGAATGGCAGAATCATCTAATAGCAACGAGCAAATTTTCTAGCCAATGCCAAGTCCACTTAGGAGTCTCAAATCTCCTATACCCTCTTTTCCTAAATGGACACATGAAGCACAACAACAATCATCAAGTGCAACTGCTCAATCCTAATCTCTATCTCCATTTGAGCTTCCAAATGTCCAAGGTGCGGGATATGACACCACCTCTGATTCTCAACCTAAGGATATGCTTGTGCAATCCACCGTGACTAGCTCAACTGGTGCTCAATCTGCACAAGTGAATGCGCAAAGAGCAACAAAATACATGACCACTTCTAATCAGCCTAAGGACTTGACATTGCAATCTACCAATACTAGTCAGTCCACTGAACTAGCTGCTACTAGTTCCAATCAAGAATCACAGCAGTCATAGCCTTTGGCTGTGACGATGCCCCTTGCGGAACATGTCCTTAGCAATTCACCTGTGGAACAAATGTCGCAACCAACATCTTTGACACCTCCAACTCTTCCAAAGCACCTAAAGCCTAGGATTGAGGAGAAATCTCTCGAAGATTTGTTGGCTAGGGAGATGGCGCATCTGACCAATGAATCAAAGATAAAGTGCCTCTGATGAAGCTTGATCACAAGCTGACAGCCATCACACGTGTGTATGTCCATGTGGACATCGGAAGGCCAACACCAGAGCACACAAAGCTCATAGCCAAACCCCTGGTGTGGAATGAGCAACAACATGTTTGCTCCCGCTATGTAGCTATCACTGAAGAAGTCATAAAGGACATTCCAAAGCCATAGCTACTTGCCTCACTCAAGACCCTCCAATCCTAGATATCTATGCTTCCCATCAATACAACCCTGACTTCTTCAGCTGGCTTCATCCAAACTTACATGACAGGAACCCTAAACCGTCTCTTGGTTCTACACTAGAGTCACCCTCACCTCTAGAGCAAGAGAAAAGTAGATCTAAACACAACACCCGCTCTAATAACAAGCAATGGAGGCATGTTCCAATGGGTAAGGACAATAACACCAGACTAGGAGGCATGTTCCAATGGGTAAGGACAATAACACCCGACTAGGAGCAACTGCCAATGCATTTGGATGAGGGGCTAAATGAAAGAGAATTGACTAAAGATCTAGACTCTCCACAAAGAGAGGTAGTTGTACCCTCACAACCTCACGAGGTTGTTCAGCAGGCCATGGTTATGTCCCATGAGGACACACCAGAATGAGAGAATGCTAAGGCCCAACCAAGCATGTCAACCATTGACCTAGTTTAGGGTCCTGAGTCTTTAAAGGATACACCTCAATCGCCCAAGAAAAAGAGGAGAAAACAACAAAAACAATGGCAGTTGCAAGTGGTTGTAGACACCAAGAAGATTGAGACCAAGAGTGCTGAAGAGCTAAGGAATAAAGTATCGAGAATGAATCCATTTCCATCTCTCCTAACAGTGGTGAAACCTTAGACACATCTATGTATTCTAATAAGTCAAAGCAACCATTACCCTCAACGGTTGCTTGCAACACTCAATCGACTGACAACAGAACTTGCATTAACCAATCAAGAGTGGATACAACACTGTCACAATAGGTTTGATGAAACTATACCAATCACATCCCACCCATCTACCCTCATACTCCCTTGCTTATAGTGGGTTCCTATGCCTATCTTCTAACACCCCCCCTCAATGCCAGGGTGGCATTGGATTACAAGGCATGTAAGATGTCCCCCCCTTCTTGGGATGCCTTTATAAATCAGGCTTACAAGAGTGTTTTAGGTAGATGATTTAAAGAGTCAAAACAGTCGATCTTCAGATGGATTGGAGGCATAGTTTGCCACTAATTCTTTGGGTACATCAAGAGTGTTGGGGCATTTACTAGTGATATGCCTTGTCTTCTTGCATTTGTTACATTTCATTTTCTTAGGATACTTCTTCCAACAATTGTTTACAAGATGTCCTTTTTTCTTACAGAAAGAACATCTAGTGAGAGCTGTATGTACCAATACTTGATCACAAGCATTTGTTACATTTCATTTTCTTAGGATACTTCTTCCAACAATTGTTTACAAGATGTCCTTTTTTCTTACAGAAAGAACATCTAGTGAGAGCTGTATGTACCAATACTTGATCACAGGAAGTTGAAGATGCCTGACTGTTGCTGCTTTCTTTGTGGTTCCTCTTTTCTTCATCCAAACAGGATTGAATGGTACTTGCCAATGTAGGATCTGGAATGTTGGTGAGAGTGGTTACAAGAGTAGGAAATACATGTTTTACAGCTTTTAGGAGAATAGCAGTAGCATCTTCTTCATGTATTGGAGCTTGTACAGAGGCAAGCTGTGCCATAAGTCCCTTCATGTGAGAGATGAATTTTCCCAAATCTTCTCATCATTTATATTCCAAGCTAAAGAATTCAAATTTAATGAAGATTTTAGTATTTTTACCAGTGGCTCCATAGAGCTTTTCAAGCTCATCCCATTTTTCTTTAGCAGTGTTTAGTTGATCAACATGATGAATCACGGACTCATCTAAGTATAGCATTATGATTGCTTGGGCACATTGGTCATCCTCTATATCAACCAGATTTGCAGAGTTTACAACTCTAGTGCCTTGAATGAGAGGCCAATATCCTCTCTCCATAATTTTGTACTTTATAAGTACCTACCATGGGTGGAAATCTTTGCCATCAAACTTTTGAATTTGAGGACGGAGATCAGCATATGTTGTGGTCATTGGGAAGGTCTTACCACTTGTTAGGACAAGGGCAGTGTCTAGTCCCTTACAAATTTTCCACTGAATGCGGAAGCAAATCAAACAATTGAAATCAAAGTTGCAATGAGGAGAAAGGCTGAAAATCATACATATATAATATTTCAAGGTATGACTGTGGTGGTCCTTTCTTATGTGCAATCTTCTTCTGAGGTTTAATAGTCTTTTTAGGTTTTAATGAAGTAAACCTAGATTGGACTTCAGGCTCCTACTTATGGTATGGCTTAGTGGATGAAGCTTGTGTTGGACAAGGTTGGTCTATGATCTCAATGCTTGTTGCTAATGATTCCGAGGAGAGTACAATGACACTCATCCTTTTGATTTCATTGACGAGTGTACTTGAAACAACGTCACTCAAGATATGCAATACACTTCTAGTGTATGATGGTCTATGTGTTTATAATTGTACACATAGCCTTACAATTTTAAGCAAAGCACTTAGTTGTTTTCATTTCCTGATAAAAGCATTCAGATTGTGTAGGTATTAGTAGCAATGATGATTTAAACAAAGTGCCTTAGTGCTTACAAGCACTCATTTGTAGCTCATGTTGCTAGAGATGGTAAATGTCGGTCTTAATGAGCTTGATGTTGACTCTTCGAGTAGAGGAACTTCTGAAATGAGATTCCCAGATTAATAACACACTTTGTAAGAGTTGACTCAGTGATTAAAATCATTGTTGATGACTAAATATTGAAAAAAAAGAGAAAATGGATGAAGCTTGAAGCTCCAAGCTATGGATGCCAGAGACCCACAGTTAGGGTTTTGATCATTGCAAGCTATAGGAGATGAATCAGTACAAACCCTCTTAGGTGAGTATAGTCCTCTATAGGGAATACAATAGCCCTAAGGTAGCCGGCATTATTGCGCCCTGTACCAAACAAACTTCAGCTCGAATCAGGTCGCTGTGAAAACTGCACCAAATTTGCAATTTCTGCAATGTCATCAATCACATCGACTAATGTCTGCCTTTTTTGTGCTAGGCTGAATCGCCCTAAGTTGCTGAAGAGTTCCTCAGAAGGAACCATGAGCTGAAATGGCCTCCTTTGTCCTCCCCAAGTCCTCCATCAGAGGTGGGTCTAGTTTGGCTATGGAGGCAAGAGGTAAAAGATGAAGATGATGGACTATCTTATGCACTTAGTGAGGCTGAGGGTATAGAAAGCTGAGGGGATTAGAGGAGGCTCTGATATCATGATAGAAAACAGAGTTGCAGCATTGGAATGTGTGCACAAGAGGGAGAAAGAGGCTCAAAGTATAAAAACAAATTCTTGTTTAATAAGTTGCTCAAGGTACAACTTGGCTAAACTCTATCTCACACTTGATAGTGACCCATAGGCTATTTATATAGCCTCTGCCAAGCTAGGGTTAGGGTTTCCTCTGCCCCTAAGGCTATTCACACCTATCTGCCCTCATACTCCCTTGCTTATAGTGGGTTCCTATGCCTATCTTCTAACATGCCAAACCCACTAGGATCGACCTGAAATCTGGGTTGCTAGGGCCAAGGTCTCCTAAGAGTATTCTAGTGTCGGGTTTAGGACATCCTACTTTACGCAAAGATACTCAATCCGAAGCAGATCCATACTATACTTGGTTTAAAGAGAACGAAAAACGAGAGGGATGCACCACTCAACCTCTCTGCCCGTAGGGCATAGTCCCATTCCGATCCCCTAAAATGGCATGAATCAGGTTCTAACTTAACAATACCTAAAGTCGAACGATGATAAATTCTTGTGAGAAGCCTCCCTGTTCTCTGGGACGACCCTGTCGTAGGATGGACCCGTTGGGGATTCCATCCACCCACTTCCCTTGATAGCTTTAGTTTTCTAATTAGATCCTACCACATTTATGTGCAACATTTAAAATCAGCTTCATTAATTAAGCCTTTTAGGGCACAGGGTTTGTTCACGTAATTTAAACACAAACATGAAAACAAAACAAACAATCCTTTTGACAAACAAGTTCCTTAACTTATCTTCAAGTTAATCTTTGTCTCCTGCCCATACAGGAGAATTATGTATCCCTTCTCTCCAACAGAAGTACCTGGTCCAAATCACATGGCAGCATAATTTCCATCCTTTATCTAGAATAGGATCTTCCAATGCCTCCAAACATTGGACTCATGGTAGTCTACAATTCCATTCCAGTCTAGGCAAGGGGTCTCCAGAGCTCCACTCACCCCAAGCAACCTAGGAGTGAGACAAAACTTCCGTGGTTGGCCTTTTTACCATTCGACCTTCGGCCCGTGAATCGATCAGTGCCCTCTCGGGATAATCTGCAGTGCGATCTTGCAGATGATCCACCCACGCAAAATATCCTTCCTTAATTAATCCAATTAAGAATCAATCATAATCAAGGCAATCAGCCCTAATATCATCTTTCAGGAAAACATTCCTTTATTCCCATGGCAACTTGTCATTACAGACCCTTGCCATGTATTTGCCATCAACACAAGCCTTGGAATATTTATCCAAATTACAATGCAACAATAAGAATAGACGTGATAATAATTCCATCACATATTCGCTCTCCCCCTTGGGATCAAAGAGTGATTCTATGCAAAAGTTTCTTAATACTTGTATGCACAATTCTTAATGTCATCCTTTTTACAATTATGCTATTCATAACCCATGACTAATTGCTCTATCAACGAATAAGCCATACGCAACTAAGGGCAATTAACTTCCCTTGATACATGCATTTTGCAAACTCCATCTTTTGAATATGTGAGAAAAGGCTTATCCCTTCCCATGACGTATTCTCATACATCATAGCATGGGCCTAATGTATCTCATGCGAGAATCCAAGCAAGCATCTATCAATTTAGAAATACATTACTTACGATCGGAACCGCAACTGGATTGATAGTGATGCATTCGCCCGAAGCTTCATTGTTGGTTGTAGGATTGCCATCCGCACGCGCAAGTAGACTCAAGAGATTAAGATGGCGAAATATATTCGAGATGGGAGAGCATAAGAGAAGATGGCTAAGTCGAGGATCGAGATAGAGGGAATTGAGCTAACTCTCTCCCTTGCAGCCTCTCGGGGTGTGTGTGTGTGTGTGTATATATATATATATATATACCTCTCTCTCTCAAGCTCTCACAATCTCTTGGAGGGGTATCCTTCACTCTACCTCTCTCTCGCAGCCTCTCGGGGTCTCCTTATGCTCCCTTGTGCCTCCCCATGCCTCATATTTATAATGAATTAGAGAAGAGGGGATGAGGCTGAGAACAAGAGTGGAGGGGCTCTTGGAAGAATCAGTGATCTGATGCTCAGATCATAAATTTGATGGTTCCAATTGGCTCCAAAAGGGGGGTAAAACCATATGACACTTGGATGAAAAGCTTTCAGATCGCTCATTCTTTCTCTCCATGTTTGAAGTGTTGTCTACTGCCTATAGAGTGTGATCGCGATACCCACAATTTCGCCAATCACTCTCTTTATCTTTTTTCTTTTTATAAAATCTCCATGAAACATCACTTGTCTTTTCTTTTAAATGGCATCCAATTCTATCTTTTTAGAATAATATTTAAAATATATTAATTTTTTGCCCAAAAATCTAATATCTTTGGACCATCCATATTATATACATTAACATTAATGATTAATATGGCTCGTAACTCTCGTTCACGTTGTAACTTCCGTGAAGGGTGGCTATAGTCCTTGTTAATCCGAGGAAAATATCGAATTTACGACTCTCAATTTTTAATAAAATATTTTTAATTAAATCACAATTTTAGTTATTAATGTTAGTTAGTTTTTACCTTAGTTAGTCTTTAATTAGTATTCTTATTAACTTATTAATTGACTAACTAACTTTCAAACTAACCAACTAACTTTTATTGCGTGAAAATATTACAATGGAGCGTTATTCAAGGGAATGTTGAGAGAGAGAGAGAGAGAGAGAGAGAGAGAGAGAGAGAGAGAGAGAGAGAGAGAGAGAGAGAGAGAGAGAGAGAGAGAGAGAGAGAGAGAGAGTGTGTGTGTGTGTGTGTGTGTATGTGTTCTTTGCACATCACAAAGAGAGAGAAAATGTAGAGAGAGAGAGAGAAAGAGCAAGAATGTAGAAATAGAAAAAGAGAATATACATGTAGAGAGAGAAACTGAGAAATTGAGAATGAGTGAGTGAGTGAGTGAGTGAGTGAAGGTAGTAGTGGCCGTCGTGGCGGCGGCGAGGGGCATATATATATATATATATATAGAGAGAGAGAGAGAGAGAGAGAGAGAGAGTGTGTGTGTGTGTGAAGGTAGTGGTTGTGCCGAGAGTAGTGGTAGTGGTAATAGTGGTGGTGGAGGTAGCGGAGGTGGTGGCGGTGGTGAAAATATCTAGGGGTGGAATAAGTGGAATATGTGGGACAAAAAATGGTGGTTGCCTATAAAAGCTTGTTGAAATGCTCCCTCAAAGAGCTTACTTCTTTCCCTCCCCCCACCATAACCTAAGTAGACTTAGATTATCTAAATTAGATCAACCTCCATAGTAGAGTGAACCATAGATAAATTAGCTTAAGAAGATCCAAAAAATTAAAAGAAATACCAAAAGCATAGAACTACAAGCAATTTTCATCACATACCTTGAAGAGAAAGTCTCATCCCAGCAAACACACAAGGAAACCTAGATAGTGAATTATGCCTATCTAGACTAAAACTATAAGGGCAACAATGTAAACTCTCCTAATGCTAAAGGCCCCACCATCCTGACCAAATGTAAGGTATGAAGTGTCTTCCTTGAGTGAGAAAATTGCAACTTCCATCCCCTTTCCTAATCTTATAAATTTGATTAAGGTCTTAATAGTTAGAGAAAAGTCGAACATAATGCCTCAAACAAGCTAAAATATGGAAAACCTAGGGGTTGTTGACCCCACAAACTTCCCAAAAGATATTAATGGCTCATCACATATTAAGACCATTAGATGAGAATAGAGCATGGGGGGAGACTAATGGAAGAAATACTAGTAGAAACGACAATAAAAACAAGGCTATGTAGGGATTTCTTATAGCAATTTGGCTAGGTGCACATGAGTGCAAAGGTTTAATAAGCTTATTTAAAAATTAAGATATAATATAACCAAATAATCCTAGACCTAACAAGAGAACCAAGGCCTAAATAAGAAGGAGAGGATCCTAAACCATCAAATACAAATCATACACCCTCAAAACTCTTGGATCAAGTGACTATAATATATAATTGTAGCCATGGCAACCAAAAGTAGTAATATTTCTCTAATTGCTTTCTTATTAATCAAATTAGGGCTAACACCAAGCTCTAGAGGCCAAGCAAAAATCCCTACTTTCACCAAGCAAGTTGACAAGTATAGAGTAGGGCATTATTTGTATAGTTTTGTTGAACCGATTGAACAATTCTATAAGGTTAACAATCTCTAAGATGTTGAAAAAAGAGCATGAGATTTTATGCTACGCTCAAAAAGAGAAGGGAAAAACTTAACAATCAAGGATTGAGGTAATAGATTTATGTTCTTTGAAATCAAAATGAGGTAGTCCACATTGAGATGTACATATGGAAAGCTTCACTTCTTAATCTAAATGCCATCTCTCCAATGCTCAAAAGGGATTCACACCTCAAGGCTAACTATGCCCCTCTTAACAAGTACATTCCGTGATTGGGTGCACATCCTTACAACCATAAGCTTTCCTTTCTCTAATGGTGAATATGACTGTAAAAGAGCAATCAAGAAAATGAGCACATGAGAAAAGGCTATGACATTGAACAATGTCTCTGATGAAATCCTGCGCTCGGTCCCTATTTGCATGATGGAAATAAGTGCAGTTAAGGAAAAGACCTCTTGCATGACCTACCACATATCCACAAATAAGCTAGAGTTAACCAAGGTCCTCAAATTCTTGCAAGAATTACTAAATGACAACCCTATAGCAAACCTCAAGCTATTGGGTGTAAAGGCGCCTATGCCTAGCCACCCACATTTACTTAATCGCACACACCTAATATACACTACAAGTGGTGGGCACCCATCATTGTCGCTTCATTCTTTATTCTTTCAATGACTATTGAATAATGCAAGGCTGGTCACACATTAGGATTGTTGGAGTTCCCACATATGGTCTCTCTCTCTCTCTCTCTCTCTCTCTCTCTCTCTCTCTCTCTCTCTCTCTCTCTCTCTCTCTCTCTCTCTCTCTCTCTCTCTCTCTCTCTCTCTCTCTCTCTCTCTCTCTTGCTGTCTTGCTCCATCTGCCCATAGCTCTTGCTTTTGCTTGTGTGCTTCCAATCAAGCTCTATCTTTCAACTAGTATCAGAGCTTGGACTTGAGGAGCTTCATCAATCATTTGCTTCAGCTCGTGAAGAAGCTTTAGCTCAAGGTTTCATGGCAACTATTGTTTCTTCCTCTAGAGGTATGCATCGACACTTCCCTTCTCTCAATTGGTTCCAACTTGCTGTCAGCTTGTTGAGGAGCTTCCCAAGGCTTAGTTGTGCCCTATTGAGTGTTTATTGAGCTAAGAAGCAACAATTCTATCCATTTTTAGTGGATATAGAGCATGCTACAAAAGTAGTGGACAACTATGACAGTTTGACATCACTTTCATATTTTAGCCATAACTTTTGCATACCATATTGAATTTAGATGTTCTATAGCTAGAAATGAAGAGCGCAAGGGCATATTATAACACTCATAAAAAGTCTTGCTCTATGTGCATGGATGAGCCTCTGGTCCTTGTGCATTCAAGCATATATGGTTCCATGCCCTATCATTGGGTGGTGTGAAATACTTTGTGACATTTATTGATGATTACTCATGTAACATTTGGGCTTATCCTATTAAGTAGAAATCGAATGATGTGGCTACACTTTAGCACTTTGTTGCTCTTGTTGAGGACCAATCTATGTATAGGCTAAAATGTCAAAGCTCTAATAATTAGAGTGAATATGTCTCTAAGGCATTTGAGTATTTTTGTGATGAATGGGGTATTAAGCATTAGTTGACTACCCCATACACCCCAGTTACCGCAATACTTCTGAGCTAAGGCAGTTACTACTATTATGCATCTTATTATTTTAATAGATCCCCATGCATTGCTCTTGGTTGTCAAGTTGTAGAGGTGGTATGGACTGATCATATGCTCATTTGAGGATATTTGGATGTGAGACTTTCTGCCATATTCCCCAAGGACAAGCGTCATAAGCTAGATTTGAAGTCTGTCAAATGCATCCTTCTTGGATATGGTGATGCAGATGAGATGGGCTATCATCTTTAGGATTTGTAGGCTTTGAAGGTTATTCATGGCCATGATGTTGTGTTTCATAAGAGAGGATGCATAAGCAATCTTAGCACGTCATTGAGGTACAGACTATGATCTTTTAGGTGGAGCCTCGTGTTACCATATAGCCAATCCTTGTGGGATAGCCTACTGTAATTGTTGATGATGTAGTGGCCCACAATCACCCATTGTATAGAATCATACTATTAGACATAGAGAGCATGTCATACACGTCCCGCAGCTAGCTTTGAGGCATTGTGCTAGACCTTTACATCCTCCTAAATTGCTATGAGCCCTCTATAGATGATGTTATAGTGACAAATTCTACTAAGCCACTTATCTATGAGAAGGCTATGTACAGATATGATTCTCATTCTTAGGAAAGGGCTATGGATAGAGGTGATTCTCATTCTTAGTAGAGAGAGAGAGAGAGAGAGAGAGAGAGAGAGAGAGAGAGAGAGAGAGAGAGAGAGAGAGAGAGAGAGAGAGAGAACTCTAATAGTCACAATGTGTGACCGATCTTTCCTTATTCAAATGTCACTAAAAAAAATAAAAAATGAATTGACAGTGATGGGAGGTTTCCACTTGTAGTGTACAAGTATACGGGCATTGTCAATGTAATGACTACATGGGTAGTTAAGGATAAGTGTCTGGAGAATGTGCCCCTAGTGAGGAGAGAATAGAAAAAAAGTGACAAAGGACAACTTTAGATAAAGTACAATAGGATGAGGAAAGACATCGCCTCATCCCATGCCCATCAACTTCCCTAGGAAGGCAAAATGCTCCATTGAGAGACTTTTAGTGAGCACATCTGCATGATTTTGGTCTCTTGAGATCTTGACAAGCTCAATAGACTTGTCCTCAATGACCTCTCGAATAAAGTGGTAATGCACCTCAATATGCTTTGTCTTCGCATGGAAGATTGGATTCTTGGCCAACTTAATAGCACTAATAGAATCTAAATGTAGTGTAGGGACTACATCAGTAATACCAAGGTCACCATAACCAGAGAGCCTCCTTGTAAGCCTCAATGGTTGCAACATACTCTGCCTCTAGTAGTAGATAGAGCAATGCATTTCTACACCCTGGACACCCAAGAAATAGCACCTCTAGCAAAGTTGAAGACATAGCAAGAGGTGGACTTCCTATTGTTTGCATGTCTTGCATAATTAGAGTTAGTGTAGCCCAGGACTCTTGTATCTTGGCCACCATAACATATGCACATATCTATTGTACCCTTAAGGTACCTTTCACAGTATCCCAATGCCGTGTGCCAAGTGTAGCCATGTAGAGTGCCACAACTCTCACTGCAAATGCTATGTCAGGATGAGTGGCTAGCATGGTGTACATAAAACTGCCCATTGTAGATGCATAAGGGATCTTGGCCATTTCAAACCTTTTCTCTTCAATCGGCTATCGAAAATCGGCATGACTAACCTTCACATGAGAAGGTAAAGGGCATCCAATAGGGTTAACATCTTGCATATAAAACCATGGAAGGAACTTTTGGATGCACTCCTTTTGCAACAAGTAAAGGAGCCTCTTAGAGTGAACATGCATAATGCGCATCTCAAGAATATGCAAGGCATGTCCCATATCCTTTATCTCAAATCTCTTCTTGAGGTGACCTTTTAAGGCATCTAGCTCATCACGAACACTCCCAACAATTAGCATATCATCCACATAGGTACCAAAATCATAAGACTGCCATCATGGGCCTTCTTCATATATAAACACAAATTCATATCACTATAAATATATCCCTATGAATGCATGAAAGCATTGAGCTCATGGTACCATTCCCTAGGTGCCTACTCAAGGCCATAAAGGCTCTTTCTCAACTTGCACACTAGGTATTTTCTACATTTTTCCTCAAAGGCCTTAGGCTGCTGCTACATATAAAACTCATTATATAATTCCCCATGTAAGAAATCCCTCTTGACATCCATCTAATAGAGGTCCAGATCGAGCTACACAACCAAAGCCAAAATGGGGAAGGGCAAGAAGTGAGCTTTTTGAGCAAGCTTTTCTAGGTAAACTCCATTTGTTGTTCCTCATAGTCCACTTATTCCAACCCCTAGATTTTTTAAACCTCCACCACCACCATGGTTTCCACCATCGATGGCACCACCACCACGGCTTCCACCACCACCACTACTGTCATTGCCACCACCACCATAGCTACCTCCACCACCACTACCACCATCTCTGCCTTCACCATTGTTACCACTTCCACCACCACTACCATTACCCTCACCACCTCCACCATTGCCACCACTACCTTCATTCTGTGTACCTCTCTCTCTCTCTCATAATGTGAAAGCTTTTGCAGCCACTTTTTGTTTTTAGAACTTTAATTGCAATGGATTGATAGCTCTCTCCCCTCCCCTCCCCTCCCCTCCCCTCTTTCCCTTTACCCCCCACAAATCTGATACAAGACAATTCATACAAGCAATCCAAATGTACATTTATATTGTGTTATCTAGAAAATTTGCTTTTTCTTGACAAATTAAGAGAGACAAGGCCACCAAAGGCTTGTCAAAATTTTGATTCAAGCCATGCTCAAGCCATCCAACAGGATTGTATAATAGTACTTTCTTGGTAAAATAAAATGCAGTTGTGCTAAGAGGTAGTGTTAGCGTTGCATTGCTAGTCACAGTATAGGTGGTGTTGGAAAAGTTATTTTGCTTCCAAATACAATGTGCAAGTTTTCTTCAGTTAGTGTGGATTGGTGTATAAACATGTTGGCATTTGCATCCATTCCAAACACTTGGAGATACACATAGTATAGGTGCTTGTGTGCCAAATATGTTTTTCCTTCTGCAACATGGTCCATGAAATCCTGGCAATTACATGTTGGATTCTTTGCAATGTGCATATCATAACACTCCCGCATGACACTTGAGTTAGGTGTCTCTAGTTTGAAAACACTTCAAGGGTTTCACCACTATGTGGCCCTTCACAATTGCATCTAGAGCCAATACTGAGTTAGGTGTCTCTAGTTTGAAAACACTTTAAGGGTTTCACCACTATGTGGCCCTTCACAATTGCATCTAGAGCCAATATTGAGTCTATCATTTTCCCTATAGCCTATGAAACACCTCTTCAATATCTACACAAGCCCTCGTTAGCATCCACCTCTTGTGCAGCCTTTTGTAAAACAAAAAAACCACTCTCCAACTTGTGGATTTCTTCTGCATCCGAATTTGTGCCTCGCGCCACTAGCCATACTTGTGGAACATTGGGCGGTGCATGATGAATGGAAGAACAAATATTCCAAGTATGGCCCACACTATCATTACAAAACAACACGAACTAGCGCCACATTCCATGTTGATTGCTAGCTTCTCCTCTTGATTTAAACCCCTCCATGGTGTCCCAAAACAAAGGTGCAAGCACCCCATGTGTTGTATTTTTGATAGGTTTTTGCATTTTCCCTCTCTAGCTCCCAACCATCCTTAACATTGTATATGCCTGCAAGCTGGAATCCTTCTTATAGCCCAAATGGTGTCATGAAGGACTATCTCCACCACCATTTCCTCCTAATAATTTGGTGATATTGCCCTTGATTAGTCAAAAAGCTAGTTTTTTAAATTAGTTTTTTGCATTTTTTGTGTCTAGCTCCCAATTATCCTTAACATTGCACATGACTGTAAGCTAGAATCCTTCTTATAGCCCAAATGGTGTCATGAAGGACTATCTCTCTACCACTATTTCCTTTAAATAATTTGGTGATACTGCCCTTGATTGGTTGGAAGGCAAAGGGTCCTCAAAAGTTTAGTTTTCTTGTACTCTTTCTTCTAGGTATGTTTTCGATCACATAGTTAGGCTTGTGAGAGGCGTTGGCTTCCTCAAACCCCACTTTCCCATCAACCTTGTGTTTTCTTACTACAGTCACATTGTCCCCTCAAAGATTAGGATGTTGATATAATTCAGTTTCTCCTGTTACCTCCTCAACCATCCTTGCGGTTGCTTGAGGTGTGGGGCTAATTCCTTATTTTAGTCGACTCAAAAGCTTCTCTACATTAGGTCCTGCCCCATGGAACTTTCCACCAATGAATGCATACCATTATGTGCTTTGTAGTAGTAGAGGATTGGCCAAATCAATGACGCATGCATCGTACAAGTTGATAGATGCCTTGAATCCCTCCCCTGCCAATCAACTTGCATGCATTGGCTCTGCTAGGTTCATGGTTGGCATATGAGCAATGTCCTCCACCACCTGGACAAAAATACAGCATGAGAAGGTATGGAGTGTGAGAAAACAAATGCACCACACATCACATCCTACTATTACGAACTAGTCTTATCTCGACAAAGTGCCGCCTCCAATGATATGCCACTAACTAAGCCAACAATCCATTGCTGGTATATTGCAATCCACAACTTTCCCTAAGACTCACCAAGCCTAAATGAATCGATATTGCATTGTTGCATCATCTTCCGTGGCTGCACACGTCCACATATGACACAAGCGCTTATGCTCATCTTGGAAACTCTTGTGCACATATTGTGATGTGTGTATTTGGAGGCTTTGCTCCCAATGAAATAAGCAAGATCTCTCCCTTCCTTGCATTACATTGTCTAGACCACCATTGAACACTATGCGGATGGCCGTCCAATCAGCGGTTGCCTTGTTTGCCCATGCATCCTCAAAAATCAGTGCTTGGGTGTGCACACTTCTCCATCACTTCATTCATCTTTGTCCAAAAAAGAGCTTGTGCATATGTATCCTTTTTCTTCATCTCACATATTACCAAATTCATCAACTCTTGTACATTACAGAAACACGAGATAGGAATGGAAGCGTAAGGAGAAATATGCTAGAATTGTATAAGAGAAACTATATTGGGTTATACACATGTGTTGCCATGGTGGTCCAATCATCAATGTGATACATGTGGTCAGAGCATGTCTAGCTATTGTGTAGGTTCCGACTGTCATTCCTTCCAATACAATTCACTAAGTCAACCCCTAAGGTTGGCCCAGTCATTGACATTTTGAATATAAAGCACCTACCATCATTGTCAACGGCTTGCCCATGAAATATGCTATCATGGAAAAATATGTATTATGCACAATGTTGCTTTAACTTTAGAAAAGATTCCATTTCCTAATTGCTCTCAGCACGTGCTACACAAACCATGTATTTGAACTTACATGCACAGAATATTGATCTTCATATGCATGGCTTTTTAATGATATTTTGGAATGTGTTGTGAATGGAATAATATGTTATTTGTTCCTTTGAATGAGTGGTTGGAGTTCCTCGAGCATCATCGAGAGTTCAGTGTTAGACATGGGGACACCTTGCTCTCATGAATTGAGGCACTTGTCACTAGCCTTCTGGCCACATTCATTTGCAAGTGTCGAGGTCCAGTTGCACTAAAGTCTCTTACCATTTCCTCTACGATCTTTCACACCTCTTTGACATTAGCTCTGCACGTGCCTCTTTGCACCTCATGGTTATTTGTGCCTTGATGGATGAATAGTCTTGACATTGGGTTCACTAACATTACATAATACACAACACACTCACACTTGGAGAGTAGGATAGGGAGGTTATTACAATAGAAGTATCTAATGCTTTCGAGACCATCAATTGACATTCCGACGGTCGGTATGGTGGTATTGAATTTACCTGCACTGCATGTATTAGGACTTGATTAGTATGATTCACTTGCAATAGGATACTAGAACCATGCCATGTGACTCTACAATCATTTTAATGATAGTGGAGCAAATGAAGAATCTTGTACATGGCCATGCCACCTTGTTTGGGGAGCCAAAAATCGACTTGCCAGTACAATTTCTATTGGGACACTCTAGTTCTTTGACACATTTGCTTCGACAAACAATACTGGGAATGCCATCAATGTTGACACGAGCTTTGTCTAGCAATGGCCATCATACTTTTTCTCCATACCCTCCATTGGATGCATATTGTCTGCTACTATTGGTGGAAGCTTGTACGCCACATTGCTATCATACAAAATTGGGATCTCCTCCACTCTCTATAGTGCTTGTATTCTAAAGCAAATGATGTAACACTCGGTGCTGACCCCCTGAAGACATTGTGTACTCAGCCACACCACTTACAGCATAAGTAGATTGTGGCATCCCCTCCTCTTCCACATCAAGCATGATAGGGATGATTTTGTTTTTCTCAATGTCCAGGGGTTATTGTTTTGTCAATGCTACAAGGGCTCTAGGTGAGGTCTATGGTGGGGGAAGGTTGCAATGTAGGGCCATTTCCTTATCCAACAAGATAGTGTTGCTAGACCAAGGTATCCAGAACATATACCCAGCCAGCAACCTCATGGTCATTGTTACAATGGATCGGCATGCTTTGTATTCAATTATTCGCATGGGTGATAGCAAGAACCCAGTAGCCATTGCATTGCAAATGTCTTTCTTCTTCAACATCATGAACCAGCTACTTGTGTAGTGCATAATAGGTTTGGCAGAGAGAGAGGATACATATATGTGGACCTTGGTGTTTGGTGTAGCACTTGATATTGGATCCATTTCCAAAGCTATCTACACATGTACAAATACGCACGTCAGATATGGGTGTTAGTGTGGGGATGTATGTCATATATAAGATAGGGAGAGAGAGAGAGGAGGATATATAAAGTATGTGCATGAAAGAGAGAGAGAGAGGGGGGGGGGGAGACAAAGAGCATGCATTTGTGTGTGTGTGTGTGTGTGTGTGTGCTAGATATATAAAGTATTTGGCTAGAGAGAGAGAGAGAGAGAGAGAGAGAGAGAGAGAGAGAGAGAGAGAGAGAGAGAGAGAGAGAGAGAGAGAGAGAGAGAGAGAGAGAGAGAGAGAGAGAGAACTATATAGATTTTTGTAGGAGGGAGAGAGCAAAAGAGGGAGATAGAGAGAGAGAGTGTGTGTGTGTGAGTGGATGGGGGTGCCACAGAGAGAGAGAGAGAGAGAGAGGGAGGGGGGTTTTTGAGAGCAGCAAGACGGAGCCAGGGAGAGAGACCGGGGGGGGGGGGTGACGGATAGAGTGAGGGAGAAGAGGGGAGATAGAGAGAGAGAGAGAGAGAGAGAGAGAGAGAGAGAGAGAGAGAGAGAGAGAGAGAGAGAGAGAGAGAGAGAGAGGTGTATGTACCTACAAGATTAAGAAAATATTCCACAACTTGAGGGAGGGGGAGGCGATGTGTGATAGGGGGTATGTGGCCTTATATAACCACTTTGAGATAGTGGGGCATTAAATGCATGTCACGGAGAGAGAGAGAGAGAGATGGAGAAAGGGAGACTGGGAGACATGTGCCGTACAAAGAGAGATATACGAGAGGGGGGGAGGGATGCTTGTCATATTTTTCTACACCAAATATTGGGGCATCGATGACCCCTTCTTTGGCGACGACAAAATGATCCGAGTCTACATGCACCCTCTCTCTTCAACCATCTTGGCCCACATGCACTCTCTCTCGCATACCCTAGACCCTAAGCGCAAATAACTAACATAGATGCGGGCACCGACGACCCCTTTCTCAGCAAGCAGAATGATCCTAATCCACATGCACTTGCACTCTCTCTTCATCCCCTCCAAAAAAAATCCCATACAACTAACATATTAACTGATTAATTAGTATATTACTATACTAACACATTGATTTATATGAAATTATTAATACTAACATATAAATTAATAGACAATTTATATTAATATACCAATGGTTCACTTCATACTAATTGATCACTATAATAACGAATTAATTAATAAATTAGTTGATATACATGAACTAATGAACAAACTAACTAACATCAATTAATAAATAAATTAATAATCTAATTGATATAATTTCATCGATATACTAATTAGCTAATCAATAAACTAATTGACACTACCTCAGTAATTATTAATTGATTTATATATGTGTTAATTAATTTTTATACTAGTAAAATAAATCATTAATAATTTAACTAATGGATTAATATTAATAAATTGAGTAATAAATAGTAAAAATTACTAAATACCTATGTGATAAAATTATTTAATCATAATTTAATAAAATAAATCTATATAAGTAAAATCAATCGTTACTACTTGGATTAAAGATATTTATTGGTTACTAATAGTTATTTCAATTGATTTTGATTTAAGTAATTTCTAACTAATAAATAGATAATCGATTATGAGTTATTCGTTATTAGTAATTAGTTATTAATTTTAACTAATTGACTAATAAATAATTTTGTTATATAATTAATTTACTTAATAGTTAATTAATTAATTAGTTATTAATTAATTATTAATTTTAACTAATAAATAAATAAATAATGTTATTAGTTAATTAATTATTAATTTACTCATTAATTAATTGATTAATTATTATTATTGAGTTAATTAGTTATTAATTAATTAATTTTAAAAATATTTATTAACTAGTTAATTAATCAATATATTAATTAATTAATATATTGATTAATAAGTTAATTAATTAATTAATTAAGAAAAAAACAAACACATTTTTTACTTTGTGTGTGTGTGTGGTTTCCAAAAAAAAAACTTCTAAAAGGAAGAGACCTCTCTCTCCCATTTTTATTTAATTAATTTTATTTATTAATTATTAATATTTTAGTGAGTTGAGAAATTTCAATTAGCTAGTTAATTGATTTAATTAGTCGATTAATAATTATTAATAATTATTAGTTTAAAATAGTTAATAATTAGTTATTATTAATTAATTTGTTAGTTCATAGTTAGTTAAAAACTAGTTAATAATTAATAGTGACTAGTACTTAGTTTGTAATTAGTAGTTAATAATTAATAATTAGTTGATTATTAGTTCATAATTAAACTTAGTATAATTGATAATTAGTAACTAGTAATTAAAGTGTAGATAATAACTAATAATTAATGATAAATCACTGTTAAGTATTACTTAAAATTTAATTAGAAATTAATATCTATTTAAGTAGTTAATTATTTAGTTACTTAATTAGTTTATTATTGAAAATTCTCTCTCTCTCTCTCTCGTAAAGTTAATTAAGTAATTATTAGTTAATTAGTTGAGAAAATGAGGGCAAAGAGAGAAAGAGTGATGAGAGAGAGAGGGAAGAGAGAGAGCATGCGATATGTGTAAATTTTTCTCACTAGAAAGGGGTCACCAGCAACCCCTTATTGGACGAAAAAAATTTCTAACAACCCATTCCTAGTGAGAGTAAATTCTCACCCATCTGGATTGTGGGTTTTTTTTCACCCAATAAAGGGCTCCTAGCAACCCTTTTTGGCAAAAAAACAACTAGAGGTCTAAGAATAGACCCCTTCTCAACTGAAAAAACCCACATGTTCAAGAATGCATGGGGGAAAGAGAGAGTAACTGAGTGATGGGAGAGAGGATGAGAGAGCATGCAATATGTAGTATTTTTTCTCGTTAAGAAGGCGTCGTCGGCAGTCCCTTCTTGGATGAAAAAATATTGCATGCTCTCCCTCTCTCATCACTTTGTTACTCTCTCTTTCCCCTATGCTTTCTATTCTTGGACCTATGGATTCTTTTTTTTCAATGAGAAGGGGTTGCCGCGGCAGCCTCTTCTTAGGAGAAAAAAACCCACACTATTGCTCTCTCTTCTCCCAATGTTGTCTATTCTCAGAACTATGGTTTGTTTTTTCACCGAGAAGGAATTGCCAAAAACCCCTTATTAGGCAAAAAAAAAAACACAAATCTAGTTGGACGAAATTTTACTCTCGCCAAGTTGCCGAAAAAAATTCATTCGATAAAGGGGCTATTGGCGACCCCTTTTTGGCAATAAAAAATTACACATATCGCATGCTCTCTCTCTCTCTCTCTCTTCCTCCCTCTCTCTCATCACTCTTTCTCTCTCATCTCAGCACTTTTATTTTGGATAGCTGGACCTCATCAGTTGTATCATAGTTTGTCTCATAGGCCAGTTTTGGTCTTTAGAAGACGTTAATATAACTTTCTTTCTTTCTTTTTTCTCCCCCCATTTTCTCTATCCTTCACCTATAAAAGGACCCATCCCCCCCTTTTCACATAGCAAATCATTCCCACGACTCCCGATATGTGACTCTCTTTCTCTATCCCTCCCTCGCTCTTGCTCCTTTGTCTTTGAAAGGACCCCCCTCCCCTTGCAATTCAAGTTCATGTTTTCAATCTTCTACCCTCAACACGATTCTCTCCCTCTCGCTCTCTCTCCACACCTCTCTCTCTCTCTCATAGTCAAACATACTCTATCTCACCTTTCTATCCCAGGCTTTTCCCTCTCTCTCTCTCCACCTCTCAATCACTCTCACACACACTCTCTCTCTCTCCACCTCTGTGTGTGTGTGTGTGTGAATTGGAATTTGCAAGAAGTAACCCTAAGCCCCTCCATCATGCCAGATCAAATTTCAATAGACAAGATTATGTCACCCTTTTCAAAGGGTGATGAAAGAATTGCAGAAGGTTTAATCCGGAAAATGTTTCCCTCGTCGAGCTTGCTCCCTAGACGAGTGGGAGTTCTTGTCACCATCGTGCATCACAAAGGTGTGAAGGCACATGACAAAGGCAATACTGAGATTGACATTGAGAAAAACACAATTGTGCAATGGCCAATGGAATAGATGATAAGCACCTCCTCTCTTGATTTTTATTACAACCACTCTGTCTCCCCCTCTTACCCTATTTCATATCGTTGTTTGTAGGAAAGAGAGCAACGATCGAATGAGTCTCCCAAGGACTCTGACTTGCCTCTATGACCTAGAATAGGATAGGCTATTGTCACAAGTGATATACAATCACAAGGGGGAGTCGCCCTCCAAGAGTAAGGGGAAGAGCAACACAAACATGATCATTAACTTCCACCGAGCTACAGGTAGCTATTGCAATTGCATGTGTGGAAGGAGTGACAACAAGAGAAGGTGGGCATGCTTCGATGATGCAGACGAGGAAGGGCAAGAGAAAGCTCGTAATATCGGAGAGTGATATTGGCAAGGAAAGCGATGACCATCAAAGCATCGAGTCCTTTAGTGCACGGCAGGGTCATGGTTGCACGAAAATCAAGAGAAGTGAATGCAAATAACTTAAAAGGAGCACATGACAAAGGCCGATGAAATGACTTGCAAGACCACTCTCACAGTCACTTGCAATAAACATATTGTGCAGGTATGCATAGAAGACCAGTTGGAAACATGGAGGTGAGTGCTTGTAAGAGATGGTAGCATGATTTAGATTATGGTTTTTATTTCTTTACGTTGATGTGGACATTAATTAATTCATCATCTCATTTAGATGCCGGCATCTTCCCCTTTGCCACCCATCCCATTATGTCATTTGGTTTCCATGCCTACAATTAGACAAGTCACATCGAGGTACAAGCAACTCTTAGAGACCTTTTTTAGTAACATTAGAGGGATGGGTATATTCATAGTATCATTAGAAACTCCAAGGCACTAGTGCAAGGATGTTGATGATATAATTAGAAATGAATGGGACCCCATTGGCTAAAGAAGCATGAGGACTTTGAGGCAGAAATCAGTGACATCAATTAGGCCTTTTTGTCAAATTGCATGTTCTATGTTTGGGATGGTAACCATTGACTCACAACATGGATGCATGAGATATGCACATGTGAGTGGCCCTAAACCATAGAATCTTAATATTTTGCAATGTGTTTGTTTCTTACGTCATCGTTAACATAATTGATTGTTTGCAACAACCTTTCCAAATAACGCAAGGCAACATGTGCATGTTGATTGTCGCTTTGTAAAAGGGACAAGTGTGGTAGAGGAGGAGATTTTGTCAATTATTTCTTGTACAAATAGGTATGCAATGGATCATATTCTCATATGCTTAGATTACCTTTGTGTGCTAAAGGTCACGTGGATGATAAAATATGCATGAGACCCTAATATAGAATGTATACATGCTTGCACAAAAGGGGGTTGTCCATACCTCGTATCTAGACCTTATTTGCAAAGGATGCTAGGGTAGGTTGACCATGCAACTATTTTTGATAGGTTAACTGATGAGGCAAAGGCATGGCTGCAAGCACACAAAAAGCTAGTGCCCATCCCCGCATGGTACAAGGCATCATTGATTGCACTTGCCCACATTATGTGGAAGGTAGGTAGTTCTTTAAGCTAACTTAACAATGTTTTTCCTGATGCAGTTTTTCATAATGCAATGACGTTGTCCTTAATTACCAAGTGCAGGACGAGTATAATATGGCAGTGTGACCAATCAAACAGAAACGGACACAACTCATTGACTCTGAGTTTAGAACCAATTGGGGTGAGACGTACTATGGTGTTAATGAAAAGTACATTAAAAAAACTCAACGTTTGCCAAGAGTTGCAGACCCCAACCTCAGAGAGAAGTGGTATCGGTAAGGTGCTACCTCTTTGTACCTACCATTTATATATACTCAAACTACATTAGTCCAAAGTAACAATGTTTTTATCAATGTAGAATTGCCTCATGCTCGAAGTGGGCCTCAAAGATGGGGGGTGTATTGAATGAGGAGAGAGTATACACATTGATATCCTCAAAGCTAAACGAGACACATCGCGTCAGGATATTGAAGGCCATGGAGAGTTCTAACAAGAAAATTCAAACGTTGATGGGCATGCCTGAACGCAGGTTATTCTTATTTGTCTAAATTATGTGCATTATAAGTCTAATGAATTGGTATTAAATGACATAACTTTCATTCAAGCATATGAAAATCCACTGTTTCAAAGTTGGGTAAGTGGAGGCCCATGAAAACCATACTCCCATGAACAGAATTAGAACAAAATCTATGCTGAGAATGATCTCCCGCTCATGGAATAGAGTAGAAAACAACCAAAAATCTTAATCTAAAGCTTCTTCCTCTCCATCCTCAATGCTCTCCATTAAGCGAAAAAAACACAAACCGCACCGAGAAAGAGAAAAGAGACTTCTTCTTTAATACATGAATCATTCTAGTGTGCATGTGAGAGAGAGAGAAGGGGTGTATATGGAAAGAAGCACACCCAATCATTCCCCACATGCACCCCTTCGTATGACAATTTATATAAATTAATATGTATTTTTGGTTTACATTTTGCCCTTTACCACTATTTCTTTAGGGACTTCAAAGTTATGGCCTTTTGATACGAATTCAACATTTGATGAAACATAATGAAACTCTATTGGCGTACAATGTTGTTCATGTAGATGCATTATGGTGCCAAATTTTTAGCATCTCTAGGCTCCATCATTCTCCCCAAATACAATTGCAAAGTCATCCTTGGCAAGCATAAAAAAGAAGAACCACCAAAACACTTGACATTTCTTGAGCGTCGATGACAAAGCTGAGCCGTAGGAGACCAACCAAGGACCACCACACTAAGGATGCCATCCCCTGCTTTGCCATGAGCTCTCACACTTCAAACTTGCAAAGGAATACATTCTTCATCATGCCAGCGAGTTTCCTTCTGCCAATAGTGTGTTGAAAATGCTTCGCATAGAAACACTCTTTACCAATAGCCATTGTTATATATATATATAGAATCAACATATATTATCATGAATTAACAAGAAATTAACAATGGAAGGTTCTACATGAGAACCTAATGATGAAAGAGCAACAATCATAGTCCCAAATGATAAATGCCAGTGAATCAGGAGATGGGGAAAGCTGCTTGCTATGCCTGATGATGAAAGAACGACAATCACAGATGCCATGAGGGAGAGTGCGACAGGAAGTTAACGATGCCTATGCAAATGAGCAGCCACGATCTCTACTTCTTGAAAAATCAAATAGTACCCTACCACCATCAGTTTGATGAACTTCTTCACCATGAGCATCTGAGTTCCCGACTAGTGCACCAAAAACATGGAGGCCCATCAAAACCATACTCCCAGGAACAGAATCAGAACAAAATCTATGCTAAAAATGATCTCCTGCTCATGGAATAGAGTAGAAAACAACCAAAAATCTTAATCTGAAGCCTCTTCCTCTCCATCCTCAATTCTCTCCATTAAGGAAAAAAAACACAAACCACTCCGAGAGAGAGAAAAGAGACTTCTTCTTTAATACATTAATCATTCTAGTCTACATGCGAGAGAGAGAAGGGGTGTATATGGAAAGAAACACACCCAATCATTCCCCACATGCACCCCTTCGTATGACAATTTATTAAACTAATATGTATTTTTGGTTTACATTGCCCTTTACCACTATTTCTTTAGGGCCTTCAAAGTTATGGCCTTCCTATACAAATTCAACATTTGATGAAACATAATGAAACTCTATTGGCGTACAATGTTGTTTATGTAGATGCATTAGGGTGTCAATTTTTGAGCATCTTTAGGCTCCATCAATAAGACAAGAGACCTTTTGGGCCATGTTGCAAGATGGTGAAAAGAGATTGCTTTTGAGTTGGGAGGACTACTATAACATTCAAGTGGAACACGATTTGTTCTTCCAACACACAGAGGAAATAAAGAGAAAACATAGAGAGCAAATGTTTCGCACTGTCTTTCATGTTTTTAAGCCAGACGAAGATATAGAGTCACAAAAGTCAACAAAGTTGGTAGCATGGAGGCTTCTGTACATGTATTTCACAATATCCTTCTTTAGTAGCATGTTTGCAATGCTATCTTGCCAATTCATTCCAATAATGTAATGGTGACTTTGCAAGTCAAGTTCATGTACGGGCATATGGAGAGGGGGGCTATACAAACTCTGCTGGGAGAATGTGAGGGACTAGGCAAACATGCAAGATGATCAATGCATGTATGAGGATTACTAGATAGAGCAAGAGTGGGATAAGGAGGTATATCAAAGATACCCTATTTTTCTCAACTATTTAGAAGGTGAATACCCCGCCAATGAGAAGGGTTTGTACCAAAAATACTCAAGGAAAAAACAAACACAAGAGACACAAGGATCTAGAGGTATGGTAAGTAAAATAAGTTGCATTCTTAGGAGTATATTGCAATTTGTTGTCTCCTGATAAAGAGACTATGATGGGTTTGCAAGAAACTGACACTAGTAGTATGGTTACTAAAAAAAGAAAACAAAAGAGCAAGTGCACATCTAATATCATTGAAGATAGGTAAGCAAAGATCAGCCCTCATCACCAATTGATGTGGTTTCTCTACACCCAAAAGGTTTGATGTTTTGAAGTACTATAGCCAAGACATCTCTTGTGTCCTTGTAGTGAAAATATTTCCTTGAATATGAATCGTAACCACCAAACCATGTAGGCCCCTTGATTGATACCACTGAAGAGCAGATTGCAATGGAAGGCACTACCAAGGAGGTCTGTGTCATTGGCATGAATAGAAGGATACATCAAGTTCTTCTAGATTTTGCAATGGAGAGTGTTACCTTACACACCACTATAGAGAGATGCATGACAACAACAAGAAGCAGTGAGGCATCACGTCGATTTGACACATATTACAGAGCACCAAGATGGCAAGCTTGCTTTTGCACAAAACTCATGATGTGAAGGCATGTAAATCTTTTTTATCACCAAAGTAATAATAATAATATTTTTTTTCATTGTAGAGGGTGGAAGAACTAAGTCTTGGATTTGAGGTCACATCAGGCATGGCTCGTGCACAGAGAGGTAAAAAAACAATGCTCGTGAATTCCACACATGACATGATTGGATGATATTAGATCTTTAAAATATTATATCATTATATGATGTTAATAGTAATGTGTGTCCCTGTGTAGGAAAGGAAAGAATGCAAGAACACGAACTAGCTATGCTTGGGAATGTGGCAACTATCGGTAAACAAGTGTGACTCATGGGTTTTTTCCCCGCAATACAATGTCAATAAGAATGTTATCAACCTATAATGCTGGAGAATGTGCCTACCACACTAACATGCCTCAAGAATACTATCTACAATAACATTTTGAAGAAAGAATATGTTGCTAATTGTGAATTTATTGTGTAGAGGGCCATATTGAAAGTCATGTGGAAGTCCCCTTGCAAGACATCGTCTCCCACGAAGCTACAATGGTGCAAGATCTGCCAACCACACACATAGGTAAACAAACATGTATCAATAATATTATTTATAGTAACATTTAGTAAGAAGAATATGTTACTAATCGAGGAGTCAATGTGTAGAGGTCCACATTGAAAGCCCCATGGAAGACCCCTTGCAAGTCGTCGTCTCCCATGCCACTATAATGGCGAAGGTGGAGTGGCGTACTCTTCTGTGCGACCCATTTGAAACAAGAAATGCATTGCAAAATGATAAGCCAAGTGAGGCATTCTCTCAATTGGTAAAGGCATTGGAGGAGGTCAACCATGGTTGAGGTTGATTAAGAAACCACAAACACAGCATGCGATATCATGGTGGTTCATCTCCCTAAAGATAGTGCCGTGCATGGCCATGTATCTAGCTAATCATGTTCTCAAGGACACATGGATGTTACTTTTCCTTGCCACAACACACTCCACAGTAGAGCTTGTCGAGCAAGTTGTGGAGGATGGACACTGACGGATGGAGTCAGGGCAGAAGTGTTGGGCCTTATGCATGGCACAAGTTGTTCATTGTTAGATGCATCTCTGCATGTGTTGGATACTATTTATATGTCACACTTGTTGGTTTTGTTTAGTGACCGCAATTACTAAAATTGGTATTTCAAGCTTTAAATGCATTGATATATATTCTAGCGTACATGGTTTCAGATATTTATTACAATGAAATCATCCCTCTGAGTTCACAAAAGACGACATTACTGCAAATGAGTGGGTGTGAGATTACATTAGGATCCCCACTGAGAGGTCAATATGAGATCCAATGTTGTTAAACTATTGCAAAGATGTTTTGTAGACATTTAGTAGATTCGTAATCCATCATATAAATACCACATACTGTAGATGGCATGCAATGTGGCATGGCTTTTTGGAGCTCGTTCTTGCATTTGTACACAAAAGAAGAGGACACTTTTTTAGATTGCAATGTAGGATGTGGTGGCCTTGCATCCGTAGTGCTAAATTCTAATAGATAGATTGCATGTCTGTATTGCTTTGCCAAAGATGGAAGATATCTAAGAGTAAAGGTAATATGTTTACATAAACTCATACAATATTTGACTGTAATGTAGTGTTCTTTTTTGTCATACCAATACATGGGTGCTTACCTTTCCACATGCGCAAGTATAGCTACCACCCACAACCCAAAAATTATTTGTGTTTGATATGAATGGGATGCTTCTACATAGGTAGACAAAGTAGAAGGAATCGTTACCAATGAAGCCCTTGATAAGGGGCAGGTATTGGGTGATTTTGCGGTGAGGGTTTGCAAGGTTTTTGAAGGAAATATATGTTAAAAGATATGACAAATGATGTATGATCCAAGAATAGATGCCCTGAATCCCATATGCACAGTAAGGAAGAATGCTACTATCCAACTATTATAAAGCATTATATTTGGCTATCACTTTTAAAGAGTTAAATGCAATATATCATGATGCTTTCTTCTTTCAGTCAGTTTCATTGTCAGTGTCTTACACAAGATTGTGTTTATGAGTCCAAGCTTCCATCTTTGAACCTAATTCACTGGTGTATGTCATCATTAATCTTGTATTCATCTTCCAACCTCCATAGCTCCTGCCATACTCTAGATCCATCTTTCTGACATGGTATCAGAGCTCAATTGAGCATGTCTTAGCTCTACTTTGCTCCTCTAGTCTCTCTTTACCTCTATTTAGTTCATTGTTAGCTCATGATTTCATTTCTCACCTCCATCTCCACTTTACCTTCTTGTCTACCATAGCCAAGGTTGGACCAACCACACTTGGAAATTTCATAACTCTCTCTAAAAGCCATATCTCAACTCAATTTCTTCTAGAGAGTTTCTCTACAGTGTAGGGCACTTCATCCCATCACAAAAATTGAGTCAATTGATGCACAAACTAGCCAGCATTGCGTGATTTCGTCTTCGTTGTCATATCTGCGTTCGTTTATTATTGTACAGCTTGATCTATCTCTACACGTCACGATACATCCTATGAGTATAGGAAATTTGAAGTCCATTGTATGAGCTCTCTCCCCACCAAAGGGTTCTTCAAATGATGTACTATAGCTCCTACTACAAGCACTAAACTAGATCTACAAAAATGTAATAGCTGTCTTCCTGCCACCGTTATAACAACGCCCCCCCTTTTTTAT
This sequence comes from Lygodium microphyllum, assembly GCF_053477565.2. Lineage (NCBI taxonomy): Eukaryota > Viridiplantae > Streptophyta > Polypodiopsida > Schizaeales > Lygodiaceae > Lygodium > Lygodium microphyllum. Next base: position 129,562,540 of record NC_141147.1, on the reverse strand, counting down.
CCCATTGCCATTGCCATCAATTCCCCTCCCTTTTTTTCTTTCAATGAATTAATTTAAAAACTAAGAGATACTTTTTTAATTACATCCCTTTTCCCCCTTGTCAACGTCGTTAGTTGGCAGTGGGAGGGGGAGATAAACTTGGAGAAAGAGAAGTTGAGGCAACTGTCATTTGACCAGGGGTGGAGGAGGAGATCACGACGGAAAACAAGAGTTGACGTGGCAGGTAAAAGAACCTTCAAAGATCACGAGGCCAATGATAACTTTGATCGGGGAGGGGCACACATGTGCCTCCTCCGATCCCTTTTCATAAATAGCCTCAATTGCATCACATAATAGGGAATGCACCTAAAAAGGTAGGTTTAAGATGCGCATGTCGAGTGCTAAACTTAATTGCAAAGGCCAATCTAGTAAATGAAACTTTACATGACAAGTGAAGCTAAGAATTAATTCAACTCAACTAGGGTTCTAGATGCAAATAGATCAAGTTGCCCTTACGTCCTTATTTTTAATTAGAGTCAACATGCTCTTGGGTCCCTACCCCAATAGCCAACCGCGATGGACCCAAAACACCCTTGGGTATATCATTTTGAAAAAAAAAAGATACATCTTGAAGTTGACATAAGAAGGTTCAAATGTCATACACACATGAAGAATGACTATTTGCTAAGTACAATTGATGCTCGCAACTATTCCGGAATGGTAAATAGACCTAATTTATTCCTAACTTGCAAGAGGAGTAGACACAAGTTCTTGCTATCTTGAGGGGAGAAAACCCTAGGATGAGCTTAGAACCCTGATAGAATCCTAGGATGGAAAAATGGCAACCAACGGATCAATTAAATCCTAGACCGGGATCTTAGGATGAGAACCAAAGGTTAGTAACTTGGGAAAGCTACCATCCGAAATTATAGCAAACTTTCTCAACCCTATTACGTAGGAGAGAGATCGAAAAGGGGCTATTCTCTATCCCTTAGAAAATAATGGAAAATGACGCCTAGGCAAGAAAGACCAAGAAGGGCGACGCCAGCATCAAAGATGAGGACTCCACCTTAGCAGATGTCCTGAGCACTCACCTTCATTGTTTGTTTGTGCTTGTAAACCTAGATTCAATGTCAGTGGAAGGAATATTAGACCCAAGCTCACAGCAAAAATTTGAATAATGAATCAGGTTGAATTCAAGGAGGGCGGGCCAAGCTTCCCCCAGCTAGCCGCCAACCCTATTCAAGGGGGTTCCAAATAACTGTGACAGGAACGTGGACCGAACCCACCACGAGAGGTCTCTTTGTGGGTTTGTTTGAATTTAGGAGGACACTTGGATGCCAGGGGGGCTCTGGCTATAAATTCCCCACTTCTGGGTCCTACTCAAATGATCTACGTGACTCAGGATAGATACTCAAGGCCCTGTTACTAGTGCAAGGGTGAAAACTTGGAGGAAATAAGGCGCATCCTCATGAATTGCGGAATCCATCCTTTTTTGGACAAGACTTGTATTTCAGTTAAGATGCTAATATAAATTTTACTTCCAAGGAAGTTGTCTGAACTATTTTCATGTTAATGCCATAAGTTACGCAAACGAACCTTGTTTCCTAAAGGATTAATTAAGGAAGCTGATTTTAAACGTCACACACAAATGTGATAGGACCTAATTAGATAACTAAAGAATGCCCATTGAGGGAAGCGGATGGGCAAAACCCCCGACGGGTCCGCCCTATGGCAAGGTGATCCTAGAGAACTGGGAGGCTTCTCACAAGATTCTACCAACATTCAACCTTTAGGAATCATTAAGTTAGAACCCAACTCATGCCATTTTAGGGGACCAAAATGGGACTGTGACCTATGGGCATAGAGGTTGTGTGACACATCCCTCTTGTTTCCCATTCTCTTTGAACCAAGTGTTGCATGGGTCTACTTTGGCTTGGTTATCTTTGTGTAAAGTAGGATGTCTGATGCTAAAATGCTGTTAGGAGAGCTTGCCCTCTAGGAACCTAGATTTCAGGTCGATCCTAGTGGGTTCGGCCACGAACATTCTGTTGCGAAGCCAACTCGAGGAACCCTAGGCAAAAAACCCCATAACATTCCATGAGTGCCGGGCAACGACCCTTAGATTCGTTTATCGATGGATCACTAAAAACGTGCTTGGACAACCATTAGGCGGGCATGTTACAATTGGTATCAGAGCCAACCAATGAATAAAACAATCTGGATGGGATTAAACCAGGGAGAGTGAAGCGATGTTTTTACTAAAAAATAATTCTTTTTTTTCTTTTCACTCACTTGTGGATTGTTGCCGCTTCCAGACTTACGAGGCATAGAGCAAGTTTCTCGTATTTCACATCATGTTCAAGACGGCTATGAACTCTTCAAGTTTTTGCCAATGATCTGACATGATGGGGATCCTGGATCAAATATACAACCCTTCACCATTGTATGTGGAAAGGCGTTGGACTTGAAGTGTGGGATATTGCTATATAGATGCCAACCAACTCGCCTATCTTCAAAACAATCTAAAGAGGCTAAAATGGTTGGAGAACTTGAAGGTCATCAAGTTATTCATCTTCCATGAGGCACGTGTAAATTTGATCCTACACATCGGATGCTGGCAAGTAGAACAAAATCGCTATATCTATGACAGGGTCGTCAAAGTCTTGCCAGCTATTGCTGATAGAATTAAAGTAATGGGCTGAAATGAACGTCATGGCTATAAAAAACGGGGACTTCCTGAGCTTCCCATGACTTACCGCTTTCTGAGAATCCATTCTCCCAATCCATATTACTATTCTGTCCCTGTAGCTGAATCGAATAAGGAATTATTAACCTAGCATTGATGTATCTATTGGAAAGAAAATCATCCCAATCAATCTCTATCCATTCCCGAATAATTGTACTCTAAGCTTATACTTCTTTATGGATAAATAAGAATTTTGTGTTTATTTAATTTATCACATAGTGGTAATGAAAAATAATTTTCACATTGATTCAAGATGTGTAGAGATATGTAAATGTTATCTTAACACAAAGGTTTTAATCCAATATCAGATACAACCCCAAGCGCATAACTAGAATCTTGTTTCCTCACTAAGCCCAACAAAGGTACAAGAGAAGAAGTTTCTTCTCAAACAGATTAAACCACCAGAATTCGATAGAAAAGGGAAGTGTATTGAAGCTTATGCTGAATTCTAGATTGAATTGATGGAGGATTACTTCAGTGCAGTGGGAACAACACCTGTGAACCAGGCTATGATTGCCAAGCTCAAGCTTATTGGCGAAGCTAGGCTCTAGTGGAAGCAATGGTGTAAGGACCAAGTAGTCTCTGAAAGCACAATAACTTGGGACAAGCTAAAGGAAGCCATGCAGGGAAGATATACGCCACCTCCATACAAAACTCAGAAGATGAATGAGTTTTTCAAATTGAAATAGTTGGGCCTGTCTCTAGAGGCATACTACTCGAGATTTGTCTCCTTGTTGAAATATGCTCCGACCATGAGCATTCCCCAACAAGTTTCAAAGTTTTGTGATGGGCTGAATCCTCCATTGAACACTTGGTTGGAATCAATCCATCCTTCGGATTTGCAAGATGCATTAATAAGAGCGGGACCTATTGCCCAAGAAGTCCGAAGCCCAGGAATAATAGACCATGAACTTACAAAAACCAAAATCCACGAATTTGAAAGCTCAATTCCAGAGGGCTCAAGGACTAAGTCAAGGCCAACGGAAGAAGCCAAGGGCAAATGCAATCAGTGACTTTGTCCCCCACTCAAAGGAGCGATCAAAGCATGCGATGTTTCCACTGTAACGAACCTAGACACTTCAAAAGGGAATGTCCCAAACTTGGCGGAGAGCGTCGCCAAGGAAAATTCAGTGGCCAAGCCAGAGCTACCCGTGGTCGTAGTCGTGCAGCAATGGGAAAGGTAAAAACTTCCAATATCTCCACTAAGGGAATAAATGAAGAAGAAGACCCATCCATGGAAGCTGAGATTGAGAGAGCATCCATTCATTCCACTCTCCATAAAAAGAGGCCAAACCGCCAGTTCTCAACAATCCAAACACCATCAGATTACCAGGATAAGAAATTCGAAACCCTGATTGACTATGGCAGCACTCATTCCTTCATTTCACCAACTTGTGCAAGAAGGTTAGGAATAGCCATGGTAGTTGCACCTACCTTGCTTGTTGAACTAGCAAATGTGTGAGAAATCACTTGCACTAGACTAACTACTAAGGTGGAATTCCTACTCGAAAACGAGCCCACATATGTTAAGTTCAGGGTAATGAGTCTAGGAGTCCATGAGTGCCTACTCGGGATGGATTGGCTAATCCCCAATTATACTCACGTTCATTGTGGGAAAGGACAAGTCTCCTTTCGTAATCCTAAAGGTGAGCAGGTGACAACACAAGGAGAAGCATGTAAACCAAAGATCCAGTAAGCTAAGGCAATGTGAATAGTTCAAGGAATAAGGAAAGGATTACATGTCCACCTGATCAAGCTAAAAAAACCAGAATAGGTAGGGACACCAATGAAGAACCATCATGGCTAAAAGAATATGTAGATGTGTTCCCAAAAGAGTTGACTGAATTACCACCACCTAAGGAAGTGGATCATGAGATTAAGCTAACACCAGGAGCTGCACCGGTCACAAAAAGGCCCTACAAGATGTCCATTCCGAAAGTTATTGAGTTAAAGAAACAAGTCAAATAGCTATTGGACCAAGGGTACATACGGCCCAGCAATTCTCCTTGGGGAGCTCCAGTCTTGTTCCAAAAGAAGAAGGATGGTACACTTCGCCTTTGCATCGATTATAGAGGCTTAAACCAAGTAACCATCAAGAATAAATACCCTATCCCAAGGATAGACAAGTTACTTGATCGATTTTAGGGAGCAAAAATCTTCTCCAAGATTGATTTGAGGTCAGGATACTACCAGATCCACGCCAAGGAAGAAGATATTCCTAAGACGGCATTCAACACAAGATACAGTCATTTTGAATTCACAGTGATGTTCTTTGGATTGACTAATGCCCCTGCCACCTTTAACAAGCTAATGCAAGATATTTTTAGACCATATCTTGACGATTTTGTGCTTGTCTTCTTTGATGATACCTTGGTTTATTCCAAGGAAGAGGGGGATCATGAATCCCAAGTTCGCATCGTCCTTGAGACCAAGAGAACTCATAAGCTCTATGCTAAGAAGAAAAAGTGTACCTTCCTCAAGAGGCAGATTGAATACCTTGGATTTATTGTGTCAAATGAAGGAATCTCTATAGATCCTACAAAGGTCAATGATGTCCAAGAGTAGCTGCCACCGACTACTATTAAAGAAGTGTGTAGCTTTCTTGGATTAACAGGTTGGTACAGGATCTTCATTAAGGACTATGCCTTAATCGCAGCACCCCTTACAAATTTGATGAAGAAGCAGGTTGCCATAGCATGGATGCCCACAATAAACAATCAAGTTTTGATCAACTCAAGCATAGCTTAGTGACAACGCCGATTCTAAAGCTCCCTGACTTGAGCAAGGAATTTGAAGTTGTAACGGATGCAAGCTCACTTGCACTAGGCTATGTACTAATGCAAGAAGGTCATCCTATAGTGTATTCTTCGAGGAAGCTAAAAACCCATGAATGAATTATGCTACCCATGACCTGGAGCTATTAGCAATTATTCATGCTCTCAAGATTTGGTGACACTATTTTCTTGGTAACAAGTTCTCTTTGTTCACAGACCATAAGAGCCTTAAATGGATCTTCATCCAAAGTAACCTCAATATGAGGCAACGTTGTTGAATTGAGGTTCTTTCTGCAAGAATATGATTTTGAGATCAAGTATCGACTTGGAAAGGAGAATATAGTCACCAATGCTTTAAGTCATAAAGTGTTCCTCAACTCTCTTATTATGGAGGAACCCTCGATGGCAGAATCATTGGCAACTATGATATCAATGCCTAGCAACCCTATCCTTGAATTAGCAAAGGAGGAAGCTAGCCATGACCCAGAATATCTGAAGATGATGAAGGAGATTTTGGAAAAGGACCAAAACCCCAAACTTAAGGTTAAGTATCAAGAATTTTCTATCAATGAGGGACTTGTCTACTTTGGCACAAGATCATGCATACCCTCAAGCAAGAAGTTGACACAAGAAGGTTCAAATGTCATACGCACATGAAGAATGACTATTCGCTAAGTACAATCGATGCTCGCAACTATTCCGGAATGGTAAATAGACCTAATTTATGCCTGACTTGCAAGAGGAGTAGACACAAGTTCCCACTATCTTGAGGGAAGGAAACCCTAGGATGAGGTTAGAACCCTGATAGAATCCTAGGATGGGAAAATGGTAACCAACTGATCAATTAAATCCTAGACCGGGATCTTAGGATGAGAACCAAAGGTTAGTAACTTGGGAAAGCTGTCATCCAAAATTATAGCAAAATTTCTCGACCCTATTACGTAGGAGAGAGATCAAAAAGGGGTTATTCTCTATCCCTCAGAAAATAATGGAAAATGCCGCCTAGGCAAGAAAGACCAAGAAGGGCAATGCTAGCATCAAAGATGAGGACTCCACCTTAGTAGATGTCCTGAGCACTCGCCTGCATTGTTTGTTTGTGCTTGTAAACCTAGATTCAGTGTCTGTGGAAGGAATGTATGACCCAAGCTTCACCAACAACACACTGATAGACATAAGTGCCAAGTCCCATATCCATGATAATTAATGTTGGTGGTCACCATTTAATGGATTAATATTTTGCCCTTGCATATTGATTTCTTGGGTTATCCACAGCTCCCCCCTAAACTACCCAAAAAATCATCACTAGATATTGTGACTTCGCCATGTAATTTTTCTCTACTTGGTTGTTGCTATGGCTAGCTTATATGCCATTGCTACAGTATCATGTATTTAGAGATCAAAGATCTATTCTTAGATTGGTTTGCATATTCAATCTTTTTACGTACAATGTGCTTAGATAAAGGGAATATGAGTCACTAAGTCTTGCTAGAACCAATGTATAGATATCTCATGTGTGTGTGTGTGTGTGTGTGTGTGTGTGTGTGTGTGTGTGTGTGTGTGTGTGTGTGTGTGTGTGTGTGTGTGTGTGTGTGTGTGTGTGTGTGTGTGTGTGTGTGTGTGTGTGTGTGTGTGTGTGTGTGTGTGTGTGTGTGTGTGTGTGTGCGCGCGCGCGCGCGCGCGCACATGTGCACGTGCATTTTAAGGATTTGGGGTTCAACATAAAAATGTAAGCATGCCATAAATTTTCATGCATCCATGTGAGTTGTTATATATCCATGATAATTAATATTAGTGAGACCATGTCATGGATTGTTTAAATGAAGGCATTTCAATCTTTTTTCCCTTGCATATTGATTTCTTGTATGATTAATATGCCCCAAGTTAACACTCAAAAGAAGTTTAGACAATTTAAGAGTTAATTATAGACCTAAGAATTGAATAAGCCAATGTAAATTGATATGTTTTATACTAGTGATATATGTTTGTAGCTTCAATATATGAAGTATTGTGTAATGGCATGCACGAAACGGTCTATGATGATAATTTTAGGCAATGTGATCAAACCACTAGATTCATCCCAAACCTATATTTTGATCAATGTTGAGAAATTAACAAAAATATAAACCATTAACCATTACTATTTTTGGGGCATAAATTCCCCCTCTTCTCTCCTCTCTCCTCTCTCCTCTCTTTCTCTCTCGCTCTCATCAATAGGTTAGTGTGATGAATGCACTCTCTTAAATGTTTAAGTAGGCTCCACACACACACACACACACACACACACACACACACACACACACACACACACACACAGAGCTTGGTGCACGTGCACTTTTACAAGAGCATTATGTGTAGGTGTGTGCATGCACAAGCGTGATACATTAAAACTACTCATACTATAATTGAGAGAGAGAGAGAGAGAGAGAGAGAGAGAGAGAGAGAGAGAGAGAGAGAGAGAGAGAGAGAGAACATGTGTATCTACCACTTCTAAGTCTCTTTTTCACACACACATGCATATATAAGAGAAATTCAACAATCATTTTACACCCATATACTAAGCCACAACACACTCTTATGCACCTACACACACACTGCATAAACTAACTTACATTAAGGAAGTGAAGTTGTGACACTCGCATCAGGTGATACATATTAACCACACAATTTTGCCACATGATGGCACAACAACTTTGGTCCCCTTGGACTGTTACTTTGCGGTAGCTTGGTGCTATAGCATCAAGCTACTGCATGAGATTGTAAGTAATTATTAGAGTTGTGGTTTGTTGTATATGAAGCATGCTATAGTGTTTTGAGAAGCACACATCCTCTTCTTTTTTTTATTTTTTTTCTAAGAAACAGAAAGCAACTCACAAGCAAGAAAAAGGCATGGCCTAAATTAGATCAACTTCTTTTGGTTTAGTGCCATTGAGGATATCGAGGTTATGTATTATGAGTGTGTTATTGAGACATCATGCAGTAAAAATAAAATAGGTGTCAAAGAATTGGGGAGGTTTAGGAGCTCTACATATTCGCCATATGGATTAGTTCAACTTTTGTTATTTTGGTGTTATTAAGGCTATTGTCTAGCATAGCCATAGATGAAAGTTTAAAAACTTTATATATTCAAATTCATCACTTATGATCATCTCAAATTTCATTGTTATGGAGGTATTGTGACTACTACGAAATACGAAAACAATACTGGTCAAATTAAGAAAATTGGGATGTTTAGGAATGCTAATCCTCAAATGAACAACGTGGAAAATCGGGAAAATCTAAAGCAGAAGATAAGGTCAAGGTGAAAGTGAAACAGGAGATGAAGGCGCGCCAGGAGAAATGTGGAAACACAAGAAGTGCAAAAATTTCCTAAATCAAGAAGAAAAGCGCACAAGAAAAAGCGTAAGTCAATGCTTTTGTAAAAGAACGCAAGGCACACCACGATTTATTTTAAGAGTGTTGGGCTCTCACCCATGCAAATTGTAAAGGAAGATGGACGGTAGGAAGGAAGCTACTAGGAAGATAGGAGGACAATGGAAAAAAGGGCCTAGGCTATGGCCGGCCATGTAAAAAGGAGATGACCGCCCAAATGGGATTTAGGGCTTTGTATACAAAGTTCAAAAGAGGAAACAGAGCTCATTCTTGTGTGTGGCCAAAAGTAGCTCTTCTTCTTGCTTGCTTGAGCTTGTGCTTGAGAGAGGGAGTGTGAGAGTGTGAGGAAGTGAGTGTGTGAGGGTGAGGGACCGTGTTGGAGAAGCTCTCCATCTTCTCCTCTCTTCTTCTATTCTCTTCTCTTGTCTTGCTTGTGGCAATGGAGCTTGGAGTGTGGAGCTTGAGAATGGAGCTTGTTTGAAGCTTGCACTTGGATCGTGGAGCTACTAGAGTGCTCGTCGGGAGAGAAGGCAACTCAATCAGGCATGGAAGTAAGCTCACTACACTCATAAGGATGAATAGCACGTCGGCTATGTGAGAGGTAGCCATTAGTACTCGGCACTTGAAACAATAAGTGGTTTGTGAGTCTCGGCGGTTGAAGGCCTTTACATTTTGGTTCCATTGTCGGGAATGACGGATTCAAGCCTTGAGCGCTTGCGGGCTTTGAATCGAGCATTGAAGTAGGGTTTTCCCCGAACAACCGGTGCTTGAGGTAGATAGGTAGGAAGCAATGGAGTTTCAAGAGGTATTCGATCTCCTTAGCAAGTAGGTTTTTTATTTTTTGGATTTGGAAAAGCGGATTGGAGTAGTGTAGGTGTTTTCTTTATGATTTTTTATTGCATTAGGTAGGATAGGACTATAACATTCTGAAACAGGGAAAAGAAGGGCAAGAAACAAAACCTTGGGTTAAATAGTGGTATAAGAGGAGCAAGATTAAAATGAATGCAGAGCTGGGTAGGGAAAAAAGAGGCCATGAGTGGCAAGGAAGACCTCATTTCGCATTAGAGAGAGATAGAGACCTGTTGATCACAGAGGAGTTCACATGCTTTGATTCTGGTGTTTTCGACCGATCAAGGTATGTAAGGATCTTCCTTACGTGCTATTATATGATCAGGAAGGCATGACAGGGGGCCCTAACGAGCGCTAGGAAAAATCGGCCACAAATCATCGCGTTGCACCATCGAGTTCGCAGTCGCAGACCACCGTGTCATGGTCCGACTCCCAGAGTCAGACAGTTAGACCAACTCAAAGTCAAACCACTCGGCCAAACCTACCTGATCGGATTGGACAGACCTTGTCTGATTTTGAAAATCGGACAACCCATAATCGGACACACTACTCGTCCAATCGGATGCTCAACCCATCCAATCGTGATACTCGGACCACAGAGTTCGGGACCAATCCGTCTTGTCTGATCGAACAGACCTTGTCCGATTTTGAAAATCAGACATGCCTCAAAATTGGACCAAAAACTACAATCAGACCACATGAACAGTCTGACCACCTTTCGGAGCTAGACTAGACCAGTCGGACCGTTCGACTCTGAGAGTCGGACTACCTAGGATCAAATCGTTTGATTCTAGGAATTGGACCAGTTGGGTAGAAGATAAAAGAACTAAGAGTAGGACCACCCCCAGGGCAGGACCTATTGGGACACATTCCCAAACACCTCAGGAAACCCACCCTGGCTCACCAAAGCTAGGAACTAGAGGAAACAGTGACTATGCCACTTAGAGGTGGACTCTAGTAGCCTGGTCACATAGCCGACTAGGCTTGTAACCCAAGGATTGACCTCTAGACTATAACCATGACTATGCCACTTAAAGGTGGACTCTAGGAGCCTGGTCGCATAGCCGACTAGGCTTATAACCCAAGGATTGACCTCTAGACTATAACCTAGCGACCCTGTGCTACCCTCAAGAGCGACCAAAGACCACATGCAGAGCCATATTAGGTCTTAAACACGAAAGGGGGATAGCTAGAATTGCATAATTATGTCACAAATGTACCCTACACAGTGATTTCTTCCACAAAAGTGCACTGGAAAAGGAGAGAAAGCCTGATTATGCACCATGCATAACAAAACACCTAGCACTAAGTGTAGATAAGTTGAGGATTGTTTTCAATAACAATGAATGTAATCAAACTTAATAACTCAAGGAACACACCAATAGGAGGGGACCTCATAACATAGTTGGATACTTTGGAGCCCCATCAATAAAACCTTCGAAAATGGCAGTGGGACCAAAAGTACAGTAAGATTGAGGGCAAAGCATTACCAGAGCTACTAGGACTCATCGACAACCTCCTAGAGCGGGAAGTAGAAACGATTTCAGGAACAAATGCAGACCAGGGAGCTCAACCTGGGTGAATTCCCGATCGTGGCCTAAGACATGGTCAATGAGTACGACATATAGTAGTCCATGGTAGGCCAGTAGAGGAGGTAGCGGAAAGCCTGGAGGAAGAGAGGAAAGCTATTACGAGAGCACTGCAGGGCATAGCTACCTACAACTGCGAGCAGAGAACTAGGAAGTTGCAACAAGACATAAATGTGCAACACGTACTAGCCTTAGCCGGCAAAAATAAGGCAGGACCAACTACGGAGGAAGAGAAAGTGGTGGAGGCAGACCTCACACTGAGCGAGATTGTGACCAAGTGCCTCATCGACAACATGGCTGCTGAACAGAGTGTGGCAGCATTAGTGACCACGCTACTCTCAGGCCTAGGAATTACTCGGGGGGCAAAGAGCCAATAAAAAATCCATGCAGTGGCTAAGCAGTTGGACAAGTACCAGCCTAGTAGCGACCTATAAAGTTTCATGGAGTAGTTTGAGCAAGTTTACAAGGCCAACGGTCTCACGGACCTAGCATAACACTCCCAAACATTTGGGCTCTGCTTAGGCGATAAAGGTAGGACATGGTACATCGGCTTGGATGTGGTAGAGCGGGCAAACTTTACCCGACTAAAATATCTATTTATTAAGAGTTTCTTAGAAGTAGAATACTCTAACAACCTCATAGTTCGACTGATGAACGTCAGTCAAAAGGACGAGGACATAAGAGACTACGTCACTCATGTATGTAGCCTCTTCAAGAGAATCCCCACGAATGAGTGACCAAATGACAGAGTGGTCTCCACCATGTTCATGAATGGAATCCGCAATGAGGAGTTGTAAAAGGCTTTGGCAAGCAACTCTAGTTTGCAGCGAGATGTGTTAGCTAGGTCTTTGATGAAGCAATTAGGGTGGATGACCAGCTGAAAGAGAGAAGCTCTCGAAGCTCAAACCATGATAGCTTCAGTCAAAGGACCACAGAGAGGACCACAACCTCAACCCCTAGCATGCAGGACAAGGGGAAGAATGTAGATCATGGCCAAGAGCTCGCCGGGGTGAGAATGGAGCTAGCACGGCTATAGGAATTGGTGAGGAAACCAATGTGACCGCATGTCCAATGTGTGCATTGTGGCAACAACCACCTCTCGGCCGAGTGCCAGGATCCTAAGTCTAGCTTTGCACAAACTGTGGTAGATTTGGCCACAATGCCATGCACTGTAGGTTGCCTAGGAGATTCCCCTATGTCGAGATGTAGAACTTGTTGTACCTAGGGAATAGGCCACCAAATTTCCTTGGAAGAGGAGCCCAGCTGGCACTTCCAACACCAAATGATGCAAAGCCTGTCATCCCTAAAATGGAGATTGACCCGACCCGGCCACTAGGACCCTACATGACCAATCCACTGAATGATACTCCAGTCCATTACGTGGAGGAGCCTAACGAAGATGAAGCCTACGTAAACCCTTATGTCTCATACGATGAAGATGGCAACTCAGTCCTGATGGACTATCGATCGGTGCTGGTGATGGCATTGAGTAGAGGTAGGGGAAGAGGATTCACATGGCTGACCCCCAATATCCAATCTCTTGTGGACTTGCGGTCACCTGGGCTACATATCATCAACTATCCAGAGAGAGAACAATTGAATAAGGAAAAAGCCGATCTCAAATGTGTCGAGTGCGGCATCACTCACCTCTTTGCTGATTGCCCTAGATGAAATCCATTCTCGGGCTCGGCAAACGTGCCCTCAGCACCCTTCAGGCTGTTCAGAGTAGAGACATTAGACAATGAGGACACACCCATCTTGCTGCATGTCATGACCAGAGCATAGACAAGACATGCAGATATATCACTACTAGGGCCCAGCAATGTAGATGCAGCCTCAATAGGAAAAAAGAGCCGACAAAGAAGAAGGAAAAAGACTAATGTAAGGGTCATTCTTAAGACTGCAGGTGCGACAACGCTAGTGACTGGCCAGAAGGTCACGGATGCAAAGGCAGAAACTATTGCTCCAAAGACGGCAGAGAAAGGGAGTGCAAAGGTAGGGGAGTATCCCCACTCTAGGCACCAACTCGAGGCAATAGCCAAGGTCAAGGAGTGGGTAAAAGAAGCCTAGGAGCACCTCAAGGATGTCGAGCCCATCTTAGAGAATGAGATCGAGGATCTCTCTAGTGTAAGCATGCCAATCTCACCTACACGACCAAGGTCAAGAGATGCACCCATGCCACAAGCAGTGCCACCTAGACCAAGTCTAGATGCCATGGGCCAGCCGGTCAGTCAAAACTAGTGGCCAAGGAGCATAAACCTAGGAGAGAGACAAAAAACCAGCAACCTCCTTGCGACCTTAGTGACAACCCCAATGACCGTGAGTTTAGGTGACCTGCTCAGACAGCACCCCATGCTATGGCAAGAATTGAAACACTGGATAGAAGAACTGATGGAGCATGTTGCCACTAACTTGCAGGATCATGATGCAGTCATGCAAATACCCAGCTTGACACTACACTTAGTGCTGAAGTCACTACATGTTAATGCCTTTTGAAAGGGAAGTGGAACCCAAGAGGAAGAAGGTTGGCGGTGAGAGCTATGGAAAATGGAGAGCAAGAGCAAGAGAGAGAGTGAAACTCAAAGTGGGAACTCCAACAACCACAATGTGTGGTCGGGCCTTGCTTTATTCAAACTGTCACTAAAAGAATAAAGAATAAGTGACTCTGACGGGCGCTCACCACCTGCAGTGTGCAGTGGCGGGTACTGTCAGTGTAGTAATACACGGGTGGCTAGGGGGAGGCGCCTTTACCCCCAACAACCTCCTACTTAAAGGCGAATCTGCCCCAGTGAGAGAGAAAAAAGAAAAGATAGTACAACATGTACACATGTACAATAAGATGAGGAAAAAGATGTCATCTCATCCAATGCCCATCAATCTCCTAAGGAAGGCAAAGCGCTCAGTAGTGAGGCTCTTCATGAGTAAGTCTACATGATTTTGCTTAGTCGGAATCTTGACAAGGCCAACAGACCTATCCTCAACGACCTCGTGAATGAAGTGGTACCTCACCTCAATATGTTTCATCTTCGCATGGAAGACCGGATTCTTGGCCAACTGAATGGCACTCATAGAATCCGAATGTAGTGTAGGCATAACATCTGCCATACCAAGGTCGGCAATCAAACAGCCTAACCAGATAGCCTCTTTGCAAGCCTCTATGGCTGCAATATACTCGGCCTCTGTAGTAGAAAGGGACGTACACTTTTGCACCCTGGACATCCAAGAGATAGTCCCTCCAGCATAAGTGAACACATAGGAATAATTGAACTTCCTACTATCAGCATGTCCTACATAATCAGAGTAAGTGTACCCCACGACTCCTGTATCTTGGCTGCCATAGCAAAGACACATATCTGTTGTGCCCTTCAGGTACCTCATGATATCCTTCACAGCATCCCAATGTTTCTTGAAGTGTAGCCATATAATGTCCCACATTCCAACTACAAAAGCAATATCTGGATAGGTGGATATCATGGCATACATAAGACTGCCCACGGCTGATGCATAGGGAATCTTGGCCATCTCGGCCCTCTGCTCCTCTGTCTATGGACAATCGGTCTGTGAAACCTTCACATGAGAAGGTAATGGATAGCCAATAGGCTTAACATCCTGCATGCGAAAGTGCTCAAGGACTTTATGAATGTACTCCCTCTATGACAGATAGAGTAGTCCCTAAGATCTATTGTGCGTAATGCGCATACCAAGTATATGAGAGGCATGTCCCAGATCTTTCATCTCAAATCTCTTCTTGAGCTGAGCCTTAAGAGAATCTAGCTCCTCACGAGCTGTCCTTGCTAAAAGCATGTCATCCACATAGAGTACCAAAATTAGTAAAGAACCGTCATGGGCTTTCTTCGTGTACAAGCACGGATCCATAACACTACAGCTGTAGCCCTGTGACTGCATGAATGCATCAAACTTATGGTACCATTTCCTAGGTGTATGCTTCAAGCCATATAGACTCTTCTTTAGCTTGCACACTAGGTGTTCCCTGCCAAGGTCTGCAAAGCCCTTAGGCTACTCCATGTAAATCTCATCATGCAAGTCCCCATATAAAAAAGCCGTCTTGACATCCATTTGGTACAAGTCCAAGTCAAGCTATGCAACCAAGGCCAAGACTAAGCGTAGGGTGGTCATCTTGACCAAGGAGAAATGAATTCATCAAATTCAATACCATGCTTGTACTTAAAACTCTTAGCAACCATTCGAGCCTTGTATGCCGGCTTGGGGTGTCCAGGGGTACTTTTCAGCTTGTACACCCACTTGCATGGCAAAGCCTTCTTACCCTGAGGCAAGGAAACAAAATCCCAAGTCTGATTCTTATGCAATGAGTTAAGCTCAGATTGCATAGCCCTCTCCCAAGAGTGACAATCACCCCTATGCATAGCTTCATCATAAGTGAGAGGCTCTCATGCATCTATAACCAGTACATAATCCATAGAGGGTGCAAAATGTTCAGGAGGTCGTCTATCTCTAGTAGAGCGCCTCAACTCGGGCTCTGCTACCTGGCCGACATCCTGTCTAACATCAGCATGTCTAACATCTAGGCCATGAGTATCAAGTGATGTTGCACGCTGTCTAGGTGGCTGTGGAGCAGGCGGAACGGGAGCAGGTGGCTCCTTCTGAAAGATAACTCTGCGTACCTCAACCACTTTCTCATGCTGCATATGCATTTTGTCCTCATGAAAGATGACATCATGGCTACAGATCACTTTTCGCGCGCCTGCGAATCCCATAGATGGTAACCCATCTCTCCTACATCTCCATAACCAATGAAAATGCATTTGACACTTTTAGGATCCAACTTATTGCATTTATCCTTGAGCACATAGCAGAATGCCTCTCATCCAAAGACACGCAAATGATCATAGGAGGGGGGCTTGCCTGTCCATACCTCCTCTACAACCTGAAAGTCAATGCCACTGCTAGGCGACCTGTTAATGAGATGCACTGCAGTAGTAACTACCTCAACCCAAAAGTGATGTGATAAGCCAGCTTGGCTAAGCATGCTATGGACCCTTTCCTGAATGGTCCTATTCATGCGTTCAGCCATACCATTCTGGGGTGGGGTGTAAGGGGCGATCAACTGACACTTAATACCCCGCTCATCACAAAACTGCTCAAAAGCACGTGATACATACTCACCCCCATTATTTGACCTTAGCCATTTTAGCCTTTTTCCAAACTGGTTCTCTGCTAATGCAAGCCAATGCTGAAATGTGTCTAAGACATCAAATTTTATCTTTATGGGATAAGCCCAAACCTTATATGAGTAATCATCTATGAAAGTAACAAAGTACTTTGCCCCACCGAGTGACTGACAAGGCATGGGCCCACATACATCTGAGTGCACAAGAGCCAAGGGCTCACCCATGCGTTTCTTACCAGACTTTTTATGTGTATTCTAGTCTACCTGCCATACAAACAATGATCACAAGAATCAAAATGTGAAGAGTCAAAAGACGGAAGATATTGCAAAGCACGGAGCATTTTCATTCCTTTAAGGGACATATGCCCCAAACGAGTATGCCAAAGGGATACATGGGGGATAGAACCCATAGACAAAACATGATCCAAGGTAGATCCAGATACAAGTAAGGGATAGAGGCTGCTAGACTTGGCACCTCTTGCAAGCACAAGCCTGCCACGAGTAATCTTCCATGCAGAGTCTCCAAAAGACACAAAATACCCTGCATCATCAAGCTATCCAACTAACATAAGGCTGCAAGTCAATGCATGTACATGGCATACATCATGCAAAACAAAAGAACTGCCAGAAGGAAATTGCAGCCGAACATCTCCAATGCCCACAATGTCAAGAGACCTGTCATCACCAAGACGCACAGAACCAGAGATGGTACGATAGGTATGAAACCAATCTCTACATGGTGTCACATGAAATGGCGCACCCGAATCCAAAAGCTAGCACTGCGCATACATAGAATGTATCTCAGAAGCCTGTAAGGCATCGCATGAAGAAGTTGCAAGTACGTAATTGTCATCTAAATCAGTGGCCTGCATGACATTAACCTCTTCTATCTTCACACTGGACTTTGCAGGTACAATACTTCATGTGATAAACTTGCACTCGTTACACACTCAACATGGCACAGAAAGGTAACATGATATATGAGCTCAAGGTATACTCTTGTATTATTCAATCCAAAAAGTGGGACAACATAGACACATCCCAGGACTACACCCTCATGACACCGCACATAAGAGGGTTCACCACTGGGTATAGAGAATCACACGTAGAGTGGAAACAAGGCAGGGCTTTGAGTCACGACTACTCCCCATATAGGTGCATTCAGTAGCAACGGCATGGTATAGCTACAAAGCCCTTACACTCACCCCCACTTACTAGATTGCTGTCCTCAGCAATCTAAGGGTAGCGTTTATTATTTGACTCATCCGAGGTCTTAACACAGCTTTTCCTAGCAAGCTGGTCAGTGTCTGCCGGTCTAAGGGGACCACGGGGTCTTAACACAGTCTATACTATCAGATTGGCCAATGTCTACTGCACTAGGACTTGGGGGTCTTAACACAACCTTTTCTAGCAAGCTGGTCAGTGTCTGCCCATCTAGAGTGGAAAATTGGGGCTTTGCTATTGGAGTTATTTGATGATTGTTACCAAGCGGATCCACCCTCGACTCGATTACATTTGAGGAGTGGAGGCATGTTGGGGTCTATAATTGAGAACCACATTGTTTTTGGTTTTCTAGAGAGGCTCAAGGGTCGTTGGAAGGGGCAGGGGTTCTCCTCGAGCCAAAGGGCGAAGGCATCCTTTCCGCGTTTGCGGGCCTTTGCTTCTGAGATCCAAGTGGCCTCCTTGAGTGGATGCCCGCGCCACTTGGTGAGGTACTCGGGGAAGCCTCTTTGCTCCCGATGTCGGAGGGATGCTTCTACTTCGAAGGGACCGTTGGAATGGAGCATTGGTACGCGCCGTCCCCATTGGTTGTTGGGATAGAAACTGTGCAGAAGATGAGCATGAAATGCATTATGAACACAAACACTGTCTGGCAGGTCCAGTTTGTAGGTGACTTCGTTCAACACTTGAGTGATTTGGTAGGGTCCATAGTAGCGGTGATTGAACTTGGGGGTCATGTTTTTGGGAAGTGACATATTCTTAGAGCTAACTAGGACCATGTCTCCTTTGGCGAATAGTACAGCCTTTCTCTTCTTGTTTGCTTGCTCGATCATGGTGATCTTGCTCTGCTCGAGGCTTTGCTTACCTGCTGCATTTCGGTCTCTCCATTTCTTCAGGAATTCTTTTGCATCTTGATCTTCCGCTTTGGCCACTCTAGATGCTAAGGTCAGTGGGGTAATGACTTCTTTTCATGTGGCTAACTCAAAGGGGGTGTACCCCGTTGCTGAGTGGATGGAGCTATTATAGTGGAATTCCAAGACATCAAGGTACAAGGCCCAATCTTTCTGGTCCACCCGAGCATAGCTCCAGAGATAGTCTTTGATGCCTTGGTTGACTCGTTCTGTCTGTCCATCTGTCTCTGGGTGGAAGGATGATGAGAATTTCAATTGTGTTTCCAGGGTCTTTAAAAGTTTGTTCTAGATGTTGCTCATGAATCTTCCATCTCTATCTGATACAATGGCCAGTGGTAAGCCATGAAGTTTGAATACATGTGTGAAGAAGAGGCGTGCTACCTCCTTGGCATTTAGTGGTGGTTTGGCTGGGATGAAGTGGGCCTATTTGGAAAAATAGTCCACCACTACAAAGATGATTGTGTACCCATGGGACTCAGGTAGTTCCATAATGAAGTCCATGCTGATGACATCCCATGGGCAGTTGGGCACCGGTAATGGTTGTAGTAGTCCTGCTGGTCTTGATCGTGGTGCTTTGACCAGTTGGCAAGTGGGGCAAGTTTTGAAGTAGTCTATTACTTCTTCCTTCATATTCGGCCAAAAGAACTGCTTCCTAAGGGCCTCCAAGGTTTTGCTTTGCCCTTTGTGGCCTCCAATTTTGCCATCATGTATCTCATGCAGGATGAGTTTCTTCAACTCCAAATTGTTGGGGATATACAATCTCTTTCCTAAAAATAGGATACCCTCCTCTAAGGTGTACATTCCATGTGGGGTCTTCTTTGCTTCCATATCTCTGATTATCTTGTGCATTTCTTGGTCTTGCTCTAGGGCCTCTTTGACTAGTTCTATGAAGTTGCTGCAGACCACACTGACAGCTTTCAAGTCAGCTTTCCGGCTCAAGGCATCTGCTATCTTGTTAGTGGAGCCGGGCTTGTGCTTAATCTCCAGGTTGAATTCAGCTAGGAAGTCTAGCCAGCGGGCTTGCTTTGCCGATAACTTGGGTTGAGATTGGAAGTATTTGAGGGAGATATTGTCAGTGAAGACTATTGTATGCTTGTCTTGAACATAGTGCTTCCATTTTCTAAGGCAGTGGATGACTACCAACATTTCCTTCTCATGTGTGCTCCACCTTGTTTCAACATCAGTAAATTTCTTTGACTCATAAGCAATGGGGTGACCTTCCTGTACCAGTACACCTCCTATGCCATAGTCGGATGCATCTATAGAGATTTCAAAAGGTTTGATGAAGTTCGGCACACTTAGGACGGGAGTTTGGCTCATGCACTCCTTCATCTGCTCAAAGGCTTCCTGTTGCACGTTCCCCCATGTAAAAGAGTGATCTTCTTTGGTGAGGTGGGAGAGGGGGGTAGTGATGAGGCTGTAATCTTTAATGAATCTCTGACAAAATACTGTGAAGCCGAGGAACTCCCGCACTTCTCTTACAATTTTCAGTACAGGCCATCTTTGGACAGCTTCCACTTTCTTAGGATCCACTTTGATTCCATCTGCTCCTACAATAAAGCCTAAGAACTCCAACTCTTTCACTGCGAACTCACATTCTTCAGGCTTGGCATATAACTGATGCTGCCGCAGTTTCTCAAAAACTGGGCGTAAGTGTTGCTTATGCTATTCTAAGGTTTTGCTATAGACTAGGAGGTCATCTATGTAGATAATGACAAAGATATCTATCTCCGGTCTAAAGACTCCATCCATGAGGCCACAAAATGTGCCTGGACCATTGCTTAGGCCAAATCCTAATACTAACCACTCAAAACTACCATATCGGGTGCGGAAGGCTGTTTTTGGGATATCTTCTTCAGCTATGCGGATTTGGTGGTATCCTGATCTAAGATCAATATGGTTAAAGTACTTGACCCCGTGTAGTCTATCTAAGAGGTCTTCCACTAGGGGCATGGGGTATTTGTTTTTTATGGTGATTTTGTTAAGGGCCCTATAATCTACACAGAGTCTAAGTCGCCCATCCTTCTTCTTTACAAATAATACTAGGGCACCAAAGGGGGATTTGCTAGGGCGAATGAACCCTTGTTCTTCTAGTTCATGTAGTTGCTTCTTCAATTCCATGAGCTTAGTGTGGTTCATGCGATAGGGAGCTCGGGCCGGTGGGGCAGACCCTAGGATCAGCTCAATTTTGTGATCCACATCTCGCTTGGGTGGTAGACCCTTGGGTAGCTCGGATGGCATTACATCTTTGAATTCTTCAAGTATTTCTGCCACCTCTGTGTTCCTCTTCTGTTGTCTGGGTTTCTTGCCATTTTCTTCTTCTTCAATTGGTCGGATCATACACAGATAGACCATATCTCCTTGTTTGACTGATTTTTCGACTTGCTTGGTACTGCATGTCATGATGCGTGGCTTGATAATGATCCCTTGGACCGGTGCATTTTGGGTCTGGCCCTTTGGTTGGGTTGTAGTTGGCTTCACTGTTTGGGATTTGCACTTTGATTGGGGTCCTGCCATGCAATTGCATTCTTTCACATGGTACTCTGATGCCTTCTCCTTGCATATCTAGCATCATTTCATTTACACCTTTACCAAACATTACAATGACATACTTGTCATAGAATTCCAAGCCCAATATCACTTCAAAATCATCCATGGGGATTACTAAGAAGTTGAGTTTTGCTTTCCACTTGTCGGCTTCTACTTGGACTACAAAGACTTGTTTCACTTCCTTGGCTTCTCCTTGTGCGAATGTTAGTGTTAATCCTTCTGGGGCCTTCGATAGTTTTAATCCATGTTTTGTTGCACACCTTGGTGTCATGAAGTTGTGTGTTGCTCATGTGTCCACCATGATAGGTTGGTTTCCTTCGCCCACTCGGCCTTTGATGTATAGATGGTGAACTGCCGCTACTCTGGCTACCATGCATTGGGGTCAGGCACTAACTGTCCCTACCCTTGGGTGGTCCATGCTTTCCTCACTTCCATTTGGGATTTCTTGGATGCGTGGTGGTTGTGGTTTTCTCCTCCATATGCGCTAGTTGCATTCACCCTTGATCCACTTGATGAAGCTATATCTTCTATTGGGCATCTGTTTTGGTAGTGTGGACCCCCGCATCTAAAGCATCTGATTCCAACAGACGGGCCTGGGGGTCTCCACCATGATGTATTTGATCCTTCGGGCCCATACGATGTGCTAGGGGTTGGTATGTAGTGATTGTTTCCCCATCTTCCTGCTACTCCTCTTGGTACTAAAGCGGTTTGTGACACGACCATGGTGGGGGTGGTGTTTTGGCTCCTTGTATCTGTGAATGCCCCTCTAGGGGCATTGGGCCTTTGGTTCCATGAGTTGTTGTTGTTGAAGGTGTTGTTGAAGTTGTTGTTGAACCTGTTTTGGTTCCCCTGTGCTGTTCTTCTACCTTCCAGGTACACTAGTCTTTCGGCCATTCTCATGGCTTCTGCTAAGCTTGTTGGCTCATGTCTCTCCACATCTCTTCTAGCCCATTCTTGCATCCCAAACAAAAATCCATGTAATTTAGTGTATGTATCCATGTTTGGTAGCTGCAGCATGATTTGCCTATATTTGCTGACATATTATTTCATCTTTCCTTGTGTTTGCTTGAGGTTCCTCCATTCATCTCTCACTTTGAATTTTTCCATCTTTGGAATGAAGTAGTCCCTCAATTCTTCCTGGAGTTCTTCCCACGACAAGATGGTGTGGCCCTGCTCTTGTTCCAGCAGGTACCAACTGGCATTGTCCTCCTCCAAGTAAATGGATGCCACCTCTGCCTTCCTGTCCTCAGTTATTTGTGAATACTTCAAGTACCTGTCCACCTCTGATGCGATCCATTTCTTCAGAACCAACCCATCTCTCTCTCCCTTGTACTTGGCTGGTTGGGGCATCTTGAAATTTTCATAATCATCTTCTGAACTATCACTATCTTCCTCCTCTTTACGGTGGTACTTCTTCTCCTTCTTCTTGTATTTCTTTTTACTTCCTAATTCTACTACTTTCTCCTTCTCTTCCCTTGTATCTTGTGCCCTCCTAGATGTCTCCTCTCTACCCATTCTATCCATCTCCTCTTGCATTGTGTGTCTTTTCTCCTCTTCTTCTTGTTGTATCACCCATTCTCTATAGCCCTGCTCCACTTCTAGTTTTTTCTTCCTTTCTTCCTCCTCTTCCTTCATCTACATGCTCTTCCATATTGACTCCAGCATGCCTGACATACCATCTAATTGTCTTTCTAGTCCGGCCACCTCTTCCTCTTGGGCCACTCTCCATTCTTGCCCTCTACTCTTCTTCCTCTTCTCCATTGTTGGGGGGGTGACGTTCTCCCTTTCGTCCTCCATGTGGTTGGTGGTGGTGTCGACACGGGGAAGCCGTGTTTTGCCTGTGGTGGTGTGGGTCGTGCCGCAGGGAAGCCGTGTCACGTCTTCAAACGTGGGGTGTCGATGTTGGGGCGACGTGACGGGGGTCGACGTGACATGGGGCGACGTGACATGGGGCATCGCGACGTGGGGCGACGCGATGTGAGGCATCGTGCTGTGGGTCGTTACGACTTCAATCTCTTCGGGGCATTGGATCTTTCCTCCTACTTCCGTGAGCACTCCTTCACTCTAAGCAAGAGTCGCTCTAATACCAAGTGTGATAAACCTGCACTCGTTACGCACTCAACACGACACGGAAAGGTAACACAATATATGAGCTCAAGGTATACTCTTGTATTATTCAATCCAAAAAGCAGGACAACATAGACACATCCCAGGACTACATCCTCGTGATGCCGCACATAAGAGGGTTCACTACTGGGTATAGGGAATCACACATAGAGTGGAAACAAGGCAGGGCTTTGAGTCACTACTACTCCCTATATAGGTGCATTCAGTAGCAACGGCGTGGTATAGCTACAAAGCCCTTACACTCGAACTCAGAAGACTTTTCATGCACTTTCTCTTTTCCCTTTTTCTTGTGCTTATCATCGCGCATCTTATGGCACTATGGCCTAATATGTCCTACTTTCCCACAATAATGACAGTAAGATCAAACTTCCGTCCACGAGACTTGTTGCAACCACGTGACTTGGACCTAGACTTGTGAGAGTCTGTGCCCTTATGATCATTATCATGCTTGCCATGTCTACCACCTCTAAGGGTCAATGCATGTGAAGAGCGGGAAGCATCATTATTTCTCCTGTTGATTTCCTCAGTCAATAAAGCACTCTCAACATCTTTGATTTTCAGCCCATCAAGCTTGTTCATGCATATGGCAGTACGGAAGACATCCCATGATTCAGGCAAGGTGCCAAGCAGAAACAACGGGTGCAAGTTGTCTTTGAACTCAATACCATGTGACAACAGATTCTTCATGATAGCATCAAACTGATTGAAATGAGATGATAGGGATGTCCCCTCCTTCATGCGAAGGTCCATTAACTATTTCAGCCAATACATCTGTGACGCAGGGCTCTGCTGCGCATAAAGCTCCTGAATCTTCTCCCATAAATCCCATACACACTGATTTTCATCTTCAACAACATTATGATGGACCTCTTCTGAGACTGGCAAGATAATGGTAGACTTGCATAGCTCATCAACTTCCATCCAAACATCATCATCCATATCCTTGGGTTTAACACCTTGAAATGCAAGGGTTTAATTTGCAATTTCTGCAACCAAAACCTGCCATATCTGGGACTTCCAATACCCATAGTTGGTACCATCCAACTTAGCAATGTTAAAGAGAGCTGTGTCTTTCAGATGACCAGTCATACTGTCCCAAATCAAAGCAAAAAGAAAAATTGCAGGTTGTTGTAATTAGTAGAAAATACACTAAAACCACTGCTAAAACTGACTGAAAAAGTAGATATCACCAAGAGAAGCACCTATCCATCAAATATGACCAAGATTACATCAAATAGTAAGCATTACCCTCATAGAAGTGCTCGAAATCTGTAGATTTCAGCTTGCTAAAATAAATGACAGTAGTATGTAAAACTTTCCCAAAGTGAAGCAATCATTGATACATATGTCACTGCAACTGCCCGGTAGCAAGCAAGAGACATCTCATAGGTCTAGAAGTCATGCATGTAATGGGTCTCAGGGTAAGAGAAGAGACCAAGCACAAGCACAACTGATAGAGCAAGAAGCTCAATGCATAACCATCCAAGATGCATACAAAACTGACAAACTTGTGACAAAGATAGGTGCCTGCTCTAATATGCGTATCAAATCAGTCCACTACAGACTAACTGCAGACATAAAGCTCTCAAGAGAGCAAATGCATGTAACTATCCCACAAGCTCAAGCTCAAGTGTAAGTAAGACTCTGTGTACATCCGAATATACCAAGAGGCTCCCACTAGAAGTAAAGTCAGATGCAAATAGAGCAATCAATGCTCTACTACATGGAGTACATAGCATTAGGCATGCCAAATCATAATAGGGTACATTCGGAGTATAAATCCCAAGCTATCTTAGACCCATAAAGCATAAGCCTAAAAGCATTTAAAGAGCATGTAACTGACAACTGAATGTAATGCCCAGTGGTCCAAAATGCTCAAATACATATGAAGATGAAGCTCCAAGTAACTGTCAAGCATGGGCAAACCAAGTGGCATATATATCTAGCCAAAGCATAAATGCAAAAAGTCTAAATGTCAAGCAGTGACAATAGGCATAAATTGGTCCAAAGCACTGATTTCGAAGGCTGAAGTGAAGGAGAAGAAGCAAGGTTCGAGCAAGCACGCCACGGGTAAGAAGCTCTCCCATTCTTCCACTCCTTCTCTTGGACAATGCCTGTGGAGGCACCAAAAGCAGGGCAGAGCAAAGAATCTCAGATATTGCAGTGAGATTTGGTGTGCGCGAAGAGTGCCATGTATTCTGCAAATTAGCCCTTTAGGGCTTTCCTGCAATTATTTTGGGCATCTGAGGCCGTTTCAGGCCCCGTTTTAGAGCCGCAAGGTTGCGGACAACAGTTCGAGATACCCTGCAATTTCAGTTGTGTCTGTCGTATACAGGTGCACAGGTTATAGATTTCAGATCTGTAAGTTCAAAGGTGTTTACCATAAGCACAAGGTTTATATGCAAACTGGTTTTGCAGATTGCATGTATTGTTGAGCAAATAGTGAAAAAGGTTGTCTGGTGTATTGTTGTGCACTACAGGTCGAGGGTTGCGGAAGATTTGCTTGCTGTTTGGTATTAGTTTTGTGATAATGGCAGAGAACAATGGAAACCCCATCATTGAGAAGCTTGACAAGAACAACTACCCTTCATAGAAGTTATGTGTCACAAACTTCCTTATTGGAAAAGGCCTCTACGAGTTTGTTTCAGGTGAAGAAAAGGAGCCGAAGGTGAGTGATCCTCCAGCTCTGCAGAAGAGACAAAGGCACGAAAGGAATGGAATGAAAAAGACAAAAAGGTCATGTATTGGCTGTCTGCAGTAATTGACAATGATATGCTGGGACATATTAGAAATGCAGAGAATTCATATGTAGCTTGGACCCTACTTGAAAGTATGTTTTTCATAAATACAAAGGCACGAAAGATTCAACTCAAGCAAGAGTTGAATACATTGAAGAAAGGGAAGATGTCTATCAATGAGTATTCACTAAAGGTAAGGATCATGGCAGATGCCTTGTCAGCGATTGATGCAA
Source organism: Lygodium microphyllum (assembly GCF_053477565.2). Lineage (NCBI taxonomy): Eukaryota > Viridiplantae > Streptophyta > Polypodiopsida > Schizaeales > Lygodiaceae > Lygodium > Lygodium microphyllum. The sequence goes on along the minus strand of NC_141147.1, from coordinate 129,536,302 downwards.
TGCCCGATGATGATGATTTGGTGTCGTCTACCTTGGGTGGAGTTAATCATGAAAAGGCTTTAAATTCTTTTGTAACTTTCGTATATGTCAGAAAGCCATTTCCAGATTTCGATGAGTTGGTCTCCCTTATGATCACTAAAGAGATCAACATGCAGAGTGAGACATCTGAAAGAAGTGGTGAACACCCCCAAGCTTTCTACTCGAGTTTAGGAAGGGGACGTGGTAGGTTCTCTTCAAGAGGCCGTGGTACAGGACGTGGTAGTGACAACCAGCAAAACAGATTGAATCAGCAATTTGGCGATATACAAGTTTCAGGAGGTCGTGGTAACTTTAGAGGCAGGGCGAGCTTTAGAGGAAGAGGTGGATGGCAGAATAGAGGTTCTAATAACTCTGGTATTGTGTGTCACTACTGTGGCAAAACAGGTCATATTGCAGTCCAATGTTATGCTAAGAAAGATGATATTCGCAGTGGTAAGTTGTAGCAAGGGAACTATGCATCGTCTTCATGACAGAATGAAGACAAAAATGAACGTCTGTTTGTTATGCAGTATATGCTGAATGCTGTTATAAGAAAGGGAACACATGATGATGTTTGTTATATTGATTCAGGTGCATCCAATCATATGACCAGCCATGCAGAATGGTTTGGAGAGATGCAGGATTTGCAAAATGCAGGTTATGTGCAGACGGGTGATGATTCATGCCACCCAATTTCACACATTGGAAAAGTTCCCTTGTCCTTGCATGATGGTAAAACAAAGAGTCTTTCAGATGTATTATATGTGCCATCTACTACAAAGAACTTGGTGTCAGTCGGTCAAATGGTAGAGCAAGGGCTGCAAGTCAGATTTAATGCAAAGGGCTGCTTTGTAGAAGACTTCAATGACAAGTGCAGTTGGTAGCAAAGGGAAGTAGAGTTGGATGTATGTTTACTCTGGATGCTGGAATTCCTACTATGAATGCTGTTATGTATGCTAAAGGAAAAGGTGTTGTTGCAGATATTGAAATTTGGCACAAACGCATTGGACATACAAATGTACAAAGGCTGAAATTAATGCAGTCCAAAGGGTTGGTTACAGGTTTGCCTACATTTAGAGTTGCAGAATTTCATAAGGTATGCAAAGCATGTCAGTTTGGTAAGCAAGCAAGACAACCCTTTTCACATGACAGAGATGTAAGCAGAAATATCCTTGATGTTGTGCATACAGATATTTGGGGGCCTACACAAAATATATCTCTTGGAGGCAGTTCATACTTTGTCACATTCATTGATGATTATTCTAGAAAGCTGTGGGTATATTTTATGAAGGAAAAGAGTGAAGCGTTTGAGCACTTTAGAACTTTCAAGGCTGTAATTGAAAGAGAAACAGGCTTGAAAGTAAAGTGCTTGAGTTTAGAATGGAGGGGAAGAGTACCTCTTGAATGAGTTTAGTGATTTTCTGAGGTCTCATGGGATAAAGAGACAGTTCACATGCAAGTATACCCCACAGCAAAATGGTGTTGCAGAAAGGAAAAATAGGCATATTGTAGAAGTTGCACATGCCTTGATGGCTGAAAAGAATATACCTAAGCATTTTTTGTCTGAGACTGTTCATACTGTTGTTTATATTATGAATAGAACTCCCACAGCTGCAGTTCATGGGATGACTCCTGAAGAATGCTTTATTGGCAAGAAGCCTGATGTATCACACTTGAAGGTATTTGGCTGTATTGCATATGTTCATGTGCCAGATGAGCTACAGAAGAAGCTTGATCCAAAGGCAAAAAAATGTATCTTTATTGGATACTCTTTAGAGCAGAAAGGATATCGCTGTTATAACCCTGTCACATATAAGTTCAGAGTGAGCAGGGATGTCATCTTTGATGAAATGAGCAATTGGTATGCATCTAGTGGTGATGCATTGGATGATGATGATCATCATGACACTCATGTGCAAGCTGAAAAGAAAGAATCATGGACGCTTAGTGGACCAGAGACATCATCTGGTAGTCCATGGTCTAGGAAACTAAGGAGTAGCTCTACATCTTCAGGTGCATCTAGTAGCACTATAGGTAAAGACAAAGGAAAGAATAAAGTGTCTAATGGCATTGATGCAATTCTTGATGGAGACTCTAGTGGCTCAAAGAGCTTGGGTGATGAGCTTGGTATTCCTTCTGTCAAGACACCAAGTGTAAAGAGAGCTTAGTGGACCAGAGACATCATCTGGTAGTCCATGGTCTAGGAAACTAAGGAGTAGCTCTACATCTTCAGGTGCATCTAGTAGCACTATAGGTAAAGACAAAGGAAAGAATAAAGTGTCTGATGGCATTGATGCAATTCTTGATGGAGACTCTAGTGGCTCAAAGAGCTTGGGTGATGAGCTTGGTATTCCTTCTGTCAAGACACCAAGTGTAAAGAGAGCTCATAGTAATGTAAAGGCTCCATTGAGTGATCCCGTGGTACGCAGATCTAGCAGGGTCAGATACCCTGTTAAAAGATTTGGTTTTGAAGGTTATACAACTCACCATTATGCTTATATGGTGAAACTAATTGTGAATGTTAAGCCCACTTGTTTTGAGGATGCTGTTGGTCATACTCATTGGGATGCAGCGATGGATGAGGAGATGGCTACATTAGAGGCCAATAAGACTTGGGATCTAGTATCATTGCTGAAGGGCAAGAAAGATATTGGATGTAAGTGGGTTTATAAGATTAAGCACAATTTCTATTAGTAGGTATAAAGCTAGGCTGGTTGCAAAAGGCTATGCCTAGACATATGGCATAGATTATGAAGAAACCTTCAGTCTAGTTGCTAGGATGGAAACTGTTAGATGTGTGATTACTTTGGCAACAGCCAAAGGTTGGAGGTTGTAGCAAATGGATGTGAAGAATGTCTTCTTGCATGGTGATTTGCAGGAAGAAGTGTATATGGATCAGCCAGCAGGTTATGAAGATTTAGAGCATCCCATGTATGTGTGCAGGTTGAAGAAGGCGCTTCATGGCCTCAAGCAAGCACCTAGAGCATGGTCTGACAAGATCAGAGAGTATCTTGTCAATATTGGCTTTTATGTTTCTGATGCTGATCACTCACTTTATGTGAGAAAGGGAGATGCAGGTTTGGTCATCATAGTCATCTATGTGGATGACCTGATTATTACAGGTGATAGTGATAGTGGGATTGTTGAAGTCAAGGATTTTTTGAAGAAGAAGTTTGAGATGAAGGATTTAGGTGAGCTAAGGTACTTCCTTGGCATTGAGGTGATCAGATGTGATGATGGTATATGGTTGTCCCAAAGACAGTATGGCTTGGATATGTTGTCCAAGTATAGTATGACTGCATGCAAACAGTTAGATGCATATTGAGATATGTGAAGTCCACATTACATTATGGACTTTTCTATGAGGCAGGTACAGATGTACAGATGTTTGGATACACAGATGCAGATTGGGCTGGTAGTATGTCTGATAGAAGTTCTACCAGCGGATACATGTTCTCTCTTGGTAGTGCAGTAGTAACTTGGAGCAGCAAAAAGCAATCTACAGTTGCTTTGTCAAGTACAGAGGCTGAGTATAGAGGTGTTGCTATTGCAGCATGTGAGGTAGTATGGCTACAAAAGTTATTGGTTGATTTAGATGTGCAGGTGGAAGGTCCAGTTGTCATTTATTGTGACAACATGAGCGGTATACAGTTGGCTAGGAACCCTGTGTTCCATGCCAGGACAAAACATATTGAGGTACACTACCACTTTGTGTGAGAGAAGGTACTAGTAGGTGAGATTGACTTGTTGTATGTCAGCACACAGGATCAGATAGCTAACATCTTCACGAAGGCATTGGGTACAGAGAAGCTTCAAAAGTTTCGAAGCTTACTTGGAGTTGCAGAGATGTAGTTGAGCTTGAGGGGGAGTGTTGAGATGACAAGCTCAACACATGCAGACATTAATGATGGACCACCTGGTTAGATGGGTCCACACATCTACACTTAGTATGTCCATGGTCATTATGACTCTCACATGGCAACTCATTACTTATTATATTCAGGTTGTTACACCTATTTACAATTTGCACAATTATAGCCCCAGTCGACTAGTGTAGTCGGTTATGCATTGTTTGACTTAGTAGGCCACTTTCCTTTATGTTGTACCTTACCTATACTTTGTATACATTGTAAAGTGTGTGGAAGAAGAAGAAGAAACCAGCAAGAAAACGTTTTGGCCTCCATCTCTCTTCTTGTCTCTTAAGTGAGCTTCTCCTTGTGCATTCTGTGTGTGTTCAGCGCAACATCTTGAGCAAGTCCCCCCACCACGCGATTCTTGACAGCAAAAACATTATGCCATGGAAATGCTGAAGAAGTATGGCATGGCTGAATGCAAACCATTGGATACACCTCTTGATTAGAATGTCAAGCTAGACATGAGCACTGGAGCTGAAGTAGAGGATGTGACTATGTACAGGCAGATGGTTGGCAGTCCGATTTACTTGACCATCACTAGGCCTGACTTGAGCTATGCTGTAGGGCTCATAAGCCACTTTATGCAGAAGCCCAGAAAGCCACACTTGGATGCAGTTAGACGTATTATGAGATATGTTAAGTCCACTGTAGAGTATGGGTTGTTTTATGTCAAAGATAAGCCCTTGAAACTCATTGGATACATAGATGCAGATTGGGCAGGATGCTCATATGACTGTAGATCTACGAGTGGATATGCTTTTGGATTTAGTAGCAACATGATTAGCTGGAGCAGCAAGAAGCAGCCTACAGTTGCTTTGTCGGAGGTAGAGTATAGGGGTGCTGCATTGAAAGCATGCGAGATTTCATGGCTGCTCAAGCTTATGGCTGATTTGGACATACAGGTAGATGCTCCAGTGAAGTTACTATGCGATAATCTAAGTAGTGTACTCTTGGCCATGAATCCAATATATCATGCCAGAACGAAACACATAGATGTACACTACCACTTCATCAGAGAGATGGTTCTTGTAGGACGAGTTGATCTCATGCATGTAAAGACTAATGAGCAGGTTGCAGATATCTTTACCAAGTCCTTAGGTAAAGATAAGTTCAGTGTTTTTAGACAATTGCTTGGTGTGCAGATGCTATCTTGAGCTTGAGGGGGAGTGTTAAGACTTCAAGCTCGATCTACTATCTTTGGTATGAACATAACTGACACTTAAGTTGTCCAGCTATACCACACTATGCAGACATTAAATAAGTCGGTGCTTAGGACTTCACTGCTTTGGTGTGAATGGTCCTTTGTGACCTTAGGTTGTGCATTCACTAAGTAGTGTGTGGAATAATAATGAAAGCAAGAGAGCACTCTGCTCTAACTATTGCTTCTTCACTCTTATCTCTATCTCTGATTGTTAACACTAAGTACTTGTCCATGTGTGATCATCAAAAATGCACATCTCTGACTCCTCTTAGGAAACATTGACTTCCTCATATGTGGTAGTCTTAGTGACATCCTCTTGCAAGATGGGAGGTTCTTTTGTTTCACCCACCACCTCTTATAACATTGTAGCACAACTCTTCTGTGGTGGAGTCCTTTGGCTCCTAGGTGTTGAATGTTGAATTGACTTGGTTTTTTTGTTGATTTTTGTTGTTTTTGAAGGCTGAATGGTTGATTTTTTATGGATTTTGAATGATGATTGGTTGTTTTGAAAGTGTTTTGGATGAGGTTGATTATGTTTTGGAAGCTTGTAATGATTTACATGTAATTTCCCTGAGCAGGCCATGGGAACCCCCTCTTAGTAATTAAAAATAGTTGAAATTTCCCCCTTGTCATTGCCGATGATAGGTGGCGAGGGGGGAAGTGGAAGAACAAGGAGGAGACAATGAGATGACGAGGCTGATGATGAAGTGGAAGATGAAGTGGGGGAAGGAAGCAGGTGACATCGGAGAGAGAAGGCAACGATGCCAAGGTCGATGAGGAAGAAGAAGACAATGTGATTGATGACAACGACGACGAGAGGGAGAAGGAGTAGACAATGCCAGTAGGTGATGCCGATGAGGCCAGCACGCCTAGTCCGTAGCTGGTTGAGAGGCCCAAACTCCCCGCCACCATGCATCACTCCACATTCCCCCTCCCATAGTAACCCCCCTTCCATTATATAAACCCCCCTCATTACAAGGGGCATAGGAGGCCTTCAAGGGCTCGACATACTGAGCAGCACATTAGAGAGAGAGAGAGAGAGAGAGAGAGAGAGAGAGAGAGAGAGAGAGAGAGAGAGAGAGAGAGAGAGAGAGAGAGAGAGTGTGTGTGTGTGTGTGTGTGTGTGTGTGAGACAGAGAGAGAGAGGAGAAGAAGGAGAAGAAGAAGAGGAAGAAGAAAGAGAGGTGAGAAGAGAGGGAAGAAGAAGAAGAACAAGACAAAGAAGAAAGAGAGGTGAGAAGAGAGAGAAGAAGAAGAAGAAGAAGAAGAAGAGGGAGAGAGAGGGAGAGGGAGAGAGTGTGTGTGTGGGTGTGAGGGAAAAAGACTCATAGAAGGTTCTCCATCTCTTCCCCTCCTTACAGGATGGTCACGCACATCCCTTTTTCCCTTTCCCGCAAAATCATCCTCCCCCGTAGCTTAATTCTCTCCCCAAATTGGCCCCCACTAATCGAGTACAAGGCATGGATGTCTTGTGCAATTTGCATCTAAGGGAGACGAAGATCGGGGATGGCCCCCAAGCGGAAATTGTCACGCGCAGATGCCAGTCCCTCAACAAGCAATGGAGTTTCAGGTGAGGGCATCACTGCCAATCCAACTACGATACTGGTTGTAAGTAATGTATTTCCAAATTAAAGGATTGCTTGCTTTGATTTCCGCTCAAGATGCATTATACCATACTATGTCGCACAATGATAGGTTAACTAAAAAAATAAAGTTCATCTCAAATATTCAAGGATAAGTTTGCAAAGTGCTTGTACCAAGGGAAGTTAATTTCCCTAGTTCCTATGCGACAAATGCATGCATAGCATAAGCAACATATAAGACTCTAAAGTATTAAGCATCGATAAGTCTTTGATTAGTCTATACTTAGGGCAATATTGTTTAGAGTTTACAACATTACCCTAAGGGTTATGCACATAGACGGTACATGCATGGGAAATATAATATGAAATTTACACAAATTGATCTTACCTAGTCTTGCATCCATCCTATGAAGGGTTCGCATAAAATAATGGTCAAGGAGTTATCTTGTGCTGCCAAATGATGAGTTGATTACAAATAATTCAGGGAATTATTTTACATTGGAAGATAATCTTTCTTCGTTACAAATTTGTCTCACATTCCTTGCCTTGGGAGAAAGGAAGATAAAGTCATGCTAAAAGCTCCGCATAGTATTGCGCTAGGGAAATACTAAAAGATAAAAGTCACTTAGAGAAGAGGCATAAAAGCTCTTGCCAGATTCACTATCTTGCATTGAAATGATAAGACTTACGTCATGTAATGTGTTAGAAATCGTAACACGTACCGTAACCGAAAGAAGGGAGTGTAAGTAAATTTTACACAGAACCGATCCTGATCCCAAGGGGAAGAGCGAATGTGTGATGGAAAGTTTATCGCAACTATTCTTGCAACGTTTGGAAAAGAATACCACTGATTTTGTTGGATTGATCAAACAATGTCCTATATTATTTTGCACTCAACTGATTGTTGGATTGTCATCTAGATGGTTATTCCAAGCGCTTGTGTTTGATGGTAAATGCATGCCAGGGGTCTATGATGACAAATTGCCATGGAAATAAGGAATGATTTCTTGAAAGATGATATTAGGTTTTTTGCCTTGATTGTGCTTGACTCTTAATTGGATTAATTAAGAAAATGATATTTTTGAGCGGGTGGATCATCTCCAAAGTCATGCCGTTTTTCAACCTAAGAGAGCATTGCTCGATTCACGGGTCAAAGGTCGAGTGGTGAAAAGGCCAATCACGGAAGTTGTGTCTCACTCCTTGGTCGGTTGGGTTCTAGTGGAGCTCTGGACACCCCTTGTCTAGTTCGGAATGGAGTTGAAGACTATCGTGAGCCCAACATCTGTGGCATTGGAAGATCCTATTCTAGATAATGGATGGAAATTATGGTGCCATGTGATTTGGACCAGGTACTTCTGGTGGGAAGAAAGGATATATAATTTCTCCTGTATGGGCAGGAGACAAAGATTAACTTGAAGATAAGTTAAGGAACTTGTTTGTCAAAATGATTGCTTGCTCTATTTTCGTGTTTGTGCCATAAATTACGTGAATAAACCATGTTCCTTAAAAGGCTTAATTAAGAAAGCTGGTTTTAAATTTCACACATAAATGTGATAGGACCTAATTAGAAAACTAAAGCTATTGAGGGAAGTGGGTGGATGGAACCTCGACAGGTCTATCCTACGGCAGGGTGGTCCCAGAGAACTAGAGGCTTCTCACAAGGTTTTACCCACGGGGGATTCACTAGTAGTAATAAGGAGACGTCACATGTGTGCAAGAAACATATGAAAATACCCCTTATCTACCCCCTATTTATGGGACCTTACCTTATAAAATGTACATTCCTTACCTTAAATAACCCCCCTCCCTTACACTCACAAGGTACCATACGGTAAACCCTAGTGGACCCCTTGGGGTTTTACCGTCGTGGTATTGTTAAGTTAGAACCTGATTCATGTCGTTTTAGGGGACCAAAATGAGACTATGCCCTACGAGCAGAGAGGTTAAGCGACGCATCCCTCTTGTTTTCCATTCTCTTTGAGCCGCCAAGTGCAGCATGGGTCTGCTTTGGCTTGGGTATCTCTGTGCAAAGTAGGATGTCCAAAACTCGATGCTAGAATGCTATCAAGAGACCTTGGTCACTAGAAATCTAGATTTCAAGTCGATCCTAGTGGGTAATGTTCCGTTGTGAGGCAGACTCGGAAAACCCTAGGCAACAAACCTCGAAACATTCCAAAGGAGTGTTGTGCAGTGACACTGTTTTCTCGATGGACTGCTAAAACATGCTTGGACAGCGGATAGGCAGGCACGTTACAGTTGGTATCAAAGCAAAACTTCATAATGCTACATGATTGATTAATGTATGGTTCATAGACATATCCTAAATAGAATAACCAAAGTGGTATGGTTTGATTGTCATGCACCTTATGCACCCATGAATGCTGACATACAAGAGAAGAAATTCCTTCTTAAGCAGATTAAGGCACTCGATTTTGGTGAAAAAGGAATAAGTGTCGCAGCAGAGGTGAAGATATGGATTGAGTCAATGGATGATTATTTCTCTACTTCAGGAACTGCTTTTGCCAATCAAGCAACGATAGCCAAACTTAAGTTACTTAAGTAAGTTGGTTAGGCTTAGATATGGTGGAAGCAATGGTGCAAAGATCAAGGTGCTTCTAAGGCCGCTCTCACTTGGGCTCAGCTGAAAGATGCTATATACGGACGATACCTTCCACCAACCTACCAAACTTTGAGGATGAATGAATTCTTCAAGCTAAAGAACCTGGAATTAACCTTTGAAGCCTACTACTCAACATTTGTAACCCTACTAAAATATGCACCACCTATGGATATTGCGCAGCAAGTATCCAAGTTTTGCCATGGGTGAACACTCCTCTGAACTACCATCTTGAAGCAATGCATCCAACAGATTTGGAAGATGTATTACTCTGAGAAAATCCAATCATCCAAGAACTTGGATTGGGAAATTTCTTCAAAGATGATCCCCAAGATCAGGGCAAGAGATGCCACACATGAGGAGATATAGAGCACATCCGTATGTCCCTACCATCAATGCTTCCACCGCAATGAGCTAGGGCATGTCCAAGCAAACTTCCCTCTGACTTAAGTCCAAAAGATATTGAGCCCCCAAGAAAATGAAGCTACATAGGCAAAGTCTATGGATATATAGAGGAGTCAGATGAAGGCAAAGACCTGGAACCCACTACACCTCTTCAGGATGATTAGAAATCCTAAAAATTTTATCAACATATAATACAACTTATATTGGGAATAAATCATACTCTTGTACCTACAATTAATTGCAATAATATGAGTTGCACTACTTGATTCATTACAAGTAGCATAGTGGATGCATGGCGGATCCTAACCCATAGGCCTTAAGCCCCATTAATGCTTGTCTTCCCCAGTTCTTCCGAGATTAGGACATCTCGAGTTCTCTAAGGGGGAGAGGATGTAATATCCCCACACGGGCCATGGGAACCCCCCTTAGTAATTAAAAATAGTTAAATTTTTCCCTCCCACCGGTCGTCGCCGACGACAGGTGGTAAGGGGGGAAGGGAAAGAATGAGGGGGAGACAGCAAGATGACGGGGTCAATGATGAAGTGGAAGACGAAGTGGGGGGAGGAAGCACGCAACATCAAAGAGATAAGACGACGATGACGAGGTCGATGAGGAAGAAGAAGACAGTGTGATCGATGACAATGAGGACGGGGAGGGAGAAGGAGTAGATGACGCTAGTACGTGATGTCAATGAGGCGAGCACGCCCATCAGTCTTCTGCAGGTGGCTGGGAGGCCCAAACTCCCTGCATCATGCATCACTCCACGTTCCCCCCCCCCCCATAATAACTGCCCTTCCATTATATAAACCCCCCCTCATCGCAAGGAGCATAGGAGGCCTTGAAGGGCTCAACATACTAAGTAGCACGCTGGAGAGAGAGAGAGAGAGAGAGAGAGAGAGAGAGAGAGAGAGAGAGAGAGAGATGAGAAGAAGAGAAAGAAGAAAGAGAGGTGAGAAGAAGAAGAAGAATGGAGGTGAGAAGGGAGAGACACAAAGAAGAAGAAGAAGAAGAAGAAGAGGGAGAGAGAGAGGGAAAGAGTGTGTGTGTGTGTGAGGGAGAAAGACTCCTTGAAGGTTCTTCACCTCTTCCCCTCCTTAGAGGATGGTCATGCACATCCCTTTTTCCCTTTCCTGCGAAATTATCCTCCCCTGTAGCTTAATTCTCTCCCCAAATTGGCCCCCACTAATCGCGTACAAGGCACGGATGTCTTGTGTAATTCACATCTAAGGGAGACAAAGATTGGGGATGGCCCCCAAGCAAAAATTGTCACGTGCAAATGACAATCCCTCAACGAGCAATGGAGCTTTGGGGGATGGCATAATTGCCAATCCAACTACGATACCGATCGTAAGTAATGTATTTCCAAATTAAAGGATTGCTTGCTTTGATTTCTGCTCGAGATGCATTATACCATACTATGTCGCACGATGATAGTTTAACTTAAAAAATAAAGTTCATCTCAAATATTCGAGGATAAAGTTTGCAAAGTTCTTGTATCAAGGGAAGTTAATTGCCCTAGTTCCTATGCAACAAATCCATGCATAGCATAAGCAACATATAATACTCTAAAGTATTAAGCATCGATAAGTCTTTGATTAGTCTATACTTAGGGCAATATTGTTTAGAGTTTGCAACGTTACCCTAAGGGTTATGCACATAGATTGTACATGCATGGGAAAGATTATATGAAACTTACATCGATGGTACAAAAATTGATCTTGCCTTAAAGTCTTGCATCCATCCTATGAAGGGTTCACATAAAATAATGGTCAAGGAGTTATCTTATGCTACCAAACAATGAGTTGATTACAAATAATTTAGGGAATTATTTTACATTGAAATATAATCTTGCTTCATTACAAATTTATATCGCATTCCTTGCCTTGGGAGAAAGGAAGATAAGGTCAAGTTAAATGTTGAGCATAGTATTGCGCTAGGGAAAGACTAAAAGATAAAAGTCACTTAGAGAAGAGGCATAAAAGCTCTTGCCAGATTGACTATCTTGCATTGAAATGATAAGACTTATGTCTAGTAGCGTGTTTGAAACCGTAACATATGCCTTAGCCAAAAGAAGGGAGTATTAAGTAAATTTTACATAGAACCACTCCTAATTCCAAGGGGGAGAGCGAATGTGTGATGGAAAGTTTATCGTGACTATTCTTGCAACGTTTGGAGAAGAATACCATTGCTTTTGTTAGATTGATCAAACAATGTCCTAAATGCTTTTACACTCAACTGATTGTTGGATTGTCATCTGGATGGTTATTCCAGGTGCTTGTTTGATGGTAAATGCATGCCAAGGGTCTGTGATGACAAATTGCCATGGGAACAAGGAATGATTTCTTGAAAGATGATATTAGGCTGTTTGCCTTGATTGTGCTTGACTCTTAATTGGATTAATTAGGAAAATGATATTTTTGCATGGATGGATCATCTCCAAGGTCATATTGCTTTTTAACCTGAGAGGGCACTGCTCAATTCACAGGTCGAAGGTCGAGTGGTGAAAAGGCTAACCCAAGGAAGTTGTGTCTCACTCCTAGGTCGGTTGGGTTCTGGTGGAGCTTTGGACACCCCTTGCCTAGTTCGAAATGATTTGGACCGGGTACTTCTGCTAGGCAGAAAGGATATATAATTTCTCATGTATGGGTAGGAGACAAAGATTAACTTGAAGATAAGTTAAGGAACTTGTTTGTCAAAATGATTGCTTGCTCTGTTTTCGTGTTTGTGCCATAAATTACGTGAACAAACCATGTTCCTTAAAAGGATTAATTAAGGAAGCTAGTTTTAAATGTGACACATAAATGTGATACAATCTAATTAGAAAACTAAAGTGATTGAGGGAAGCAAGTAGGTGGGACCCCGCCGATGGGTCCGTCCTATAGTAGGGTGGTCCCATAAAACTAAGAGGCTTCTCACAATGTTTTACCATCATGGTATTGTTCAGTTAGAACCCGATTCATGCCATTTTAGGGGACCGGAATGCTATTAGGATGTCCAAAATCTGATGTTAGAATGCTGTTAGGAGACCTTAGTCATTAGGAACCCACATTTCAGGTTGATCCTAGTGGGTTTGGCTGTGAACGTTCTGTTGCAAGGCAGACTCAGAAAAACCTAGGTGACAAACCCCAAAACATTCCATGGGAGTGCCGTGTAGCGATGCTTAGATTTGTTTCTTGATGGACCGCTAAAACATGCTTGGATAGCCGATAAGCAGGCACATTACATTAGAGTAGAGATATAGACTCTATGATGTTCTACTATGTTCTGTTGAGGATCTGATACCTTTTGTTTAGCTTCTATTTTGTTCTTTTTTTCTTCTGTATGGAAGGATGAGTAATGATTGATGGAAGTTGAGAATGTTGGAAATCTCATTAAATGTTTTTAATAGTTTGGAATAGTTTCAATATGAGTTATGTGCTTCTTGTTGACCTTTTGTAACCCTCACTTGAGCTTCTGTAGGGCCTCTATTTCTATTCTATTATGTTTTGTATGCTTCTATAATTGTTCTATGGAATGTATATGAGACTTTGGGGAAGTTTTCTAGCCTTGAAAAGAGGTGAATCTAAGTTCAAAAGAGATCAAGGAAGTGGAAGAAGAAGCTACTGAAGACTCAAGAGAAGACTAGAGTGAAGTGACAGTGATGAGCTTTGAAGAGTCACTGTAGTGGCTCTAGTGACCTTTCATATCAGACACACCTTTTGGAAGGGGCATCCACGGCCAAAGAAGGATTATTATGAGTGATTATTGATTATTGTAGTGAGGAGATGATGTACTATTGATTGAGAGAAAGAGAGAAAGAGTCAGAGATAGCCAATTCTATGTCAAACAATGTATCTATTTATGAGAGATTGTGAGAGAAAACTATGAAGACAATGAAGATGAATACTTTGTGATATTTTTCCATTCAAAATGGTGTTTCTTTTGTGTTCTCTTTTTTGGTTGATGAATTCTATGAAGAATATGAAGAGAATGATGAATTTTATTGAAGTTAAAGCCATGGGAGATTGTTTTTATGATGCTGTGTGAAGATTTCTTGCCCATGGTGTTCTTTTCCTTGTTGTGGTTCTCTAAACCTTGTTGATGTTACAAGATAGATTCTCTTGCAATAGAAATATCTTTTCCTTGGTGTCTCTTGGGGCTCCATTTTTTTGGTGCATAGCTAGGGAAAACTACCATCAAGAAGCATTAGAAGACGTTAAAAATGAAGGAAATGGCATTGCCAAGAAGAGAAGAATTCAATGGATGCTTGCAAAGTTCCTTCTACCACTAAATAATTGGATATTCTCATTGCCCAATCCACTTTCCACAAGAAGTTCATCCCACAATGGCAAAAACGTATCACCATCATGATGCAGGCTCTTTACGGTGAACTATTTCCTCTTTCTATTGAAGCAACAGAGACATGCATCTTGGTGGCAAATTGTTTGGGAACAAAGTGAAGTCTAGAAACAGAGAGAACGACCACCTATGAAAGATTGGGAATTCATTGAGAAGTTTCCAGACATCATCAAGTGGGAGATAGTGAAGAAGCTTCAGGAGTCGTGGTTAGTGGAGGTTCACGAAAACAAGAAAGAAAAGAGTTGGCATTTGTTCATGGATGCTCAACAACAGGACATGTGGGACGCATGGTGTACTGATAATCTCCTATTTATCCAATTAGCAATCCACTGGAAGTTAATAGACAAAGTGTTCTTCACAACATACATTATTGAAACCATCAGAAGCTGGCATTATTATGGTGATGGCACAACAACGACCCTCAAAAGAATGAGTTTTGATACCTTCAGAATAGAATATCTCCCCCTTTGTAGTGGTGTGAAGGTTGAATTTAGAGACATAGAGAAGAAGGAAGTAGAAGAGATATTGGCTAGAGAGTCCCACAAAGACTAAATCTCCCTCTGATTCTATTCTATTGAGTATAAACCAATTGGTTGGAGCCAACCCCTTGATGAATGATAAAATCAAGAGGCAAGCACTAGAACGAGTCCAAAGGTACGTGAGAAGAGAGAAGGAAAAAATCAAGGTCAAGAACGAGCTTGCAGTAGAAGCTTTCTTTGATGCCTTAAAAGCGCTCTTTACAGAAGTTCCCATGGCAACTCAAGGTCCCCTTCCTAGTCAAATCCATCCTAAAAACATTAATGACAGACCAAAAAATGTAGTCCCATTGGCCATTTTTAAGGGAGAGTACAATGAAGATCTTGATCTTCATGTAGCAGAGTTTATGCTAGCATGCGTGGCTAACAATGCCAGAACCCCCGAGCATTGGTTAGCAATATCCCTCGCCACCTTCAAAGGCACGGCGTTTCAATGGTATGAGAGATAAGCAATAACTTTTGGCACATGGGATGACCTGAAGTTGGCCTTCCTCACTAAATTTAGGCGTGAAGGTTTTGAAGAGTGGATGCGAGAGGAGTTTATGAATCTAAGTCCTCTGGAGAAAGAGTAGAAGCTTATGTCTCGCGAATGGAATCCATCCTGGAGAGATGGATTAATCATCATTTGGATGCAGGCATCCAAAAAGGACTATTCCTCATAGGCCTACAACCAAAATTTTGCAAGTTTGTGGAATTAAGAAGACGAGTTAATCTACAAGCTGCAGTGGAAGGTGCAAGACTATATGATGAAGTTGAAGCAAGGTCATCAATGACCTCAGGAAGAGGAGTCTTACCTCCTCCCATGCTAGGAATACCCCTACTCCCAGATGTAAACAATGTTGCAATACAATGCCCCTAATCCACAGTGGCCTCAAATGACAATGCCTCAAATGATGGTTCAACCACAATAGCAGTGGTCTCAAATGGCTCCCCCAATGGCAACTTAACAATAGCAAAATCCTACCCACTAGAATCAACAACCCCAAGTCTCAACAAGATCTCTAAATCAAAACTAGAACAGAGGACCCTCTAAATCAACCAAACCAATGTATGTAGTAATCACAGAAGCTTCCCAAAACCCTACTACAAGTACTCTAGGAGGTGAAAATTTGAAGGATTACATATCCAACTCAGTCGCAAGTATCAAGAAAGAGCTTATGGATGTGATTACAAAATAGCTATAGAAGCTGAAGGTGAATACCGCCAATATATCCACTCCTGCGGGAGGTGGGAGAGATGTGATGCATTCTAATACATGGTGCAGAAAGTGCCATCAAGCGGGACATTTAGCCGCTGAATGTACAGGAAAACCAACCATTCTTGGAGCCTTCTATTCATATTGTTTGAGGAAGAACCATACAGAGGATATCTACTCTCTGAAAGAGATGCACAAAAGAAGAAAGAAAGATGAAGATGCACGATTCAACTTACTAGAATCCAAAATGACAACACAGGACATTGGACCAAATCCTAGAGAGTTCGGCCCTAATTTTGGTCCAAGGATATTTTCCTCTCAAAGTTACAGAGGACGATAGTCTAACGGTGGCCAGAGACCAGAGGTGGAGTGTTACATATGTGGAAAAAAGGGTCATATCTCACCAAATTGTCCAAACCCTAGAAGATCTATGGATTATAAGCCCTTGTGCAATTAATACAAAGAAGAAGGTTGCACTGCAAAAGATTATCCAAGTCCACCTCTTGTGAAATCTACTTCTGATACCCAACAGAAGACCCAAGGACCTGCTTCCAATTTGGTGGAATTGGAAGTGGCCACAATAACACATGCAAAGAAAGGAGAACCTCTAGTTCAAAAAGAGAATGTTCCCTCTACCAAGACTATGAAGTTCAACCTTCCTCGAGAAAAGTAGAACAATGCAGGCCAGAATAAGGAAGTACAGAGCACTACAGCAGAGGCAAGACCAAAGGTCTAGGAGATAGAGGATGTTGAAGTCCCTCCTCATGAAGAAGAAGCACAGATGTTGTCATTCCTATAAGAAAAAGGAAAGATAAAAGTAGGCATGGCCCCATTTCCCAGCCGATTGGAAAAGCATGTGGAACCTATCAAAGAGTATGATTTGGTCAAAGATCTAGACACTTTTAAACTTAACCTAACATTTCGATAGTTGTTGATGTTGTCTCCTAGCTGTCAAAAGAAATTTAAAAGCATACTGACTAGAAGAAGAGGCCTAAGAATTGCTCCCTCCATGGCGACCAAGTCCAATAGAGCCTCAAAACTTATAAAGGAAGTAGATGTGGCTAACACCTTCATGGATTCAGGAACCCCAGAGATTGGCATATGGATTGAAGGATGATTTATTGCAAATGCATTGCTTGATGGAGGCTCATCAATAAACATAATGATAGATGTGACAATGAAAGATCTAGGCTTGCATGGAATGTAACCTACACACTGGCTTATCAAATTGGCAAACCAAAGCAAACCATTGGGCATCCTCCCATACGTAATGACAACCCTTGCAGGGAGAGACTATTGGCTAACATATCTGGTGGTCAAACCAAATTCCTACGGGATCTCATACCCTTGGGAAGACCTGGCTTTTTGAAGCAAGAGCAAGGACAAACTAGTTTAAAGGAACCCTAACCCTAGGCATAACCTTAAGTAGAGAACCCAACAAAGAAATATTGACGTTGTATGGATCACAAAAAGGTAATGGATCCACATCCATCGAAGTTGTAACTGACTCCTCCAATGAAGTAACAAATGTTACATTAAGAGACCAAGAGGCCATCAAATAGATCTTTCCTAAGAAAACAGAGGCACAGTCCTTAATAGTGGGCACTGAAAGCCAACTATCGAAGGAAGTAAAGTCTTTGTCTATGGGTGAATACCTCCATCCTAAACCCAATTTGACTTTTGAAATCACCTCTGATAATGAGATAGAAGCATGGATGTATTGTTCTCCCTATTACATGGCAGTCGTAGAGACAGAGTCAGAGACAGAGACAGGAGTAGAGATAGAGAGAGAAGTAGAAGCAGAAGTAGAGGACATAATAGAGAGCTTGTTCTTCTCTTGTAGAGCCCCCAGAGAAGAAAAAACAGAATTTGAAGAGGAGAAGGTGATATTACAGAAGAAGATTATGAAAGCAAACTAGAAGGATCTGTCCTACTCACAAAAGGCGGAGATGAGGAAGAAGTTTCTGAAGCCTCAGAAGCAAAAGATTCCTTTTTGTTTTAAAAAATGATTATGGTATCCCACTGATCAATGAATCATGTCATAAGCAAAGCCTTTATAAGAAATGGATTAAGAAGAATAGGTTTTTCTTTAGCGGTGGCTCTTGTAGTCCAAAGTTACCCTTCCTCAAAGAAGATGATGGCAATGCACCTTTCCAACAACCCCTAGTCCTACAGCTCAAACAAAACATAGAAGGTTCCTGTTATGTGACTTTCTTGGATGCATTCTCAGAAGACGAATCCTTGAGCCAAGAAGTAACTCATCCCCAACCTAAACCCAAAACCTCAATGATACCCTTTAGGCTTCCCAAGAGCGAGCTAAGCCTCCATTAAAAGAAGACATCAATTCTAGTGCATCATCAAAGATGAGACCACCTTGAAGGAGTCGAATCTCTACCCAAAAGCAGTCCATGGGACATTTATCCATGAAGAGGAATATGAAAAGCAATTGACATTCGTGGGGATGCTGAAGGTATTGAACATCACCTAAAGGTGGGTCTAAATCATCTAAAATAAGAACTACTAGTCCTAGAGACCTACTAAAGGAGAACTTAGACGTGTTTGCATGGCCATACAAAGATCTAGAGGGGATTGATCCCACAGTATG
This sequence comes from Lygodium microphyllum, assembly GCF_053477565.2. NCBI lineage: Eukaryota > Viridiplantae > Streptophyta > Polypodiopsida > Schizaeales > Lygodiaceae > Lygodium > Lygodium microphyllum. Next base: position 129,517,890 of record NC_141147.1, on the reverse strand, counting down.
CCAACACCAAGAGCCTGATGCCAAACCTGTGAGGCAAAGACAGAGGCGTATGAATCCAAATTATTCTGCTCTGGTGAAGGCCAAATTACTGAAGCTCCTTGAAGCTGAGTTCATTTATCCAATGGCCAATAGTGAAGGGGTTTCGCCCATTGTGGTAGCACCCAAGAAGAACGGGAAACTTTGAATATGTGTGGACTTCCGGAATCTGAATTCCAAGACAAAGAAGAATCATTTTCCTATCTCTTTCACAAAACAATTGTTGGACACAGTGGCAGGTCATGAACTCTATTCCCTCTTGGATGGATTCAGCAAATAGAACCAAGTCCAAAACATAGAAGAGGACCAATCCAAAACAACCTTCACAACAGAATGGAGAACCTATGCTTACAGAGTGATGCCTTTTGGGCTCTTTAATGCTCCTGCTACTTTTCAAAGAGTGATGATGACTACCTTCCAAAACCATCTACATGATTTCATAGAGGTGTATCTCAATGACTTCTGTGTCTGTAGCCTAATCCATGAGCATTGGGGACACCTAGAGCAATGCTTTGACAGATGTTGAGAGTATAGGATTTCTCTCAACCCCAAAAAATGTATCTTTGGCATCTCATCTGGAGTTCTTCTAGGTCACATTGTCTCTACACAAGGGATAGTAACAGATCTTGCTAAGATTGAGAAGATTGTTGGCTTGATAGCCCCAACCAACCTTAAGCAATTGAGGGGATTTCTTGGCCATGTGGGCTATTACAGAAAATTCATTGTGCACTTTGCAACAAAGGTATCCCCTTTGCATAAAAGCCTAAGAAAAGATGCCAAGTTTACATGGACTAATGATTGTGATGAGACATTCAAACACCCTGAAGAAATGTTTGATTGAGGCATCTATTATGCGAGCCGAAAAGTAACTCTTAGAGAGTGAAACTACATAGTGATGGAGCTTGAGTGTCTAGAAATGGTGTTTGCTTTGGAGAAGTTGCTACATTATCTATTGTCGATGCATTTCAAATTCTATGTGGACCATGAAGCCCTGTCCTTCTTGATGAACAAGGCCAATGTGAAGGGAATAATGATGAGATGTCTCCTTTTGTTTCAAGAGTTTGACTTTGAAGCGGTTACCAAACCCGATCACTCTCATATCCTGGTTGATCATCTGTCACGAATCCCTCAAAGCGATAAAGAAGACAAGCAAGATGATCCAGACCTTCTTGATACTTCCTTGTTTCTAGTTGAAAGAGTTGGCACACAGACATAGCTAACGTCCTAGCAACCCAACAATATCCCTCAGGTATCTCGATTCGTGAGAAGAAGAAGCTTCTGTTGGAATCAACCCCCTACATCCTGTTAGGTGGTGCTCTATACAAGAAAGGCAAGGATATAGTCTTGTGAAGATGTGTTGCAAGAGCAGAGATTGGCATAGTATTGAAAGCATGCCATGACAAGCCCTGTGATGGATATTTCACTGGAGAAGTGGCAGCCAAAAAGGCCTTACTTGTAGGTTATTGGTGGCTTACCCTCCATAAGGATGCCTATGATTACTGCAAATGATGTGATGCTTGTCAATGAATGGGAGAAGTGGCTACAAGAAAAACTCCTTTCCATTTGGTGTATGCAACATAAACCATCTTTCCCATTGAGCTCGAGCTACCCTCTCTATGCATGGCCATCAAGGACTGTTTGGAAGATGATGAGTCCCTAAAACACCATCTCTTGAACTTGGAGTGTCTCAATGAGATCCGCAAGATGGCCCTAAAGTGCATGGAATCCACACAAGCTTGCAAAAAGTTCTATCATGACATTCGATGCTTTGGATGATCCCTTTCTTATTAATGGCTATCATCTCAAGAAGTATTGCCCTCCCTGGGGATCTTGACAATCATTGTCGATAGCTTCTTCATTCTTTGCACAATGGTCAAGACGGCTTTACCTAATGCTCCTGCTAACCCTCGTCTACTCTTCATGACGTGGTTTCATTCTGATAGCCCCTTGCAACCACCTTCACCCCCCCTTGGCTTCTTTTCCGTCTGATGTAGCAGAGGTGGCGAGAATGGTTCTGATACATGGCATTTCTACCATTCGACTCTTCAAACAACAATCTAAAAGAAAAACAAAAAAAGACAAACATAATAAAAATATATTGGTCATGGGAGAAAATGACTTCGGTCCTTGTCATACTGACCTATTCTTCGAGAAATTGTAGAAACACCCTCAGGAGTAGGGCAAAAGAAATGAATAGAATAGAAAAAAGAAAGAGAAAAATGAAAAAAAACAAACAAAATAAAATAAAACTATTATGGGAGAAAAGGAAGTAATTCCCTATCATAACAGGCCTCATTCCAAGAAAAGGTGACACATACCCTTGGATGGGAAGCTGGCTGTGGCAAAGGTGGTAATACCTCGTAATCTAGGATTGCCGAATCTCTAGCCGAACTCTTACAGAAGTAGTCTTCGAGTCACCTCCCTTGGTGCATTAAAACCCATAACCTCATCAACACTTTTGGTTTCTACAACAAGAGACTAAGTTTTCAACATATAATCCCAGCACCGAACTTGTTGCCTACCTCCCTGGGTAGGCCTTTTCATCAACCAATCCATGTTGACACCATCAACTAGTTGAAGCTGATCCTCCATGACAAACCTACAGCGTTGTGAGCTTTCATCCTAACCGAATGGGGATGTGCACATGGGCTGCCCTATGTATTCATCAAAAGAGCATGAGATAGAGGGTGGGGTGAGTGACCAATCCTTGCCCTTGATATTCAACAGAGAGGTGAGATGTGTGAATGGAGCATTGCATCCATGGGAGATGGGCCTCTCAATGCACAAAGCACAAAATTGTTCCTACGTACGGCACTATCACACTCCCTGGCCTTCCTTCTTGCACCGTATGTCAGCACATGGCAAGATGCACAATGTACCATCAATTGTGCACAAGGCATACACCCTCGGCACAAATGAAAGTGAGGATAACATCAATGGGTTTCAGGAACGGGCTGCCCCATGTGTCTATCAACAAAGCGTGAGACATAGGGAGGCTGAGCGTGACTGGTGTTTTCTCAATCAATTATCGAGAGGTGAGGATTGAGGGACGTTACGACACTTGGAGTCATATATGTTCCCATTTCCTTATGAACACACGAGATGGTTTTCTTCCATCACGATAGGACATGTCACTTATTCTGTAGACTGCACACTAAGGCTCCCTAGCCTTCCTACTTGCACCTATGCCAGATGCGGTGGGACACACTAATGCACCATCAACTGTGCACCCTGGCATATTCTCCTTCTATTCCCTCTCTCTTGACACAATTTCTAAACCAAGTGTGAGACTAGGTTTCCATCATTATTCAAATCATGTGATGTACGTAATGGGGCGAGTGACTATTCTTTCATTTCATTTGAGTGACTGTGAGCTGAGTGCAATATCCTTCGCCATTGATGATTTCCCATGATTCCCTCAACAAAGTTGCCTCCCTGGGTGCTTCTGCATGGTCCCTGCCCCATTGGACGTGTACTGTGTGAAAACACCTTGGTACCTTCAGCAGCCAACAACGACACAAGACAAGATATTGACAATCGACTTTGCTTTTCGACAACATGGACCAAGTTTTTCTAACCCTACACTTCCTTTTTATTAGTGACGGTCCTGTTTTAAGTGTGGGGATGTCAGTGGTTGTTCTAATGTGGGGTCCTAGGTCCATGTTGCTCGGTTCACCCTTCCCGTTAAGGTCTTAAGTGTGGAGGCATGTCCCTACGCATTTACAATGCATACCCTTCTACATATCCCGATTCTGATCATGCATCTATGCCGTGACCTAATTTTACCCTAATGGGGTCCTTTCCCCACCCACTCATCCTCTCTCATCCCACTCTCGAGGATGTTCCTCTCCAGTTTCTCTTTATCCCTTGTTTTAACATTTTTTCATGTAAATACATCCTACGATCATTGGCACCCATATCCTGCCTTATAGCTCTATTCATCCCTTTGAATGGTTCACTTTTTCTTTTTATAGCCCCTATTTTGATCAACGATTCAAAAGTTATTAATTTTTGAAGAGTTTTACATCACCTTGACGTGTTCCCATGTCCCATGTGAACACGTCTTTTTTGCTTTGGACAAGCCAATGGATGTGATAGCCTTGACCTATACCTTCCACTTGACCATTTTTTAATTTATAGCGCTAGTCATTTCGAGGTATGGTTTGTCCATTATTAATTTTTGTGGGTTTTCATATCTTTTTCATGCATCGTTTCATCCTTTTTCCATGCGAACCTACCCTATTCTCCTTGAAACTTTATTTTGATTTGATCATCTTGTCCAACCTACCTTTTGACCATTATTCCTTTTTACTACTTCTGGTCTGGTTCCCCTGCAGATCGGGAGTCTGAACTTTTCATACTGAACTTTCATTTGAGAATTCTTTTGCCGTACGATCCAACGAAGTTCCATCAAACCAAAATGGATTGAGGAGATATTGGTAACTCTCGAGCAATATATTATAAATAAGAAAGTCTTTGAATTGGGAACGGTTCCGCCTCATCCATCTAATTCTATGAACCAAAAGTCTAGGAATGGGAATGCCTCCTCATGCTCCAAAAAGGCATTCTAACCTAATAGCCCTATCACCCACATTTGTCCGGACATTTTTCCTTTTAATTGCCTTCTTTTTTTATGTACGCATCTTCCACAATTAATTTTCGAGTCCCGTTATGTGTACATTTTTATTGTTTTTCCCATGCAAATGCATTTTACCTCCCGGGAACCACATTTTCCCTTATCCACCTAGTTTGACACCTATCTGCATGCCTTTATTTTCATCTCACCGGGTTTCAACCTATGTATCCCTCTGTATTAATTTTTACGTCCTATTTCGAGTGCATTTTTGTGGTTTTTTCCCTGTGAATGGGTCATATCCCTATCGTAACCGCATTTTGTTGTGATAGGCCGATCTGACATATCATCCTGCACAATTTTTCTTTTTTTTGCCCTTCATTCCAGTGGACTAATTTTTTGGAATTAATTTTCCTTTAATATTACACCCCGATGTTACGCGAGTTTGCATGCGAACGTCCCCTTTTTTGTTTTTCGACGTGCCTGCCATGTCCATTCTACCGTCCTCCATCCCTACGCATGGCCACACCCTCTTCCATTCCTGGTAACGCAAAAACTTTTTTACTCCTCACCTACACCGCTGGTGCGCGGGATGGGGGGTGCCTGTTTTTTCTTCTTTGGTTTTCTTAAAAAACAAAACTAATTCCAAAAAAAACAACAAACTTGTAATTTTTTAAATTAAACCCTTTTTTAAAAAACTACCCCCCTAACCACCCGTGTCCCCCCATTACCCTCATCTCTCCTCTTCTTCTCTCTCTCTCTCTCTCTCTCTTTCTCTCTCTCTCTCTCTCTCTCTCTCTCCCCCCAACCCCTCCCTGCTTCTTCTCCCTCCCTCTCTCTCTCCCTCTCTCCTTGTTTCTCCTTCTTCTTATTCTTCTTCTCCTCCTCCTCCTCCTCCTCCCTGTTTCTTCTCCCTCCCTCTCTCCTTGTTCTCCTCCTCCTCCTCCTTCTCCTTCTCCTTCTCCTTCTTCTTCTTTTCCTCCTCCTGCTTCTTCCTCATTCTCCTCGTCTTCCTTGTCCCAGGCATCACGCCCGCTGCTGAGTTTGCTACTGCCCCCACTATCCTGGGCCGCTCCCGTCGCCAAGGCCTTGCAGCCCTCGCCCCGTACCAAACAACACCTCCCCCTCTACTGTCTGCCGCCCCGTTTCCCATTGGGGAGTCACCGCCACAGCCGTTTTCACCATTGAATGTCGTCCGTCGTCGCCATCTGCACGTTGCCCACGGACTGCCGCCTGCACAAGCACTCTCCACCGTCGCCACGAGCCATTCGGTCGCCACCCGAGCCTACACCACTCCCCTGCCACGTGGGCTACTGCCGCACCATCGTGGTGGTGTTCTCCGCCACCCTAGGCCTCCCCCCCCCCCCCCGCCATCCCACCTCTCTTCCCCCCACCCCTATGACCCCCCTTTCTCCCACCACCACCACCCCCACCCCACCCCACTAATCCCTCCTAAGCCCCCCATCCCCCCCAAACCACTCAACCCCCGACACCTCCCAACCGCCACTCAACCCCCCTTCCCACCCAACCCACCCCACTCCACCAACTCCACCTAAGCCCCCTTTCCCACCCTTTCCCTGTAACCTTGCAAACCCCCCCCCCCCTTCCCTAGCCCCCTCTCCCACCATCCCTCCAACCCGTAGCAACCTCGTAGCCGACCCCCCTTTTTTAAAAATAAAAAATAAAAAAATTAACAAAACGAGATTGCGGGTGTTCGCGTGTTCATCCGCGTTGGCGGGTATACCCGTGTCGCATTCGAGAGTCGTCCAGCAAGCGTTCACACGCGAGGACGTGTGTCTGGATTTGTCCGTGCGGTGGTGCGTGCTCAACATTTTCCACATACCTATTCACATACAGCCTCTTGTATCTATTTTTTATTTCACAACCTGATAAAACCTGACAAAACACCTAAAAATCCTTAAAAATTTATATAAATTCAATTTTAAAATCAAAAAATTATTGAAATTTTATTTATCAAATTGGGATATTTTTCAAACTCTTTTCATGGTTGTAATGTAGAAAATTAATTGCAAAAATTTACAAATATTCAAAATCCATTGAAAATTGAACAACATTCACTAAGAAATCCATTAAAAAAATAACCATCAAATCATTTGAATATTTTGGAATGTTCCACATGTTGAAAATTCTTTCTCCAATTGTCAAACTACTATTTTAAGGAAAAAATACTAATTAAATTCTTAAATTCATTAAAATTTTATTTTAACTTTCGAAAATAAGCTTAAAAATGCTCGTTAAATTCAAACACATTGTTGAAACCTGATGGTTCAATTTTCACTCAAGGTCGATTGTTGAAAGCTCACCATTAAAATTCAAAAAAAAAAACACACAGACACTAACAACGACTAAACAAGCCACACTAACCTTGACTTGATATTTCTTTTTTTTTTTTAATGAGGTGTCACATCTTTTCCAGTTAGTGGCCTTTGTCTTTTTGGACTCATTGCATCTTGGGAGTGATACATGCGCAATTAATTTTCTTGCATACACACCCCTACCAGGTATTTCTTTTTATATTTCTTGCATTATTTATTTAGGGTTACCCCAAAACCATGATTAATTGTTTAAACAAACTTTAATCATCCACTTTTCCATGCGCGCTCGCACTCAACACACATTTTTCTAATAAATTAAAATCAACCCACCGTTCACTTAGCATGCACTTCGTGCACTACAGACATGTGTAATTTTAATTAACAATGAACCACTCGTCACAAAAAATACATGCTAGTGAAAAAGTGCTCCACACACCATTAATTTCTAATGAATGAATGTGTATTTAGAGACCTTAGTCTAGGAAATGGAGTCCGGGTTTCATTTAAAGCACCGTTTCACCCTAATAATTTTGTAATTAACATTTTAAGAAGGAACTGCCATTTTCTTTTTAAGGTTGTTTAACACCTAATAAAATTTCATCCATTTTTAAATAATTTCTTAAAATGAACCATTCATTAAATAATTCCCCTCACTGCACTTTTTCTCATTTTCAATAAATGTGCTTCGTGAGATGGGCATGTACAGTCTTTCGTATTGTTTCTATTGTCAAACTTGATTATAGAAGTTTTGCTCATGTCATGTATGGGTTGTTATTGTATTATGGTTTGGTTGCTATGACACAATTATGAGTACAATCTATAGTTTCCTTTTCTACCTAATATGGGAATTTAGGGTGTCTGATTGTATTGCATCTCATGAAGCTTTTGGTTGCATATGTGTAGAGGTCATGCCAAATTTTTTTAAGATGTGAGATGCTTGGGGTATCAGTTACGTTTGTGTGTGTCTATTCTGGTCAATCTCTTATTTATGGTTATCCTGTCGTTTTGCAGGCATTCGTTGTGATTGTCTGAGTGTGTGGTATGTGTGTAATCCATCTGAATGGCACCTCGTACTCCTCCTCTAGTCCAGTATGTCCCATTGGTGTCTCACAACTATTCTTTATTACTGGAGTCCAAACTTATTGGCAAAGCAATCTTAGCCAAGTTTATCGCACTCTCATTGCCACTCATCCCAGAGAATACTGATACTTGTGATCAGTTTCTACCCTCTTATAGTAAGAGGTCTGGCCCTCTCAAAGGAACAATTGTCCAACTGACGCCTAAAAGTTTGGGCAAGGCTCTGTCTTTACCCTATCAGCTTGTGGCATCGGTGTCTCCATGATCTCCAATCCTGTGTGGAAGTAGCTATGCCAATTTCTCCAAGACAGGTTTATGCCTGCCAAGACACCCTCTAGTTACCTTTCCAAGGAGTTGTATCAACTTCCAGAATGGTGTTGAAAGGCATAACTATTGATTGGAGTTCCTACCTTTTGTCAAAGATGGATCCAGAGCCACAAGGGGTAATGTAACTAATGTTACATTTGGTTCCTACCTTTCCGTCTTTTTGACATATGCTGCCCCTTTGAAAGAAGTTTCAACCTTGATAGTTGATCCACCAGAAGCTCCTCCCCCTACTGAACACTCTGATGTTGTCATTGAGGATCTTGATCCTATCCCTCATGTGGTAATTCAGAGGAAACACTTAAAATGAGTGGCTGAACCAGCCCCAGCTCCTCCTCCAGTCTCCATTCCTGTTCAATCTAGCAATCAACTGCCAGCTTTCCTCACAACACCGAACCTTTTTAGATCACATCATGATGGTACTCTGGAGATTTCCATCCCTTCAGTACAACACTTGGTAGTTGGAGATGCAATTCCCTTCCTATGTCAAGATATTCAATGTTCTATTGAGCTCTACGTGACTGCCTATATCTAGCAGCTCTATTCATCTTGCTATGACGAAGTCCAACAGACCAAAGAAGAGCTAACAAAAGCAAATGAGGAGCTAGCTTTTTCTCATGAATGCTTTTCTGATCTTTGTACCCAAATGGAGAAGTAGACTAAAATCATTGATGCTCAGAAAATGGAAATTTCTAGTTTGCACACTTAGTTGGCTGACACTAAAACTCCAGTGGTTAATGTGACCGAGGAAAGAGATAGATTGTTGAAGGAATCTCAAGAGCTTCAGGCTTTCCTAGCTTCCCAGACAATGAAGCTTAAGATAGCAAATACCACCCTAGAGCAGAGCAGAACACAAATTCAGCAACTTAACTATGAATTGGTTCGGTCACATTCTTCTTCAATGAGTGCTTTTGTACATCCAGTTCCTTCTTTGTCCCCTGCGGACTTGGTAGTTCTCCAACGACAAGCCACATTATGCCCTTTATTCCAAGATAAAGTGGAAATGCTTCAGGATGGACTTATTATGGTCTTCATTTGAGCAATTTCAAGAGTATGTTCCTCGAGATTATTTCTTTTTTGTCCACTATCAATTGCAGAAGTTAGCCTTATATATCAAGCTCTCAACGATGGATCTACCTCTTCGAGAGAGGATGGTTAGAGTGGAGCATGATCTTTTGATTTATTGACAGAAGTAGTTCGTATGGTCTTTGAAGACTGTGTGACTTTGGAGACAATGTTGATGTCTTATATGTATTTGAGAGAGGTGATCTGTTGATTCCAGACAATGAAGATCTAGCTTGGTATGTTGGGGATGTAGTCCTGTAGGCTTCTTTGTATGTCTGTCATTTGGAGTTGAGAATCGATGAAATGTTCCAGTGTTATTCTTCTAAAGTGGCTGCTTGTCCTGACACTTTATGGCATCCAATGATTGATTCTATAGTCCTGAATCAAAGACAAAATAAAGCCTCTTCTCATGTGCAGAACATGAACTAATTGAGGGTGGATCTTTTAGTTTATCTTTCTAAGAACCATCCATTTGATTCATCTTTCTTTGATGTTTACCATCAACGACCTGTTTTAAGTCTATACGTTCCTAACTTATCTTATTATCAACAAATGGCCCATCGATATGATGCTTATTTTCCCCTTTATCAATCCAACTCAACAGCCATTTACCTCTCCTTTTCCAACCTCAGGGTGCCTCTCAAATTCCAATCTTTACCTATTGTTCTTTCATTGAAGATTGAGTATTTTCCCCTTCTCCATCTTGTCCTTCCCCATCTATACATATTTCTTTAGCTCACTCCTCATTTTATGATATTGTCTACCCATCTCTTCATCCTCTTTTACATGTTCCTCTTCCATCTCCTACCACTTCTATTTCTTAGCCCCCCTCAGTTGGCTAGTGAGTATGAAGGGTTTGATCATAAGATTCCAAGAAGAAGAGGATGGAGTTCAACTGATTTTCTTACTGGACCGCATATTAATTGGCCATTAATTCTAGGGGAGTAGATGACTGCTAGTCAAGCGTACCAAAATTATCTCCGTTTTGCCCAAAAATATTCACAATCTCTAGAGACTTCAGTGAGATTGACAGCTCACTTTGCTTGGTACCTAGCACATATGCATAAACATTCACATATTGATCAAAAATCCATTCCAAATTTATGTATGAATGTCAATGTGAATATTGATTCCCAACAACTGGATGTCCTATATTTTCATGCCCTTTGTCTGCCTAGCAGATACCTTGTTTTATTAGAAAGGATGTGATGCCTTCAATTCTTCTAGAATCCTCCAAAAACTTTTGTAGATGAATCCTTATCCATGGATCATTTTCGTAATCATCAAACCTTCAAGAGGGATCATCTTCATGATACCCCTGGATGTATCTTTTATGTTTCTTAATGCTATATCTCTCTTTTGGAGGTGTCATTCAAATGGTTGTTCTATGTTTATGATGTGTTAATTTCTATGTGATGAGTTTGTGGTGGTTGAAGATTGGATTTGTTCAAGAGCTCTCTTTTTTACTATTTGCAGTGATGGTGATGGTGGATGAAAAACTTAAGATGCAAAGCTGAAGAACCTCTTATATCCTTTACGAATTTGTCATGATTTTCTATTGTTTATAAGATGTGTTAATGGATAAAGGGTTTTCCTTTCGTTGTATTCTTTCTTAGATACAAGTGATAAGTTGGAGTCGTGGTTAGGAGGTTTATTGAAGATACTAAAGAAGATCGAGTTGAGCTCTTTAATGAACTTGTATTTCCATTTTCTTAGGTCGTGAGGATGCTTTCTTATTAAGTATGGAGATATGTTGTGACTTAGCTTTTTGGTTGATTTTTATTGTTTTTGAAGGCTGAATGATTGATTTTTTATGGATTTTGAATTATGATTTGTTGTTTTGGAAGTGTTTGAAAGTGTTTTGGATAAGTTTGATTATGTTTTGAAAGCTCATGATGATTTACAGTAGAGATATGAGGCTCTGTGATGTTCTACTATGTTCTGTTGAGGATCATATACCTTTTGTTTAGCTTCTGTTTTGTTCTATTTTTCTTTGGAAGGATGAGTAATTATTGATGAAAGTTGAGAATGTTTGAAAGATCATTGAATGGTTTTTGATAGTTTTGAATGGTTTTAGTATGAGTTATGTGGTTTTGATGCTTTCCGTTGACCTTATGTAACCCTTCGTTGAGCTTCTGTAGAGCCTTTGTTTCTATTCTGTTCTATTCTTTATGCTTCTGTAAGTGTTCTGTGGAATGTATGTGAGACTTTGGGAAAGTTTTCTAGCCTTGGAAACAGGATAACTTAAGTTAAAAAGAGCTCAAGGAAGTGGAAGAACAAGCTACTGAAGACTCAAGAGAAGATTGGAGTGAAGTGAAAGTGATGAGCTATGAAGAGTCACTGTAGTGGCTCTGGTGACCTTTCATATTAGACACACCTTTTGGAAGGGGAATCCACACCAAATAAGGATAATTATGAGTGATTATTGATTATTTTAGCAAGGATATGATGTAATATTGATTGATAGAGAGAGAGAGAGAGAGAGAGAGAGAGAGAGAAAGTGAGAGAGTCAAAGATAGCCAATTCTATGCCAAACAATGTATCTATCTATAAGAGATTGTGAGAGAAAACTATGAAGACAATGAAGATGAATACTATGTGATATTTTTTCATTCAAATTGGTGTTTCTTTTGTGTTATCTTTGTTGGTTGATGAATTCTATGAAGAATATGAAGAGAATGATGAATTTTATTGAAGCTAAAGCCATGGGAGATTGTTTTTATGATGCTGCATGAAGATTTCTTGCTCGTGGTGTTCTTTTCCTTGTTGTGGTTCTCTAAAGAATGAAACAAAATCTTGTTGATGTTACAATATAGATTTTCTTGTAGAGTATTGATATTTTCAATAGCAAGCTTGAAAGATAAAAATCTATAGAGGACCCATTAAGTTTACTCTCCATTAGTCTTGATAAAAGTACATGCTTCCCTTTTTTTTCTTCTTGATGAGCTGCATATTAGAGGATCTGCAAAGACTAAATATAAAATTATCAATAGCAACCTTGAGGGGCCAAAATATATAGAGGACTCATTAAGTCTACTCTCCACTAATCTTGATAAAAGCATATACTTCCCTTTTTTTCTTCTAGATGAGCTGCACATTATGTTGAGATGGTAAGCTCAACACGTGTGGACATTGATGATGGACTGCCTAGCTAGATGAGTCTGCACATTTACACTTAGCACGTTGGTGGCCATTATGATACTCACATGGCCACTGACTTATCACTTATTATATTTAGTTTGTTACACCTACCTACAACTAGCAAAGATATAACGTCAGTCGATTAATGTAGTCGGTTATGCACTATTTGACTTAGAAGGCCACTTTTATTTATGTTGTATCTTATCTATACTTTGTGTACATTGTATAGTGTGCTGAAGAAGAACAAGAAAGTAGCAAGAAAATGTTTTGGCCTCTATCTCTCTTCTTGTGTTCTTGAGTGAGCTTTCTCTTGTGTATACAGTGTGTGTTTGGTGCAGCACCTCAAGCAAGTCCCCTCATCACGCGATTCTTGGCATGGTATCAAAACCGCACCACTAAGAGAGGCTGATTTTGAAGGCTGAAGTGAATGAGAAGAAGAAAGGTTTGAGCAAGCAAGCAATGGGTAAGAAGCTCTCCCATTCTTTCACTCTCTCTCTTGGATAGTGTCTTTGGAGGCACCAGAAGCAGGGTAGAGAGAAAATCTCAGATTGCTGTGAAATTTGGTGTGCAAGCAAAGCATTGTATACTCTGCAAATAGACCCTTTAAAGCTTTCCCACAGTTATTTTGGGTGTCTAAGGCTTCTTCAGGCCCTGTTTCAGAGCCGCAAGGTTGCGGACATCAGTTTTTGGGTACAATGTGATTTCGGCTGTATTGATCGAAAGTGGATGCACAGGTTACAGATTTCGAATCTGTAATTTTTGAGGTATTTGCAGGAAGCAAACATAAGGTTTATCTACAAACAGGTTGCAGATTATATGTACTATTGAGCAATCAGTGAAAAATGTTGCTTGGTGTATTGTTTTTCACGTGTTGTGAAAGATTGCAGAAGACTAGCTTGCTATCTTGTATCCTTGTTTGTGATAATGGCAGAGAACGGTGGAAATCCCATTATTGAGAAGCTTGACAAGAACAACTACCCTTCATGGAAGTTCTGTGTGACGAACTTCCTCATTGGAAATGGCCTTTATGAGTTTGTTTCAGGTGAAGAAAAGGAGCCACAGCTATGGGTATCCCTCCAACTGCAGATGAATTAAAAGCATGGAAAGAATGGAATGAGAAAGATAAAAGGGTGATGTACTAATTATCTACAATCATTGATAATACGATGTTGAAACATATCAGGAATGGAGAAACTTCACATGCAGCTTGGACAATTCTTGAGAATATGTTTTCAATAAATACAAAGGCACAAAAGATTCAACTCAAGCAAGAGTTGAATGCTTTGAAGAAAGGAAAAATGTCTATCAATGAGTATGTGTTAAAGGTGAGGAGCATTGCAGATGCTTTAGCAGCAATTGATGCAATGCCTAATGATGATGATTTGGTTTCATCCACTTTGAGTGGCCTTAACAATGAGAAGGCATGGAAATAATTTGTTACTTCAGTATATGTACGGAAGCCATTTTCAAATTTTGATGAGTTAATCTCTCTCATGATTACTAAAGAGATCAATATGCAGGGTGACTCATCTTTTAAAAAATGGTGAACAAGTTCAAGCATTTTACTCAAGTTCAAGAAGGGGACGTGGTAGATCCTCTTCGAGAGGCCATGGTATAGGACGTGCTAGTGATAACTAGCAAAACAGGTTCAATCAGCAATTTGGTGAAATGCAGGTTTCAAGAGGCTAGAAAACTTTAGAGGCAGGGAGAGCTCTAGAGGAAGAGGTGGATGGCAGAATAGAGGTTTTGGAAATTCTACTATTGTTTGTCATTATTGTAGCAAAATAGGCCATATTGTAGCCCATTGCTATGCTTAGAAGGATAATATTCGCAATGGTAAATTGCAACAAGGAAACCATGCATCATCTTCACGACAGAATGATGACAAAAATGAGTGTCTATTTGTTATGCATCATATGATGAATGTAGTTACAGGAAAGAGAACATATGATGATGTATGGTATGTCGATTCAGGTGCATCTAATCATATGACGAGTCATGTTGAATGGTTTGGAGAGATGCGGGACCTACAAAATCTAGGTTATGTGCAGACGGGTGATGATTCATGCCACCCGATTTAACACATTGGAAAGGTTCCCTTGTTCTTGTATGATAGCCAGAATGGCTAGACAAAGAGTCTGATAGATATATTACATGTGCCATCAATGACAAAGAATCTAGTGTCTATTGGCCAAATGGTAGAGCAGGAGTTGCAAGTCCGATTCAATGCAAAAGATTGTTTTGTAGAAGACTTTAATGATAAGTGCAGGTTGGTCGCAAAAGGAAGTAGAGTTGGCCGAATGTTCACTTTAGATGCTAGAATTCCTGCAATGGATGTTGCTATGTATACTAAAGGAAAAGGAGTAGTTGCAAATATTGAAATTTGGCATACACGTATTAGACATGAAAATGTGAAAATGTTGAAATTAATGCAGTCCAGAGGATTATTACAGGGTTGCCTTCTTTTAGAGTTGCAAAATTGCATAAAGTCTGTGAAGCATGCCAGTTTGGTAAGCAAGCAAGACAACCCTTCTCACATGATAGAGAAGTGAGTAGAAAAATACTTGATGTAATGCATACAAATATTTGGGGGCCTACACAGAATGTATCTCTTGGTGGCAACAAATACTTTGTCATGTTTATTGATAACTATTCAAGGAAGTTATGGGTATATTTCATGAAGGAAAAGAGTGATGTGTTTGAGCACTTCAAATCTTTTGGCAGCTGTTGAAATAGAAACAGGCTTAAAAGTGAAGTGCTTGAGATCAGATGGAGGGGGAGAGTACCTCTCTAATGAGTTTATTGGCTTCTTGAGGACTCATGGAATAAAGAAGTAATTTACTTGCAGGTATACTCTACAGCAAAATGGGGTTGCAAAAAGAAAAAATCAGCATATTACAGAAGTTGCATGGGCATTAATGGCTGAAAAAAATATGCCCAAATATTTTTGGTCTGAGGCTATCCATACTATTGTCTACATTATGAACAGAACTCCCACAATTGCAATTCAAGGGATGACTCTTGAAGAATGCTTTACTGGCAAGAAGCCCAATGTATCGCACTTGAAGGTATTTGGATGTATCGCATATGTTCATGTGCCAGATGAGCTACGAAAGAAGCTTGATCCAAAGGCAGAAAAATGTATTTTTATTGGATACTCTTTAGAGCAGAAAGTGTATCGCTGTTATAACCCTGTCACAGGTGAGTTTAGAGTGAATAGGGATGCTATCTTTGATGAGATGGGCAGTTGGTATGCACCTGATGGTGATGTATTAGATGATGATAATGATTAGGATAGCTATGTGCAGAAAGAAAAACAAGAATCACGGAGTCTTAGTGGACTAGAAACATCATCTGGTAGTATACCTACAGACTATACCTATAGTGAGCCCTTGGTCTAGAAGACTAAGGACTATCCCCACATCTTCAGGTGGATCTATAAGTATTGCAGGGAAGGCCAAAGGAAAGAAGAGAGTGTTGGATGGTAATGATGCATCTACCAGTCATTTGGGATTTGATGGAGATTCTAGTGGTTCGGAGAGTTTGGATGATGAGCTTGGTATTCCTTCAGTCAGGACACCAGGTGTACAAAGAGCTCATAGTAATGTAAAGGCTCCATTGGGTGATCTAATGGTATGCAGATCTAGCAAGATCAGATACCCTATTAAAAGATTTGCCTTTGAAGGTTATGCAACTCACCATTATGCTTATATGGTGAAACTAGTTGAGGATGTTGAGCCCACTTGTTTTGAGGATGCTATTGGTCATGCTCATTGGGATGCAACAATGGATGAAGAGATGACTGCATTAGAAGCCAATAAGACTTGGGATTTGGTATCCTTACCTAAGGGTAAGAAAGCTATTGGCTGTAAGTGGGTTTACAAAGTCAACCATAATGCAGATGGTTCAATTAGCATGTATAAATCTAGGCTGGTTGCAAAAGGCTATGCTCAAACATATGGCATAGATTATGAAGAGACATTCAGTCCAGTTGCTAGGATGGCAACTGTTAGATGTGTGATTTCCTTGTCAACAACCAAAGGTTAGAGTTTGCAGCAAATGGATGTTAAGAATGCCTTCTTGCATGGTGAATTGCAAGAAGAAGTGTGTATGGAGCAGCCAGCAAGTTATGAGGATTTAGAGCATCCCACATATGTGTACAGGTTAAAGAAGGCGCTCTATGGGCTGAAGTAAGCACCTAGAGCATGGTCTGACAAGATTGGAGAGTATCTTGTCAATATTGGATTTTGTATTTCTAATGCTGATCACTCACTTTATATGAGAAAGGGAGATGTAGGTTTGGTCATCATAGTCATCTATGTGGATGACTTGATTATTACAGGTGACAATGACAATGGGATTGCTGAAGTTAAGGACTTCTTGAAGAAGAAGTTTAAGATAAAAGATTTGGGTGAGCTGAGATACTTTCTTGGTATTGAGGTGATCAGATGTGATGATCCTATATGGCTATCCCAAAGGCAGTATGGCTTGGATATGTTATCCAAGTATGGTATGACAACATGTAAACCTCTTTCAGTACCATTGGAGAAAAATGTGAAGTTGAGTGCTGACATTGGGGATAAGATAGAAGACCCTACTATGTTCAGGAGGATAGTAGGGAGTTTGATTTACATGACTATCACAAGGCCAGACTTGAGCTATGCTGTTGGCCTTGTCAGTCAATTTATGCAGATGCCTAGAAAGCCTCATTTGGATGCAGTTAGATATATATTGAGGTATGTGAAGTCCACTTTACATTATGGACTTTTTTATGAGGCAGGTAAGGATGTACAGATCTTTGGATACACAGATGCAGATTGGGCTGGTAGCATGTCAAACAGAAGATCTACAAGTGGATTCATGTTTTCCCTTGGTAGTGTAGCAGTTACATGGAGCAGCAAAAAGCAACCTACAGTTGCTTTATCGAGTACAGAGGTTGAGTATAGATGTGCTGCTATGGCAGCATGTGAGGTGGTATGGTTACAAAAGTTATTAGGTGATTTGGATGTGCAAGGAGATGGTCTAGTTGTCATTCATTGTGACAACATGAGCAGCATACAGTTAGCTAGGAATCCATTATTCTATACTATGACAAAATACATTGAGATGCACTACCACTTTGTGAGAGAGAAGGTACTTGCAGGAGAGATTGACTTGGTATATGTCAACACACAGGATCAGATAGCTAACATTTTCACAAAGGCATTGGGTGCAAAGAAGCTTTGAAAGTTTCGAAGCTTCCTTGGAGTTGCAGAGATAGAGTTGAGCTTGAGGGGGAGTGTTGAAATGGCAAGCTCAACACGTGTGTACATTGATGATGGACCGCCTGGCTAGATGAGTCCGCACGTTTACACTTAGCACATTGGTGGTCATTATGATGCTCACATGGCCACTAACTTATCACTTATTATATTTAGTTTGTTACACCTACCTAAAACTGGCAAAGATATAACGCCACTTGATTAGTATAGTCAGTTATGCACTGTTTGAATTAGAAGGCTACTTTCCTTTATGTTGTATATTATCTATACTTTGTGTACATTGTATAGTGTGGAAGAAGAAGAAGAAATTCGCAAGAAAACATTTTGGCCTCCATCTCTCTTCTTGTGTTCTTGAGTGAGCTTCCTCTTATGTATCCAGTGTATACAGTGTGTGTTTGGCGCAGCAGCTCAAGCAAGTCCCTCCCACGCGATTCTTGACACATTAGAGGATCTGCAAAGAACAAATATAACATATGCATGACCATTAACATAGGAGAATAAATAATATATATGACATAGAAGATTGTTAACAAAGCTAACTATTAAAAACCAATATCTTATTTAGTACAACATATTGATTAGTATATTACTTATAACAAGCATAGATTACTTATAATAGCACAATAATTAGTATATTACTTATAATAAGCATATATGCTAATTGTTCACTAGCTAACATGACTAGCATATATGCTAACATGTAACAAGCTAACATCTATGCTAAATATTAACAAGCCAATTGTTAACTAGCTAATACATATGCTAGCTAGCATGTATGCTAATAATTAACAAGAAAATTGCTAAATAACTAATATATATGATAACTAGCACACATGGTAATTGTAATTAATCTAACTATTAACTAGTTAGCATATATGCTAATTGTAACAAGCTAAAATAATGCAAACTAGCACATATCCTAATTGTTAGCTAGCTAGCATGTATGCTAACTAGCATTCATGCTAACTCTTAATAAGCTAACATATGCTAACCGTTAACAAGTTAATTGGTAACTAGCTAAAATATATACTAACTAGCATGTATGCGAACTCTTATTAGCATCTACTACTTATAACATCACACTAATTAGCATATGTTACTTATAATTGTAAACTAACATAGCATACCAATCACTTATACCTATCATCCTAGTTATTATTAAAACTAGCAATATTCTATTACCATTACTTTATCTCCAATGTAGACTTCATTAATTACTCACTAAAAAATCTCCATCATACATAAGGAGACAAACAATGTGATCCTATAGCACAAATAGATTCAAAGCACACAATATTATAAGTTTGCTTGCATGGTAGAGTGACTAATATGGGGGCATAAGCAACACAAAGTGAAACTCCACATGCAACACATTTTTCTAGTAGAATCAAGCTATTTGCAATGGTTGATACTAGAGAAGATGCTAAAGGGAATAAGTAAGATTCTTGTCCTTTGTCAACTCTATGCACATCTCTACTAGGACTATGGGATGCATTTGTAACTCCTAAAGGGTATCCTTTTGTATTTCAATATCAATTTTCAATGTATAAAAAGAAAAGATAATCAATCTATCAAAATGCACCTATGTAGAACAATACAAGAAGTTAAAAGGATCAAGATAATTCACCTCAAGCAAGAGACATCTATATCTCTTGTTAGACCGTGCTCCTGGTACAACCAACATTGACTCTTATGAAGCTATTTGCTTATTTAGCATGTCTCTTGTGATGGAATCCTTAGGTTGCATGGATTCCAATCTAGCTTTAGTAGCCTCCATTTGAGCCTTTAGTAGATCTATGGTTGCACTAGACTTTTCCTTGCTCTATTTGGTCACTCTTCCATCCTCCAATTTTTACTAACTATAGTCTCCTAGACTTTCACTTTCGATGCCTCATTATCTAGCATATAATTTACATGAACATAATCTATATGAGGTAATTCCAAGGTGCTAGTGCTAGTCAAAGGCCCTCTTGAATGAAGGGTGGTCAGGGTACCTACCTTTCTCGAGATTAATATTTGTGGCCTTCCCCAACTACAACCCATGCAAATGTCATCATGATTTTCTTGATTCGAACTCAATCACAATAAGTAAGCTCTTAAATGGAGATATTGATGTCCATGTTTGTAGGACACTTTTGGTATACCATGCCATAAAATAACAATATATTCAAAAATATTTTTGGTCGAATGCTATTGTATTTGATTTTGTATGCTCCAGGATCCCTAGTGTGCTTGAAGATCAGACAACTTCAGGCGCATTAGAGTATTTCAAGACTCTTGGGTCCATGCCATCGATGTGGAAGCTATACACTTGATGCAAATTCTCTTTTATGCATCAAAAGAAATCTCTTGTTGATATTCCATGTTTGGAGCCCTCCATCTTACTATGAAGGTAAAAAAATAGATTCACTGAATTAATAGTAGAGTAAGAGGAGTCTATGTACTTCTCCTTGTTCTACATGTTGAGATTGATATAGTATTGTTTGTTGATTCCATTGGAGCTCATTGTTGAATTGGTTAGTTTCTTTCCTTGAGTTTTAGGCCTTCTTGGTGTGCCTTGCTAATCAATAGCAAAGGCTTATGTGTATAGTATTGCTACTTGCTACTCTTGGTTTCCCATGCTTTATTAGAAATGGATTTTCCCTCTGGAATGGTGGCATTCATAGATTGTAGCCCCAATTCCACATACTTATTGTGAAGTCAACTTAGCTAGTGCTAATAAGGGTGTCAAGTGAATGTCTAAGTCGTTCTTTTGCATGTTGTTGGACCCCCATGAATCATTAACTTTTGATACCCCATTATCCAAATAAAACATCCAAAAAGATATCGATATATCAACAAGTACACTTCAAGATTCCAAATATTCCCACAAAACCACATGATTTTATGGTGCAAACCCCGTGCTTTTGAAATCTATGATACGACAAAAAGCATAGAAGGTAAACCTACTTACACCCAGATAGGAAGAATGTATTACTCTAACATGTAAGGAAATTGCAATGTGGATTTTACAAATTCATTATGATGGTCCAAGTATTGGAATTATCACCAAATTTTAATATATTTTCTCATTATTGAGCACATTCAAAATACCACAATCAAGGACTTGGAAGTTCCCCAAATACTATCCATCTCTCCATCTTTGGAGCATTCTCAAAAT
Source organism: Lygodium microphyllum (assembly GCF_053477565.2). Taxonomy (NCBI): domain Eukaryota; kingdom Viridiplantae; phylum Streptophyta; class Polypodiopsida; order Schizaeales; family Lygodiaceae; genus Lygodium; species Lygodium microphyllum. The sequence goes on along the minus strand of NC_141147.1, from coordinate 129,496,917 downwards.
TCTATTTCCATTGTTAGTTTCTTTTGTATATGTGATAGGATTCTCTTAGAATATTTTAAAGAAAACAAGTTGTCAAGCACATAAAAGTGAATGATATGAAGTAGATGCATGCAACATAATTATATATTTCTTCCAAAGCTCTGTGTGTGTGCGTGTGTGCGTGCGTGCGTGCATGCGTGCATGTATGTGCGTGTGCATGTGTGTGCGTGTGCGTGTGCGTGTGCGTGTGCGTGTGCGTGTGCGTGTGCATGTGCGTGTGCGTGTGCGTGTGCGTGTGCGTGTGCGTGTGCGTGTGTGTGTGTGTGTGTGTGTGTGTGTGTGTGTGTGTGTGTGTGTGTGTGTGTGTGTGTGTGTGTGTGTGTGTGTGTGTGTGTGTGTGTGTGTAGAATTAGGGGCATTGATAATCATGTATTTCTCTTGATTACTACATGAGAGTAAGTGAGGGAAGAAAAACATAAACCACAAAGAGCAATCCAATAATTAAAGCCTATTAAGAATTAAGAAAAAGTTATGTTTTGAATTTCAATAATCACAACAATCTTGCTTGTTCAAAATAGCAACAAAAGCAAGTAAGGCATTGTATGGCCATATGGTAAAACTATATCTAGCCTAAGCATTAGTCAATCCCAACTCTCCATTCAAAATTGCTAATAAGCCTATTATCATCTCCCCTAAAAATGACTTGAACTTTGCAATCTCCCTTTGTAGCATGTACTCTTGCTCTCTCAACGCCCTCTCTCTCAAATGAACAAAGGATGTCAAAATTACCATGGTGCTCTCAATAGCTTCCCTAAAAATATTTTTTCCTTGTAGCACATTGTGGACCTTTTATACAAAGCATAGATTTTTTCCCATGTAGTGGAGTCATATCTTCCCACACAAAGCCTTCCAATTCTTCCAAAAAACATCTAAGAAAACCTTAAGACCAAAGTGACTTCGCATCAAACATGGATGCTACCTTTAACAGTACACATGTAGATAAGGACTTTGAACAAGTATATATTTTTTCGTTTGAGGAAATACCTAATAATACATTCAGAGCATCCTTTACAAACTTGTGAATAGCCACATCATGGTTCTTGCAAACATCCATACTCGCTATAAGTTTATACAACGAAATATCTAGAAAGACATGTCTACTCCATCTTAGCATTCTAATATAATCAATTTCATAAAGTGTTATATGGCATTGCAAGTGTACAACAATGAGAAGCTCAATAGCATAGTAAAAATTTGACTTATACTATTGTACAAAAAGTATAAAGACTCAATATAATTTTTAATGGTGTGGCTGGTCAGCCCATCAACAACCATGTAACACATTGATAAGGTGGTTATTGGCTAGTACTTGGCCACTTTGATTAAGGGCTTAAAGCCTAAGCTAAGGCTTAGATCATAAGCCTTATATGATTTTTTATTGAGCCACACATTCTTGGAGCACCATCAATTCAATGGCTTTTAGATAGTAAGGATATAAGCCTTATTAATGAGTCTTATCCATTATTATTATGATTCATGGACCATTTTTGTGGATGATCATGACAAAAACATTTATGTCTTCAATGTAAAAACAACCTATTTTTCTTACATTTCAAGCCTTATTATTTCATGGCATTAATCTCTCCTACTATTCTTATTTTTTATTTTAATCATGATTATTTTTGGATGCCCCTATGTGGCATTGATCTAGCTCATATATGGGTTTATAAAGTTGATGCATCTTTCTCATTAATTTGGATTTATAGTATCTAGTAAGCAAATCAATGAGTTCCTCTAGATGAATTTGGGATGGTGCTTTATACCTGTAATACTTCCATGCAATTAAAAGTTAGTTGGTTAGTTCAAAAGTTAGTTAGTCAATTAGTAAGTTAGTAAGGTTACTAACTAAAGACTAACTAAAGTAAAAACTAACTAACATTAATAACTAACTAACTGACAAATAAAAATAAAAGATAAAAAACCAATGATCGTAACCCGATATTTTCTCAAATTGACAAGGACTGTAGCCACCCATCACGAAAGTTACCACACATGAACAAGAGTTATGAGCCATATTAGTCATTAGTGTCAATGTGTATATAGTATGGATGGTCCAAAAATACTAGATTTTTGGACAAAACTAGCATATTTTTTATATTTTAGATATTATTTATTATAAATAGCCTAAAAAGCTATGGAAACTTCTAGAACAGGTTGTCATGTAAAAAAAGCAACTAGCTTTTTTAGCCAGTTTTGGATATTTAATGCAAAAAAGAAGGATTAGTGAAATCGTGCATGTCACGATCGAAGTTTACAAGCAGTAAACAACACTTTGAACACAGAGAAGGAGTGAGCTGGAAGATTTCTGAGTAGGTGTCCTACAGTTTTAGCCCCCTTTCAGAGCCAAGGGAACCATCAAATTTGTTATTTGAGCATCAGATTGCATCTTAGAAATTTCAGATTGTTGATTTTGCCAAGATCCCCTCCATAAAGAGCTCTTCTTCTTAGCCACGACGCTTCTTTTCTAATTTAGCTATAAATAAGAGGCATGGGGAGTAGTTTAGAGAGGTACAAGGAGACCCCAAGAGGCTATGAGAGGGAGGTAGAAGGATACCCCTCCAAGAGGCTACGAGACGGAGCTAGAGACAGAGAGAGAGAGAGAGAAAGAATGGAGTTACCTCGAGAGGCTACAAGGGAGAGAGTTAGCTCAACCCCCTTGTCTCGGTCTTCGACTAAGCCATCTTCTCTTACACTCTCCCATCCCAAATTTATTCATTCTTCTTTTACGCTCTCCCATCCCAAATTTATTCCTTCTTCTTTATCTCTCAAATCTACTTATGGATAATGGCTCCAAAGCAACGAGGTGGAAAGACCATGAGAACCACCGTAAATGATCAAAGAATGGGTATTTCCGGAGATACGGGAGTGCTCGAGGTTGCCGAAGTTGTCAGTACTTACTAATAGAACATCAAGTGTGGCAAATGCAACTGCAAGCAAAGACGAAATTCACAATGTCGTCATGCCAAATAGGCTATTCTTGTTTCAAAAATAGGCTATTATTTTCATATCGCCAAATAAAATAATAAGGCTTTTACCAAAATTTTACATAAAATATTAGCTTCTATATTTTTTACTTACATGAATTGACAATTTTATCTAGAGAGTGTATTAATACACGCATAAATGGTTAACTACTACCTATGATTTGTAGTTAGATTAATCAAGATTATAATTCGTAAGATCATGATAGAAATAGTTGCATGAGGATATTGCACGAAATGAGTAAAAGACTATATAGGCACTTGAGATTAATAAAACAACTCGATATATTGTCAATGTGACAAAGTTAAGGTTGATTAATGCTTGTTATGAAAAGTGAATGTCTATTTAAGGGTCTTGTAAATCATCTCATTAAATTATTATCGCAATATTTTTTCTAAAGGAAATTTGCTTATGTTGGATAAGTTAGCCCCAAAATGGAAATTCATGTATTGCTTAACATGTTGTAAGAGATGTACTCAACACTTCTTTATGGAGAGGAGAATCCTCCTTAGAATGTAATTTTGCCTTAGGATAAGATCTACATTGGCTATAGGAGTTGTGAACATGCATGGTGTGATTGTCATTGTTTGAAAGGATTGTTTGTTTTTTATAGAATCTAGATCTTTGATTAAAAACATTGGCAAACAGGATAAAAGGAAAGATCGTGCTAGGCTACCCTCAGGCTAGCTGCGATACCCTAGTCCAAGGGGTCATGGTTATCCCTTCAAGAGGCTTAGACCGGCTCCGTAGCAAAAGGTCTATCCATAGGGATAGCCTCGGGCTGTAGGAAAGGCGGGTGCCAAGGGGGTTTGACCCTCCTAGAATCTGACGAGCCCCTTCGTGACCCAGGATGGAATTCTGGAACCCTAAATACTAGTTACAAGAGTGGAATCTTGGTGGGCAAAATACTCTCATGGAATTCGATATATCTTATGTAGGGTCAGAAAGATGGAAATTGTAATAAACTTCCAATATAATTAAAAAAATTATTTTACTCAAGGGTTGTTTGAATTGTATGCATGTCTATGAGATAAATTACGTGAAAGAACTTGTGATTTAACGGACTGATTAAAGGAAGCTGGTTGTATATGTTCCAATAAATATACCATAGGTAATTAAAAAACTAAAGATGATTCCGTCATCAAAGGAAAGAGGGTGGGCGTAACCCCAGATGGGTCCGTAGGCCGGTTCCCGTTAGCTGGAGCTTTTCTAAATCGGTGATAGAAATAGGAGACGATAAATTGACCAACTAGTCATTAGGTAGAACATTAGGTAGAACCGACTTGCATTGTTTTAGGGGATCAGAATGGGATTTTGTCTTATGGGTAGGAGGATTGACGTACCACACTCCCCTCCATCTCCCATTCTCTTTGAACCAAGTGCAATGGCAAGTCCGCTTCACTTCGAGCAATCTTATAGGAAGTGGGAACTCAAAATTATTTACGCTAGCTAGCTTTAGGAGACCTATTTGATTTTAGGAACCCAAAAATTTAGATCAATCCTAGTGGATTCAACCGAAACACTTCCGTCGTAATGTAGATTCAATGGGGTCTAAGCAATAAACCCCATGATGTTCCAAAGGAGTGCCGGGAAGCGTCATTTAGAAAACCTACTGATGGACTACAGAAAGGTATGCCTTTTGGAATGAGCCTGGCGGACGCCTCACAATTGGCATCAGAGCACACATTAGTATAGGATATGACGTAAAATTAAGAAAAAATGTTTTTTTAAATACATCCTAGGACATGTTTTCTTCTCTTTGTTAACGTATGTTTTTGAATTATGGCAAAATAACAAATCTTGAAAACAATTCTTGATCTTCTGAGTAATGTTTATGTCATCTATGCATTCATCCAGTTTCACCTGGAGAAATCAGATGCTGCGGATATTAGATCAATTGTACAACCCCTTGCCTCTATATCGTGAAAGACCATGGATGATTAGTGAAGGATACTGTTATATCGATGCAAGCTGTCTAACTTATCTTCAAAATAATTTGAAAATGTAAAATGGATGGAAGATCTTAAAGTTGTCAAGATCTATCTATTTATGAGGCTAGTGTAAACTCAACCCTATATACTAGAGGCACGAAGATTAAACTAAACTAATATATCTATGAGGAAGTTACGAAGATCCTTCCAGCTGTTGACAAAATAAAAATCGTAGGTCACTCTAGTCACCACGACTACAAAAAGGACGAATTTCTTGAACTCCCTCAAAAATATAGATTTTTAGATATCTACTTTTAGAATCCAAGCTACTTCATAAAGGATGTATCAGAATGACATGCTTAGATTGTGGTAGGGAATCCTTTTCTTTAAAAAAAAATAAGATGAGCCTGTGAGCTATCTGAATAATGTATTTAGTTCCATTTGATTACCTTATACATCCGTTGTAATAAAGATTGATTAATATTTTATCAATCATAGAAATAATGGAACCTTATTTTCCCTTGGAACCTCTAAAATTGTAGTTTAACTTAGCAATGGGAAGAGAGTTTTATTTGAAAATTGTTTCAAAAATTAAGTGAGAAATAATTTGAGTATCAAACTCTGATATTAATGCTATATAAATTTCCTAAAGTTTGACTTTGGAATTGTTGAAAATTTCCCAGAATTTCGCACCCACAATAATTCCCAAAGAAGCCCAAGAGAAAAGAAATCTTTTGAAGCAAGTTAAACCTCCAAAATTTGATGGGAAAGGCAAGAATGTGAAAGCCGATAGAGATATTTGGATCAAATCCATGGAAGATTATTTTACTACTGCTAGAATTATCCCAGCCAACCAAGCCATGATAGCTAAGCTAAAATTAATTGGTGAAGCTCGACTTTGGTGGAAGCAATGGTGCCAAGATCAAGGTATTCCTCAAAATACCATTGCTTGGGATTTGTTGAAAGAATCTGTAAGAGGAAGATATTTACCTCCAACTTATCGCACCCAGAAGATGAATGAGTTCTTCAATTTGAAGCAAATGGGATTAACCTTGGAGGCATATTACTCCAAGTTTGTTTCACTTCTTAAATATGCACTCTCCATGGATACTACTCAACAAGTATCCAAGTTCTGCAATGGGCTAAATTCTCCTCTAAACACTCGTTTGGAATCAATGCGCCCAATAGACCTCCAAGATGCTTTAATTTGAGTTGCTCCTATTGTGTGGAAAGTACAATCAAAGCCTAAAAATAATAAGTTCTGGAGCTACAATAACAAAAAAAAAGGAGGATTCAAAGGTTAAGCAAAAAGAACCCAGGCCAATTTTACCAAGGTCAGAAGAAAAAGGTAAAATCCAATGCACTTGGAAATTATGTTCCTACCAAGAGAAACAAGGATGGTCTTAGGTGCTTTCACTATAATGAGCCAAGACATTTCAAGAGAGATTGTCCAAAGCCCAATGGAAACCACCACCAAGGCCAATTTCGAGGTCAATGTAGAGCTGTCCAAGGCCGTGGTGGCCATGGTCAAGTAGCTATGGCAAGAGAAAGAACGTCAAATATTACCCTAAAATATATTAATAAGAAGGAAGACCCTAATATGGAAGAAGATATTGAAAAAGCAATTGTTCATGCTGCATTCCACAAGACGGCCCAAATCGTCAATATTTGATAATATAGACACCATCTAGTCACCAAGGTAAATCATTTAAAGTTTCGATTGAATGTGAAAGTACACACTCATTTATTTCACCCAAGTGTGCTAAGAAGTTAGGAATAGATACAGTAAATGCATCAAAATTTCTTATGGAATTAGCAAATGGAAAGGAAGTACTTTCTACACAGCAAACTGCCAAGGTAAAGTTTAACCAAGAAGAAAACCTTTCAAGTATGAGGTTCAGAGTAATGAAGTTAGGAGCTTATGAACGTTTACTGGGAATGGATTGGTTGATTCCCAATGATGCTCATATCCATTGTGGAAAAGGTCAAGTCACATTTTAGGATTTGAACGGTGAAATAGCAACTACACAAGGTGAAACAAGGAAACCTAAAGTTCAATTAGCAAAAGCTTCTCGAAATGTGAAAGGCTTGAAGAAAGGATTACATATTTACTTGATCAAGCTGAACAAGGTAAATCAAGATGGACAGACAGAAGAAGAACCATCCTGGTTAGTACGTTGACATATTTCCTGAAGAGCTAACTGAGTTACCTCTCCAAAAAGAGAAGTCGATCATTGAACTTGTACCAAGAGCCGCTCCAATGAAAAAATGACCTTACAAAATGTATATTCTTGAAGCCATCAAACTAAAAGAGCAACTCAAGCAACTTGCTAGAACAAGGGTATATTCGGCCAAGTAGTTCACCATGGGGAGCCCCGGTATTATTCCAAAAGGAAGAAAGAGGGAACTCTCCATTTTTGTATCGACTACTAAGGGCTAAACTATGTAACAGTAAAGAATAAGTACCGGATCCCGAGAATAGACGAGCTTCTTGATCGTCTACAAGGAACAAGGATCTTTTCTAAGATCAATCTTCGGTCAAGATATTATCAAAATCAGAATTAAGGATGAAGATATTCCTAAAACTGACTTCAACACAAGATACAGTCATTTTGAATTTGTCGTGATGTCATTTGGGTTGAAAATGCCCCAGCTACCTTCAACAAGTTAATGCAAGACATTTTCAAACCTCATCTTGATGACTTTGTTCTTATATTCTTTGATTACATCCTAACTTATTCTAAGGAGGAAGAAGATCATGAACCATATCTTTGCATTGTCCTGGAGATAATGAGAATATACAAGTTGTATGCCAAGAAGAAGAAGTGTGGCTTCTTCAAAAGGAGGATTGAGTACTTGGGATTCATAGTGTTTGTTGAAGGTATATCAGTAGATCATGCCAAGGTCAAAGATGTTCAAGATTGGCCACCCCCAACCACTATCAAGGTAGTGAGAAGTTTTCTAGGTCTAACAGGATGGTATAAGATATTCATCAAAAACTATGCCCAAATTGCAGCACCTCTTATAGACCTACTCAAAAAGTAAGTTGCCATTATCTGGATACCAATTGAACAATCTAGCTTTGAGCAACTAAAGCATAGTTTGCTAACTACTCATATTTTAAGGCTACCTAACTTAAGCAAGAAATTTGAAGTTCTCATCACAAATGCCAGCTCTCTTGCATTGGGATGCATGCTAATCTAGGAAGGACATCCTATAGCTTACTCTTCGAGAAATTTGAAAGCCCATGAAAAGTGATATGCTACCATGACCTAGAGTTGTTAGTTGTGATTCGCACTCTCAAATTATGGATATATTACTTGCTTGGAAATAATTTTTCCTTAGTCGCAGATCATAAAAGTCTTAAGTCCCGGTCTAATCTTAATATGAGGCAACGATGGTGGATCAAAATTCTGCAGGAGTATGACTTTGAAATTAAGTTTAAACCTGGTAAAGAAAATGTAGTAGCAGATGCCCTTAGTTGTAAAGCCTTCCTTAATGTTATTATCGTTGAAGAACCATATAGGACAGAAACTCTGGCTACAATTGTATCAATGCCAACTAATCCTATCATCGAGTTGACTAAGAATGAAGCAAATAAGGACCTAGACTATCAACAATTGTTCTGGGAAGTTTAGAATAAGGAACAGGATCCCAAACTCAAGACTAAGTATCAAGAATTCTCTACAGATGAAGATGAAGGACTTGTTTATTTCAGAATGAGACTATGCATTCCTTCAAGTCAGACTCTCAAGAAAATGATACTTTGGGAAGCACATGACTCTCCTTTTTTAGGACACCCGAGGTATGAAAAAACTCTTACTATTGTCAGGAAAAGCTATTACTGGCAAAGACTCAAGGGTGATGTACTTAAGCATATCACTGAATGTCTAAATTGCCAAAAGGTAAAATCTGAAGGGTCAAGTTACCAAGAAAACTTTAGCCACTTGACATTCCCCATATGAAATGGGAGTTTATTAGCATGGAATTTGTAGTTGGGTTACCTTATGTACAAGAAGGATATAACTCAATAATGATAATAGTAGACATGCTAACAAAGGTCGCTCATCTTATTCCAACAAAAACCAATTACAAAGCTTCATATGTTGCAAGCTTTGTAAAATTGATTTTTATGTTACATGGGCTACCTAAAAGAATCATCAGTGAATCGTGATTCTCTTTTCACATCACATTTCTATAAGAGTTTATTTGAAGCCATTAGGACCCAACTTTCTTTCATCACTACTTATCATCCACAAATTGATGGGCAAACAGAACAAGTTAATCAAGTAATTGAGGATATTCTGTGCGCATATTGCAGCAAGGAACCTAACAGGTGGATTCAGTATCTACCCTTAGTGGAATATACTTATATTGCCTCCTATCATTGAAGTATTCAGATGACTCCATTTCAAGCACTATATGGTCAAGATTGCCATTTGCCACTTAATTTTCTCAATCCTACTCTAAGGGTAGAAGCTTCGGGAAAAATGTTAGAAGAAATGGATGATCAAATCAAGATTATCAGATAGGATATTCAAGTGCCAAGGATCGACAAAAGGTGTATGGTGGTCTAAAAATGCAAGAACGAATCTTCAAAGAGGGAGACATTCATCCGTGTCCATCCAAAGAAGAGTTCTTTGTCTTTAGGAAAATTTAAGAAGCTAAGTCCAAGATATTGTGGACCCTATAAGGTTCTCAGGTTCTTAGAACCAAGCGCTTATAAGATACAACTTCCTGAGAATATAAAAATCCACAATGTATTTCATGTTAGCTTATTGAAAGCATACATAGGTAACCCGAACCCTATCCTTGATGATCAACAAGTTGTAATACCTAGCCAAGGAGTCCTTGATCTACAACCTGATAGAGTAATTGATGTAAGGGAGAGAAAATTCAGGAGTAGAACCCTTAGAGAATACATTGTCCAGTGGAAGGATTATCTTGAAGAAGATGCGATATGGATAGATGAGAATATTCTTTATCAATAGTACGCACGGTTTCACTTGAGATGAGGACATCTCAATTTCTCTAAGGGGAGGAGGATGTAATACTTCCACGTAATTAAAAGTTAGTTTATTAGTTCGAAAGTTAGTTAGTCAATTAGTAAGTTAGTAAGGTTACTAACTAAAAACTAACTACGTTAATAACTAACTAACTAATAATTAAAAATAAAAAATAAAAAATCGAGAATCATATCCTAATATTTTTTTCAAATCGACAAGGACTGTAGCCACCCATCATGGAAGTTACCATGTGAACGAGAGTTATGAGCCGTATTAGTCATTAGTGTTAGTGTGTATCGTATGGATGGCCCAAAAATACTAGATTTTTGGACAAAACTTGCATATATTTGATATTTTAGATATTATTTATTGTAAATATCCTAAAAAGCTATGAAAACTTTTAAAACAGGTTATCATGTAAAAATAATAAGTGGCTTTTTCAGCCAATTTTGGAGATTCAATGCAAAAAAGAAGGATTGGCAAAATCGTGCACGTTGCAATCGCACTTACAGGCAAAAAACAGCACTTCGAACACGGAGAACGAGCAGTGATCTCGAAGATTTCTGGGCAGGTGTCCTATGGTTTTACCCCCCTTTCAGAACCAATGAAACCATCAGATTTGTGATTTGAGCATCAGATTGCATCTTAGAAATTTCAGATTGTTGATTTTGCCAAGATCCCCTCCATAAAGAGCTCTCCTTCTTAGCCACAACCCTTCTTCTCTAATTTAGCTATAAATAAGAGGAATGGGGAGCACTTTAGAGAGGCACAAGGAGACCCAAAGAGGCTGCGAGAGGGAGATAGAAGGATACCCCTCCAAGAGGCTATGAGACGGAGCTAGAGAGAGAGAGAGAGAGGAGTTACCTCGAGAGGCTGCAAGGGAGAGAGTTAGCTCAACCTCCCTTGTCTCAGTCTTTGACTAAGCCATCTTCTCTTATGCTCTCCCATCCCAAATGCATTCGCCCTTTATCCCTCAATTCCACTTGCGAACAATGGCTCCAAAGTGATGAGGTAGAAAGACCATGAAAACCACTACAACCAGTCAAAGAACAGGTATTGTCGGAGATACGGGAGTGCCCAAGGTTGCCAAAGTTGCCACTACTAACAAAACATTGGGTGTGGTGAATGCAAGTGCAAGCAAATACAAAATTTTGAATGCCGTCATGTCAAACTAGGTTATTCATGTTTCAAAAATAGGCTATTATTTTTATATCGCCACATAAAATAATAAGGCTTTTACCAAAATTTTACATAAAATATTAGCTTCTATATTTCTCACTTACACGAATTGACAATTTTATCTAGAGAATATATTAATACACGCATAAATGGTTAACTATTACCTATGATTTGTAGTTAGATTAATCAAGATTATAATTCGTAAGATCATGATGGAAATAGTTGCATGAGGATATTGCACAAAATGAGTAAAAGACTATATACGCACTTGAGATTAATAAAACAACTCGGTATATTGTCAACGCGACAAGGTTAAGGTTGATTAATACTTGTTATGAAAAGTGAATGTCTATTTAAGGGTCTTGTAAATCATCTCATTAAATTATTATCGCAATCTTTTTTCTAAATGAAATTTGCTTATGTTGGATAAGTTAGCCCCAAAAGGAAAATTCATGTCTTGCTTAACATGTTGTAAGAGATGTACTCAACACTTTTTTATGGGGAGGAGAATCCTCCTTAGAGTGCAAGGTTGCCTTAGGATAAGATCTACTGTGGCTGTAGAAGTTGTGAACGTGCATGGTGTGATTGTCATTGTTTGAAAGGATTGTTTGTTTTTGCTAGAATCTAGATCTTTGATTAAAAACATTGACAAACAGGATAAAAGGAAAGATCGTGCTAGGCTACCCTCAAGCTAGCTGCGATACCCTAGTCCAAGGGGATCATGGTTATCCCTTCGAGAGGCTTAGACTAGCTCCATAGCAAAAGGTCTATCCATGGGGATAGCCTCGGGCAGTAGAAAATGTGGGTGCGAAGGGGGGCTCTGGCTGTAAATTTTGCATTACTCCTAGAATCTAACAAACCCCTTCGTGACCCAAGATGGGATCCTAGAATCCTAAATACTAGTAGTTACAAGAGTGGAATCTTGGTGGGCAGAATACCCTCCTAGAATTCTATATATCTTTTGAAGGGTCGAAAAGATGGAAATTGTAATAAACTTCCAATATAATTTCAAAAATTTTTACTCAAGGGTTGTTTGAACTGTATCCATGTCCGTGAGATAAATTACATCAAGGAACCTGTGATTTAACGAACTAATTAAGGAAGCTGGTTATATATGTTCCAATAAATGTGATGTAGGTAATTAAGAAACTAAAGATGATTCCGTCATCAAAGGAAAGCGGGTGGGCGTAACCCCCGACAGGTGGGTCCATCCAATAGTAGGGTGGTGCAGGTTAACCGGGAGCTTTTCTAAATCAGCGATAGAAATAGAAAGACAATAAATTGACCAACTAATCGCTATGTAGAACCGACTTACATTGTTTTAGGGGGGGCAAAATGGGATTTTACCTCTTATGGGCAGGAGAGTTAGCGTACCGCACTCCCCTGCATTTACCATTCTCTTTGAACCAAGTGCAATGGCAAGTCTGCTTTAGTTTGAGTAATCCTATAAGAAGTGGGAACTCGAAATTACTGATGCTAGCTAGCTGTTAGGAGACCCGTCTAATTTTAGGGACCCAAAAATTCAAGTCGATCCCAGTGGGTTTGGCTAGAACACTTCCATTGCAATGTAGACTCGGTGGGGTCTAAGTGACAAACCCTGTGATGTTCCAAGGGAGCACCATGCAGCATCATTTGGAAAACCTACTGATTGACTAAAAAAAGTTGCACCTTGGAATGAGCCTGGTGAACACCTCACAATACCTCAAAAAGACTTGTATACATTGGGGGGTTATTTTTTCAAATCATAAATCATTCTCTTAATTCATAAGTAGTACTAGATACGTAGCATGAAGGAAGAATCCTTTAAGATTCTATGGTAAGTTGCATCCTTAGGGGATGCACATTTTGAGCAATAGGGGTAGATCATATGGGAACTCATGACCTAGCATCCTAATTGTCTTGTGTGGCATGCATGGTACCCTTTTCAATCCCAACTTCAAGGGAGGGATCATTCTCATCTTCGCATTGCAAATGTGTTATTTAGCTGTGGTTGTGTGGCCTTTATGGTGACCACAACCTAATTGGTTGAAGTTCCCTCTCACTAAGGGCTTCTTCGCCATGCTAGCATTACCACCTTTGTGTGTGCATTAGGCTTGGAAATGGCCTAGCTTGTTGCATCAAAAGCATATTTTCCCCCATTGTTGTGGTTGTTAGGGAGGTTAGCATAGCTACTTTGAGGTTTTTATGATTAGGCATTTAAATTGTCATCTAAGGCTTAGATTATAAGCCTTATATGCTTGTTTATTGAGCTGATCATTTTTGGAGCATTGTCAATTTGATGTGTTTTAGGCGATAGGGCTACAGACCTTAATTAATAAGGATTATCTATCACTATTATGATTCATTGATCATTTTGTGGACGATCATGATAAAACCCACCCTTTTAAACAACCCCTTTAAACTAATATTGAACTAACATTAGTGTTTGCTAATATGATTAAACTACCATGAAAGCTAAATAACATTTACTAATACTAATGTCAAACTAATGGTATTGAATCAAATTTAATCTTGAGTAATGCTTTACTTGCATTAGTCAAGCTAGCTTTACATAAAAACTAATGTTATTTAGCTTTGGAACTAAACTAGCATTAATTTAAAGCTATACACAAATTAAACCTAAAATTATAATAAACTATCTGAGAGAAAGAAGGAAGAAGAAAAGACTAATGGATGAGACACAATAGCTATTATGTGGAGAGAAGCTATATTTATTATTCTTCCTCTCAAGTGCATCCACATCTTGTTCTTCTTCTTCTTCTTGAGGAAAGCAATATTTTTCACTTCTTGTTCTTTTAAAGAACAAGGTAGATCTTCTTCTTCTTCTTCTTCTTCTTCTTCTGCTTCTTCTTCTTCTTCTTCTTCTCCTTCTCCTCCTCCTCCTCCTCCTCCTCCTCCTCCTCCTCCTCCTCCTCCTCCTCCTCCTCCTCCTCCTCCTCCTCCTCCTCCTCCTCCTCCTCCTCCTCCTCCTCCTCCTCCTCCTCCTTTGAAGAACCATCAAGCTAAGTTTTTTTCTTCTTCTTCTTTGTAGTTCAAGAGATGGCTTAAAGAGAGGGGGTATCAAAGAACCATTGCATGTGCCCTAGATGTGGTACATAATCAATCAAAGGAGAATAAGGTTTCCTTTTCTTTTTCCTTGTTCTCTTTCTTAGTTGAAGATAAGGATTTAAGAATCAAGCTTTTTTTCCTCATTCTTTTTATTAGTCTAAGAGAAGGATGTAAGAAAGGGAAATGAAGGACCATTGCATGTGTTGGGCAAGCAAGCTCTAAAGAAGAAGAAGAAGAAGAAAAAGAAAAAGATATCTTTGTTTCTTCTCTTTTTCTTTTCAAAAATATTATTTCTTTAAACTACAATTGTGTATTCTTTTGCTACTTTTTACTTACTTTGTTGCTCTATCATTAATTTGGTGTTTTTCTTTTGTTGTTTTGGTTACTATATTACTTTGCTCAAAATATTCCATGGAATCATGTTTGTGGATGCATTTGACATCATATATGATAGTTTAATGTGTAGTTAAACGCACCTATAGGTGCACTTTTGAAAATAAACATAGACTTACAAATAAAGACACCTTAATATTCAACCTACATTACTTGATTAAAATGAAAATGAATTGTTGGTGGAGGTGAATGTCTTATGCTTGCTTGCACATTTATAAGCACATCTATAGGTGCATCAATGTTTCATATTGAATGGAGATATCAATGTGTGAATAGATGTGCATGTAAAAGCATGTCTATAGTGACATCTATACCTGGTCCAACATTTGTTGTAGTGCTAGTCGTGATATAGATTTCTTAATGCCACATCATCATTCTAGTCCTTTGCAACCTTGAATATTCTCTCACAAAAGTGGTCATTCTCTTAGTAGACATAGAAAGGCTCTCAAGAATGGGCACAATCGAACATGATATAAAAAATCAAATCCACTTGTATTTCTAATGTCTAGTGACTTGACCCTATTGTCCTAGTTTAGACTATCTTGACAAGACATATAAGACCTAGTGACTTGACCCTATTGTCCTAGTTTTACACTATCGTGACAAGACATATAAGACCTTTCCTAAGAAGGATGCAATGTTTCTAATTTGAGCTTCAAGGAAACTTGCACAAGGCCTTTTGACAAAAGAACATTCTTATAAGAGAAGATTTCTAAACAAGATAGGTAATGGGCCATATCCCCTCTAAATCTAACTTAGCTTGAACAAAGTCATTTCTAATTAAACGTAAATTTGACAATGTAAGAGAGCATGGAAGGACTACTTAAAGGGCATTGTTTCCATGGAAAACATGGTGATCTGTTGCATAAAGCTTCCAAAAATAGGATAGCTTTCGCCACAAATGTCTCCCCTTTTCCAACCTTGATTTTCTTCATCTTAGTCATTATAACTTAAATTACTTAGCATGACTAGGTGGGAAGGTAAGAAGTGGTTTGTCACTAACATTTCTCCAAGATGTTTACCATTCACTATAATGCCAATGGTAAGGGTATTGGTGCAATATTGCTGCAAGAGCATGATTGGATTGCATATGAGAGCTGCAAGCTTGATGATAAGGAGAAGCAAATTAATGTGTATGACCAGGATATGTTGCCCATCCTCCATGCTATCAAGAAAAGTCACCAATATTTGTATGGCAGTCGCTTTCAAGTAAAAAGTGACCATCGAGTCTCCAGTACTTCCTGAC
Source organism: Lygodium microphyllum (assembly GCF_053477565.2). Taxonomy (NCBI): domain Eukaryota; kingdom Viridiplantae; phylum Streptophyta; class Polypodiopsida; order Schizaeales; family Lygodiaceae; genus Lygodium; species Lygodium microphyllum. The sequence continues at coordinate 129,481,093 of NC_141147.1, read as the reverse complement.
TCACTCTACCTTGACTCCTAAGCAAACGAGATGGGTGGTAACATTGCAAAACTATGACTTTGGCATTTCTCACACTTGGGGCAAAGATAATATAGTGGCTGATTCACTCTCTCAGATGTGAGCATGCAGAGTATCCTCTATTTCAAAATTGCATAATGATTGGAGTGAAGATCTTCAAGAAGCTTATTTGTTTAATGATAACTTCAAGTACATCTTCCACAAACTACAACATGGGGTCATGGCTAAAAACTCCCAATGCTCAAGCATGGCTTTATTTGGTTCCGTGGCAAGATCATCATCCCATACACCTCTCCCTTCACACAAAAGATCATGGAAGATATGCATTCTTATCCATTCTTATCCACTATTGGTCACTTGGGTGCTTTCAAAACATATGAGAGGATTGCCACGAGCTTTCATTGGAAAAGCTTATAGAGGGATGTCAAGGATTTTGTGACCAAATGTGTCCCATGCCAACAGAATGAGGACAGCACACTCAAGCTTGCTGGCGTCTTGTAGCCCCTTCCTATTCCTAAAGGGAAATGGACTCATATCACAATGGACTTCATCACAAGCCACCCCGTGACCAAGAAATGTTGGAATAGTATATATATGGTAGTTGATTGCCTTACCAAAGCTTCCCACTTTATCCCCACTAAGATACAATACACTACATCTCAAGTGGCCACTCAGTTTTTATGGAATATGTCTTCAAGTTGCATGGCTTACCACAAGTCAAAGTATATGATCAGGATGCTAAGTTTATGAGCAAGTTTTGGCAAACAATTTTCACATTTATGGATACCAAGCTTGCTCCATCCCCACTGCATACCAGCCCCAAATGGATGGTCAGACTCAAATAGTGAACAAATGGCTTGAGACATACTTGCGGCACTTTTGCCATTATGTACAACACAGTTGGGATACGTGGCTCCACTTGGCTAAGTTTGTCCATAATAACTCCACCCACTCTATCATTGGGTTATCCCCTTTTGAGGCATTATACAAGTATAAGGTCCCCCTCCCTACAGTCTTATTCAATGATAAGATCAACCCTCAGAGTCAAGCCGAGTTGGATTGCATGCATGCCCTACTTCAACAATGCAAAATGAATCTTCAAAAGGAAAAAACTCACATGAAACTCTATGTTGATGAGAAAAGAAGGCATTTGGAATTCCAAAAAGGGGAACTAGTCCTCTTGAAAGTGCCTAAGTCCCGTTACTTCACTCTCAAAGTAGGCACTAGTAATAAGCTAGCCCGCCATTTCTATGGCATCTACCGAATACTGAAGAGAGTTGGTGACGTGGCCTACCGATTAGAGATTCCCCCTACCACCACAATCCACAATGTGTTTCATGTCAATCATCTAAAACCCTTTATTGGCACCTCAATGGACAATGAAGAAGGTATCATTCACTATATCCCTAAGGCAATCATTAGCCAACGAGATAAGTACATAAGATCTTGATCCATCAATGAGTACCTCATCAAATGGCAAGGTCTACCCTTGGAAGAAGCCTCCTGGTGCCCAGCCACTATTGTCAATGACTTTCCATACCTCCAAAATGCCCAACAGGAGCTAGTTATGCCCCCGTTTGACTAGCCCCTACCTGCATTCTACACATTATTTTAGAATAGTTTTGTACTTGCCTAAATCTCAAGAATGTGCCTCCTACATGGGCTAGAAGTACTCGTCATAAGCTCAATTTTGACATGCAGCATGCCTCATTTGGAGCAACCTATCAAAAATAACAAATTTACCTCAGTAGGCATGTCATGGACAGCATGCTATCCCTAGTCTTCACCCATCCATTTTCATTGTAATGTGGCTTAGAGTAGTACTCTGCACCACTCCCTAATCCGGTATCACTTTCCTCTAGTTTTCTTCATTTTTTAGGGCAAAAACCTTCAGGGGTGGGGACTGATTTTAATGAGTGGGATACATAGGAACTAGGGGTTAGACACCCGATCACACTGACTGGGGTATATAATGTGTAAGAGTCCTAGTTTAGGGCATCTAGTGATTATCAAGAACTTGCTCTTCACCTTCATCATCTTCAGCTTCCATGGCTTCCTCCTTCTTTCTCCCCTCTTTTCTGTCTTTCTCTCTCCTCTTCTAGTCTTCCTTTCTCTCCTTCTTGCTCTCTTTCTCTCTCTTCAACTCATTCTCCTCTCTTCTCTCAATTTCATTCATTAAAATAAGGGTTTAGATATGTACATGGGTACAGAGAGTATGTATGTGTATGCCTCCACCTCGAAGATCTCATATTTTGTGAACCTTGAGGGTAGTCTCCACAATATCAGCAACTTAGAAACCTGAGATCAAAACTGAGAAAGCGTGTGTGGACACTAAGGGCCAAATAAATAGCTAGCCAACTCTAGATCCTGCACATCTTGACATGGTATCAGAGCCTAGTCGGGCATGGCATAACTCCCTTCTCTGCTCTCTCATTCCTTCTTAACCTCAGGTCAACTCAAGTCCAGCTCATGGTTCCATTTCTCACCTCCATCTCTACTTGACCTTTCTTGGCAGCCATAGCCAGCAGCACCCTGTCAACTTGAAACTCCTGGATCTCTCTCCACAGGTCATATCTGAACCTGCTCTCTTCTGGACATTTGTTCCTTGACTCCCAAGGCTTCTCCGTATCACATAAGATCTTGACTTTGGCCACTCCATAGCTCAACATTGCTCAAATTGTCAGTGCCATAGCCTAAATCTGTGACCTGCAGGACATACCTTGATTAGAGTCCCTGGATCTCCCAACACAAAGCATATCTCCTCTTGCTTCCTTCTAAGGAATCATTCCTTATATCAGGGCGCTTCATCCCAGCACCAACAACCATGACATTGATCACCCTCTGCTCTAGCATTAAAGAAATCGTGAAAATCTGGCTGAAATGTGCATGTTCACGGTATTCTTCTCTACACGCACAGTACGGGTCGCGATCTGGATGAGGAGGATAGGGTTTTGGTAGAGCATCATATAAGCTACATTTCCATAAAAAAAGTTTTGAAAATGATCCACCGTAGCTCCTACAATGTCAGAAAAACCAGGCCCTTGTCATGAAACCCTAAAATCCACCATAGCCAATTTTTCACTCAAGCTCAAAAATCTCATCATTTCCTCTCTTCTGCCACCTGGAGCAACACACTGCCACTTTGATCTATTGTCCTAGCATCAAATCAAGGAGGGGAATGACCTGGAAAGATTGAACAAGGATCGACGACCACGAACAAAGAAGATTCAAGCTTGACATCAACACAAACATAGTCTCTACATAGTGTGTTTTCACACTGTCATTACTTGTGTCTCTTGACACATTGTAATCTACTCTTCCACTGATAAATCTCAAAATTCTGAAGTTGATTTGCTACTGTTCCCGCAAGTCTAACATGGGCAAATATCTCCAACTACTCATTTCAAAGAAGTCGGGTTTCACATTTGGCAAACCCGCATCAAACTCATCCTGATGAAGAAGGGCCTCTGGGCCATTACCATTGGAAAAGAAAAGAAGCCTCGTGATGCGGATCTTGTTGTAACTTGGCAAAAGAACGATGATAAGGCCCAGGCCATTATCAAACTGGAGCTAGACGACAGCTATATCCACCATGTGGATAACTGTGAGACCTCACATGATACATGGAAGAGACTTGACATCTTGTTCGGTGCACAGTCTAAATCATCAAAGTATCGCCTCCTGATTGAGTTTTTCAGGTTTGAAATGAAGTCCAGTACATCACTTGCCACACATCTAAATTACATGGAAGGACTTCTAATCCAACTTGCAGGAATCAACATTAAAATGGAAGAAGATGTTTGCATCGGTGTTCTACTTAAGAGTTTGCCTCCTGAATATAATAATGTATCAACAACTTTAATCAACATGCCAAATCATGAACTTGTTGATATCTAGGCATCACTGTTAGAAGAGGAAAAGAAGCTAAAAACTAAGGAAGAACCAAGTACCTCTAGAGATGAGCATGCATTATATGTTTGCAATAGGTACAAAGGCAAGAAGGATCAACTCTTCTGTGACTTCTGTAAAAGGACCGAACACACCGAGAAGTTCTACCATGCAAGAAAGAGGTCTCAAAAAGCCTATCTAGTTGCAGTCAAAGAAGAAGAAGAAAATGGAGCAAAGGAAGAAGAAGAAGAAGAAGAAGACCACTAGGAGAAGGACAAACCTCATCAATCCTTCTATTCAGATAGACAGATAGACTTTTTTAGTTTTGTATTTCCTAGCCCTAATGTCTCAAACATAAACTTGTAAAACTCCTCGGTTATCCTTGTATTACAGCCTCTATACACTTTGTAAGGCCCCTGCTACAGCCTCTAGATGTCCATCATGTTTGTGGTACCCACACTTAGCCTTTTCTACGACAGCATCTGGTATTTTTCCATGTTTATGGTGTGCCCACACTTTCCAGGTGTTGCTTTCACTAAAGCCTCTACACACTTTGTACTTTTGGTTGTGATTGAGGAGGGGTGTTGAGATATTTGCAATCACACCTACTTTAGTCCCTTTGTATGGAACAGCTAGGCTAGGAAGATCCAGTCCATTCTAGGAAGAGAGACAGATCCCATATGCACAGTGGATGTTAAGTGCTACCAAAGAACTCTATATAATGATGTACTTGAACTATCACTTTCATAGATGATAATGCAATAGTACTTGTCTCTTTCTGTCAAGTGTCTGTGTCATTGTTGTCCATACACAAGATTGTGTTTATGAGTTCAAGTCTCAATCTTGAAACCTAATTCACTTGTGTAACAGTTGTCTACATTGTCATGTCAACATGAGTTGTGTCTTCATCTTCCATCCTCCATAGCTTTCGCCTTTGCCATGCTCTAGATCCTGCACATCTTGACACACGTGGCACCTACTTTACATGATGCCGCGCTTGCTATACAGACTATATGCTACGTGGCCTGCTTCGATGACTGCAGAAAACTACTCAGAATTTCCTATCTAGGGAATTCCAATCTCTAACCAAGCTCACCCCCTCATACATATAAGTGCAGGTCATAAGGGGTAGAATGGTATCTATGAGTTCTAAGGAACTCATCCATCCTCCAGAATGTGGTTCTTGCTTCAGCGCATCCATAAGCAAAAAACCTTATCTTTCCGGTCAATAGAAGAAAATCCTAATAGTTTCTCGACATAGATTTCCTTCCATAGTTACCAGGCGGGGAACGAGAACGGAAATGGGGCCCCTTGAAACGAGGGGAGCGCCCAAAGTTAGGGAATGGCATATATATATATATATATATATATATATATATATATATATATATATATATATATATATATAAAATCAACACTTAAGTCTTAGAATCTAGAGATATCAACCATAATTCGTGAAATTAGAGACAGAATAATCAAGTTTCAACAATAATAAAGATTCAAAACATTATAATCAGCAATGGATTGTCTTGCATATACAAGAGCTCCAATTTCTAAGTTAATACTCTAAAGTTTCAAGAGGCTAGCCATTAAGTGCTCTCATTCATGGAAGATGGCTCCACCATGCATGAATGCTCATTATGTTGAATAGCATCATGGCCATCACCATCACCATCATCATCATTGTCATCGTCATCTTTTTTCCAACATATAAAATAATCAACCTTTGCAACTAATGTATGAGCTAGTAAGTGAAGATTGGAGCTCACATAAATTAGGTCATTCATCTTCATTGTACCAAGATAATTTGTCTTCTTTGAGTGAATATGATTGAATGAGCTCCATAGTCATTCTAAACAAGAAGAGCTACTTTTTTGGCTAAGAATGAGAATAGCCAAACTCTACAACTCGAGAGCTTTTGGCTCGTAGTCATTGCAGTATAAAGCAGCCCCAATATTTGTCATGTCCTCTAGTGCATCCTCTACGCCAAACATCCCTAATGTTTGCAGATACACAGAGAGCTGATTTTTAATTTTGTGTTGCATTTCATGGCTAGAATAAAGCCTTGCAAGTAATGTGTTCCAAGCCTTGGCCACCTTAAGGTCTCTTTCTTGCATCTTTCCTTGAAACTCGGGATCAAGCACATATGCTGCAGCATGCATAGGAGAGTCATACTCGTTCCATCTGCTAATGCATAACTCCTTGATGTGCTCATACCTATCTTCATTTGGTTCCAAACTCTCCAACTTCTCAATCATGTGATCCATACCTTCATAGATCTTCACAATGCTTGGATCCATGCCATCTACACGCCTCAATATGTGCATGATAGAATCAACCATTTGGTTGGTGCGATTCACCTCATCCCAAATGGAGCATCCAAGTCTGCTCCTACAATTGGGCCACCCTCGTCTCACTCTTGAGAAGGTACTACGTAGTATGGTTGAGGTCCAAAAACACTTTCTTACAACCACTCGAACTCCTCATCTAAGATCTCATACTGTGGTGCCACATTCTCAATCTGCTCTTGGATGCTCACAATGGCAGAGATGTCATCGACACTTGTGCCATCATATCGAGCCACCTCATCAACATGTGTTGGGGCATCTTGTATATAAAAATCTATAAAATCATCAACAAAGGGAGCATGGAGATAAATTTTTGTCGAGATTCAGGCCCCTAGACGCGAGCCTCTGGCCAGGGCTATTTTGGGGGCCCGATCCAAGCAAAATTTTATCTCCATGCTCCCGATGACCTAGAGGCCCTAGTGTTAAATTTTTGCACAAATCCGATGTATATATCTTTAGCACACTCCATGCATAGTGAATCTGACACTGAACTTTTGTGATGTAGGACATTGTCTATATAGATGAATTTTCATCTAGACAAGGTGGGTGATCTAGTAGCCAAGGAAGAGTGTAGGACTCGGCATTAAAGGAGTATATCGACCAGCTTGTGAGCAACATTATTGTATTCCATAAGACATGATCTCCAGCTTTTGCTAAGAACTTCTTGAAGTTGAGGGCACTAACCAAGGTTGGGCCCTTCAAGACCATCCCAACTAACTCTAGCTTGAAGAATGTAGTGTTGCTTCGACATTCGAAGCTCCTCTACTTATTCTCTAGTACTAGGTCTGGGCCACTTTTTTCCATGGTAGCCTGTGGCATGGTCGCTGGTGATCAAGACCCCAATGTCATTAGGTAGGAACTACTAGGGCAAAATGTGTTGCTGCCTATGATCAAGAATAGCTCTGACCATGGGGAGTGTAGCTCGAAGAAGCCTAAGAGAGACTAGATGTATTTAGTGCCAAATTATATCTCATCACCAATATAATGTAATTTGTAAACTTCTCTTGAAGTAATGAAAATTGATATTTGTTGGATTTGCGTGCAATGTAGTTTGTCATATGCATCGTTTTTTTTTTAAACTTTAATGTTACATTTATTTATCGAATTTATACGCAACACGATTCGTACCCTAAATTTAATACGTAGTGCTTTATCGAGTTCATGCGCAACATGTATTCGTTCAAAAGCATGTAATGATAACTGAAAGACATAAATAAAACAAATAACAAACGAATAAACAAAAATAGGATGTGCCAAAAAATTTGTATTCATATTCATAACATTTTACATAGGATCCATTATAGCCAGGGTTTTACAAAATCTATTTGGAAGCTACATTCCGTATATATTTTGGTAGTACACCCCTATCGTTGTTTATCTCCCCTCTATCAAAGACATATGCATTATATAACATAGCAGTAGCAATGGCAGCCCCGGTCCAATTTTCATACTCATCACTGGCAAATAGCTCCTTAATTGCACCTTTGCAATAGTGCAATCGACCAAGCATAAGAAAGTTTTATGCAAATCATATATCCAAGTATTTGAGCAGTTCTTTGTCACTTCTCTTACGAAACTTAGCATGCAAATACTGATGATTACATATAAATATGACAATCTTGTTGCCTTTCGCCAACAAGAGATGCAATCCATGGCAAGTCCCCAATATCCTTTAACAAGGTATTCAAGTAATGTGCCATGCATGGACTAAAGGTGATATGTGGATACATTGCCATTAAAATGTTTCTTGTTGCCCTGTTTGTAGGTTCACCATCTGCCACAAACTGTACTACCTTATGCAAATAATCATCAATGAACATAACAAAGTACTTTGCACCACCTAATGACTGATAGAACATGGGACCACATACATCAAAATGCACAAAATCCAACCATGCACATAATGCCAAATTTATTATGAGAACTACATGTCTACCTACCATAAAGATAATGGTCACAAGAATCAAAACATTTGTAATCAATAGGTGGAAGGTACTATAAACAAGTAGGTATTCTTATTCTCTTTAAGGACATGTACCCAAGGTGACAATGCCATAAAGATACATGTGGTATGTCAATCACTCAACATCTAAAACATGGTCAAGGGATCTAGATATAAATAAAGGATAGAGGCTAAATGCCTTGGTGCCTTGAGTTTAAAAAAGATTTTCATTGGTAACCTTCCATGCAAAAGCACCAAAAGATACATAATAGCCTACGTCATCCAACTATCCAGCAAATAGAAAGCTTTTGGTCAAAGCTAGTACATGATGTACATTATGTAGAGTAAAAGAGTTGCATGAAGGAAACTGTAGTTGTACATCCCTAATGTCAATAATATCGAATTCCAAGTCACAAAACTTGTCATGCTACAATAGGACTAAAACCAATCCCTATGCAGGGTGACATGAAAAGAAGTCCTTGAATCAAGTAATCAACAATAAGAATATGTAAACAAAGTATATGTCAACTGAGAAGCATCAAGAGAGGAAGTTGTTAAGATGTACTCATTATGTAACTTAGGCTACACTACATTTATCTCTTCAATCGTTACATTGGAATTACTAGGGACAATGCTATAATCATCATACTTTTCTTACTCTTTATCCTTGCCTTTCTCTTTGTGATTATCATCATGCATCTTGTGGCATTATGGCCAAATATGACCCTACTTTCCAGAGTAATGATATGTCAAAGAGGCCTTATGACTAGGGACTTACTATGAGACTGCCCACAAGACTAACTTTAAGTCTCTATCACATCGATCATTACCCCTCTTACCATCACGTCTGCTCCTAAAATTCAATGCATGAGAAGTATGGGCTACATCTACGTTCTTTCTATTTATCTTTTTTGTGAAGTAAAGCACCCTCAAAATCCTAGAGTTTCAAGCTATCCTTGGGCATACAGCACACATAGCAATACAAAAAGTGTCCCATGACTCAAAAAAGTGTCAGAAGCAAGAATAAGGGAAGTAGATTATCCTTGAACTCAATGCATGCAAAAGTCAATTGGCTCAAAATTGAATGAAGTACATTCAAATGCACGGGCACACTAGTCCCTCCCTTCATAGAAGGTCCATGAGATGTTTCAACCAATATATCTATGATGAAAGACTTTGCTTGTCATAAACATTGCATATCTTTTCCCATAATTTCCATGCATTATCCTTAGGTGCCACAACATTGAAATAAACATGTTTAGACAATGAAAGTATAAGAGTGGATTTGTATCCCAATCATTTGATCCATGCCTTTGGGTATACGCAATTTTCAATAGCCTAACCTACTTCTTTTGGACCAATACCAATCATACCTACATCTTTCAATAGATATAATTTATGCCATCAAACTTTTCAATATTGAAAATAGCATTATCATTCAAATAATTAGTCGTAATGACAATATACTAATGCAAAATCCAAGAGAATGGAATATTGTAAATGATTGCAAATCAGCCCCAAAAACTCAGCTAAAACAAGGGAAAAACATGAGGGAATATCAAAGTAGAGAGCTATCCACAAACTACAAGCAGTAGACGTCCAAAGTACAATAAGCATTGTTGTAATTAATGCAATAGTATGACCAAAACCACTATTGGCAAGTAATCAAAAAATACCAAGCTTCCACTACCAAGAATATCCAGGTAACAACCAAGATATATAAGAGTAAATAGCAATGAATAAGTATACAATTTGTACTTAAATCTATCATAAACTCAAGGGAGTCAATGACCAATATATCCTATAAGCATAGACATTGTGTTATAAGAGATCTTAAGATCAAGTGTAGAGATCCGTCAAATACACAACTGACTGAGTAGAAAGTAATGAAGCTCATTACGTAACCAAGAAGCATGTATACATCACTAAATCCTCTTGATAGAGGTAAGTGCCAGTGTCCAAATCATGTAGATCGAATCAGCCCACTAGTACGTGTAACTACATTCAAGAATGTCCAAGAGAGCATGTACGTATGATAAGAGTCCCATTGTCTCAGTATACCAAGCTCAATTGTGTAGAAAATCCAAAGCTTTAATGCAATATATCCAAGTAAATGCAAACATCTCAAATTTTCATCCACTAAAGTTCATACAAAGTGTGAAAGAGTAATGCAAGGCTCAATACATCAAGTATATAACATCGGGTGTCATTAACTGATACATTTGGGAGCATAAAACTCCTCAACTCTTCAATCCCATAATGTCAATCACTGAAGAAACCAAAGCATATAGCCAAAGCTCCAAGACATCAAATGAAGCTCAAAGTGGAGCCTCAAATGTCACTATAGACATGTCCAAGCCCATACGTTAGTGCTAAGCATTCAAATAAGCATATGATATACTCAAGAAGGAAATACTTGCTACTCAAACAATATAAAATAATTAAAACCATGCATAAGCAAGCTATTTGAGCTCAAATGAAGGCAATAAACATCTCAATACATCCTCATGGCATCCACCGATGATCCAGGTGCCAAATAGGCATCAATAGGAGCATCCATGAGCTTCAAACTTTGAAGAAAAATTATCTCAAACCTATGTACATTAGGTTTGTTGTATATAACAGCAATGAAAGAGGTTGTACCACTTTGAATGACCAAAATTATCTCAAACCTATATACAATAGGTTTGTTGTATATAATAGCAATGATGGAGGTTGTACTACTTTGAATGGCTAATAGGTGGAAGCCAATGACAAGGGGGAAGTGCCAATATGTTTGCCCAACTGCCCAAGAGTATCCAAGATCCCAAAGTGACTACAACAAGTCAAGGAAGAGAGCTAAAAAACTAGACACAAATCATGCTAGATGGTTGCCATAATTGCTAGTCCTAATGCTCAAATCTAAGGCTCAAACACTCATGAGCAAGTTCTTTTGCACCCATGGAACAAGCCTCAATAGGTAGAAACAAGATAAGATGAAGTGCAAGCACAATGCATACCTCAGGAAGAAGAGGGCTAAATTTCCATGAAACCTCAAGCCAAAGCTTCGTCACAAGTTGAAGTGAATGATGAAGAAACTCCTCGAATGGTTGGCTCTAATACTAGCTAAAGGGAGAAGCCTGGGTGGAAGCACAAGAAAGCAAAATCTTGAGAGATTCAAGTTATGGAGAGAGAGAGAGAGAGAGAGAGAGAGAGAGTCAAGATGTGGGAACTCCAGCATTCACAATGTGTGACCAGCCTTTCATTATTCAATAGGCACTAAAAAGAATAAAGAATAAAGTGATAGTAATAGGAACCTACAAACCTATAGTGTATAAGTGTGCAGCCATGATGTGTGAAGTAAAGACAGTGCAACATAGGCACATGTGCATTTACCTCCAACAAAAGTTAGAGTAAGAGGGTGACGTGGAGAGAGTTGGTGGACTAGAATATTATTGTAGAAGAGTTGCCAATTGTAGCTCCTTTCTCTCTCATAGTTGGAATTAGGGTGTCAACTCTAACTCATGGTAGCCTACATGATACCCTCCTCCCTTTTACACACTAGTTAAGGGGTTTAAGAGGGGGTTTCATTTTTACCTTGAACCTTACATCATTCATGATGTCATGGGGGTTTCATTTTTTATTTGCTAAAGTGATAAGCATTTGCCATGATTGAGTGCAAGGAGATAGCTATAGCTATGGAGATCAATGTAAAGTTACCCATTGAGGATAAAAACACACTAGTAGACATTGGATGGTACATGAGGTAGGTCGACGCTCTCATCTATTTGTGCACCACCAAGCCAGATGTCAAAATTCATGATAGTGTTGTAAGTAGATTCTCAAAAAAACCATGTCAAAGTTATTAGAAAGTTGAGATGTAGGTGCTCAAACACTCAAAGAGAACTCTTGACTATGATATTGTATACAGTTTCAAAAGTTTTCTTGTGGGGAACTATGACTTAGACTGACTAGTAATAGTGATTTCAGGAAGCTAGTTTCTAAATATTATTTTTCCTTAAGTTCAGAAAAATTATCTTAGATTACTAAGAACCAGCCAATAATGGCATTGTCTTCTACCAAAGTAGAGTATATGGCAGCTTGTTGTGTTACATTTGTAGTGTGGATAAGGAAGATTCTATGGCATATAGAGTACATGATGAAGATCTAATAATATTAAGATATGATAACCCAATTTCATCTCCATTCCCAAAGATCTAGTGTTTAACGCACACACTAAACATATTGAGATGATCCAATATCACTATGTGTGTGATTTTGGATGGGATAGTAGAATTATTCTATTGTCCAACAAAGTATAATGGATCAAATATATTCACCAAAAATCTTACAAATGATCTACCTCAAGTCCATCTTCAAAGACTTAGTATTGGGTTGAGGATGTAGTTTACCTGTGGGTGGACATTGAGTGATACTAGATATGCTCAATACCCTACTCTTGTGACGTGCCATCAATACTTCAAGTTCATCTTCAAAGACTTAGTGTTGTGTTGAAAATGTAGTTTACCTATGGGTAGACATGGAGGGGTGATACTAGATATGCTCAATATCCTACTCTTGTAAGGTGACATCAATGATCCATGGTGCTCAAATTTGTAAGAGCCCCATTATAAGGAAATTCTATGTGTTAGCCCCACATGAAGCCTACAAAGACGACCTGAAGAATGCCCGAGAGGAGGTGGAGGCACTAATGGCCATGGCCATGACTGAAAGGAAGCTGCACTGGACAGAGCTTGAAAGTTGTGCACAAACTGCTGAAGAACTATCAGAATAGATCGCAGAAGCCTACCAATAGTACTCTGTGGCCGAGCAAGGTAGGAGGATGGCCAAGGAGCAGTTGAACCTCTGGGATAAGGAGAAGGCCCAGATGATGGAAATCTGGAGCGAGCAACAATAGGTGGTAATGATGTTGTCTCAGGAGATGGAGAGGGGTAAGGAAAACATGGAAAAAAAGGCACAACAGTGGGAGGAACACAACCTTGAAAGAGTGCGGGGACTGACAGAGCGCCTGGCAATATCAGAATGTGAGAGGGTGCTCATAGAGTCCAGAGCTAAGGCCGCTAAAGCATGCTCCAACACATAAAGGCAAGCCTTTTTGAGCAACGTTCTTCATGTCACACAAGCTGAAGGTGAGGACTCGGTGGAGAGAATGAGGAGGAAGCTGAAACTGACAACCAAAGCTTTAAGACATGGCTTGCAAGAGCACACACTTCTAATCGGCACAAGCATAACCAAGGAGCAGAAATGTAGCTACTTGCGACAAGCCGGCCTCTCCACAGATGAGCTCAGGGAACTTGGATTCGAGGAACAAGAGCAGCCCTACCCACCCCCAATCCAACTCCCTATGGAACAAGACATCGACGAAGGGCCTGACCTCGAGCAAGCATTCGAGGAAGAATTGCAAATCAAGGAGGCCAGTCCGCCCTTACCTAATCTACCCCCAAAAGAGCCGGAGGGTACCTAAGCTCCCGAGCTTGTTGTTGCTGCAAGAAGAAGAAGATAGGAACTTGTGGAGAGAGCCCAACAGAGGGCACAGGCATGGCCTCAACAACTTCCTAACGAGCCCATGTCGCCATGCAAGGACCACTACCCTGTTAACTGACCACATGAGCTGACTATCTGGAAACAACAAGAGCTCCAATATCGACCCTTCGAGTTCTCCTTCCTCTACCCACGGGCCTTAAATCGAGTCTTACCCTTGGAAGTAGTGGAAGGAATCATTTGTTTGGGCAATACCCTAGCAAACCGATGGGTTGAGAAGCAAAGTATCATTATCACCCAATGGAGGCAGGATCCCACATACTACTGGCAAGACAGGGTCTATCAGGTTCCCAAAAATGTCAAATGCTATGAGGCATAGCCAAAGTGGTGGAGGAGGATTTAGGACACAAATTTTGATGCATGGATGGCCTTCTGTGGCACACTATATAAAGAATGGAATGATCTTGCCTACATGCCCTACCCTCGCAGACATGGAGTGGATTACGATAGGGGGATGCATGGCAGGTATGATTTTTTGAAGATCTACAATGTCAATGTAGCAACTCCCGAGGATTGCATAATCTTCAGAGTAGGGGACTTGCGCCCTTCTATTAACCATTTTCTCGAGGATTTCTCTTCCTGCCCAAACCCAACCTTCATAACCACTTGTAATTACCTGAGGATCATTAGGTTTCTGCTTAAACAAAAGCCAGTACCTAAGGAAGCCCACCTCCCTCCCAACTCTTTTTTGACATTAACCTAGAAATAGTTAGCTGTGCTATGACTAGGCTCATGATGAGGGCAACCCTGCTTCCCTCGTTTTGCACGAGGATCCTTGAAGACATGAATGATAGCTGCTTTACGAGGTGCAACCACCCTTTTTTGTCAACAACACCTCTCAATGTGAGGGTTAACATCAAGAAATACTTGCAGAGCCGCACATTCTTGACTAAATCCCTAAGGCCACCTTGTGACTCGTCCAAGTAAGATTAGGGTATAGCCTGAGAGCACTCCTGTGGCAAAAAAAAAGGAGCTATCACACATCGCCACCGCAAGTTGCACATCCACCACAACCATTGCACCTAGGGGTCCTCAAGTTAGGCACCTCCGGTGGCCTTGATCGATTGGCTCCGTCCTTAACCCCCTAGCCTCATTTTGATCCCCCACTTCCTGCTTAGGGCACATCAAGGGCATGCCGCACCTAGGGAGGTAACACTCACCTATGGTTAGACGTGTCACCCTAAGCTTCATCTCACTAGCACCCGCACAATGCACCACATGACAATGGGACACACCCACACGTAATGCACCTTTATTTTCTTTCGACGTACAACTGAAGGCCCCACTACCAGCTTCAGAGACCCCATCATCCATGAACTTCCCTCCCCATCCTACACCTTGTGCCATCAAATATAGCACAACCAACCAAGGGGTGAACACAATAGCCATGATCAGAAAGTGAATGAAGAAGCTCATTTGGAACAGCGCAGGCGAACTCAGCCACGGAGAGTTAAATGACGGATCCATCTAATACCATTTTGAATTTCAAAGATGGACCCACCCCCCAACATCCCTCCAACACCAAGGATCATATCCAATGCCAAGGCCTCTCAGTTCCATAAATCCCTCCAACACCAAGGATTATATCCAATGCCATGGCATCTCAGTTCCAAAAATTCCTCCAATACTAGAGTCCCTACCCAGCCCAAGGGCCTTTCAGTTCCAGAAATCCCTCTAACAGGTCCAGAAATCCCTCCAACACACCCCCACCATGGTATGTCCACAACCTCAAGAAACCCCTAGCATCCCAACACCACCATCCCCCTCACCACCAGCAAGTGCCATGGGATTGGCACTCATCTAGGAGGGGGGTACAAAGAAGGTGGAAAATTGGGAAAATGTAAAGCAGAAGATAAGGTCAAGGTAAAAGTGATATGGGAGACCAAGGTGCACCATGAGAAATGTGGAAACACAAGAAGTGCAGAAAAGTCCTGAATCAAGGAGAAAGGCGCACAAGAAAAAGCGCAAGTCAATGCTTTTGTAAAAGAATGCAAGGTGCACCACGATTTATTTTAAGAGTGCTGGGCTCTCACTCGTGCAAATTGTAAAGGAAGATGGATGGTAGGAAGGAAGCTAGAAAGATAGGAGGACAATGGAAAAAATGGCCTAGGCTATGGCCGGCCGTGTAAAAAGGGAATGATTGCCCAAATGGGATTTAGGGCTTTGTATATAAAGTTCAAAAGAGGAATCAAAGCTCATTCTTGTGTGTGGCCAAAAGTAGCTCTTCTTCTTTTTCTTCTTCTTCTTCTTGCATGCTTGAGCTTGTGCTTGAGAGAGGGAGTGTGAGAGTGTGAGGGTGAGGGACCGTGGTGGAGAAGCTCTCCATCTTCTCCTCTCTCTTCTCTTCTCTCGTCTTGCTCGCGGTAATGGAGCTTGGAGCGTGGAGCTTGAGGATGGAGCTTGATTGAAGCTTGCACTTGGATCATGGAGCTATCAGAGTGCTCGAGAGAGGAGACAACTTGATGGACATGGAGGTAAGCTCACTACACTCGTAGGGATAGATAGTGCATTGGCTATGTGAGAGGTAGCCATTAGTGCTCGACTTAGAACACTTGAAACAATAAGTGGTCTGTGAGTCTCAGCGGTTAATGGCCTCTACAAGGAGCTCTACATATTTTTCACATGGATAAGCTTTGTTGCTTTGGCACTTTGTGATACATGTGTGTGTATGGGAGTATTACCATATTGTACATTTATTTGTTGCTTTGGCACTATTGTGATACATGTGTGTCCATGGGAGTATTACCATATTGCACATTTATCTTGAAGTCTTCAAACCACCAAAAAACATACTAAGACTTTTCAAACCACCACAGTAAAAGAGAACAAAACACACCAAATAGTGGTTAATGGAAGTAATTTAACCAAAAACACTTGAACTATTACACTAGCTAAACAAGACTTGCATATGCCTCTTGAGAACCTTCTATGCAATCATGTAAATAGAGCTCTCCTTACCATGACCTTAAAGGAATATCAAAATTTATCCCTTAAATTTATGGTGTCTAGGGAAGACCTAGCAAAGATTCTACCAAAAGCTTTTCAATTTCTAAACCCCCAAATAAAGCTTATTGCTATTGCTTAGAGAAAATTCCATACTTTTATCGAGCCATCATTCGAATCACCAAGGTCTCAAAAATGACGGTCTTTACATTCACTTTGCCAAAAAAAAAACCAAATAGCTCCATCCACACCTTTAGAGAAGGCCACATGCCTTTTACCTCTTGATATTCTCGAATAAGATGCTAAGTTGTCTTATTTCATCTCCTACACAACGCATAGTGGAGATACCTTTTTGAAGTAACTTGCTCTTTCTCTTTTGGGAAACTTATTCATAAGGGCTTTCCATAGGACAAACTTTAGTCTTCTAGATGGATACTCTTTTGAATCTTTCTAACTCTTCTCTTCTATGTCCTCATGTTAGTACAAGGGTATGGTTTCTTCTAGTCCTCAACCACTTTAAGGGCATGCCACCCCTCGAATGGTTTGAAAGTCACTTCTTTAGGATAATGCAAGAGAAATTTTCCCTTCTAAGACTTGAAGATTTTAAGTGGGTGGTCAAGCCTTAGAATATAAGAAGCTAGCCACTCTTTTTTTCTTTAAAAGGTTTCCTATAGCCAAAGCTTTTCTTTATCAGACAACTCCCATTTCTATGCTACTTTATCCATAACGAGCCACTTCAACTAAGTTGGTGCCATAAATCTATCCACCCTTTTGATACCTATTTCATAAAGCTTTTTTAGAAAGTTTAGGTTGGTGGTTAATAACTAGGACAAACCCTCATTTGAAAGCTCGATGAAAGTGCTATAGTGAGGCATTGCCTTTTCCTTCTACGTAGTACCTATCCAAGTAACTTCCTTGATCTTACTCTTTCACATATTCACTATTCCTTGGGTAGGTGTTGATTTAGGGATCTTAATTCCAGTTGCATTACTTAGCAAGGTTTCAAACCAATGAAGGCCAAGCCAAAGGCCTAGTGACAAACAAAAATTTGCCATCCAAAACCTAAGTGTCTCAAACCATGGTTGCTTTTGGTCAATCTTCTTGATGAGAGAGAACAACCACCTATTTGTAGCCTCCACACCTAGGCCCTCTTCTTTCTCTTTTAACATCATTAAGTCCTCTTGATGGGAGAGAACAACAACCTATCTACTACTTCCACACATAGGCCCTCTTCTTTCTCTTCTAATGTCACTAAGTCCAATGTAACTATACCTTCTTGCATTTTTAAGAAAATAAACTATTCCAATAAGATATTCCACAACTAGGCCCTCTTCTTTCTCCTCTATTGTCACTAAGTCCAATGTAACTATACCTTCTTGCATTTTTAAGAAAATAAACTATTCCACACCGAGGCCCTCTTCTTTCTCTTCTATTATCACTAACTCCAATGTAACTATGCCTTCTTGCATTTTTAAGAAAATAAACTATTCCAATAAGATATTCCGAATCTCCGATATCATGTAGTGCTAGTGCAGGTTCCTCTCGTATAGATTCAAAGGTACGACACAGATACAATGTAGACAGAAGTTCGTTTGCCTTGTTTAGTGCGCGAGTGTAAAGGTACCTTGGGATTATGGCTGCCACATTGCAGCTCCAGGTTTTGTACAGCCAACCTTGCCTTGGTCCTTCGACGAGAATAACAAGAAACAGGCGTTCTCGTTCTCTCTCATCGCCTCCCTTCCGTCAAAGGAATCGGCATCATCAAGCATGGAGCAGCATCATCTGCAGGTTTCAGTGCTGCGCTGCACTCACCACGGAGAAGCAAGAAGAGGTATGCCGCACACACAACATGTTGCTTCTGCTCCAGCTTTTGAAGCTCCTAATGCGACTTACCTTCTCTCTGATTGATTGGCCTTCAGCTGCAAAGCGCCAAGTTCAGGCTTCTGAAAGCCGTGCAGGACACAGAGAGGGGCTTTATCGCTTCGCCTGATCAGAGAGCTCTGGTCGAAGAATCAATGGTCAGTTTTCTTATGTGCACTCTAGCAAAGTAAATTCTTTTAGCTCCTTTCTTTTCCCAGGATTGAGAGGAGAGAATTAGTGGGTTCGGAGTAAGACTATGAGCCAGCTTTCGATTTTGAGCTTTTTGAGAAACAATAATTCGTGCCTTTGTTGACAAGCGTTGATGATGTGAGGGTGGCAGGTTGCTGTTGAAGCCTACAATGCCGGTTGTCCTTTGGACTTGCCAACACTCAATGGAACGTGGTTGCTTCAGTATACTACTGCCACAGATGTTTTGTCCATTCTACAGGCTGCTCAAACACCATTTCTCAAGGCAAGTTACACATTTCACTGAGTTGATTGTAGTAGGATCAGTTTTTTCTTTTGTGAGTGACAGTAATTGCGAAAAGTAATGCACAACTTTTTCTCATCGTGCTTGTACTTTTTCCAAAATATTTTGGCCTGCTCATGCAGCTGGCTGGCCCAAGAATGCTTGAAAATTAGGGAATATTATTCAATATCCATAAATCTGATGTCCTTGGCACCATTGTTTCCTCACACATGACCACAATTCTCGAATTGGCCTGATTCTTTTGTTGGATTTTAGTAGAGAGCCCATCCATTCATGCATGTGATCACCAAGCACTCTAGCAAGCATAATCAGCCACTGACCTCCCTTGTATTCGATTAATAAATAAATCTTGTGCTGTTAGGTAGATCATCAAATGGCATTTGATCCTAATGGAATTTGATTTTAAAAATATAGTATGTCAGGAGAATGAGTATATATGAGTTTGTTGAATTTGGGTGTCCAGCTCCATATCAAGCACCCACTGCATTGGGTACTACTGCCCATACTTAGGCATGATTAATGCTGCTATGGACACAAGATTTAAACTTTGCCTTGCTCCAAGTGATGATGTGTAGGTCACAATTTGAAGAAACCTAGCTCAAAAGGAACAAATGCCAACTTTTCAAAAGATGGCTCATGAGGTTCCTTCTTGTTTCAAACATATCTTTGATGAAGGGTTGATTGCACCTTCTTTGGTGGACCTTTGAGGCTTAAACTTGATCAGTAGCTTTATTGATGTATGCTACAGTCGCTAGCTCAAAAGGATACAAATTCATTAGTCATTTTCTATTCTGTTGTGACATTGTGAACACATGCATTGTATGCTAGAAAGTCAAGTATGATAGGTAAAATGTCCCGGTCTTGTTACATCCTTTGCCTATATTTGATAGGCCTTGGTAGAGCATTGCCATGCATTTCTTATTTGGTCTTGTGAGGACTCCTATAGGGAATGATGGGGTTTGGACTGTTATATGTAGATTCAATAAGCAGTCCCATTTCATTCCTGTATGAAAGAAGATTAAAGTTGATCATATGGTACACATATTTATGCAGCATACCTTCAAGTAACATCGCATACGTGAATTAATTGTGGAGTGATCAAGACCCTTAGATGGCTAGTTTTTTGGAAGGAGTTGCTTGAAAACTGTCAAAAGTGGATGCAGTGATGGAAGTGTGGAACACTACTGTAATAGATTGCTGAACACAAGAGACAAATGAAAGAGAGAGAGAAATATTGCAAAAGAAAAGAATGCCGCACTAAGAACTCAGAAGCAAAGAAATACTCGGAAAATGGAATCCATATACCAAGATATGAAATAGTACAGAGTCAATGTGAGTCACCAGTTGTGAAGGCATTGGTACCTGCTTCTCTATCTCCACCAAAACTTGTCAGATGATGAACGAGAGATGATGCATGATACATATTGTGGTGGAGGAGTGCCTGAAATAAATAGGCCAAAATAATGCCCTAAATGATGTTAGGTCAGTCAGCAATAAATGCCATAAACACCATCAAAATGACAAATAAAAAATGCATAAAATATCTAGAATGTGTCCAGCTCTCTTTGGGATGCACAGACTCAACCATGAACTGACATATTTGCTAACACTCCCTCTCAAATCATGGGTGATCTGATACAATTCAATATATAATGATAAGGACCATCATAGTACATACAACAAGGACCACCAGAGAAGAACCATGGATATCCAAGCAGTGGGTGCACAAGCCACCACCAAGGTGCCTCGGAGAGAGCCTGATGTCGATGTTGATCGTACCAACTCCTAAAAATAGAGAAGAATCATAGCAGCTCTCATTATCTGTTAATAATGTCTCGCAGTAGTATACAAGTCCAACTTGTCAAAAATGTCTCTGTAACATATGTGACCATGGATTCTAGGAGCCAATCTCGCTCTCTGTTAAAGAACTAGCTCATCATGAACGTGGATGTCAATCCTAGCTCCAGAATTTGAACCTACTAGACTTTGGTGAATGCATCGGGGAAACCCCTCTTAGGAACTTGTGCATCTATATACTTGTATAGATGACTCTCGGCTTCCCCATCTCACCACCCTCTCACACTTTCTCTTTGGCATTGGAGAGTTGTGAGGGATAACTGCATTGTTTGTACTATCACCTTGGAAGGGAGGCCCTTGTAGCCATCATCGGGGCTGCATAGGTGGAGCCTAAACCTTGACCTGGAGATGAGGAAGACTTGCTGAGAGAGTCATCACCCTACGTCACCGTCCGCCCTTGCTCTTGCCATAAAGTTGCTAATGTCCTATAGTGCTTCCAGAGGTGGCCCTTCTTGTCAGAGTGCAGCGATGCGGAAGTGTAGGACAAAGATTGAGAGAGTGAACACAGAGAGAGAGAGAGAGAGAGAGAGAGAGAGAGAGAGAGAGAGAGAGAGAGAGAGAGAGAGAGAGAGAGAGAGAGAGAGAGAGAGAGAGAGAGAGAGAGAGAGAGAGAGAGAGTGTAAACGCAGGAAATCTGCAGTGTAGTATGCTGTATAAGAGTGCAGAAATATACAAGGGGGTAGAGGAAATATCTGCATATGTCTTGATGACCTCGATCTCCGTCAGCCCGAGCACAGTCTGTCTTAGCCAACAGATCTCAAGATCAGAATCTGAAAATGAATGACTTTTGAAGTGTGCCACAAACTGGCTATAAATAGCCAAAAAGAAAAGGCATAAAAACTTGGCTACATTAAATGCAGCCGAGTGTAATAAAATAATGCCCAAATAATTGTCCTACTGCAGGCTGATGTGGCACCCTGCTGACGTGGCACCCTGCGCTAATCTGCTGTCCATCGTCTTAGGAAATGACTGTCTAACACTTTCTCTAAGATCCTGGACGGGGCAAAAGACTGAGGGATCTGGAATGTTGCGGAGGAAGAGCTTGGGGAAGTGCCTTCGTAAACAAATCTGCAAGATTATCCTCCATCTTGCAATACTCCACATCAATGGTCCCATCCAGAAGCTTCTCCCGAATGAAGTGATACTGGACCTCAATGTGCTTTGTTCGAGCATGGAATATAGGAGTCCGCACCAAGGCAATGCAACTCTCATTGTTGCACCGCAGAAGAGTAGGACGAGTCTGGGGGCAGCCAAGCTCCTCCAACAATCTCCGAAGCCACACAACCTCACATGTGGTGGAAGACACAGTCCGATACTCTGTCTCAGTATAAGAAAGGGCTATCGTGGGCTGCTTCTTGGTACTCCAAGAGATAACACCTGTACCCAAGGTAAAACAGTAGCCTATAGTAGACCGTCGGTGGTCCACATCGCCAGCCCAATCCAAGTCACTCCAACATGCAAGAACCAGATCTGAAGCATCTGAACCTGCGGGATAAGAAATCCCTAAGTCAAAGGTCCCCCTCAAATACCGAAGAATCCTCAGGGCAGCCTGCAAATGCACCTGTTTGGGTTCAGTCATGAACCCTGCCAAAAGACCCACAGCAAAACAAAGATCAACACAAGTGTTGAGAAGCCAAATCAAGGAGCCAATCAACTGATGGTAGCGTGAAGCATCCATCACGGGAGAATCTGAGTGTGAAGTGGCCTTCCAATTCGGATCCATAGGAGTAGTAATGGGCTGACAAGTCTCCATCTCAAAAGTCACGAAGAGCTCCTGAATGTACCTTTGCTGAGAGATGAAAATCCCCCTCTGAGACTCATAAATCTCATGACCCAAGAAGAAATGAAGTAGCCCCAAATCCGTCATCTCGAATGCTTGATGTAAAGCTGTCTTGGTCTCGTGGATCTTTTGTCCATGATCCCTTGTCAAAATCAAATCATCTACATACAATACAAACAACACACGACCAACCTCGGAAGTGTGCACATAAAGCTGCGGATCGGCCTTAGAGCGCCGATATCCCAACTGCGACTGACCTATAAACTTTCCCATTCGAGGATCCAAAGCCAGGAGGTTGCTCTACATAGATCTCCTCCTGCGAGTCACCATTTAGAAAGGCCGACTTTATATCCAACTGATAGACAGGCCATCTCCTATGGCCAGCCAAGGCAAGAACAGCTCGAATAGTCGCTATACGAGCAGTGGGAGCAAAAGTATCATGGAAATCAATGCTTGGGCGTTGAGCAAAACCCTTAGCAACAAGGCGAGCCTTGTGCTTGTCCAAAGAACCATCGCTAAGGTACTTGGTCTTGAAGACCCACTTGACACCAATCACCTTCTTGTGAGAGGGACGAGGCACAAGAGACCAAGTGCCATTCCTCTCAATAGCCTCCAACTCGGCTTCCATGGCCTTCCGCCAATGATTAGATTGCAAAGCCTCCTTCACTGAAGTGGACTCTCGATCTTGCATAACACGGGTCAGCAAACAATAGTTGGAGCAAACAAGCTTCGAAGAATATGCCTGGTTCCTCCGTGACCTCCTCGGTCCATCCTGCGGTTCCCACTCCTCAGGGACCCCCTCGATCCCTGAATCTCAAGAGTGTGTCACGGGCCCAACGAGGAGGAGGACGCGAACCTCTTCTTGGCGCTCTCCATCTGTTGAAGACCTAGGAACATCCACCGGCGGAATCCCCTGGGGGGTGGCTGGTGGATGTGAAGACTCAGAATTAGAAGAAGAATTTCCATCAAAAGACTTTGGCTCCAAAGGAACTATCTCGAGAGCCCAACTCTCCCTTGGATCTCCAAGGACGGGGTGCTCCTCACCCCCTTCTGTGGCCGAAACTTCCACGAACCGCATATTTCGGCTTGCGTAGACATCCTGCTTGACGGGATCAAACAAACGATAAGCTTGGGACAGGGAGCTATAGCCAACAAAAACCTGTCGGCGGGAAGCCGCCTCGAACTTATCACGTTGCGTCTTCGGAATGTGCATATAAGTGTCACACCCAAAGATCCTGAAATAAGAGACATCAGGCTTAGTCTCGAAGTAAGCCTCATAAGGTGTCATCCTGTCAACGGCCGAAGTGGGAGATCGATCGAGGGTGTGAACTGCAGTAGCCACTGCCTCGGCCCACAGAAACTGAGGTGTCTGTCGGTGCTCCATCATGGTGCGCCCCATCTCGATCACACTTCGGTTTTTCCATTCCAAAATGCCATTCTCTTGGGGAGTGTTGGTGTTAGCAAACTCTTGGTGAATGCTCCTATCTGCACAAAAACGAGCAAACTCATTAGACATAAATTCACCTCCCTTGTTTGAACGCAAGCTCTTCAGTCACTGGCCAAAACGGTTCTCTTCAAAGAGAAGCCAATCCTTGAAGTGAGAGAAAGCCTCTGACTTTAATGTCAAGAAATAGGCCCAAGTCATCCTACTGTAGTCATCTACGATTAACATGAAGTACAAGCTCCCCTTTAGGGACTTGGTCCTCATCGGGCCACAAAGATCTGTAGATACAAGCTCCATGGGTGAAGTAGACCGCCTAGAAGCTTTGTTGGAAATCGCATCCCGATGCAGTTTCCCATGAATGCAGGAGACACATGGCTGATGGCTCACCACTATGTCTGGCAATCCTCGGATAAACAATCCTCGCGACGCCTTCTGAAGGTACTCGTAGTTCAGGTGGCCAAACCAAGCATGCCATAACTCGGATTGTGTCTGAGAAGTAAGAAGAAGAGAAGTAAGAGCTGAAGAAGACTTCAATTTGTAGATGCCATTCTCCTCATACCCTGTAGAGAGAACCTTCCTCGATCCACGATCAAGGACTCGAATAGTATCATTGCCAAACTCCATCAAGAGGCCAAGAGCACAAATCTTATGGACCGAAAGTAAATGATATCCCAAACCTGGCACATGCAACACCTTAGAAGTGTGGATACCACCATATCCATTTGGAATAAGCTGCATCTTAACCCGTGTAGCAATAGACACAGAAGAGCTGTCTCCAATGAGAATCTGCCCAGGCGAAGGTCGCAAATGGGCAACACCAACGGGAGGAGGAGTCATATGTTGGGAGGCACCACTGTCCAGGATCCACTCACGAGCCTGGGGAGCTGCCATCGCAGCATCACAAGTCTTCGGTGTAGAGTCCTCAATGATTGCTAAGTGTAGAAAAGTAGCTGATGAGGGTACAGCACCGCTCTAGAATCCTTCGTGTCCTTCTTCTTGGTGTTCTTATTGTCTTTGTCGGGGCAATCCTTCTTCCAATGACCGGTCTTACCACAAATATGGCAAGTCGATTCCTTCTCCTTGTCCTTCTTGGATTTGTTGTCCTCCTTCTTCTTCTTTTGGTCCCTCCCCTTCTTTTGAGAGGCTTGACCAACCAAAGCCTCCGATTTGGAAGCGTTCTGTTCCTTCAACTGTTCCTCCTGGTCCAAGACCATAGGAACCAACTCTTCCCATAGAAGAGTTCACTTCTGCCCTGATGCAATAAGAGCGGAATAAAAAGTACCGAATCGTGGCGGCAACTGTAATAGTAAAGTGATCGCCATGTCTTCGGAGGAAATACGCTTCCTTGCATTTTGAACCTACATCTGAAGCTGCCGAAGCTTGTTGATGTGTTTCCAAAGTGAAGAAGACTTATTCACGGACAAAGTCCGTATTTGCACTTCCAAAGTGTTAGCAGTCATGTTTGTCATGCCTTGTCATCTCCTGCCTGTGAGCCTCAGTCTGAGTCAGACGAGGACTTTAGGAGCTTTGACGTGTCTATCACTTGTTTTGACGGAGGAGGTAGCTCATTCTAGAGCACTTAGTTTATTGCATTTTAGTGCATTTTCTCCTCCAGTCGGGATTTTATGTGCATTTCCTGGGGCAGTTTCTGCATTCTTCAGCCTGCCTCACCTGCCGGACATTGTCCACCCTTTCTGGGATTTTTCTGAGCATTCCTGGCATTTTTACCAGCATTAAATGCTGGTCGGACATATTTATGGCCTCAAATTTCAGGGCGGCCAGTTTTTGGTTTTTTTTGGCTATTTATAGCCATTTCTCACTTGGCAGTCAGTTGTATTATCATCTTCCCTCCTTCTTTGGCAGGTGCACACTTCGACTCCGTCATCTTCCTCCGTCTTCGGTGCTGCCGTCATCATCAGACTGATCTGGTGCCCTCACTGACGCTTCGGGCTGCGTGCAGGGACTGATCAGTCCACAGTTTTGTATTCAGCATTCATTACAGTCAGTGCAGATTTTCTTCCTTCATTTTCTGCTGTCTCTCTCTCCTCCTCTGTGTTCGTGTTCTTCTTCCGTTGCGCACTCTCACACAAAGAAACCCTCTTCATCAGGGTCATCCGGTTGTACATCTGATTGAGCTCCAACCATATCTCTTGAGCCACCGTCTAAGTGCTTAGTGTGAGCTATCACGGCTGTAGTGCAAGACAGAAACAAAAAAGATCGAATCCTAGCATTCAATTTGTCCCAATGAGACTGGGCCTTGGTCAACTTTGCACGAGCATTGGAAGAGAGTTTGGACTCATCCCTCACGAGGGCCTGTTAATCTCCTCCATCACCAGTTCCGCCAAATCATAAGACTCCAAAATGGGTAACATCATCACCCGCCAGGTGTGGTAATTGTCACCATCAAGCTTTTGATCCGATGGAAGAGCCGGCAGGACAGGCACCTTCTTGTCCATGATCGCGTGGAACGCCAAATCAGTCTCTGTAGACATGTTAATCTGCAATACCTGCACAAACGCAAAATCAGCCCCCTCTGATTGTGAAAATGCAGCCTTTTAGGGTTGGTTCCTCCATCGCCCAAACCTTCTTCACCCGTTGGAGGCGATGAAAAGGTAAAATCTGCAATGGAAGGCCTCAAACGCAGCCTTCTTCCCCATCGAACAGCAATAACCTGCAGCAAATTCACCGATTAGACTCCTTTCCCGCACGCCCACGCTCGCTTCAGCCTTGATCCGATGTGCAGCCCTCTCGCTCGCCCTCGAATCTTGGAAACACAGCCTTGTGTCGTGCTGAAATCTCCTCTTCAGATAGGTTCAGCCCTCAGTTAGTCCATCTTCACCGCTCTGATACCATGTCAGAGTGTAGCGATGCGGAGGCGTAGGACAAAGACTGAGAGAGAGTGAACACACACACACACACACACGCGCGCGCGCGCACAGAGGAGACAATGTAAATGCAGAAAATCTGCAGTGTAGTATGCTGTATAAGAGTGCATAAATATACAAGGGGGCAGAGGAAATATTTGCGTATGTCTTCGACTTGATGACCTCGATCTTTGTCAGCCCGAGCACAGTCTGTCTCGGCCAATAGATCTCAAGATTAGAATCTGAATGACTTTTGGAGTGTGCCACAAACTGGCTATAAATAGCCTAAAAGAAAAGGCATAAAAATGACAAGGTCGGCTGCATTAAATGCAGCTGACTGTAATAAAATAATGCCCAAAGAACTGTCCGACTGCAGGCTTACGTGGTGCCTGCTGATGTGGCACCCTGCTGACGTGGCACCCTGCGTTGATCTGCTGTCCACTGTCTGTCCAAGAAATGAATGTCTAACACTTCTTGCCACAATAATAGCACTGAGACTTCTTCTTCCGCCATATGGCACTCCTCTCTAAAACTAGAACATTTGAAGCACCTAGAGATCCTCATAGTAACCTGAAGTTGAACATAGCAAGTCTCCAACAGAACACTCGTAGACGAGGAAATAATGTTGGCATGCTGACCATTAGGAGGAGATGCCGGAGGAGCCATGAGGGTGATATAGAGAAGAGGAAGACAAGGGATCTTTAGGGAGAGAAGCATGCCAAAAATACATATCCACAGGGATTGCACGAGTTCAAAGTAGTAAAGAAAGCTCATAGAGAAAAGATCAATAGTAACCCAGAGTGTAGTGATGAGAACACGACAACCGGATGCACATGAACCCTCTTTAAAGCTGAGCAATGTATCACAAAGTGAAAAGATGGACGAGACATAGCCAAAAAACAGCCTGAAACGCGTGGCCCAACCCTGCACAGAAGCAAAAAAGCAAAACACATGCTGATGAGGAAAATGCAGACACTAGTTGCATTAAATGTAGTCAACCTGCAGTAAAACAGGTTGCCTCAGCTTGTTGTCCCCAAAACACAGATTTGGAAGGATCAATAACAGGTCCCGATCCCTGAAACAGCCCCAAAAATGATGGCAGATTGCAAAATGCTGAGAAAAGAGCAGAGAAACAGGCTAAAAAATTTTAAAGGATGGGTGCCTAGGCTGTAAATCAGTTGCAGCAGCAAGAACAGGTCCAAACAGCACATGAAAAGTCATAATTCAGACCTTAAACAGTGTTAAACAGCAGTAGGAACAATGATCCTGCAATTTGATACCATGTCAGAAGTGGATGCAGTGATGGAAGTGTGGAAAATTGCTGTAATAGACTTCTGAACACAAGAGACAAAGGATAGAGAAAGAGAAACACTACAAGAGAAAAGAACACTGCACAAAGAACTCAGAACCAAAGAGATACTTGGGAAACGGAATCCATATACCAAGCTATGGAACAAAATTGAACCAATGTGAGTCATCGGTTGTGAAGGCTCTGGCACTTGCTCCTCTCCCTCCACCAGAATTTGTCAGATGGTGAATGACAGATGATGCATGATAGATACTTTGGTGGAGTAAATGAAACTAATAGGCAAAAATAGTGCCATAAATGATGTCAGGTCAGCCAGTAATAAATGCCATAAACACCATCAAAATGACAAATAAAATATGTGTAAAATATCTAGAATGTGCCTAGCCCTCTCTGGCATGCACAGACTCAACTATGAATTGACATATCTGCTAACAAAAACATGAGTACCACACTAAAATTTTCTTTCTTCCATTCGTAGATTGATGATCAATCCGAAGATGCTTATTTCATAGCCTTGGGTCTTTGGAGGTGCTATGTTTTAGATCATAAGGCACAATGGGAACAATATTTGCCCTTGGTTGAACTTGCTTACAACAATATGGTGCATAGTTTCACTAGTAAGATTCCTTTTGAGATAGTTGAGGATGAAATGAAAGTTCCATCGATCTTGGGGAAAACATGGATGTAGCCTATCAGAAGGATAAATAGTCACTTTAGAGATCATAAGAGAAGCGGAAATAGGAAATTTGTAACTAGCCTTCCTTCCATGGATGGGTGGTAAATCCCTAATTACAACTTAAGTGCAGTAGTAAATAATTAATGCAAATCTGAAAATACAAATTTACCTACTGATCTCGGACAATGCACACTCGATTGGCTTCAAAATTGGCGCCGCTTTTGGTATTTCTTTAGCTTTATTGAAGAAGAAGTTGATTTACAATGGGATTCTCTTGATCCCCTTCACAATCCAAACTCCCCTTGTTGTCCAAAGTGACCAGCAAGTCTTCAATCTATTTTGCCCCTTGATTCAGGCACTTAATTAGCCTTCACCCGCTTCATAGACGATGAAAATGCCCCAAATTCAATGGTAAGCTTGTCCTCCACCTTAATTTAGCTGAAATTCACCTTCAACCCTGTTGAATCCAAGTCTTGGAGCTTCCCATTTTGGCATGCTTCCCAAGGCTGCTGCCAAACCCTAATTTATATTGTAAATTAGGATTTATAACAAAATTAGGGTTTACAGCAGAGAAATTTGCAATTTCTCAGCCTCCAAGGGTCTAAATGCTGAGATCTTCGGAGCAAGGCTGTGAAATGGCTAGGAGATGAGAGAGAAAGCTGTAGAGAAAGAAAATTCAGAGTTTTGTTGCAAAGAATGATTGAAAATTAGTCAAATGCAGCTGCTGCCTTGCCACAATAGCTTGTAGATGCAAAGAACTGAAGAAAATCAGTCATTTATTGTTGTTGCCCTATCTCAACAGCTTGTAGATGCTGTCACCTGTTGTTGATTGGTCTTCTCTTGCCCCTGGCTGCCTTAGAAGGTCCTCCAATGGCTGCAAATCAGACCAACAGTATCTCCTCTCTCTCTCTTGCAAGTTGAATACCCTAAAAATGCCTCTCCAGCCTCTAAAGACGTTTTTCAGTGTTGCATGGGCATTTTTGACAAATGGCAGCCTTCCCAAATGGTCTTTTTAGCATTATCCAAATTAAATATTAATTTTCAGTCTTTAAATACTGAAAATTAATCTAATATTAATTATTTTCGTGCCTTGAAAAATAATTTGACTGCCATTCTCGAGTGTCTTTGCGCCATCTTTGAAAATCAGATTGGCGTTAGGTACCATTAAATGCCACTTCTCTAGTGTCATCAATTGACACTTATGGCCAAATGAATGACCTAGGCCAACAATTGGCACCAGATACCACCAAGTACATGTGTGGCATAACTTATAGCAACTTTTGCCTTTGACATCCCGTGATTTCCTTGGGTCCTGAGCTTGTAAAATTTACTCTGACCCCAATTATAGCTCACATGTGTAACATTTACTTAACCATGTGATTACAAATTAATCCACATGCTAAGTGAGGTTTCAAAAATATATGTCCTCATGATAGCCCTTCCCCTTGAAATCCTTGCAATCGTCCTCGATTGCACTGTCAAATGCATCAAAAGCAAAGTACTACATTGGAATTTTCATAGGGCATCATCGTCAACACAACATTGCATATTACTGTTCAACCATTCCATATGCCCAAGATATGCTGAAAATTACTAGCCAGCATAGCATAACATAAGACTCACAAAGAATCTCAAAAACATTGCCAGATTATCATGTGACATGTCTATTTTTCATGAGCTCAACTCATATGGTAAAACCAAACCATAGCATAGCATAACCAAGCATAAACCATGGCTAAAACATCAATGGCATCATAACATATGCTGTTGTCCATGGAACTAGATATAAACCATTGAAAACTGAGCATAATTTGATCATAAACTCATCACTTGCTGATTTGAGAACTGATCACAAATTGCCACAAATGTAACTCCAAACTGATCACAAACTCATTGCAAAAACTAACGAGCAATCAATGCAAAAACTGATCCAAAAAGTGACCATAAACAATTCTCAAGCTGATCAAAATCTGAGCTGAAACTGATCAAAATTTTTGTCTCAAAATTAACACAAAATTCATGCCAAATTGATCATAAGCTAATGCAAAAGTATAGTTCCAGTGCTCGGGTGAAACTCATACTCATGTGCATACATCTCATAGTGACTAGTACACTAAGTAGTGACCTCATGGCAAACATACTGTCAGCGCAATACCTTGGATGCATGCTGAATACATTCGAGACCCACTACATACGAGAGCTGTTTATAACTGGAGGAGGGAAAGTGCTACCTCCCCCTTGAGCATCAAGCAATACTTCGGACCCTTGCTCTACTAAACCTGACGCGGCCCGAACTAAAGTCGGCTCTAACTGAAAGGCATCTAGGTAAAGTTGCAACAATTAAAGATGGTCTGCCAAGTCATCCTATTCTATCCATTTGGCATCCATTGGTGAATAATTTTGAAATTTCACTAAGTATCTCCTGGAAACTTTACCTTTGACCTTTCTTTCCTTATGTGCCAAAATTTACTCAGGTACCTAGGTCTCATCTAGCTCCTCTTTCAGACTGAATTTCAGCAGACATATCCTCTGGCACATCACCATGAAAAGGCCTCAACAAACTGACATGAAAGGCATTGTGTATCTGCCAATGTGCAAGTAATTTCAGCTGATGTGCCACATCGCTGATCTTCTCCAACACTTGGAAGGGCCCATAGTATCTCATACTCAACTTCGGATACAATCTTTCTCTTCCTTTCATTTTCTTTAGCCTTGCCTTTTCAAAACGTAGTAATACATAATCACCCTCTGCAAATTGCAAAGCATGTCTGTGGCGATCAACTGCTCTCTTTTGCTTTTCTTGCGATCTCTGAAGTGCATATTTTATCTTTGCATAGGCTACATCCAAGTTTTCCATATAATGATTAGCCTCAAAGATCTTATCCTTAGTTTGTAGAATAGGGGGTACCTTCTTGCCACCCTCAACCACCTCAAATAGAGCTTTGCCCGTAGAACTATGCACTATGTTGTTATAAGCAAACTCAACTAAGGACAAATACACTCTCACTATGTCTTGTGGTCTGAAACATAGAACCTCAAAAGATGTAACATTGTGGAATTTGCTTCCTCAGACTTGACCATTTGTATGCGGATGGAAGGATGACGAGAATTTCAGCGTGGTATCCATATTCTCAAACAAGCCCTTCCAAAATAAACTGGTCATCTGGGGGTCTCAATCACTAATGATCAGCTTTGGCATACCATGATACTCATACAATCCAAAAGATGTCCTAAAAGCTATCTTAGGCACATCTTCTAGTCTAATGCGTATCTGATACCCAATTTTCAAATCTATCTGGCTAAATATGGTTGCCCCTTGCAATCTATCCATAACATCATCGATCTGAGGAATCGAAAAGTGATTCTTTATTATGATCTTGTTCAGAGCACAATAATCAATGTACATACTCCATGAACCATCCCTTTTCTGCACCAAAAGTTTTGGAGAACAAAAAGGAGATGAGTTGGGCTGAATCAACCCTTTTTCTAACAGCTTATTTACCTGACTCATAACCTCCTCCTGTTGGGTTGCATTGACTCTGTAGGGTGGCTTATTAGGTGCGTTACTTCCAGGGATAAGATCTATGACACGATCTTTTGGCCTTTCAGGCGGTAGCTGCCTTGGAAGTGACTGAGAGAAGCAATCAACATACATTTTCAGAAATGACATGCGATCCTTCTCTAACTTAGACATGTTTTCAACATTCTCACTATCATCTTTATCCTTAGTAAAAACCAAGTACACTGAAAGATGATTTTTCATTACTTTAGAAATGGTAGCTGTAGATACAGTAGGGACAGATTCACCTTTCAACTTTACATCAAGTGTGAGTATCTTTCCCTTATGCTGAATAGTGATCTTTTTTGCATGAGAATCAATCATTGCATGCATACGGTGACGCCATGGCATACCAAGCAATCCAGCACAACCCTCAAGTGGAGCAATGAAGAACTCTTCGCTGTCCACATATCCTGGTATATGCAATCGAAGCTTTCCAATGAGCGATGTGATGGCTTTGCACGGCCTTTACATGCCATTTCAACTTCTCCCATGGGTCCCATCTCTTCCTCTTTGTTGCCTAGTCGGGCGGCCATGTCAACAGAGATGAAGTTGGCTCGTGCACCATTATCAAAGAAAATCAATGCATGCTGATCCCTAATATTGCCCTATGCTATGCACAACTCAGTAGCATCATCATTGGGCTGATCACTAACAACATTGGGCATCAATCCCAGTGATGTTTTGGGCTTGTTTCCTTTAGAATCTCCTTGATTTTCTGATTTTCCAGCTTGTTGCCTATTGGGACAGTCCCTTGCAATGTGACTCTTCTATTCATAAATAAAATATTTATTTGCAGCTATCAATTCCCTACATTGTGCCAATGTTTTCGAGCCCTTTCTTTGTTGTTTTGGCCTCTTTTCAGGCTGATTTTCAGATCTGCCTCTTTTCTCAGCCTTGAACAAAACCCAGGTCGCCTAGGTGAAAGCCAAGTATCCTAACCGGACTAGACGACAATGGAACCATGCAACCAGCCTTCCTTCTGTGGATGGGTGGTAAATCCCTGATTACAACTTAATTATAGCAGCAAATAATTAACGCAAATCTGAAAATACAAATTTACCTACTGATCTTGGACAATACATACCCGATTGGCTCCAAAATTGGCGCCCCTTTTGGTTTTTCTTTAGCTTTATTGAAGAAGAAGTTGATTTACAACGGGATTCTCCCGATCCCCTTCGCAATTCAAACTCCCCTTACTGTCCAAAGTGACCAGCAAGTCTTCAATCTATTTTGCCCCTTGATTTGGGCACTTAATTGGCCTTCACCCACTTCATAGACGATGGAAATGCCCCAAATTCAATGGTTGGCTAGTCCTTCACTTGAATTTAGCTGAAATTCACCTTCAGCCTTGTTGAATCCAAGTCTTGGAGCTTCCAATTTTTGGCTTGCTTCCCGAGGCTGCTGCCAAATCCTAATTTCTACTGTAGAAATTAGGGTTTACAGCAGAGAAATTTGCAATTTCTCAGTCTCTAAGGGTCCAAATGTTGAGATCTTCGGAGCAAGGCTATGAAATGGCTGGGAGATGAGAGAGAAAGCTGTAGAGAAAGAAAATTCAGAGTTCTGTCTTGAAGAATGATTGAAAATCAGTCTAATGTAGTTGCTGCCCTGCCATAATAGCTTGTAGATGCAAAGAATTCAAGAAAATTAGTCATTTACTGTTGCTGCCCTGTCGCAACAGCCTGTAGATGTTGTCACTTGCTGTTGATTGGTCTTCTCCTATCCCTGGCTGCTTCAGAAGGTCCTCCAATGGCTGCAAAACCAGCAGCATCTCCTCCCTCTCTCTTGCAGGTTGAATATCCTAAAAATGCCTCTCTCCAACCTCTAAAGACGTTTTTCAGTCTTGCATGGGCATTTTTTACAAGTGGCAGCCTTTCCAAATGGTTTTTTCAGCATTATCCATAATTAAATATTAATTTTCAGTCTTTAAATACTGAAAATTAATCTAATAATTATTTCCATGCCTTGAAAAATAATTTGACTGGCCAATAATTAAATTGGCTAGGCAATTGCCATTTTCGAGTGTCTCTGCGCCATCTTTGACCATCAGATTGGCGTTAGGTACCATTAAACGCCATTTCTCTAGTGTTACCAATTGACACTTATGACCAAATGAATGACCTGGGCTAACAATTGGCACTAGATACCACCAAGTACTTGTGCGGCATAACTTATAGCAACTTTTGCCTTTGACATTCCGTGATTTCCTCAGATCCCGAGCTCGTAAAATTTACTCTATTCCCAATTATAGCTCACATGTGCAACATTTACTTAACCATGTGATTAAAAATTAATCCGCATGTTAAGTGAGGTTTCAAAAATACATGTCCTCATGACAAAATTGATCACCATAGACGTGCATTAGAGTTTGCAAAGAGCTGTTGGGATCCATGCCTAATAATTCAAGACCTTGTACTCGTAAATGCAAAACAAAAAAAAGTTTATGTATAACCATAAGTGAATGGGAAGGAGTAGTAGCAATGGATAGAGAATTTACAATTGACCTGAGGGGTGAGCCCATTCCCATTTGTTTGGTCCACATGCAAAGAGTCCAAGGATTGAAATGGGCCAAATTAGAAGCCAGAGGAAGGGGCAAGTTGTTCCTTGTTATTTTTGTTTATTCAAGACAGCCCCATGAATTGCAGATTGAAGGAGATCAGCCCAAAATCTCAGTGTACACCATCTTTGAGTGATACAAGATAAATCAATATTGCAAGGGGTGCTAGTTGTTGGGGCCAATTAGATGTTTACTATCCAAGATTGATTGGTAAAGTTTAAATTTCAGATTTGTGAATATTATTGCTTGCTGTAATTTATGTTAAATCAGGTTTTCTACCATCCTTTCCTAGAAGGAAGACTGGTTTCAATGAGAGTATTTCTTCTAGCACTTCTCCTTGGGGTGCGAGGTTTTCCCACAATAAGGACACTTGGGATATCCTTTATACTTCCCTCAATCTCTATCAAAGTCTGAAGATGACTCCAATTTCCTGGATTTCGTCTTCTTCCTGTTCTTCTACTTGGTTTATCCTTTACTTGTATGCCACAAAGGCACGGCTGTGTACATTGGCTTTGCTGGAAGCGATTTATATGTACATCCTACTCAAGCATTGGTGGGACTAGCTCCTCCCAAGCATTGTGTTCCTCGTATGAGAGGTGAGAAGATTGGTTTAGAACACATCATAATTCGGTGATAGAAGATATGAGAGAGGTCTCACTGGTAGGTCCTTTGTGGGAATGATCTTACTAAGTGATACAAGCTTATCTTGAATCTCCTCCATCTTGTTGATGTGATTCTTATCGTAAGGGAATTTGTGATGATAGATGGTTGTCATAGCTTCAACTTGAGAAATGTGGTGTCCGAATATTTGGACCTGATAGAGAGATGTGAATTTCTTCCTAACCTTTGTGGTAGTGTGGATGCATCTTACAATGCACGAGCATAGAATTTGTTCAACTCAGGAAAAGAAAAGAGCGGGCTTTGGCATTCAGGCAATCCCATAAAGCTGCCAAGTTTGAGGTTGCTCGAACTCTGGGATCCGTAGTAGGTTGGGGTATAGGGATTGTCACAAAATCGCAAAGATCGAAAGTGTTGAGGATGCAGTTGACTTTCCATTACTAGAGAGGCTAGTTCATTCCATGCAGCTTCTCGAATGCGGATTGAGAGGATAGAATAGGTGCCATACTTGCCAATCTCACAGGCTTTGTGAATGTTGGTCTTCTCAGTCTTGATCATTGCGTTTGATGGTCCTCATGGTCTTGATCTACATGATCCCCCTAGCCATACTCGTCAGCCATAGATGTCCTTCAAGAAAACTTGCAAAAAACCACAAGAAAAGACAATTGCTCTGGATGTTCTCTGGTTGTTTGGGGTTTGTCAGTTTGCTGGGACTGATGTGAAGTAGTGTAGATGGGGAGTATCTGTGGCAAGAGGAGTGACAATGCCAAATAAGGGTGTTGCATTGAAAACCCAAGTTGTATAGGGGTGGTTGTGAAGAAATACACTAACGTAGAAGCATAAATGAAAGCGTACAACAAAAATAAACTAATAGAACGTAGTTGGGGTTAGAGTAACTTAGAGGGAATGAACATAGTGAAGATTTGAATGAATGAATGAATGAATGAATGCTGAATATATAATACTCATGCAACAAACAAATAGTGCAGGGAATGAAAATTGTATCCCGAACTATTGTGTTTGGAGGACCGAAGCAGAGGTAATGAGCAAGAGAGCGTGTCATACTCATGACAGATCTCGAAATGCAACAAGGCATCCTCCAAGATGTCAGATAGTAGCAAAAGGAGCAGATGATGTGCTAGATTAGTGTTGGACGTGTAGAGGAGAGAGAAAAGCAGTCAATGTGGTAGCAGCTGATAATGTGGCAGCTTGTACGGCAGCTCTCAATGAAAACACAGCTGTAGATGATGATGTGGCAGCTTGTATGACAGACAATAGAAGTAAACACAAAAAAATTACAGTCGATTGGGGCAGGGTGGCAGCTATCAAGTATAATGTAGCTGTAGATGCGACGTGGCAGTAAGCAGTAATAGGCTAGTGATCAGTAGTAGCAGTTGGGGCTGGACAGCAGCTGTAGGAGGTGTGGGCTGTGTAATGAAGGCTGAAAATAGGTCCCAAAAGTACGTAGACAATGTTGGGCAACCTTGGTTGAGATGTCCTTTGCGAGTGGGATGTGGGCAGCGAAGCTATGCGCAACCTTTGTTGAGATGTCCTCTGCGATTGGGATGTGGACAGTGAAGCTAGAGGGCCTGAAACGTGCAGAAATGAGGTTAGATGAAACCAGCCTTCCTTCTTGGAATGGGTGGTGATAACCTGATTTAGGAGTTAATTACAACAATAAATAAATGCACATAAAATGAAATACACACTTTATTATAACATTCTTGGACAGTAGACTCCCTGTTGGCCCCAAAACTGGAGCCCCTTGCGGTATTTCTTTAGCTTTCATTCAATTGGAAGGAGTACAACTCGAGATTCTTCAATCTCCTCCTGCTAACCAATTGCTCTTGCTGTCATAAATGACCAGCAAGCCTTTTGGGTCATTCGCCCCTTGATTCACCTAGGACTTCTTCTCCAATTTGACCCTTGGCTGGCCAAATGCTGCCCCAAATCAATTCGGGATGGGTTGGCTCTTGAAATCCCTTGATAATCTTCAATTATCAGCTGCTGATTTCAGTCCCTTGAGCCTTCAATCTCTGGCACGGATCCCAAGGTGACTGCTAAACCCTAATTTCTGCTGTGAATTAGGGTTTACTGCAGAAATTACAGATTAGCCCACTAAAAATGGCTGAAATCTCCTCCAAATGGCTGAGAATTGCTGAGAATGGCTGAGTATAGGTTGAAGGAGATGAGAGAATGCTGTGAAGAGAGAAAATTCTGAGATTTGTCGCGAAGAACTGATCAAAATCAGCTGCTCCCCTGCTGTACTAGCCCCAAACGGATGCACCAATAACAATAGAATTATCAGAGATTGTGATCTTCAGGAGAAAGTGTATCAGCAGCAATTGCCAGCTTCCCAAGGTCAAGAATATGCAATCTCCATCACCAAAATGGTCTCCAATGGCTGGGAAATGGCCCCGAAAGTTGGCAGTCACAGTCCAATACCTCTTTCCAACAGCTCCAAAATGAAAAAACGAGATTTTCCTCTCCCTTCAGCCCTATTTAGCCTTTCTCCCACTTGCATGGGAAAGTTTTGCCAAGTGGCAGCTTTCTTAATCCATTTTTAGCTATTTCCAGCCATTTAATAAAGTTTTTGAATTTATTAATTCTGAAAATTAATTCAGCCCTTAATCCATGCCCAAAAAATTGACCTTGCCCATCCAAAAATTAATTGGTTAGGCCATTTGCAACCCAAAGTGGTCCCATGCATTAGTTGACCCTTGGACAAGCATTAATCCATTAATTAATGCCTAGTCCTTAGTGTTACCATTGACACTTAATGGCCAATTAATGGTCCTAGGGGCAACTGACACTAAAATTCACCTAGTATCTAACAAGTGTAACTTGTTACAACTTTTGCCTTTGACACCCATCTTTTTCACAAGGTCCTTCGGCCTTCAACTGTGAAAAAGTAGCTTGCACCTCACATGTGCAACACATGTGCATCTTTTAATTGCACATTTGATTAATCCTTTAATCAAATGTCAATTAAGCATAAGCAAAGCATCAAATTTTCACGTCCTCCTGGCATTAGTGATGAATGGAGGGTAGCCTACCTATTTATAGAAAGTTTTGAGACCTCAAATCTCTCCTTGTTTTAAACTCTATCGAACCGCTTCCCACTTTAGGGTTTTTCATTAACTATATATTTGGGGATGTACAAGAGACTAATTTAGTATGTAATGCATATTTTAGCTCAACTCCCCCTCTTAGACCCAAAAATTGAGCTAGAAAGGAAAGCCAATCCAAAATTCTATGTTGTTATGTTTATTCCAAGGTGTCCCACCCCAAAGCAGCCAAGGCATTGGACAAAGGGTGTATGTCAGTTGCCAAGTGGCCTACCAAGACTACAGAGGTGATGGTTATTTTACTAAGGGAGTTTAAGTGGTCACCCTAGAGACACCAGGGCATTGGACAATGGGTACACATCGGCTGCCCATGTTGAGAAACCCTTCACCCTTCACCCGCAGTTTGCGTTTTTTGTGTTTCTGCATTTTGCGTTTAGGGTTTGCAGCCCCAAAAAGAGGCGCCATCCTAGACTGATTGTGTCTATTTATAGGCCACTCTCTCATTCATTCCTCACGGCTGATTCATTTAGTCCCTCACCTCTTCTCTCTAGACTCTCCACTACCCTCACACCCATTCAAGAGGAAATTGCGGTTCGTGGTTCGTGGCTGTCTTCATCATCTTCTTTGTGCTACGACACCCTTGTTCCCTTGTATCACATTCACTCCATGATTTAGGTCTTCATCATTCCATTCATCAGAGTTTCTTTTCTCTTCTCTTTTTTTCTCCATGTTTGCCGAGTTCACTCCGTGTTTCTCCCCGCAAATCCTACTGTCTCGCTACTATGTCATCTTTTGACATGGTATTAGAGCTGGATTTGCTCACCTAGTAGCGAAGATCCTCCACTCCAGTGAAGACAAAAACCGGTGGCGGGTTCAGCATCCACTTCTCTTGTTTTTCCGCTGCATCAAAATCTCGTTTTTGCAGATTTTAGGTGTTTCAGCTTGCTGTCCACACCCTGTTCGTGGAGGACATCTTAGCCGAAGCTGTCCATTGCTGTCTCCATCAGTTGTGCCTGATTTCCAGCCCTCTTCACGTAGTTTGGAGCTGATTTCAGCCAGGCAACTGATGTTCCTGCGTAGACCTGCTGCCATACAGCTTGCCATGTTATCACAGTCTTGCTGCCTGCATTTTTTGGTCTTTCTTTCTCTTGTAAGCTGTCCTGCCTGCGTTTTTAGTCTTTCTCTCACCTACTGCCTATGTTTTTAGTCTTTCTCTCTTATGTGGGCTGTTTTTTCTGCGTTTTTAGTCTTTCTCTCACCTGTTGTCTACGTTTTTAGTCTTTCTCTCTCCTGCAAGCTGTCATGCTTGCGTTTTTAGTCTTTCTCTCTCCTCACCTGTGTTTTTCTATTGGTTGGAACCTCTTCTGCTGGTCACACTCTCCTCCCACTGGCAGCTCACTTCCAGCCCTTCCACTACCCTCCAACCCCTTGAGGTGGACATTGCGGTTCGTGCTTCACACTGCTCTCACATCCCTTGAGGCGGACATTGCGGTTCGTGGTTCATGGTGGTTGACCTCTTTCTTCTTCAGCAAGGCACACTGGTATCCATGGCTTCTTTACCAACAGATGTCCAGACTACTGGGTACTCCTTCTGTGGCATCCCCAGACACACCATCGATGCTTGCCGACTTCGACCTTTGCTCCCCACTCCCCGGAGTATATGCATCTTCCACTAGGCACTCCTTGTGCTACCTCTCCTTTCTGGGCCACAGAGATACATTGGCTATTAGAGTACTATGCTCAAGGCAATAAGACGCATCCGATGCGCACTAAGTCCTTTCGAGCACATGGAGAATCGATTGGCGCTATGACCTCTTGCAGATCGTCGCAATGCTAGCAGCAATCTTCTCCTACTTATTTTCAGGTACAGTGGCTTCCACGACCTACAGATCTGCAGCCCGCTCCATCGAGAGACAATGATTGTTTGATACCGTCTCCTTGTTAGTCTACTCCTTTGAGAGACAGTGGCTGCTTGACTTCTTTCTCTTCTTCGGCTACCCAGTCTCCTCCACTAAGAGACAACGACTATTGCCCACCTCTTGCTCATTTTGAGCCCTACCCTTCCCCACCCTCGACTACTCAGGTTCGAGAGGCTACCTCTGGAAGCTCTTCGGCACCCCAAATACCTTCTTCGGCCTGACTGGCGGCACTTCCTTCATCATCAAACATTTCGGAGTCTGTGATCCATGAGTTTTTGGATTCCCTA
Source organism: Lygodium microphyllum (assembly GCF_053477565.2). Lineage (NCBI taxonomy): Eukaryota > Viridiplantae > Streptophyta > Polypodiopsida > Schizaeales > Lygodiaceae > Lygodium > Lygodium microphyllum. The sequence continues at coordinate 129,440,125 of NC_141147.1, read as the reverse complement.
TCTGCTTCAGAGGGGGATTCTAAGGGGGATGTTATTTCTTTGCCCTCAGAGGGGGTATCTACTTCTTCTTCGACTTTAGTGGGGGAGCCTCCACGTCCCACCTTAGAGGGGGAGCCTACTCCACATGAAGTTTTTCACTCATTCTCTACTTTCTTGGGATGGCTGTCTTTGACCAGTCATATCTTCTACTGATACCTAGGATCTTCCGGTACCACCTAGATCGGGACCTTGGAAGTTCAGCCGTGACTTGGTGATGAGGCCTTCGTATTCCTTCCAGCATGGATACACGGAGCTAGTGGCTTCTCTCCCGAGGTTGAGTTTTGGGTTCTCCAATTCACTCTGTCTATTGTTCTTTACTATAGGTTCCCTTTGCGGTGGAAATCTTGGATCTTAGGGGTCCTCTACATCTTTTTGCCTTGGTCACTTGGTCAGCATAGAGCTACCTCTCGAGATTGAGTACGGGCATATCCTTATGGTTCTCGGTAGCACCACATAAAGTTTGACATTTCTCCTATGCATTGCATGTTTTCATCATCTTTGTACTAGGGCACTTGGGCAAGTGAATAATTTTGCAGTTTGCGTTTTTTGCGTTTCTGCATTTTGCGTTTAGGGTTTGCAGCCCCAAAAAGGGTTTGCCATCCTAGACTGACTGTGCCTATTTATAGGCCACTCTCTCATTCATTCCTCACGACTGATTCATTCAGTCCGTCGCCTCTTCTCTCCAGCCTCTCCACTACCCTCACACCCCTTTAGGAGGACATTGCGGTTCGTGGTTCGTGGCTATCTTCATCATCTTCCTTGTGCTACGGCACCCTTGTTCCCTTGTATCACATTCACTCCATGATTCAGGTCTTCATCATTCCATTCATCAGAGTTTCTTCTCTCTTCTCTTCTCTTCTCCATGTTTGCCAAGTTCACTTTGTGTTCCTCCTCGCAAACCCTACTGTCTTGCTGTCACGTCATCTTTGATAGCCCAGTGGCCTTTCAAGTCCTGCAAAGGTGGATGGAACCACAATGAACTTTTTTTTGGGTGTTATGTTGAGGGTTTGTGTAAAAGATAAGTTGTGGTCGATTAAGTAATTGATAGGAGACTAATGGTCAGACCCAAGACCCTCACAAAATAAGCAAACTATCCCTACTATTATTGGGCGTCGATGATGAAGGAATAGGCTAAGGGTGTGTGAAGCAAATACGATGGGTATCTAGAGAGGTAAAAAAGATGTGCATAAAGCAAGCAAGCAAAGCTATGTAAGCAAGGGAGATTGCCTTGGAGACTGCCATGTGTAATTTTATGAATATGATGGATCCAGAGTTAACCATTCCAAAAGATCGAAAATGAAAAAATGCGCATAGATGCATGTTTACAAGAACAAAATACCAATGCATTGGAGTTATGTAAGAGGCAATGTAAGTGTGATCATGCTTATGCAAAATGCTATGAGCAGTGCCACTTGGACACTGTCCTTGCAGGGAAATTGTTAACTTGTCCAAGCGTCTTTTTACAATCATGTCATCTCGATGAGGCAGATGGAGATACAAACTATAATATGCATAATGTTTGAAAAAGAAATTGTAAATAATATCTTGTCACCACCAAGAGAAGAAACCGCCCCCTCTCAATTTGGAAGGAAAAGATGGAGGGAATTACCCTCCTTGTCAATTAGAAGTGGGGGAGGGTGTACCCAAGCTGATCCTAGGTAGCAAATATTGAAGCACCAGCTGATTGAGCGCCTTGGTTAATTTGTTTGCAAAGTTATCTAATGAAGGCATGAACTCTAGGCGGATGGTGCGTGCCTAACTCAACTTGTGCTTTGGCAAAGTAAAAGTGGACTCCCACATGCTGTGCTTGTGGTGTAATGATCGAATTACTTGTAAGGACAATGACACTTTGATTGTCGTAGTAGACAATGGTAGGAGAGTCGTATGGAAACTAAAGTGCCTCCAGTAAGCTCCTCTAGTAGATAGCCTCCATGATACCATCAAAGAGAGCCCTATACTCAATCTCCGCCATGGAAGCCGCCACCATCTCTTGCTTATGGCAAGCCCAAGAGATGGGTGCCATATCCAAGGTAAAGAGGTAGCCTCGATGGGAATGTTGGGTGCTAGGATCTCTTGATCAGTCAGAGTTAGTGTACCCGTGCAAACACGAATGAAAACCACAAGTCAAGCTATAAAAATAGGTACATTGCAAATATCTCAAAATATGCAATCCACTGTGACATCCTAGGTGCAGTGAGATATTGACTAAGCAAACCAAGCTAAATCTGGCCTAGTGTGAATCAACCAAAGGAGTTTCCCTATCACAGATCTATAGGTGTGATTGTTTGTCAAAGGGCTGATCTAGGGTATCCTTAGAAAGATGGACAATGGGATCGAGTGGCGTGGCCACAGGCCATGTCTAATCTATGTAAGGCTATTCCACTAACTGAAGAGTATACTTTCGCTATGACACAAAAATACTTCCCCCAGCTCAAACTACCTTTATCCCCCAAAAATAGGACAATAAACCAATTGTCATCTCAAAAGTAACATAAAGCTGAGCCTTAATTTCAGCTATGGCACTAGAGTTTGAGCGAGTGATAAGTAAATCATGTATGTATAGCAGCATATAGCTGTGTCAGACCTAAGCAGTGTGGAAGTGTATGATCGAGAGAGAGAGAGAGAGAGAGAGAGAGAGAGAGAGAGAGAGGGTGGAACACAGAGAATCTGCAGTGAAGAATGCTGTATAAGGATGCAGATATATACACGGGTGTAGAAAGTATGTTTGCGTGTGTCTCCACCTTGAAGATCTCATACACCATGAACGCCAAGGGCAGTCTCTACGATTAACAGCCTGGAAACTTGAGATCAGAACTGAGAAAGTGTGTGTGGAGACTAGGGCCAATAAATAGCCAGCTAAAAACATAAGAAATAATGTAGGTCGGCTTCATTAAATGCAGCCGATTGTGTAGCTGCTGTCCGACCTGCCACGTGGCATTTGCTTTGCGTGCCGCCTGTTGTATGGACTGTTTGTCATGTGGCTTGCTTGGTATGACTGCAGAAAACTGCTCAGAACGGCCTATCGAGGGAATGCCTATCTCTAACACCCCCTCTCCCCTCTCAGATCTGGACAGGGAAGAAGGCTAAGGGATCTGGAGTGTTGTCGAAGTAAAGCTTGAGGAAGTGCCTTCAATCAACAAGTCTGCAAGATTTTCCTTTATCTTGTAGTAGACCAGGGCAATAGTCTCATCCAAAATGTTCTCTCGAATAAAATGGTATTGGATCTCAATGTGCTCGTCTGAGCATGAAACACAGGGTTCCTAGCCAAGGCAATGCAGTAGGACTTGTCTGCAGGCAGCCAAGTTTCTCTAAGAGCTTGGGAAGCCACATTGTCTCATATGTGGTAGAAGATGCCGCTCAATACTTCACCTCAATCGAAGATAGGGCAATCGTGGGTTGCTTCTTGCTGCTCTAGGAAATAGCATTGGCACCCAAGGTAAAGCAATAATCGGTCGTGGACCTCCGATGATCCACATTGCTAGCCCAATCTGAATCACTCGAGCCTGTAAGTATCAAGTTTGCATCATCTGTACCTGCTAGATAATAGATCCTAAGATGAGGGATCCCGCGTAGGAACTGCAAAATCCTCTAAGCAGCTTGCCAATGCACCATCTTGGGTTCACTCATGAACGCGGCTAGCACACTTGCAACATAACGTAAGTCAACACGAGTATTGAGAAGCCATATCAAGGAGCCAACCAACTGCCTATAATGGGTAGTATCTGCCAAAGAAGAATCGGAATGAGGTGTAGCCTTCCAATTTGGGTCCATAGGAGTAGTAAGAGACTTGCATCCCTCCATCTCACACGTAGTCAAGAGCTTTTGTACATACTGTTGCTGGGAAATAAAGATCCCTCTCGGAGTCTGATAGATCTTATGACCGAGAAAGAAATAAAGAAGTCCCATATCCGTCATCTCAAACTTCTCATGAAGTGTTGCTTTCGTCTTCTCAACCATCTTGGTATGGTTACATGTCACAATCAAGTTGTCCACATAAAGGACAAACAATACATGACCTCCACCTGAGGCGTGACCATAAATCTAGGGGTTGGCTTTGGAATGCCAATACCCCAATTGCTCTTGGAGAAATGAGTCGATCTTCTCATTTCAAGCACGGGGAGCCTGCTTAAGGCCATAGAGAGCCTTCCTTAATCTGTATACCTTACTATTAGAAGAATCGAAGCTTGGAGGTTGCTCAACATAGATCTTCTTCATCAACGCCCCATTCAAGAAGACAGACCTCACATCCAGTTGATAGACCAGCCATCTCCTATGGCTAGCCAAGGCATGAACGGCGCGAGTAGTAGCCATCTGAGTTGTAGGGCAAAAGTATCACGGAAATCAATGTTTGGGTGCAGTGCAAAACCTTTAGTAACAAGGTAGGCCTTGTGCTTGTCCAACGTGCCATTACTACGGTACTTGATCTTGAATAACCATTTGACTCCAATGATCTTATGAGGAGGCTTCGACACAAGGTCATAAGTGCCATTCCTCTCAATTGACTCCAGCTCTTGCTCCATTGCTTGCCGCCCATGATCATGTTATAAAGCCTCCTTTACAGAGGTGGGCTCTTGATCTTGCATGGCACGAGTCATTAAACAGTAACTAGTGTACTCTGAGAACGTTGCGGGCCATCTTGCGGCTGCCACTCCTCAGGGAACCCTTCAATTTATGCATCATGAAGAATATCATGAGCCCAATGAGGAGCTAGATCTTGCCTTCTCGCTCTCCATCTGCTTAAGTTTTTGGAAGAATCACCAATGGCGGGGGCACAATCGGTGAGTCCGGTGGCTGAGAACTAAGCTTCTCATCCGAAGAAGAGTCCTTACGAGGGATAGGCTTTGGAGAAATAGTCATTGGTACCCAGCTATCACTGGGATCTTCAAGAACAGGGTGTTCCTCACCTCCTTTTGAGGCTGAAACTTCCTTGAACCAAATATCATGGCTTGTGTAGACATCTCGCTTAACAGGATCATATAATTGGTAACCTCGAGATTGTGAGCTATAGGCCACAAACACTTGTCTTTTGGAAGCTGCTTCAAATTTGTCACGCTGTGTTTTCGGAATGTGAACATAGGTGTCATATCCAAAAACCTTGAAATAAAAAACATTTGGCTTAGACCCAAAGTACATGTTATGAGGACATGTATTTTTAAAACCTCACTTAACATGTGGATTAATTTTTAAACACATGGTTAAGTAAATGTTGTGCATGTGAGGTGTAACTAGGGTTAGAGTAAATTTATGATCCCAGGACTCGAGAAAATCACGAGATGTCAAAGGTAAAAGTTGTTGTAAGTTATGCCGTATAGGTACTTGGTGGTATCTGATGCCAGTTGCTTAGATCATTCATTTGGCCATGAGTGTCAGTTGGTGACACTAGAGAAGTGGCGTTTAATGGCACCTAACACCAATCTGATGGTTAAAGATGGCGCAGAGACACTTGGAAATTGAAGTTGCCTAGCCAATTTAATTATTGGCCAGTCAAATTATTTTTCAAGGCACTGAAAATAAATTTTAAATTAATTGTCAGTATTGAAATATTAAAAATTAATATTTAATTTTGGAGAATGTTGGAAAAATCATTTGGGAAGGTTGCCACTTGTCAAAAATGCCCATGCAAGACTGAAAAACGTCTTTAGAGGCTAGATAGAGGTAGTTTTAGTGTATTCAGCCTACAAGAGAGAGGGAGGAGGTGCTATTGGTATGATTTGCAGCCATGGGAGAACCTTCTGAGGCAGCTAGGGTAGGAGAAGACCAATCAACAGTAGGTGATAGCATTTACAGGTTGTTGAGATAGGGCATCAAGTAAATGACTGATTTTCTTCAGTTCTTTGCATCTACAAGCTAATGAGACAGGGTAGCAGCAATAAATGACATATTTTTTTCAGTTCTTCGCGAAGAAAGTCTGAAATTTCTCTCTCCTCAGCATTCTCTCTCATCTCCCATCCTTTCTATAGACTTGCTCCAAAGATTATAACATTGAGATCACTAGAGGTTGAGAAATTTCAGATTTCTCTATTGTAAACCCTAATTTGTAATAAGAATTAGGGTTTAACTGCAACCTCAGGAAGTGTGCCAGAAATTGGAAGCTCTAAGACTTGGAGTCAACAGGGTTGAAGCTGTTTTTAGTTAAATTCAAGTGGCGGGACTAGCAAATCAATGAATTTGGGGCATTTTTCTTCTCCATCAAAGCGGGTGAAGGCCAATTGATTGCTTGAATCAAGGGGCAAATTAGATTGAAGACTTGCTAGTCATTTTGGACAGCAAGGAAAGTTGGAATACCGAAATGGATTGGGAAAATCCCATCATACATCAACTTCTTCTTTGATTAAGTTAAATAAATACCGAAAAGGGTGCCAGTTGTAATCTGTCCACTTGTTCCCTTCAAGACACGTCTTAGCAGTCCATCGGAAAGGAGGTCTAGAAAGCTCCACCCGGCACTCCCATGGAATGTTACGGGTTTTGCGATCTAGGACTTTCCGCGTCTGCCACATAGCGGAAGTATTCTGGCCGTTCCCACTTAGGACGACCTGAATTAGGGTTTTCCCTAATGGTCATATTCTAAACGGCAACTAGCGTCGAGCCCCGAGCGAACTACTTTACGTAGAAATGCCAGGGCCGAAGCGGATTCATGCTGCACTTGGTTCAAGGAGAATGGGAAACGAGAGGGATGCAAGGCTCGACCTCTCTGCCATAAGGCATAGTCCCATTCCGTTCCCCTAAAACAGCATAAACCGGGATCATTATAACCTAGACTCTAGGTCAGCGCCCTTGCTATTCATTTCCTTTGAGAAGATCTCCTTGCTGTCCATTATGATTGAGAAAAGTTTCCGGCCAACCGGGACCACCCATCCGTAGGACGGACCCATGGCCACATCCACCGCACTTTCCTCAAGGTTGCTTTAGTTGTCTAATTACCTACCACATTTAGTTGGACAGGCATCAAGCAGCTTCCTTAATTAGCCCATTAGACACTGGTTCCTTCACATAATCTTAGCACTTGACATAGAAAAACAGTGTCAAACAAGTTTCTTTTCAACAGGTTATCATATTTATCTTTGGAATACATTCATAAATTCCAGCCCGCAGACTTATCCATAATCCGCCCGAAGGCTATCCAGCTATCCACAGGGATTACTAATCCAAGATTCCGCCCGTAGACTAGTATACGGGCCTCAAGATCCAATCTTGAGTCACGTTGGCCTCTTGTGTAGGGCCCGGAAGGTGAGGGATTTACGGCCAGAGCCCCCTCTGGCACCCAAGTGTCCTTCTGCTCCAAGTAGCACTCAACGAAGAGACCTCACGCGGCGGGTTTGGTCCACGTTCCCGGTGCGGCTAACAACCCCCTTGGTTAGGGTCAGACAGACAGTCGGGGGTAATTGAGACTGCCTCTCCCTTCAGGCCTTCAATCTAAAGCATTAGATATCTTTTCATCTTTTAGTTCCTTGAGCAAACAAACCAAACAGTGCTCTTTAAACTATTACAAGCACAATCATATCCAGTGGTCGTTATTTTGCCAACTGCTAAGGAGTGAATCCTTCTCTTCGAATGCATCCAACATTCGATCCGGGATCAATTGCGACTTGGCAAGATCCCCAAGGGTTTGTCTGTTCTCCCTTTTGTCCTTGGGTTAAGTCCGTATCCTATTAACCCATCTTAATCAATACCTTAGGTTTTATTAACAGTAAATCAAAGCGACCATATCGTTCTAAATTATTGATTGGTCCTTTGCTTCCAAGCAAATACCTAATTCCCTTATCTTGGCAACTTTTCCAAAGAAAGGTGATATAACAGGATGACTACTCATCCTCTTGCAAGATAAACTCGCGTAAGAATCTGCCAATCTCATTCCGAGGAATTGGCCTTCTCTTGTGATCAAACCACAAGATCATGCGACGTTGCAACTTGTTGAACAAGTGTCGCATCTATTCCATGGGATCATTTCACCCATCGAACGGTGTCTTCTGGTCACGGAATCATGATTAGATAAGAAGCAGGGTTTAGGGTGTCTTCATATCCAATCCATTCCCGATTGCACTAGGCTGACATCGTTTGGTCCTAGGGGTTTCAACTCAATCCGAGTTTCATCTTTTGAACGAGTGATCCTTTGGGTAGAAACCCTAGATCGTTTCTTGCAAGTACGTCCAATTGTCCCTACATTTCGTGAATGTGAGCAGAACCTTTGGGTATGAGGGTTTCGACTTCGCAACAAGTACGACTAGGTCAAGTCCTTAACGTGCTAAACCTTGGTTAGCACTTGGAGTATATTGTATCGATTTAATCATCCTATGCAAATCCTTTGCGGTTTAGATGTTTTGGGTAATCCAGTTTACTTGTCTTACGACAAGGACGGGCCATTCCTGAAGATGTTGTCTTGATCAAAAAGGGAAAAAAACTAGTTGTATTACGATACAATTCTCGTAAGCACACGATTCATTGCCTCTACGTACGATTAGATTCACAACCCTAACTTTTCATGTTAAGACCAAAGCACATATTAAATTACGGCATAATTTCCATTGATCCTACTAGGACTTGCATTCACGAATCATGCCACTAAGCTTCTAAGATTTTATGCTTAAATGAACCATGCAGCCTTTCCCTAAGTGTACCCTTGATGAATGAATTTCTTGCGTACGTCGAATGTGCAACATGTAACCTTTTCCTAACTACTATGTAGTTAAATGAGATTCATGCCAATTGAAGTTAGAGTTAACCTATTTCATGCAGCCCTTAGAATCTTTTCCATGCTTTGCAATTTCCTACGGTTGATAACGACTTCCTTAATGAATGACTACGAAGAAGATTTATCTAAAAATGCGACATGCAATTTGATCTTTCCATGCATAATCGAAGGTGTACTATAATAATTTCGACTTAGTAATGCTAGTCATTAGTTATTCTAGATTCGTCACTTTGCAATGCACAAAAGGCAACTTGCTAATAAGGTACTAAATGCATCGACACCTTATGTTCTTTTTCGTTCATTCCATTGAAAATACAAACGACCAACTTCGTATCGTGAATTACTTTAAGTAAATTTCAACTAGTCAATTTATTTCAATCGCATTTAGCTAGGTGGATTTGGCAAGCATAAGTATATTCTAATTCCATGAAATAACCATGCATAACTGCATTACTTCTACGTAAATCAAAAATAGTAAGAAAACCTGGACTTGTGGGCTCGGTGAAATATCCACATGAATATTAGGAGATGATCCTCCTGCAGGTGTGCCTTGTGGCTTTTTAGGGGCCATTGTGATTTCGACCTCTGGTTTGCCTTCGCAGATTCAAATTACTTGCCTTGGTTCGCAGCCTTATGATCTTTGGCCGTCTCCCTTGTACGCGGAGATTCCCTTTGAATTACGGCTCCTTGACAGAAGTACCGACTTGCGGAATTTGGCTTTGTAAGGCCTTAGGGTTCCGAGCTTGGGCCTTCTTTCTTTCGGGAAAAGAGGGGGTTCTTGTGAAAGCCTTGCGGAAACGGAGGCTTGAGAGTTATTCTTCTCCTTGAAATTCCGGGCTAGGAATGGTTTTATGGGGGCCTTGTGGGAAAGGGGACTTATGAACTTCTCCTTCCTCTCATAAAAATTCAGGGGGTAAAGATCTTGTGGAAAGGGGGTTTAAGGAAACCCTCTTCTTCTCTACAAGACCCGGGGCCTAGAGGGCTTGTGGGAGATTTGGTAGGAAGGCCTTATATGCTTCCTCTTCGAAGCCCGGGGGGGAAAAGATGATTGGTGGCAAATCTAGTGGGAAGGGCCTATGTAGCTTCCTTTTCTTCAAAGCCCGGGATGGGCCTATTGAGTGATTGGTAGGAAGGGGTGTTATGGAAGCCCCTTAGAAGCTTCCAAATAAGAAGCTTCTAGGAGCTTCTGATCACAGATAGCAGCCCGATACCACGTGGTGTGAAATGACGACGATCGGCCGGACGGGAAAAGGGCGGATTTTGACTTGGGATGGTGGCGGTGTGGTAGCCTATGGCGAAGCTGGTGGCGGCTAACGAGCCACAGGTTGCGGCGTATCAAGCCTCAGGCGGCTCCCTCCACCCCTTACGCAGCCTCCTTCCCTCTTCTATGGCGACGACATCAAGTTTGGGGCAGCCTCCCTTCCCCTATTCTCACGACTGTCCTTAGCTCACAACCTTATGCAGCCTGTCGCAGCCTCTCCCTTCTTCAACACCTCCTAGAGGGGACCTCCCCCACGTGGCCCCCTTGCATGGCTCTCTTTCCCCCCTTCCTCATGCAGCCCTACTAGCCCATCCCCCCCACAGCCGTGCATCGGCTGGGGGAGAAGGAATAGTAAAAAAAGATATTTGAAATTTATTTCAACATTATCCTCTTAACCTCCTCCCAAGAGGGAGTTCCTGTGCGGTTTTGAACCCCAGTCCTGGTTTACCAATGCGAAGTACTCCATTTCTCATGTACGGTTATAGATTAACTGCCAACACTGGTGATAATCTTTGCACAAGTTTACGGTGAGAGCAGGAGGTCGGTTTAGTAATATTTTTTTCAAACGGTAATATTACACCAGTCTTGGGTCAACAGGGTGTCCAATGTCCAAGATTATATGGTAAAGTGTGCATTTCGGTTTTGTGAATTTGTTAATTATTGTAAATAGTGCTTAATCAGGTTATTTACCACCCTATCTGAGGAGGAAGGCTGGTTACATGGTTCCATCGTTGGGATTACCACTCAATCCCTTTATTTGGTGGGATCGAGAAACCTAATTGCAAGCCAAAGCTTTGTGCTAGTGCCGATTTATACTCTCAGCTGAGAAATTACAGCAATATGTCTTCATACAATGAGATAGACTCAAGCAGTGATGATGCCTCTTAGTATGAACATTCACATGGGAGTGAAGGAAATGCGATGCTTGACTTTGGATAAGGCTCAGACTATGGACAATAGGCTGAAAATGTTGCTACTGGGCAAGATGCACGGCCTTCAGGGCATAAGGAGGCTGATGACCAGCAAAGTGAAGAGGAATTTGATGACTAGTTTGAGAATTAGATGAGGATAGCAGCAAATTGCTTTGCTGAATTGGCAAAGGATCCTCGATTTACCCGATTTTTGAATGCTCCGAAGAAGGACAACAAAGGCAAGAAGAAGATATCTTCTATACCTTCGAGACAGCAAGATGCACCGAAGGTAATGCCAAACCCTTCATTTGCAACTCCTAAAGACGCTAAAGTTGGTACCTACATGGCAAGGAATGCAAACGCAAGGCCATCACAGAAGTGCCAATCCAATGGTTTTTGGACAGCCGGGCATGCATGCTATTTGTAGGTATATGTAGCAAAAATGGATTTTTTTGGGATTTTATAGAATGCATGGAGCTGGTAATTTGCTGATCTTGCTACACAAGTGCTAAAAGATTGACTTGTAGGTTTGTATAAGAAAGATTTAGATTGGATTGAATTTATAAGAGCTATGAGAGAAGAGTTTTTTCTTGAAGACATTGCATAGGTCACATGTAGAACATTTATGGATTAGGTTGAAAGACCCAACAAAGGTCTTGTAGTTACTGCTTTACTGTGAGACTTTGAAAACTGGTATACATATTGAATATTGTTGAGCAGCAAGATTTAGAGGGTCAAAAAATTGAATTGTTTTTGAAATTTTGTATGTGAATATGATTGTTAAGAAGGAAAAATAAAATTGAGATTAGGTATGGGGCTATGCCTACTGTCTTTTAAAGGCAGTGGCAGTTAGCAGCCTTTAAGGCTAGGCATCGTGTTAGCTCCAAGCATGTGAGTTGACAGGCCTTGTCCTCCTTGTCTTTTCTGAGTATCATATACTTGAGCCTCCGGACACTCTGATATCCAATGTTCTTACATGCAGAAAAAACGATATTTAGAGAAAGGCCAAAAACTTCATCGGTCTCTTTCTCCTCTACCACGCATACCATGTCCACTACCAATAGGTGGTTGTGATGGGGCAGCTAGGATATTTTGGTGGAAGCACGATTTTTCATTCTATGGTTGGACAAGGACCGCATACGGGAATATATGGTGCAAATCCCTATGGTATGCAACAACTAGTGCGTGGTGTGCAAGGCCCAATGTATTCGAGTATGGCTGAAAATATACAAAACCCTATGTATGGCAGCATTGGCTTCATGCTTGGGGCACAAAGTAGTATATTTGGTACTGCATTTGCACCCTCGACTGCTTATGGTGCTCAGGGAATGAATGCTGGTCATGCAAATGCTCTGTTTGGCATTGGTTTTGATGTAAATTCAGCAAATGCACCCTTTTTGCAGTAGCTAGTGTATGCCAACTTGACACCCAAAGGGGTAGCAAAAGACTATGATGAGGGTAGAAAAGCAGTGAAGTTTGAGTCCTTCAGTGATGTACAAGATAGGCTGAAAGCTTTGACTTTCATTCAGTAGTTTGATGCAGCCTATTTAGGGGGGGATTTCACGGAGTCCTCAAAGATTCGAAAGACAACCACTTTCTTAAAAGGGAATGCATTATAGTGGTGGTCCACTCTTTTGATGCAAGGTTGAGCATCGTCAACGTGGGTACAATTCAAGCAAATGTTTGCATCGAATTGGTTGACAAGTACCTTTGAGGTGGACATCATGATAGCTTGGAATAAGCTGGATGCTTAAGGAATGTAAGAATTTGGAGCAATATAATAAGAAGTCTTGGGATGCATTGCTGCCTATTACTTCTTATCGCCCTATACCCCTTCATGAGTAAGTGAAAAAATATGTTTGTGGGCTGCCCAAAGGAATTAGGGATTTTGGCGATAAATCCATCGTGTCTAGCATGCCTAAGCTCATAGAGATTGTTGCTATAGCCGATGCCTTGCTGCGTGGGGAGGATTCGGGCTTCCTAGAGAGTGGGGAGAAGCCGAATAAAAAGTTTAAGGTTGAGAAAAGGGGAAGATTTGAAAAACAGCCTAAAAAGTGGCCAAAATAGCAAAGAAAGGGCTAAAAAAATTTGACACAACATAGGGAATTGATGGCTGCAAATAAATATTTTACTTGTGAACAGGAGGGTCACATTGCAAGGGACTGTCCCAATAGGCAGCAAGTTGGAAAATCAGAAAATTAGGGAGATTCTAAAAGAAAGAAGTCCAAAGCATTAGTGGAATTGGTGCCGATGTTGTTAGTGATCAGCCCAATGATGATGCTACTGAGTTGTGCAGAGCATGGGGCAAAATTAGGGATCAACATGCATTGATTTTCTTTGATAATGGTGCATGAGTCAACTTCATCTGTGTTGATATGACAGGCCGACAGTCTTCTAACTAAGTAATACCTAAATATGCACGAGCACTCACATAATATATGCACCAAAGTATGTACACGGATTGGGTCCTCAAGTGCAGGACAATACTCCAGGCCACCCTGTCTTCCAAACTAATCAAAATATGTCTTGTGCACGATAAGAAGACTAGCACTACCCCTTAGGGAGAGCTCTGCCTCATTCTTTGAATAGACAATCATGTCATCAAAGAGGGTGCCCATACATGGGTTTGCTGAAATTGTATCTCCATTGCATGCCTTGCAGAAGAAGGATGTGCCGTTTAGATGGACGACAATGGAAATTTCAGCATTTGAAAAGTTGAAGGAAAAGATGAATTTAGCTCTTGTGCTTGTGTTGCTTGCTTGATCTAAAGAAGTCATTCATAGTTCAATGTGATGCACGTGGTAACAACATTGGGGCTGTTCTTATGCATGACGACCGAGTTGTGGCTTAGGAGAGCCGAATTTTCCACAGTGTAAAAAAGAATTTGCAGGTCTATAAGAAAGAGCTCTTGGCTGTAATTTATGCACTGTCTTCGTGGAAACATTATTTGTTTGGGGCTGATTTTATAGTGCAGACAAATCATTAAACTTTGAGGTACTTTCTAATGCAGAAAAAGTTATTAGAGAAGCATATGAGATGGGCAAATTTTCTCTCTATGTTTCATTTTCAGATTATATATATTGATGGTAAAAAGAATGTTGTGGTTGATGCATTGTTACGTAAGCCACAAATTTCAGCCGTTAGAATGGTTTATCATGTAGGGATCGATTAGGCACGGAGATTGAGGCAAACTGTCGTACGTGCAGTGAGAGACAGAGAGAGAGAGAGCGAGAGCAAACAATGTATAGTGTGAGCACGTTTTTTGGTACAATGAGGAGTGTACCACTTTAGGTTTTAGATAGATATATATATGAAAGTACAATGTGCTAAGGGTGTGTTCACACCCGTGCACATATAAAAGGCACGATGGCCTTTTATTCCCAACAACCTCCCACCTAAAGGAAATGTGCCTTAAGAGGAGAAAAGAATCAACTAAGTCTAGGTATGTACAAAGCTGAAACAAATATATCTATCCAACTCCCATTATCTGTCGGCAATGAGCAAACCGCTCTGCTGGAAGACCCTTCGTGAGAAGGTCTGCAGGATTATCATCTGTATGCACTTTGACAAGCTCAATGCTCTTGCTGTCAAGTACATCTCTAATGAAGTGGTATTTCACTTGTATGTGCTTTGTCTTTGCATGAAAGACAGGATTCTGTGCTAGCATGATAGCACTCTGACTATCACAATGAAGAACATGTAACTCTGTGATGCCAAGCTCTCCCACCAGACGTGAAAGCCATAAAGCCTCCTTGCATGCCTTAGTGGCAGCCACATACTCTGCCTTTGCAGTAGACAATGCAACACACTTTTGTAGCCTGGAGATCCAAGAGATTGCTTCTCCTGTGAAAGTAAACACATATCCAGAAGTGGACTTCTTACAGTCCGCATGTTAGCATAGTCTGTATCCGTAAAGCCAACAACAGATGCCTTCTGCTTTCCAAAGCAGATGCACAACTCCTTTGTGCCTTTGAGGTATCTCATAATACCTTTCACTGCATCCCAATGCTTCTTACCAGGGGTTGCTATGTATCTGCTAACCACTCCCACTGCAAAGGCAATGTCAGGACGTGTAGCAACCATAGCATACATCAAACTGGAAGCATATGGTATCTTGGCCATTTCAGCCTTCTCATCATCAGATGTAGGGTTGTCCTCTGCACTAAGTTTCACATATGGAGGCAATGGAACCCAAAATTTTTTCCCCCCTCCATATTGAAACCCTGCAAAACTTTGGAGATATACTCCTGCTGAGATAGATAGAGTAAGCCTTTCGATCTTTCTCTGAGTATTCGCATAACAAGAATGTGATTTCCATCACCAAGATCCTTCATGTCAAAGCTGCCATGAAGACTTTGCTTTAGTGAGTCCAAGGCATGAGTATCCCTGCCATCAATCAGCATGCCATCAACATACAAAACCAAGATAATCAGGCTGCCATCTGCTGCCTTCTTGGTGTACAAGCAGTGATCCACTTGACTTCTATGAAAGCCTTGGGACTGCATGAATGTATCAAACTTATGATACCATTCTCTTGGTGCTTGTTTTAGCCCATACAAACTCCTTTTGAGTTTACATACCATTTTTTCCTTCCCTTGTTTAACAAACCCTTCAGGCTGCTGCATATATATGTCTTCATGCAGATCACCATGTAAAAACGCAGTCTTTAAATCCATTTATATGAGCTCCATATCCTCAACTGCAACCAGGCCCAAAATGGTTCTCAATGTAGTCATCTTGACTATAGGAGAGAAAATCTCATGAAAGTCAATTCCATGCTCCTGCTTATACCCTTTTGCAACCAATCTTGCTTTGTACTTTGGTGAGGAACCAGAAGTGACCTTCATCTTGTAAACCCATTTGCATGGAAGGGTTTTCTACCCTTTAGGCAACTGCACCAAGTCCCAAGTGCCATTTTTTTTAAGAGATTCCATCTCTGACAGCATGGCTTTATACCATTTCTTGCTGTCCTGTCTGTCCATTGCTTTCGTGAAGCAAGACGGTTCACCATAGTCTGTCAACATGACATAATCAACCACATTAATTGCACCAGGAACAAACCTGTCAGGTTGTCTAGTAGCCCTAGACGATGATCTCCTAACCCAATGGTCATTGTTTGCTGGTTGTTCTTGCAAATTTCCATTTTCAGCATGCTGTCCTGGCATTTCGGCCTGCAAGTCAGCATTAACAGCTTGCTGTCCTGGCTGTTCTTGCACATGTAATGGCGCATTTTCATGGGCAATATCTGGCTGATCATTTCCAGCATCATTTCTTGCAATTACAGGTTCATTTACAGTAGGTATTTTGCTGCTGTACATCGGGCACATTTTGCTATCCAAAAGGTATTTCTTCCCGGAATACAACTCACGAACCTCCTCAGTCTTTTCAGGCTGTTTGTGCTTGCGATCTTCTCGGAAGATAATGTCATTGCTGCGTACTACTTTTCTTTTCTCGGGATCCCACAATTTATACCCCATTTCACCCTCGTCACCATATCCTAGGAAAATGCATTTACAGGACTTTGGCTCAAGTTTGCCGCATTTTTCTTTACGAATGTGCACAAAAGCCTCGCAGCCAAACACTTTCAGATGAGCATATGAAGGTGGCTTGCCCAACCACGCTTCTTAGGGAACTCCCCCCCAAAAGACCTGTTTGGTGACCGATTAATTAAGTGAACGGCCGTCATAACAGCCTCTGCCCAAAAACCATGGGGTAATGCAGCATGAGACAGCATTGTACGGACCTTATCCTGTATGGTCCGATTCATACGCTTTGCAATTCCATTTTGAGGCGGATTATGAGGGGCAGTGAGCTCCCTCTTTATCACTTTGGTGTCACAAAATGCTTGAAAGGCCTTGGACACATATTCTCCATCATTGCCAGAGCGAAGACACTTGAGTGTCTTATTTGACTGATTTTCAGCCAATGCCAAGAAATTTTTAAACTTATCAAGCATTTTATCCTTGCTACGAATAGGGTAAACCCATACTTTCCTTGTAGCATCATCGACAAAGGTGACAAAATATTTATTTTCCCCTAAAGATAATCCTGGCATTTGACATACATCCGAATGTACTAACTCTAGAGGAGAAGATTTCAAAGAAAGAGACTTTTTATGTGACGTCTGTGTATGTTTGCTATAAATGCAATGATCACAATGCTCAAAATCAGCATAACGAAGACAAGGCAAGTAACCCAAACGAGAAAGCACTTTCATTCCTGTTTGACTCATGTGTCCAACCGGCCATGCTACAAAGAATCGCTTGGCTGCTCGGTCACGGCAACAACATGGTCACGCACACGAGATACATGAAGTGGATACAAGGTATCACTCTTGCAACCTCTGGCAATAACCCTAGATCCCTTACAGATCTTCCATTTTCCATCACCAAAGGTGGTATGAAAACCATTATCATCTAGCTGCCCTGTGCTAATCAAGCTCTTCTTGAGCTGAGGTACATGCCGTACATGCTGAAGTGTAAAGACAGAGCCATGCTGAAACTGTAACTGTACACTACCAATACCTGCAATCTTACATGCATAGTTGTCCCCAAGATGGACAACACCATGTCGACCCCCTGTATAGGTGGAGAATCACTCACGATGAGGGGCGACATAAAAGGAAGCACCTGAATCGAGAATCCATGTATGCATGCCATTATCTGTATCTGCAAGTAAAGCACGTGCACCAAAGTGTGAAGGACAAAGAGTACGTCACTTCTACTGTCACTGTCATGAGTGACTACATTCACCTCTTCAATTTTTACACTGCTCTTCTTAGGCTGACTCTCTTTCTTCTCTTCCTTGATATCATCTATCTTCTTGCCTTTTCCTTTCTCTTTCTTCCATTTGTAGCAGTCACGTTTAAAGTGACTCTTCTTGCCACAATGATGGCATTCAACATCTTTGCCAGGTGATTTACTGCATCCCTTGCCGTCATATTTACCCTTTTGTTGTGATTTGCCCCTAGTATGCAAAGCACTGGAATACTTACTGGATGCATTGTTCTGCCGATTCATCTCTTCCATAAGTAGAGCACTCTCTACATCAGCATACAAAAGGATTACATTAGAATTGCTCATAGTAGTCTTGAATGTATCCCAACTCTTTGGTAGAGTGCAAAGCAAGAAAGTAGCCTTAAAGTCCTCATCAATCATGAACTTTAAGGCAACTAGCTGGTTGAAAATGGAGTTAAACTCACTCAAGTGAGTAGACATTTCTGTACTCTCTTCCATATGCAAATCCATTAGCTTTTTCAGCCAGCACACTTTACTTGCAGCACTCTGCTGTGCATACAGTTCTTCCAGTCTAGTCCATATAGCAGATGCAGAATCCAAACCTTCAATGTTGAAGAACAAGGCATCAGAAATCGATAGTTCTATGGTTGAGTTTGCAAGCTCATTCAACTCATCCCAATCGTCTTGATCCATGTCCGCAGGCTTTGCCCCTTTGGTTTTGATCGGCTTTGCCTGCTCTTTTTTGTAACATGATATTGTAGCACTGTTTTTGCCACATTGCAAAATTATGTGCGCCTTCAAACTTCTGTATGTGCGTCAAATTACTGTTGTCATTGCTGCCAGCCATGATTTTCAGCCCAAATGTGACAAAAAAACCAGCAAATGCAGGCCCAAACTGTCACCCATGTGACCAAGGTACAAACAAGTATCAATCAGCAAT
Organism: Lygodium microphyllum; assembly: GCF_053477565.2. Taxonomy (NCBI): domain Eukaryota; kingdom Viridiplantae; phylum Streptophyta; class Polypodiopsida; order Schizaeales; family Lygodiaceae; genus Lygodium; species Lygodium microphyllum. Next base: position 129,421,548 of record NC_141147.1, on the reverse strand, counting down.
AAATGACCACGCAGAAGTACAGATTTCAGATCTGTAATTAAATTTTCAGAAGCACCAAACCATGTGCTACAGCATTATCCGACTGATTATAGCTGTTCCAAGAGCATGTGCATCACATTACATGAGAAATCACAAAATTTCAGCTGCAATTTCTGTTGTACATGTACCCACGGGCATAAAATTTGATACAAACGGTCAAAAAAGGCCCAAACTTTTGTGCTCAAAGCGTCAAACACACATTTGCATTTCCTCTATCATGCATAGGACTGTCCAATTTTGCCAAAATAAAGCAATTTCAGCAAAACCCCCAAATTTTACCAAGTTTTGATGTCCAAATTGCGCAGAATTCAACCTGCATGTACATAAAATGACTAAATGCTGCACAAATTTTGCCCAAATTGCAAAAGCCCCAAATTGCACAGGGTCCAATGTGCCTCAATGTCAAGAAATTGGGTTAATTTCAGCCCAATTTGTGCATGTACATGAAAAGCCCCAAATCTCAGGGACAGAATGTCACAAATTCCTGCAATTTCCGAAACAGATTTGCTTGTTCTACATCAAAATTTTCAAATCTAGGAAAAGGCCCAAATTTCTTGGCCTAAATCTACACAGATTTGCACACTGTGCATGGACGTGCGAATACCTTGGTTAGAGGGAAAAATTTCAAAGGATTTTGAAGAAAAAAATAAATTCGATGACGGGTCCGTTGACCTGTCAGTCGTGCGTCCGTGATGCTGACGCCGCCTGTTCGCCTGTCATGCACTTGTCGCTCGTCACCAGTCATGCAGTTGTTGTGCCCGTCACTTGTCACGCAACTGTCGCCCATCACCAGTCACACAGCTGTCGCGTCCGTCATCTGATGAAAACGTCGACCTGCAGTAGGCCGGTCACGAACAACTACCGCCTAGTTGCCTTGTTGACGCTGGTCTGCAGCGTGGTCTCAGACCTAATCGCCTGTGCAGACTTTGGATTTCCAGACGGTCGATTGATAGTGCAGCACACACACGTGCCTGAAATTAGTGGCGACTCGAAGATTTCGCGCAAGTGAAACACTAGAGATGTCCAGCACGGACTCTGAGGAGCGCGAATACCTTAGCCGAAGCTCTGATACTAGTTTGTAGGGATCGATTAGGCACGGAGATCGAGGCAGATTATCGTACGTGTTGTGAGAGACAGAGAGAGCGAGAGCAAGCAGTGTAGAGTGTGAGCACGTTTTTTGGTACAATGACGAGTGTACCACTTTAGGTTTTAGATAGATATATATATGAAAGTACAATGTGCTAAGGGTGTGTTTACACCCGTGCACATATAAAAGGCACGATGGCCCTTTATTCCCAACATATCACACTAAGTTGGATGCCATGAAAGAAGAGAGCAATATGTTGCTGATTTGGACTTTGCTAATGTTTATGATAAGCTTTGCAATGGCCAAAGGCATGAACACTTTGTGCTAAGAGATGGATTTCTGATGATGCATGGACGACTGTGTGTCACAAAGCAATTAAGGCCTAGAGTTATTATTGAAAGTCATGCTCCTCCGTATGTAGGACACAGAGGTATTGATGCCATGGTCAAGGCAGTGGAGCATTTCTTTTATTGGCCAGCTTTGAGGCATGACGTAGAATAGTTTGTTAAAACATGCATCATATGCCAAAAGGTAAAGCATGGTAGGCAAAAGATGCTGGGTTTGTTGTAGCGCTTGTCCATTCCAGATAGGCCTTGGCAGAGTATTGCAATGGACTTTATTTTTGAGCTTCCTAAGACACCTACAGGGAATGATGGGATATTGACTATCATTTGAAGGTTTAGCAAACAAGCCCATTTCATTTCGGTGAGGAAGAAAATAAAGGCTGATCATATGGCATGATTGTTTTTGCAGCATATCTTTAAGTATCATGGTAGGCCAGATTCGATCATTAGTGATCGAGACTCTCGGATGACCAGTTTATTTTTGAAGGGATTGTTTGAGAATATGGGTACCATGCTGAAATTCTCATAATCCTTCCATTGGTAGATAGATAGTCAGTCTGAGAAAGCAAATTTCATAGTGTTAGATCTTTTGAGGTGCTATGTTTCAGACCACATGTCACGGGGACGTGAAATTTTGAGATGCTTTAATCTTGCTAGTAACATTTGATTAAGTTATTAATCAAATGCGTAAGGTTGTTTAGCACATGTGATGCACGTGGCAGTTATTTCATGGGAACGGGCCAAGGACCCCGAGGATGCAATGGGTGTTAAAGGCAAAAGTTGTGTTAAGTTATGCCAACTGGGTTTCGGTGGTCAGTTGGTGCCAAGTTGGACCCCAGGACAATTGTTTGGCCATTAAGTGTCAGTGGTGACATTAGGGACTAGCATTAATTACTTAATTAATGCTAGTCTAAGGGTCAACAGAGGTTGGGAACCACTCCAAGTTGCAAATGGCCTAGCCAATTTCATTACAGATGGGCATGTTTAATTTTGGGCAGGGTCAAAAGGGCTGAAATTAATTTTTAGAATTAATTAATTCTGAAAAATTAATTTAATGGCTGAAAATGTATTAGGAAGGCTTTTGCTTGGCAAAACTTTCCCATGCAACTAGGGAGAAGGCTGTTGGAGGGTGGTGGAAGTTGAATTGCAGCCATTCTGAGCTTGGTGGAGGTAGAGGAGGTGATTAGATTTGGCTTTGAGAGGCGACGATGACTGATCGCGCGCCGCAACAGGACAGGGGGCAGCAGGTTTTCTCTTCCGCCTCAAGAGAGGCTGCGGTAGGAGAGGAGGGCTCGCCAGCAAAGTTGGTATTTTACCCCCCTTTTGAAGCTGTTGGTGTCATCAGAGCTACGAATCAAAAGATACATTTCAACTGATTTTCTCTCTCTCTACAGCATTCTCTCATCTCTTTCAGTCTATGCTCAAGCATTTTCAGTAATTCTCAGCCATTGGTAGCAGAGTACAAGCCAAATTTGGTGTACAATAGAGAGTTTACTGCTGTAAACCCTAAATTACAGCAGTAATTAGGGTTTAGCAGCCACCTTGGGACCCGTGCCATCAGTCAAAGGCGTTGTACACTGAAATCAGCACCGGAAATTCATGGAATTGTGAGGATTTCAGATGCCAGCCCATCTATTGTGAATTTGGGGCAGCATTTGACTAGTTGGGGTTCCATTAGAGCAAGTCCTGGGTGAAAATCAAGGGGCAATTCGCCCGAATGCTTTGCTGATTATTGGAACAGCAAGGGGCTTTTGAATCAACCAAGGAGATTGTGAAATCTCAGCTTGTAATTTATCCATCAGCAATTGAAAGTAAATAAATACCGAAAGGGGCGCCAGTTTTGGGGCTAACAGGTGTCCACTGTCCAAGTTTAAGAAGGTAAAGTGAGCATTTCAGTTTACGTTCATTTGCTAATTGCTGTAATTAAGTGCTTAGTCAGATTAAACCACCCTATCTGAGAAGGAAGGCTGGTTTCATGGTTCCATTTCCGGGATAATCACTCAATCTCTTGATTTGGTGAGCCCAAGGCACTTGATTGCAAGCCAAAGCTTTGTGCCAATGTTGATTTTTGTGCCCAACTGAGAAATTACAGCAACATATCTTCATACAGTGAGATGGAATCAAGCAGTGATGATGCCTCTTAGTATGGACATTCTCATGGGAATGAAGGAAATGCAATGCCTAATCTTGGACAAGGCTCTCATGATGGACAACAAGCTGAAAATGTTGCTATTGGGCAAGATGTAGGGCCTTCGAGCCGTCATGAGGTAGATGACCAGCAAAGTGAAGAGGAATTTGATGACTAGTTCAAGAATCGGATGAGGACAACAGCAAATCTCTTTGCTGAATTGGCAAAGGATCCTCAGTTCACCTGATTTTTGAATGCTCCGAAGAAGGACAGCAAGGGTAAGAAGAAGAAGTCAGCTTCTACACCTTCGGGACAGCAAGATGCACGGAAGGTAGTGCCAAATACTTCACTTGAAGCTCCTAAAGAGGCCAATGAAGCTAAACAGTTGGTTACCTATGGGGCAAGGAATGCAAATGCAAGGCCATTATGGAAGTGCCAATCCAATGGATTTTAGACAGTGGGGAATGCATGCTATGATGGGGCAGCCAGGATACTTTGGTGGTAGCCGGATTTTTCATGCAATGGTTGGCCAAGGGTCGCATACGGGAATGCATGGCACAAATCCCTATGATATGCAGCAGCTAATGCATGGTGTGCAAGGCCCATTGTTTTCGGGTATGGCTGGAAATGTGCAAAACCCTATGTATGGTAGCATTGGTTTGATGCCTGGGGCACAAAGTGGAATGTTTGGCAATGCATCTGCACCCCCGAATGCTTATGGGGCTCAAGGAATGACTACTGGTCATCCAAATGCTTCATTTGGGCTTGGTCATGATGTAAATACAGCAAATGCACCCTTTTTGCAGCAGCCAGTGTATGACAACTTGACTCCCAAAGGGAAAGCAAAAGACTATGATGAGGGTGAAAAAGCAGTGAAGTTTGGAATTGATGGCTATAAATAAATGCTTTATTTGTGAATAGGAGGGTCATATTGCAAAGAACTGTTCCAATAGGCAGCAAGCTGCAAAATCAGAAAATTAGGGAGATCGTAAGGGTAAAAGACCCAAAACATCAATGGGATTGGTGCCCGATGTTGTTAGTGATCAGCCCACTGATGATGCTACTGAGTTGTGCAGAACATGGGGCAAAATTAGGGATCAGCATGCATTGATCTTCTTTGATAATGGTGCATGAGCCAACTTCATCTCTACTGACATGGCAGCCCGTCTAGGCATCAAAGAGGATGAGATGGGAGCCATGGGGGAAGTTGGAATGGCATGTAAGGGTCATGCAGAACCTGTCACACCACTCATTGCAAAGCTTCGGTTGCACATACAGGGATATGTGGACAGCGAAGGGTTTTACATTGCTCCACTTGAGTGTTGTGATGTGTTGCTTGGTATGCTATGGTGCCACCGTATGCATGTAGTGATTGATTCATATGCAAAAGAGATCACTATTCAACATAAGGGAAAGACACTCACACTTGATGTAAAGTTGAAAGGGGAATCTGTCCCTGTTGTATTTACAACTGCTATTTCTAAAGTAATGAAAAATCATCTTTCAGCGTATTTAGTCTTTGCTAAGGATAAGGATGGTAGTGAGAATGTTGGGAATATGTCTAAATTAGAGAAGGATCGCATGTCATTTCTAAAAATGTATGCTGATTGCTTGTCTCAGTCACTTCCAGGGCAGCTACCACCTGAAAGACTCGAAGATCATGGCATAGACCTTATCCTTGGAAGTAGCCCTCCTAATAAACCACCCTATAGAGTCAATGCAGTCCAACAGGAGGAGATTATGAGTCAGGTAAATGAGCTGTTAGAAAAAGGGCTGATTCAGCCTAGCTCATCTCCTTTCTGTTCTCCAGTGCTTTTGGTGCAGAAAAAGGATGGTTCATGGCGTATGTGCATTGACTATCGTACTCTGAACAAGATCACGATAAAGAATCGCTTTTCAATCCCTCGGATCAATGATGTTATGGATAGATTGCACGGGGCAGCAATATTCAGCCGTATAGATTTGAAAAGTGGGTATTATCAGATACGCATTAGACCGGGGGATGTGCCTAAGACAACTTTCAGGACATCTTTTGGGTTATATGAATTTCTTGTCATGCCTTTTGGACTTACGAATGCTCCGGCCACTTTTAATCGGATGATGAATCGCATCTTTCGGCCACATAGAGCATTTGTGGGTACTTTCTTTGATGACATGATTGTCTATTCAAAGAATGAGACGGAGTATAGAAAGCACTTGGACATTGTTTTCAATGAGCTACATAAGCATAGGCTGGTTATCAATGACAAGAAGAGTAAATTCTTTTTGCATGAAATCCACTTCTTGGGACATATTGTATCGGCTGATGGTATTCGTATGGACCCTGCTAAGGTTGAAGCAATATGTTCATGGCCAGCTTTGAAGAATGTTTATGAGATCCGTAGCTTCTTGGGTTTATGTTCTTACTATAGGAAGTATGTACGCGGGTTTGCTGAAATTGCATCTCCATTGTATGCTTTGCAAAAGAAAAATGTGCCATTTAGATGGACAACAGTGGAAATTTCAGCATTTGAAAAGTTTAAGGAAAAGATGACTTTTTAGATCTTGTGCTTGTGCTGCCTGATCTAAGAAAGTCATTTGTGGTTTAGTGTGATGCATGTGGTAGCAGCATTGGGGCTGTCCTTATGCAAGATGGCTGAGTTGTGGCTTATGAGAGCCGAATTCTCCACGGTGCAGAGAGGAATTTACAGGTTTATGAGAAAGAGCTCTTGGCTGTAATTCATGCATTGTCTACGTGGAAACATTATTTGTTGGGAGCTGATTTTACAGAGCAGACAGACTATCAGACTTTCAGGTACTTTCTGAGGCAAACAAAGTTGTCAGAGAAGCATATGAGATGGTCAAATTTTCTCTCTATGTTTCATTTTCAGATTGTACACATTGATGGTAAAAAGAATGTTGTGACTAATGCAGTGTTATGTAAGCCACAAATTTCAGCCATCACTATGGTTTATCACACTGAGTTGGATGCCATGAAAGAGCAATATGCTGTTGATTCAGACTTTGCTAATGTTTATGATCAGCTTTGCAATGGCCAAGGGCATGAGCATTTTATGCTAAGAGATGGATTTCTGTTGATACATGGACGACTGTGTGTCACAAAGCAGTTGAGGCCTAGAGTGATCATTGAAAGTCATGCTCCTCCGTACGCAAGACACAAAGGTATTGATGCCAAAGTCAAGGCAGTGGAGCATTTCTTTTATTGGCCAGCTTTGAGGCATGATGTAGAGCGGTATGTTAGGGCATGTATCATATGTCAGAAGGTAAAGCATGATAGGCAAAAGATGCCGGGCTTGTTGCAGCCCTTGCCTATTTCAGATAGGCCTTGGCAAAGCATTGCTATAGACTTTATATTTGAGCTTCCTAGGACACCTACAGGGAATGATGGGATATGGACTATTATTTGCAGGTTTAGCAAACAAGCCCATTTCATTCTGGTGAGAAAGAAGATAAAGGCTGATCATATGGTACGATTATTTATGCAACACATTTTCAAGTATCATGGTATGCCTAAGTCGATCAACAGTGGTCGAGACCTTCGGATGACCAGTCTATTCTGGAAGGGGTTGTTTGAGAATATGGGTACCACGCTGAAATTCTCATAATCCTTCCATTTGTAGACAGACGGTCAGTCTGAGGAAGCAAATTCCACAGTGTTGGATCTTTTGAGGTGCTATGTTTCAGACCACAAGACACAGTGGGAGCAATATTTGCCATTAGTTGAGTTTGCATACAATAATACGGTGCATAGTTCCACTGGCAAGGCTCCATTTGAGGTGGTTGAGGGTGGCAAGAAGGTTCCACATATTTTGCACACTAAGGATAAGATCTTTGAGGTTGATGGCTTTGTGGAAAGCTTGGATGCAACCTATGCAAAGATAAAGTATGCACTTTAGAGATCACAGGACAAGCAAAAGAGGGCAATTGATCGCCATAGAGTTGCTTTGTAGTTTGCAGAGGGCGATTATGTATTGCTGCGTTTCGAAAAGGCAAGGCTGAAAAAGATGAAGGGAAGAGAGAGGTTGTATCTGAAGTTAAGTATGAGATACTATGGGCCCTTTCAAGTGTTGGAAAAGATCAATGATGTTGCATATCGGCTGAAATTACCTCCACATTGGCGGATACACAATGTCTTTCATGTCAGTTTGTTGAGACCTTTTCGTGGTGATATGCCAGAAGATGTATCTGCTGAAATTCAGCCAGAGGTTGAGGAACTAGATGAGATCTTGGTACCCGAGCAGATTTTGGCACATAAGGAAAGGAAAGTCAGAGGTAAAGTTTCCAGAAGATATTTGGTGAAGTTTCAAAACTATTCACCAATGGATGCAAAATGGACGGAAGAGGATGACTTGGCAGACCATCCTCAGTTGTTGCAACTTTATCTCGATGTCTTTCAGTTAGAGCCGACTTTGGATCGGGCTTACTTAGGTTCGGCAAAGTGGGGGTCTGGAGCGTTGCTTGATGCTCAAGGGGGAGGTAGCACTTCCACTCCACCGGTTTTGGACAGCTCTCGTATGTAGTGGATCTCGGATGTATTCAACATGCATCCAAGGTACTGTGCTGACAGTATGTCTGCCATGAGGTCACTACTTAGTGTACTAGTCATTGTGAGATACATGTATATGAGTATGGTTGTCACCGGGGCTTTGAGACTATACTTATGCATGAGTTTTTGGACCAGTTTGGCATGAGTTTTTGTCTCAGTTTTGAGATTAATTTTTGATTAATTTCAGCTTAGTTTTTAATCAGTTTGAGAACCGTTTATGATCACTTTGGGATCAGTTTTGCATCAGCTTTTGCTTCAGTTTCTGATCAGTTTTTTTACCATCAGCTTGTGATCAGTTTGGAGTCACATTTGCAGCCATTTGTGATCAGTTCTCATATCAGTCCATGATCAGTTTATGATCAGGTCATGCTCAGTTTTTAATGGTTTACAGCTGATTTCATGGACAGCCGCATGTAAGCGAATGTCATTGACAGTTTCAGCCATGGTTTATGCTGAGAATATGCTTTACTGTGGTTTTGAAGTCAGAACGGTTGAGAAACATGAGTTATGGATGTATCCAATGGTTTCTAGCAAGAGTTTTGGATTGTTTTCCAGTTTTCTATTATGTTTTGCTGATTGGAAATTTTCAATAAGTTTTGCGCATATGCAACAGTTCGACAACAATGGTCAATGTTGTGGTGACTATCATGCCAAATTGAAATTCCAGTGCAATATACTTTTGCTTTTGCCCAATGCAGTGCAATCGAGGACGATTGCAAGGTTTTCAAGGGGGAGGTCTGTCATGGGGACGTGAAATTTTGAGATGCTTTAATCTTGCTAGTAACATTTGATTAAGTTATTAATCAAATGTGCAAGGTTGTTTAGCACATGTGATGCACATGGCAGTTATTTCATAGGAACGGGCCAAGGACCCCGAGGATGCAGTGGGTGTTAAAGGCAAAAGTTGTGTTAAGTTATGCCAACTGGGTTTTGGTGGTCAGTTGGTGCCAAGTTGGACCCTAGGACAATTGTTTGGCCATTAAGTGTTAGTGGTGACACTAGGGACTAGCATTAATTAATTAATTAATTAATGCTAAGGGTTAATAGAGGTTGGGAACCACTCCAAGTTGCAAATGGCCTAGCCAATTTCATTACAGATGGGCATGTTTAATTTTGAGCAGGGTCAAAAGGGCTGAAATTAATTTTTAGAATTAATTAATTCTAAAAATTTAATTTAATGGCTGAAAATGTATTAGGAAGGCTGCCACTTGGCAAAACTTTTCCATGCAACTAGGGAGAAGGCTGTTGGAGGGTGGTGGAAGTTGAATTGCAGCAATTTTGAGCTTGGTGGAGGGAGAGGAGGTGATCAGATTTGGCTTTGAGAGGCGACGACGATTGATCGCGTGCCGTGACAGGATAGGGAACAACAGGTTTTCTCTTCTGCCTCAAGAGAGGCGGCGGTAGGAGAGGAGGGCTCGCCAATGGAAGCTGGTGTTTTACCCCCCTTTTGAAGCTGTTGGTGCCATTAGATTTGTCATCAGAGCTACAAATCAAAAGATACATTTCAGCTGATTTTTTCTCTCTCTACAGCATTCTCTCATCTCCTCTAGTCTATGCTCAAGCATTCTCAGTAATTCTCAGCCATTGGTAGCAGAGTACAGCCAAATTTGGTGGACAATAGAGAGTTTACTGCTGTAAACCCTAAATTACAGCAGTAATTAGGGTTTAGCAGTCACCTTGGGACCCGTGCCATCAGTCAAAGGCATTGTACACTGAAATTAGCACCGGAAATTCACGGAATTGTGAGGATTTCAGATGCCAGCCCATCTATTGTGAATTTGGGGCAGCATTTGACCAGTTGGGGCTCCATTAGAGCAAGTCCTAGGTGAAAATCAAGGGGCAATTTACCCGAATGCTTTGGTGATTATTGGAACAGCAAGGGGCTTTTGAATCAGCCAAGGAGATCGTGAAATCTCGGCTTGTAATTTATCCATCAACAATTGAAATTAAAGAAATACCGAAAGGGGTGCCAGTTTTGGGGCCAACAAGGTATCCACTGTCTAAGTTTATGAAGGTAAAGTGAGCATTTTAGTTTATGTTCATTTGCTAATTGCTGTAATTAAGTGCTTAATCAGGTTAAACCACCCTATCCGAGAAGGAAGGCTGGTTTCACCACAAGATACAGTGGGAACAGTATTTGCCCTTGGTTGAGTTTGCTTACAACAACATAGTGTATAGTTCTACGGGCAAAGCTCCATGTGAGGTGGTTGAGGGTGGCAAGAAGATACCATCTATTCTGCAAACTAAGGATAAGATCTTTGAGGTTGATCATTATGTGGAAAACTTTGATGTAGCTTATGCAAAGATAAAATATGCACTTTAGAGATCGCAAGAAAAGCAAAAGAGGACAACTGATCGCCATAGACGTGCTTTGCAGTTTGCAGAGGGTCATTATGTATTGCTATGTTTTGAAAAGGCAAGGCTAAAAAAGATGAAAGGAAGAGAAAGATTGTATCTGAAGTTGAGTGTGAGATACTATGGGCTCTTCGAGGTGTTGGAGAAGATCAGCGATGTGGCATATCGGCTGAAATTATCTCCATATTGGCGGATACACAATGCCTTTCATGTTAATTTGTTGAGGCCTTTTCATGGTGATGTGCTAGAGGATATGTCTGCTGAAATTTAGTTTGAGCATGAGGAGCTAGATGAGACTTTGGTACGTGAGCAGATTTTGGTACATAAGGAAAGAAGGTCAAAGGTAAAGTTTCCAGGAGATACTGGGGTAAATTTTAGAATTATTCATCAATGGATGCCAAATGGATGGAAGAGGATGACTTGATAGACCATCCTCAGTTGTTGCAGCTTTACCTAGATGCCTTTCAGTTAGAGCCGACTTTAGTTCGGGCTCCGTTAGGTTTAGTAGAGTAAGGGTCCGGGGTTCGGAGTATTGCTTGATGCTCAAGGGGGAGGTAGCACTTCGTCTCCTCCAGTTATAGACAACTCTCGTATGTAGTGGATCTCGGATGTATTCATCATGCATCCAAGGTACTGCGTTGACAATATGTTTGCCATGAGGTCACTACTTGGTGTATTAGTCAGTATGAGATGTATGCAGATGAGTATGAGTTTTACCTGGGCATTGGAACTATACTTTTGCATCAGGTTATGATCGATTTGGCATGAAATTTGCCTCAATTTCGAGCTAAAAATTTTGATCAATTTCAGCTCAATTTTTGATTAGCTTGAGAACTGTTTATGGTCACTTTTAGTATCAGTTTTGCATCAGTTTTTGCATTGAGTGATGGTTAGTTTTTGCAATGAGTTTGTGATCAGGTTGGGGTCACATTTGCAGCAGTTTGTGATCAGTGCTCATATTAGTAAGTGATCAGTTTATGATCGGATTATGCTCAGTTGTCAATGGTTTATGCTTGGTTATGCTATGCTATGGTTTGGTTTTTCTAGATGAGTTGAGCTCATGAGAAATAGACATGTCACATGATAATCTAGCAATGTTTTTAAGATTCTTTCTGTCACTAGGTGGTGATACTTTTTGCAGTTGCTTTCCTAACTTACTTATATAAATATTTTATTTTTCTTTTCTTTAGTTGTTGCTCTTTACCCCCAGAGTTCCTCGGATTAAGCTGAGATCTTTGCATAGCCAGAAGAGACAACTATTGGGGCAAATTGGACTAATTGTTTGTCTGAGCCTTGGGACCGGTTCCATATTGAATGGACACTGAAGAATAGAATGCCAGTGGTTTGGGACTGTATGCTTAGCCACTGGAGATAGTGTAGGACAATGAGCCTAGCTAAGACAGAAGATGTACATGTAAAAATGCTCACGGAATAAAAGTCACCGTAATTGAGCCACATTACACTTTTTGATGTGGTTGCAATGATAAAAGTTTCGCAGAACAACTTGAGGAATGCAGAGGTCACCATCCCTAAAATTTAGAGAGTTACTATTTTTGGATCCCAGAATCTGTTCGCGTCATTATCTTCATTTTTGCACGGGGATTAATCCTCTGATTTGTGGCGAGGTCAAATTTTGTATCGATCATGGAGAATTTTAGACCGGAAAGTTTAAACGGAAAAATTGTTACATGTATGCCATGTGTCACAATTTGGACACAAATTCCCAAAAGAGAGAGAGAGCATTAAAAAAAAATGTAATAGGCAAGAGGGGCAGATCTGAGAGTAGAGTTGTCAGGGGCTGAGAGCAGATTGCTGCAAGTACATCAGCTATGGAGAGTACTTCTTCGTCTCTGACTCGTGTACGGAGGTAGAGCTAGCTCCCTTTGGTTAACTCTCTCTCTATTCTCAAAGGAAATGCTCTGCATGATGGGCTGATTCGATTGAATATACAGCTCTGTGTTTTCTTTGCACTTTTGCTGAGGCAAAAGCCTCACTGTCTAAGTTTAGGAGTAGCTGATTGCTTCTTCAATGCAAAAACTAAAGAAAGTGATGACCATGTCACACGGAAACAAGGTTTTAGCTCTAATTTAGTGTTGCTTGTGGGATTGTTTTACTGTTGGAATGATGCTAGGGTCAAAGGGTTTGTAGTCCAACTGGTATGGAATAGACCTAGAATGGAATAAGGCCGAGAACAAATTAAGAAATAGGTGAAAAACAATAAATATAGAGTTTTGCAGATTGCAATTCTACACTTGAATTATTGAGTCATGGTCACAGAAAGTGTTTTCCTACTTGGGATGTTGTTCTGGATATGTTGTATTGTCCTTATGCAGCTGAAATTTACTCAGAAAGAGATGTTGTTTTGGATATGTTGTGCTGTCCTTATATGCAGCTGAAATTTACTTAGAAAAGATGAAAGCAGAGTCGTTCATAGGTTTTGTACTTTGGAATATTTCATTTTTTTGTAACTTTTCATCTTTTAATTGATAAAGAAATACCGAAAGGGGCGCTGAACTTCGGAGCCAATCTGGTTTTGAGCGAGGGAGTGAGGTCTCTATTTGTTTGTGTATGTGAAAAAACTAGGTATTAATTGAAGGGATTACCACTTTATGTGAGTCATAGACCGGTTTCACTTTGTGAGTCTTATGTTATGGTATGATTGGCTGGTAATTTTCAGCATGTGTTGGGCATATAGAATGGTTGAGCAATAATGTGCAATGCTGTATTAAGTATGATACCTTGTGGAAATTTCAATTCACTATTTTGCTTTTGATGCATTTGGCAGTGTAATCGAGGACGATTGCAAGGACTTTAAGGGAGAGGGCTGTTATGAGGACATGTATTTTTGAAACCTCACTTAACTTGTGTATTAATTTTTAACCACATGGTTAAGTAAATGTTGCGCATGTGAGGTGAAACTGGGGTTAGAGTAAATTTACGAGCATAGGACTCCAGAAAATCACGAGATGCCAAAGACAAAAGTTGCTATAAGTTATGCCGTACAAGTACTTGGTGGTATCTGATACCAGTCGTTGGCCTAGGCCCTTCATTTGGCCATAAGTTTGGTGATATTAGAGAAGCGGCGCTTAATGGTACCTAACGCCAATTTTATGGTCAAAGATGGCGTAGAGATACTCGAAAATGGAAGTTGCGTAGCCAATTTAATTATTGGCAAATCAGATTATTTTTCAAGGCACTGAAATAATTATTAGATTAATTGTTAGTATTTAAAGATTGAAAATTAATATTTAATTATGGAGAATGCTGGAAAAACCATTTGGGAAAGTTGTCACTTGTCAAAAATGGCCATGCAAGACTGAAAAACGTCTTTAGAGGCTGGAGAGATATTTTTAGTATATTCAGTTTACAAGAAGAGGGAGGAGATGCTACTAGCCTCATTTGTAGCCATTGGAGGACCTTTTGAACCAATCAATAGCAGGTGATAGCATCTACAGGTTGTTGAGATAGAGCAACAATAGTAAATGACCGATTTTCTTCAGTTCTTTGCATCTACAAACTGTTGAGACATGGTAGCAACAATAAATGACAGATTTTCTTAAGTTCTTTCGAAGAAATTTTGAAATTTCTCTCTCCTCAACATTTGAAGAGACTCCGTTTACATCGGTCCACAAAGATCGGTGGAAACAAGCTTCAAGGGTGCTGAAGACCACCTCGAAGCCTTGTTGGGAATAGCATCATGAGTTTGCTTTCCATGGATGTAGGATACACAAGGCTGTTGACTCATGACAATATCCGAGAAACCTGAAACAAGTTGTTCCTTAGATGCCTTTCGTAGGTAATTATAGTTGAGGTGACCAAATTGAGCATGCTAAAGCTGAGATTGAGTTTGAGAGGTAAGAAGAAAGGAAGTCAAGGCAGAAGAAGACTGCAACTTATAGACTTCATTCTCCTCATAAACTGAAGCAAGAGTCTGTCTTGATCCATGATCAAGAATCTGAAAAGAATCTGCATCAAACTCGATCAAGAGGCCGAGGGCACAAATATTCTGCACCGAAAGTAGATGGTATCCTAAGGCTAGCACATAAAGCACCTTAGATGTATGGGCACCACCTTGCCCATTTGGAATAAGATGCATGTGACCCTATCCCTTAATAGAGATAGAATAACTATCATCAATGAGAATTTGGCCGTGCGAAGGCCGCAAATGATCAACACCTCTTGCTGAAGAAGAAGCCATATGCCATGAGACACCAATGTCAATAATCCACTCTTGAGTGTATGGGGCCGTCAACGCAACATTAAAGGCCTTTAGGGTTGATAGTGCGACCATCTCTAAGTGGAAGAAAGCAATTGATGAGGGAGTAGCCACCGCTTTGGAATCCTTTGAAGATTTCTCCTCCTCCTCCTTCTTTTCCTTCTTCTCCTTATTGGGGCAATCCTTCTTCTAGTGACTTGTCTTGCCACAGAGGTGACAAGTAGAGACTCCTTTTCCTTGTCCTTCTTTGATTTGTTCTCCTCCTCCTTCTTTTGGTCCTTTCCCTTCTTCTGAGAGGATTGACTTACCAAGCCCTCAGATTTAGAAGCATTGGTCCCTTTCAAATGCTTCTCTTGGTTCAAGACCATAGAAACCTACTCCTCCCACCGAAGAGTCTCAGACCGCCATGAAGTAACCAAGGCGGAATAAAAACCATTGAAACGGGGCGGTAACTGTGAAAAAAGAGTTATCACCATGTCTTCAAAAGTGATTACCTTTCTTGCGTTTTGTACCTACATCTGAAGCTGCCTCATCTTGTTAATATGGTCTTGTATAGAAGGTGACTTGTTGACACTCATGGTCCTTATCTGCACTTCCAAAGAAGCTCGCTTCCTGATGGTCATACGATTAGCTCCAACCATATCTCTCGGGCCACTGTTAAATGCTCGATATGAGAGATAATAGCTGTAGTGCATGAGAAATAAAAACGAGCGGATGCGAGCATTGAGTTTGTCCCAATGTGCTTGAGTCTTTGTCAACTCCAACTTATCACTTGAAGAGAGTCTGGACTCATCTCATGAAGAATGATGATGAATAGCCTCCGTAACAAGCTTCGCCAAATCATAGGAATGCAAAATGGCAAGCATCATAACCCACCAGATGCGGTAGTTCTTACCATTGAGCTTTTGATTTGATGGAAGAGCTAGTAACATAGGCATCTTCTGGTCCATGATTGCTTGAAACTCTGTCTCGGCCCCAGGAGATATCTTCACCTACAATGCTTGCACAAAACACAAAAAGCAGTCCCCTCTGATTGTTTGAAAGCAGCTTGCTAGGGCTCTTTGCCTCTCGTCCCGCTCCTTCACCTACCGGAGCGATGAAAAGATTAAATCTGCACTTGAAGACCCAAAATGCAGCCTTCTTCCTTCTCTAACAACAAAAATGAGCAGCAGACTTCAACAAATTTACTTCTTTCTCACATGCCCATGCTCGCCTCAATCTTATTCTGATGCGCAACCTTCTTGCTCACCCTTGAACGGTGAAAACACAGCCTTGGGTCGTGCTGAAATCTCCTCTTCAGTCCTTCAATGCTCTAATATCATATCAGAGTGAAGCAGTGTGGAAGTGTATGACCAAGACAAAGAGAGAGAGAGAGTGTGTGTGAAACATAGAAAATCTGCAGTGAAGAATGCTATATAAGTGTAACGAGTGGGATATATAGGAACTAGGGGTTAGACATCTAGTCACACTAATCGGGGTATATAAGGTGTAAGAGTCAGGGCAATCAGTGATTATCAAGAACTTACTCTTCACCTTCATCTTCAGCTTCTATGGCTTCCTCCTTTTTCTCCTCTTTTCTGTCTTTCTCTCTCCTCTTCTAGTATTTCTTTCTCTCCTTGCTCTCTCTCTCTCTCTCTCTCTCTTTGTTTCATTCTCCTCTCTCCTAGTTTCATTCATTACAAGTGGTATCAGAGCATTAGGCTTTGGTCCTTTTCTTCTTTTCTCTTTCTCCCTTTTCAAATCCAAAAACCCTAGTTACTCAAGTTATAGATATAGGTACAGTAGGAAGGACCACAGTTAGTCTCAGCTTTTTGGAGTAAGTAAGAGTTATGGTTGGAGACTCAAACATATCTAGAGGTAAAATGGCTAACTTAGCAAGTTGTTACTCCTTTTCATGCAAATTTTAGGGGTTCCGGGCCAAGTTTAGAGCCTCAGGAGTTAGAAGAGGGCAAAAAAACTCAACTTCTTTTTGCTTCAGCCCTTTCTCTCTCCTCCCAAGCAAACTACCATAGCCACCTAGTAGAGAAAACTCCTCTTTTCCCCCAAAGCAGCCATGAATGTGCCTAGTTGAGACCTTAGGAGTTTTCTCCACCCTCCTTGGACTAAGAGCAATACCCTTGTGAAGGGTTATTGCTAGAGAGCTCACCTAGGGAACAACCTGCAATTTGCAGCGCATTTTTGCGCTGTTGTTCCTTTCTCTGTTTGCTCCTTCCCCCAGCTCTACCTAGTCCTCCTATGCTCCCCCTTTGCATTGGCAGCCCTCCTGCACCTCCTTGATTAGATCTGGGCTTTCATGCTTCAACATTTGAGTTCCCACCTCCAGCAGAGGTCAATTTACCAGTTGTACCCTGCCTTGAATAGCCATTGAAGCTTTGCCTAAGCTCTTAATTCAGCGCACAACCTTTGGAAGCCCAGCCCTCAGGAGATCCTTCACCCCCTTTTACTTCCTCTTACCCAGATTGAAGACATGTAGCTCAACATGCATGGGATTCTTGTGGGCAGCCATGAAAGCTTCATTTGAAGCTTTTTATCCTTGAAGTTCGAGCTCGGGAACAAACACGAGAAGTGGAAGCATTCGAATGCTTGAAATCTTAATCCATTGGAGTGCTCCAACCAACCGGGCTTGCTTGAAGGAGCAATTGGCATCATGATGGGTTATGCTTCAACTATCTTTCCCAAATAGTGAAGGGGTATGCCAATCTGATCTTAATCTCTCATCTTTTTTCCATTTCCTAAGCTTAATCCTTTTGTTGGAGAGATTAAAGGTTGCATAGGCTTTACTAGTTCAGTCCCTCATTGTATGCATGTGCCCACTGAAAATCAATATCCCGTTTGCCTCCTAATGCATCATAACTAATCCTAAATCAATTGTAATTGCTGACATTAACCCCCCTCTTTATCTTGTGTGCCTTGGATTAATCTCGAGTGAGTAATAGACCTTTGTAAGCGGGTAAGTAGCAACCAGTGAGTCATTGGATTGCCAAGGTAATCTCTATCCAAGCTCTTGTTGATCCTTGCAGGTCATGAAATGACCCAATGTTTCCTTTCCAATGCATCTCATGCTGATTGCTTAATAAATATGTCTTATGTATACTCCAGTTGAGGAAAAAGGCCGATCCTAGGTGAGGTGGTAAGACAAAAGAGAGATGACCCTCCCTTGCCACTTAAGACCCTGAAGGGATGCACAATCCAGCCCGGGGGGGAACTTTACCCACCTCGTGGTGATCCGGAGCTCGACACTTGTATGCAGGTGCAGGTACTCTCTTGTGATCACGACGTCTCCCGATGAAATGATCCCCCTTGGACAACCTTTCAGTGCTGATGGTATCTATGTATGACCTTGAAGTGTATGTAGTTAGAAGAGATATATGGTAGTAAGCTTCACTTATGCAGTGATGATAGAGCAGATGGACATGCAAATGTGCTTAGGATGGTGATCAATATGCTCAAGATGTTATTTATGATGTTACTTAGGCCCCTCAGTATATGAGCCATTCATATAATGCTTTTGCATTAAGGAACAGATAGTGTTTTTAGTCACAGTCAACCAAGACAGTCATAAAGATTCAATTATAGAAAAACTTTGTATTACATCTGGGAGTAAACCCGATAGCTCATCTCAAAGAGGGCTTTGTCCCCTCTGGTTTGAATCCAACTAGTCACCTGGCGGCACAACCAACACTGTTTTTTTTCTCAGCTGGTAGCTTTTCCCACAACTGACGGTTGCACCTTAACTGTTGGTGGTTCTTCCTGACCACTAGTGGTTCATACCACTTCTAGCCCTTTCCAAGCCCTCCCACCCCTTGAGAGGCAAACACTGAGGCTTGTGGTTTGTGGCTGACCTCTTTCACCTCTTCCTTCTTCAACAAGGCACATTGGTACCCATGGCTTCTTTACCAACAGATGACCGGACTACTGGGTACTTCTACTGTGGTATCACCAGACATACCACCGATGCTTGCCGACTTTGACCTTTGCTCCCCACCCCCCGGAGTATATGCATTTGCCACGTGGCACTCCTTGTGCCACCTCTTCTTTCTAGGCCACAGAGATTGTTCTGCATCGGCTATCAGAGTATTATGCTCAAGGCAATAAGACGCATCTGACGCGCACTAAGTTCTTTTGAGCACATGGAGGCTCTAAGACCTTCCAAGGTGATAAGCCCTCCTGGAGACCACCCCACTGCGTGGAGGTTTTCCCCACCCACTTCCGGATATAGTGGCTTCCACGGCCCACATCTTCTTCATAGTCCACTCTCTTGAGAGCCTGCAATTGTTCCCCACCCTTGGCTCATCACGAGCCTCCTTTCCCCACCCTCTTCTACTTAGGTTTAAGAGGCCACTTCTGGATGCTTTCCGGCTTCTTCTTTTGAGCCCCAAATACCTTCTTCGGCACAACTGGCGGCGCTTCCTTTGTCATCAGATGCTTTGCAGTTCGTGAGCCATGAGTGGTTAGATTCCCTTTATCTCTCAGACTGGGATTCAAAGGGGGATTTTCTTACTTCGCCCTCAGAGGGGGCTTCTAGTTTTTCTTCGGCTTCAAAGGGGGCTCCTACTTCTACTCCTTCCGATTCAGAGAGGGACCCTATGTGCCATGAAGTTCTTCACACACCACCACCTTTCACTTTCGAGGAGTGGCTCTCCTTTGAGCAATCATTTCCTCTACTCATACCCAGGATCTAGAGGATCTACCTAGATTGAGGCCCTTGGCTCTTTAGCAGCGACTTGGTGGCTAGGCCTTCGTATGTCTTTCAACATGGAGTTAGGGAGCTAGTGGCTTCTCTTCTGAGGTTGAGTTTCGGGTTCTACAGCTCATCCCATCTCTTGATTATCTTCAAAGGTTTCCTTTCAGGTGGTATTCTTAGATTACAGGTTGGATCTTCTTTGTCCCTTGGTCAGCATGAAGCCACCTCCCAAGATCGAGTATGGGCATATCCTTATGGTTCTCAGCACCACACAAAGTCCGACATTCCTTCTATTCATTGCATGTTTTCATCATCATTGTACTACGACGCTTGGGCAAGTGAACAATTTCCCTAGAAGGGACACTGTCCAAGTGGCACATGCTGCATGAGCATTTTTTAGCATGTAGCATTGTATCTCCACCTCACTCTTCTCTTGTTCCCCTTTCTGTGCGTGAGAGGGGGTGTTGAGAAACCCTTCATCCTTCACCCGCAGTTTGCGTTTTTGCGTTTTTGCGTTTTTGCATTTTGTGTTTAGGGTTTGCAGCCCTAAAAAGGGGCACTATCCTAGACTGACTGTGCGTATTTATAGGCCACTCTCTCATTCATTCCTTACAGTTGATTCATTCAGTCCGTCATCTCTTCTCTCTAGCCTCTCCATTGCCCTCAGACCCCTTCAGGAGGACATTGCTGTTCGTGGTTCATGGCTGTCTTCATCATTTTCCTTGTGCTATGGCATTCTTGTTCCCTTGTATCACATTCACTTCATGATTTAGACCTTTATCATTTCATTCATCAGAGTTTGTTCTCTTCTCTTCTCTTCTCCATGTTTGCCGAGTTCAGTCCGTGTTTCTTCCCGCAAACCCTACTGTCTCATTGGTACATCATCTTTTGAAACCATGAAAAACTCTAGAGGGAGAGTAGAGACTCCAGGACCTCCTTGAATGATGAACCTAGCTCGGCACAAGATTACCATGGTGATATGCATGAAGAAATGCCCGATACAAATCCATGTAGCTTGGTCAACCGGACCTTATCTCAGCATGAGCTTTGTCACATGGAAAGGCATAATGACATGGTCACCAACCACCTCCAAATGATGTCCAAGTTTGATAAAGCAATTGATCAAATGGCCCTCTCAAACTCTAAGACTCAACAAACCTTGGAGTAGCTCACCACTCTTGTTGTTAAGCTAGCTATAACTTCATCCCAAGAGAAGGCAAATGAATCTAAGTGCAAATCTAGATGCCTGCCACCACTGGAGCCACTGCATGGCCCACGTGGCATCCTTGGATCTAAAGGTATTCCCCCTTCTACCTATGAGGTTGGTGAACCCTCTGATGTTCATGACGAGCCCCTGTTGAGCTCCTCCATCAACTATGTAGCCAACCCCCCACCGAGGCTCTCTCTTGGAGCCCCAATGGAACTTATATGAATCAGCCCCATCATGGACAGTATGGTATTAATGACCAGCATGGTTATAATGGGTAGCATGGGATAAATGCACCACATGGTATGTATGGGAAAAAAGGTATGCATGGACATCATGGGATGTATGGACAGTGAGGGTTTCATGGGCAGCAAGGCCCTCATGATCTACGTGACAAGATTCTCCTTACTAAGTACAATGGGCGATCTCCCTCACCATCAAACTTGGAGGAATGGATGACCAAGTTAAAGTCCTACTTCAATATCTACGCCTGCACTGATGATTGGAAAATTATATTTGCCTCTCTCCACTTGGAAGGATTCGCCCATACGTGGTGGTGCTATATCAATCGAGAGAATCATCAATTCATTGATTGGGAAGACTTTAAAATGTATATGGTTCAAGAGAATCATCAATTCATTGATTGGGAAAACTTTAAAATGCATATGGTTCAAGTATTTGTATCCCTCGTGGAAAAAGAGCGGTTGGCAGGACGATGGTACACTCTTGACCAACGTAATCTCACTGTGCGTGAGTACACAAATTAGTTAATGAACTTGACCATGTATGTGGAGAGCATTAGCGATGATGCCAAATTGCATAAGTATATCTATGGGTTGGAATGGAGCCTATAGGCAGATGTCATGGCCAAAAAGCCTACCATACTATTTGAAGAAATTGAATTGGTTGAAAGATATGCAAGGAAGTACCATAAGAATGAAAGTTTTTAGCAAGGTTATGGATAGCCCCGTACCCTTTCAAGATTAGCCGCATTTGGAGGTGGTTTTCGAGGCAATTCTAAGCCTAATAATAGCCCCAAGGGCCAAAATACCCACTTACCCCACCTTCCATGCTGAAAGAAAACATGGCACTTTTGGGACAGCATTTGGCTCTAATACTGAGAGTAAGTATATTGAAAATAAACAATCCACAGCATCACCTTCCCATGGCTCTAGTGGCCAACGGTTCATTTCACCGAATGTTGTGAAGGAATGGAAGAAAAAAGGCCTATGTTTTAAATGTGGGGATAAGTACATTGCCGACCATGCCTCCAAGTGCCCTTACAAGATAGCCAAGATCAAGGTTCATAGCATGTATGTCATGGAAGATTGGCACAATGATGAGGATGACTTACCTATTGACCATGTTAAGCATGTGGAGGATGTGGATCACGAGTAGTTCTATGACTTGAAGGATGGGTTCCCTTTTGACTCGACGAGCAGTTGTCCATCCCAGATACTTGATCTGACATCCCGCCTGACTACCACCTCCCTTTGCTCCATCTCCTTGGATGCTTGGATGGGTTCTCGGAGCCCCAACACCCTTCGCATTCAAGGCAGTATTCATGGGAACCATGTCTTCATCCTTGTGGACAGTGGTAGCACTTAGAGTTTTGTCAATAAATTAGCCATTGACCGGTTGAAATGCACCCCTATGGAATTACAACAGCCCCTGCAAGTCCAAGTGGCAAATGGAGAGGAAGAAATTAGCACACATGTATGTCCTGCAGTTCCCCTATGCTTGGCTGAAAGTTATGTGGCATTGGTTGACTTAATTGCCTTAGATATGGGCCCCATTGATGTTGTCTTGGGATGTGATTGGCTGAAATAATTGGGGAAAATGGCTATGGACTTCTCTCAGCTCTACATGGAGTTTATGATGCATGGATAGCTCATCCGCTTAGAGAGATATCAAGATAATGCTGATTTTCAGCTAATTATAGCAGAGCAACTCAAACGGGCGTTTAAGAAATGCTCACAGAACTTTGTCTTGCAATTAAATAAGGGAGATCCAGGTTAGCCCTTTGGCGTATCTAAGGATTCAGCCTTGCAAGCCCTACTTGAGGAGTACAATGATTTATTTTAGATGCCTATGACCCCTCCCCCTAAGAGGCAACTTGACCACCCATTTGATTTAGAGCCTCGTTCCAAGCCAGTAAACAAGTTACCTTATAGACTCTCCAAGTGTGAAAGAGGTTGCAAAGCCAGTCAAGGAGTTGCTGGAGATGGGTTTCATTGAACCGAGTTATTCTCCTTATGCATCCCTTGTTCTGTTAGTCAAAAAGAAAGATGGCTCTTTCCGTATGTGTAGCGACTACAGAGACTTGAACAAAATCATAGTGAAGAACTACTACCCCATCCCACGGATTGATGACTTGCTGGATGAGTTGAAAGAGGCGTGTTTTTCACTAAGATTGATTTGGGCTCCAGCTACCATTAGATCCGTATGAGGGAGGGAGATGAGATCAAAACGGCCTTCAGGACTGATCGTGGGCTTTATCATTTTCTAGTGATGCCTTTTGGGTTGAGTAATGTCCCCGTCACATTTCAGAGCCTCATGAATAAAATTCTTTAACCCATCTTGTTCAAGAGTACTTGGGACACATTGTGAGCCAAAATGGCATACAGGTTGACCCTAAGAAGGTGCAATGTTAAGGACTTGCCCACTCCGTCTGCCCACCCCGTCCACCACCACTTCATTACGTGGTTTCCTTGGTCTCTCTTCATTTTATAGATGCTTCATTAAGCACTATGCCACCTTTGCAGCACCTTTGAGTGATTGATTAAAAAAGGAATTAAACTTTTTGGGATGCTGCTCTACTGATCATAGCTTCAAACAATTAAAAGGGCTTACTTCCGTCCCCATCCTCGTCTGCCCGGATTTCTCCAAGATGTTTACAATTCACTGTAATGCCAGTGGCAGGGGTATTGGTACAGTATTGCTGCAAGAGCATGGTGTGATTGCAATTGAGAGCCGTAAGGTTGATGATAAGGAGATGCAAATGAATGTGTTTGACTAGGAGATGTTGGCCATCCTTCATGGTATCAAGAAATGGCACCACTATTGGTATGGCAGCTGCTTTCAAGTAAAAAGTGACCATCGAGTCCTCAGATACTTCCTGACTCAGTCTATCTTGACCCCTAAACAAAGGAGGTGGTGGCAACATTGCAAAACTATGACTTTGACATTTCTCACACATGGGGAAAATATAATATAGTGGCTGATTCACTCTCTTGGATGTGGGTATGTAGAGTATTCTCTATTTTAGAGATGCATAGTGATTGGATTGAAGATCTTTAAGAAGCTTATTTATTTAATGATAACTTCAGTTACATCTTCCAGAAATTACAGCATGGGGTCATGGCTGAAAACTCCCAATATCAGCTCAAGCATAGCCTTATTTGGTCCCATGGCAAGATCGTCATCCCAGACACCTTTCCCTTCATACAGAAGATCATGGAAGAGATGCATTCTTGTCCCACTGTTGGTCACTTGGGTGTTTTCAAAACATATGAGAGGATTGCCAAGAACTTTCATTGGAAAGGCTTATGGAGGGATGTCAAGGATTTTGTGACCAAATGTGTCCCATGCCAACAGAACAAGGACAATACACTCAAGCTCGCTGGCCTCTTGCAGCCCCTTCCTATTCCTGAAGGGAAATGGGCTCATATCACAATGGACTTTATCATAGGCTTCCTTGCGACCAAGAAAGATTGGAATAGTATATATGTGGTAGTTGATTGCCTCACCAAAGCTGCCCACTTTATCCCCACTATGACACAATACACTGCCTCTTAGGTGGCTACTCAGTTTATGGAATACTTCTTCAAGTTGCATGGCTTACCACTAGTCATAGTACATGATCGGGATGCTAAGTTTATAAGCAACTTTTGCCAGACAATTTTCACATTTATGGGTACCAAGCTTACTCCATCCACTGCATACCACCCCCATACAAATGGCGAGACGGAAAGAGTGATTGAGTTTACCTATAATAGCTCCATCCACTCTAGCATTGGGGTATCCCCTTTTGAGGTATTAAACAGGTATAAGATCCCCTTCCCTACAGTCTCATTCAATGATAAGATCAACCCTCAAAGTCAAGCCGAGTTGGGTTGCATGTAGGCCCTACTTCAGCAATGTAGTATGAATCTTGAAAAGGCACAAACTCACATGAAACTCTATGCTGATAAGAAAAGAAGGCATTTGGAATTCCAGAAAGGGAACTGGTCCTCTTGAAAGTGCGTAAGTCCCATTACTTCACTCTCAAAGAGGGCAGCACTAACAACTTGGCCCACCGTTTCTATGGCCCCTACCAGATACTGAAGAGACTTGGTGACTTGACCTACCAATCAGAGCTTTCCCCTACCACCAAGATCCACAATGTGTTTCATATCAGTCAGCTGAAACCCTTCATTGGCACCTTAGTGGACTATGTGGAAGAACTTCCCCCCATAGATGAAGAAGGTATCATTCAGTATATCCCTGAGGCAATCATTGGGCAATGAGATAAGCACTTAAGATCTCGATCCATCAAGGAGTACCTCATCAAATGGCAAGGCCTACCCTTGGAAGAAGCCTCCTGGCACCCAGCCACTATTGTCAATGACTTTCTGCATCTCCAAGATGCCCAACGGGTTGAAGACTAGCCAGTTATGCCCCCATTTAACCACCCCCTGCCTGCAGACTACACATTGTTTTAGAACAGTTTTGTACTCGCCCAAATCTCAGGAATGTGCCTTCTACATGGGCTAAAAGTACTCGTCATACGCTCCGTTTCGACATGTGGCACGCCCCGTTTGGAGCAGCCTATCAAAAGTTATGACAATTTTACCTTAGTAGGCCTGTCATGGACAGCATGCCGTCCCTAGTCTTCTCCCATCTATTTTCATTGTAATGTGGCTCAGAGTAGTACTGTGCACCCCACTCCCTAAGCCCACCTATCACTTCCCTCTGGTTGTCTTCGTTTTTGAGGGCAAAAACCTTTAGGGTGGGGATAAATTGTAATGAGCGGGATATATAGGAACTGGGGGTTAGACATCCAGTCACATTGACCAGGGTATATAAGGTGTAAGAGTCCTAGTTTAGGGCAACCGGTGATTATCAAGAACTTACTCTTCACTTTCATCTTCAGCTTCCATGGCTTCCTTCTTCTTTCTCCCCTTTTTTCTCTCTTTCTCTCTCCTCTTCTAGTCTTCCTTTCTCTCCTTGCTTTCTCTCTCTTCAACTCATTCTCCTCTCTCCTCTCAGTTTCATTCATTACAATAAGGGTGCAGATATGTACATGGGTGCAGAGAGTATGTCTGCGTATGTCTCCACCTCAAAGATCTCATATTCCGTGAACCTTGAGGGTAATCTCCATGATTAGCAACTTGAAAACTTGAGATTAAAACTAAGAAAGTGTGTGTGGAGACTGAGGCCAATAAATAGACAGCAAAAAACCCAAGAAATAATGTAGGTCGGCTGCATTTGACTATACAGCTGCTGCTCGACCTGCTGAAAGCTGTCCGACCTACCACATGGCACCTACTGCTGCCTATTGTACGGATTGTTTGCCACGTGGCGTGCTTGGTATGACTACAGAGAGCTGCTCAGAATTGCCTGTCTAGAGAATGCTGATCTCTAACAAGCTAACCCTCTTTGAAGTGATATGTATATATAAGTTCAGGTCATAAGGGGTAGAATGGTATCTGTGAGTTCTAAGGAACTCATCCATCCTCCTCTGGAACGTGGTGCTTCCTTCAGCATGTAAAGAGCTTTCCGTAAGTGAAAAACCTTATCTTTCCGGTTAGTAGAAGAAAATCCTAATAGTTGCTTGACATAGACTTCCTTCCATAGTTACCAAGAACGGGGAACGAGACCCCTTGGAATGGGGGAAACACCCAAAGTTAGGGAACGGGAGCGACACACACACACACACACACACACACACACACACACACACACACACACACACACACATATATATATATATATATATATATAGAGAGAGAGAGAGAGAGAGAGAGAGAGAGAGAGAGAGAGAGAGAGAGAGAGAGAGAGAGAGAGAACACTTTTAAGTCTTAGAATCTAGAGATATCAACCATAATTCGTGAAATTAGAGACATAACAATCAAGTTTCAACAATAATAAAGATTCAAAACATTGTAATCAGCAATGGATTGTCGCATTCAACATTGTAATCAACAATGTTGCATAAGTCCAACAAGTGTGCATTGCAAAGACATAAAATATGCACTAAACTTTAAAGTCTAAAGATCCAAGTTACAAGAGCTTCAATTTCCAAGTTAATACTCTAAAGTTTCAAGAGGCTAGCCGCTAAGTGCTCTCATTCATGGAAGATGGCTCCACTGTGTTTGAATGCTCATCCTGCTGAATAGCATCTTGGCCATCATCGTCACCATCACCATCACCATCATCATCGTCATCTTTTTCCCAATGTATAAAAGAATCAACCTTTGCAACTGATGTACAAGCTAGCAAGCGAAGATTGGAGCTTACATAAACTAGGTCATTCGTCTTCATTGTACCAAGACGATTTCTCTTCTTTGAGTGAATATGATTGAATGAGCTCCATAGTTACTCTAAACAAGAAGAGCTAATTGTTTGGCTAAGAATATGAATAGCCAAACTCTACAACTCTAGAGCTTTTGCCCCATAGTCCTCGCACTATAAAGCAGCCCCAATATTTGTCCTGTCTTAGTGTATCCTTTGTGCTAGACATCCCTAATGTTTGCCGATACACAGAGAGTTGATTTTTAATTTTGCGTTGCATTTCACAGCTAGGATAAAGCCTTGCAAGCAATATGTTCCAAGCCTTGGACACCTTAAGGTCTCTTTCTTGCATCTTTCCTTGAAACTTAGGATCAAGCACATATGCTGCAGCATGCATAGGAGAGTCATACTCATTCCATATGCTAATGCATAACTCCTTGATGTGCTCATACTTGTCTGCATTTGGTTCCAAACTCTCCAACTTCTCAATCATATGATCCATATCTTCACAGATCTTCCCAATGCATGTATCCATGCCATCTGTAAGTCTCAACATGTGCATGATGGGATCAACCATTTGGTTGGTGCGGTTCACCTCATCCCAAAAATCTCTATTAGAGACATGTGCATTACATAACACAGCAGTAGCAGTGGCAGCCCCAGTCCAATTTTCATACTAATCACTAGCAAATAGCTCCCTTTGCAATAGTGCAATCGACCAAGCATAAGAAAGTTTTATGCAAATCGTGTATTCGAGTATTTGAGAAGTTTTTTGTCACTTCTCTTGCGAAACTCAGCATGCAAATATTGATGATTACATATAAATGTGAGTCTTGTTGCCTTTCGTAACAAGAGATGCAATCCATGGCAAGTTCCCAATATCCTTCAACAAGTTATTCAAGCAATGCGCCATGCATGGACTAAAGGTGATATGTGGATACATTGCCATTAAAATGTTTCTTGCTCCCCTATTTGTAGGTTCACCATCTACCACAAACTGCACTACATTTTCTGCCCCAACAGCCTGCACCGCCCCGCACCACTGAGATGCTAATACATCTGCACTCTTTCCAGTCTTTGACGCATCATGACTACCAATGAAGTATACATCCCCATGAGAATATGCGACAACACCATGTATTGACTTATGGCGTGTGTCACTCCATCCAACTGCTATCAATGTCACTCCATTTCTTGCCCATTGATTACGAATATTTGCTGTTTCAATCTCTATGGCTGCTTTCTCCTTTTGAAGCAATGTAGTCGTGATAGTTTTTGATGAAGGGGGCTTATATGTGGATCCATACTCTGCAATCTTTGTCACCATATTTAAAAAATACGGTGACTTGGCTGATTTGAATGCAATACGGTCATGGTAAAAAAAGTGTGCCACTAATGCATCTGTTTCCTCTTTTTTCTTTGGTTCCCATGAAGTATGCAATGAACTCTGTCTAACACCACCACCTGCTGCCATTGATGGCCCACAAGAAGGCTGCGTAGCCACTAATCCTGGTGGTCTTCTACATGAAGCACTGTGCCCTACTGGCTTGGAGTCCATGTTGTTGGATCCATTGCTATATTTGGCGTCCTCCTGGCATGTGAATTCCCCATAGAAGTGGCTATGCGGTCAAGTAACTCTTGCCTTTTCTCAACTGATACATTGGTGCAAAAACACACCTCTTTCCCCTCCTCATGTAAGATGGGCTCTCACTTTATCAGACCCACTAGTGCGAGCATAAGAGCAAAGTTTGCATTTCCAAGGGTGAGCCCCTCCACCTCAAAATGGCACCCCTGCATCTACCTCATCCCACCATGACCAAGTAGTGCTTCGACTTTGTCCAATTGTTGATGAAGTACCTGCTGAGGATGATGAAGATCCCATAGATGTCAATGCTGCCATCTATATAAAAGTGACAAATAATCAATGAAGTTCAATGAAATTGCAGAAATTCGCAGCCAAAATTTCAACATTCATGTGTTAAATGTTTGCTAAAAGTGCTTGAACTTTGGTGCTACTTCAGCTTAAATTTCCTCGCTGAAAATGCCCCAAAATTTAGCGCATTTTCAGCTCCCAAATTTGGGACAGTGATTGATTCAAAATGCCCCAAATTTGGGGGCTTTTTCAGATCTCGGGATCCCAATGCCTCAAATTTGGGGACATTGCGGTCGAATTTGGGCCCCAATCCTTGTTGAGAAAGACCCAAATGTTGGGGCAATTGCCAACAACTAATCCAAAATGCCCCAAATTTGGGGGAGATTGCAGCCTGAATCATAGATACTTTAAATTGGGGCATAATTGCAAATCCTTGCAAAATCTTGAATCACCCCTAAATTTGGGGCAAGCCTCAGGGGGAAGAGAGAGAGAGAGAGAGAGAGAGAGAGAGAGAGAGAGAGAGAGAGAGAGAGAGAGAGAGAGAGAGAGAGAGAGATGTGTGTGTGTGTAAGAGAGAGAGAGGAGAGAGGATGGCGGAACTGTGGACGCGATCCCTTGTCGGCGCTTGTGCTTTCCTTGACCAGCAGGCATGCGAATTTGCTTCGCACATTGCCTGAGCTCCCCCGTGTATCTTGCGTAGGGTCCGTTTCTGCACTGTTCGAGCCCTGGCTCAGCACATCTACAATCAGTCGTCAACTCGCACTACAAACAGTCCTGTGACTTGACGTTCCTGTGGTGCCCTGCTCTACGTCCAAGTAAGAGGACCTGCGTTGATTGTCAGATCGAGCGGGGACTAGCAGCGCCAACCTTCTGCCCCTCATCACTTGTGTATCAGGGCCTTGGCACTGTTTGGCTTGTGTCTTGTCTTCCCTACCGTTGGATGGACCTACACATGCCATTGGATTGAGTTGGAACTTCCAATGTTGATCCCCTGCCCCAGAACGTTTGGCCATGTTGCACACACAGATTGATATGTCGTGTGCTCCTCCTTCCTCCTGTGGGGCTCGGCTGAGTGTGTGTGTGTGTGAGAGAGAGAGAGAGAGAGAGAGAGAGAGAGAGAGAGAGAGAGAGAGAGAGAGACGCGACCCGCACCAAACTCCCGTAAGCATAATACAGAGAGAGAAGACAGCAGTATGGCTGTCCTGGATATGGATTTTCTAGACTGGACGGTGGCAGCCCTTGGCCCTGATTCAACGCTCCAAGCATACTTCTGACGAGCCAATGAGTCCTCAGGAACGTTCCTATGTGCAGGTTGCCTCTGATCCTGTGGATTCGCAGGAGAATTGACTGGGAGCATTTGTTGGACTTTGCCAATACTCTGCTTGGCGATTATGTCCAGCATAATAATGAAACTTTTTCTGACGCGGGAATTGATGACGTGCTGGAAGCCACGGTGGACCCGAAATCAGTCTTGTGGTCTTTTTCGGTGTTTTATGACCGTGCCGTTATACTTTTCTTCATTGGCAGGATCCCAGTGCTTTCACATATTTGCCAGTGGATGCACCATTTATTGCAAGGGGAGTGTGTTGAGGAGATCTTCCTTGGACCTCGCGGCTTTTATGAGATGCTGTTGAAATCGGAAACACATCGAGCTGAGCTCCTGTCCAAGTTGCCATTATTCTTTGATCGCCACTTGGTCCATGTTGTACCATGGTGCCCTATGGGAGACTTCCAGCGTCTGCTTCAACGAGAATGCCCGGTGTGGGTGGAAGTGGAAAATTGTCCGGCGGTCTATTGGCCATTGTTGAAGGATGCGATGGCAGTTGTGGGAACAGTGCTGGTTCCCCCAAGCCTCAGGGCTATGAATCGAAACCATTTATGCATGTTATGGTACACGGCCAGGAAAAGGCCTGCGTGGCTTCGCCTCAATTGTTCTGGCATGCATCCTTTGCATTTTCGCTTGAAATGGGGCAACTTTGCAGGACACTACTTTTCATGTGGTAAATTGGGGCATTTTATGGCCGAATGCCCCGAAAGGCAACCGTCTTCCGAGGATGCACATGTTGTGCTGCCTAAGGATGACATGGTGCTTGATGCCCCGGCACAAGAGACACTTCAGCCACCTAATGTCGTGCATAAAGGCAAACAACAGGTCCTGGGTTTGGATTCCCGTAGCACTGATTGGATTGAGGCACGTAAAAAAAAAGGTAAAAAGTTGGATGCAGGCCTGGCAAATCCTGGGCCTAATGCTTCACAGGATTCCGTGCGCACGTATATGCGTAGGAAAGAAATGTTCACTTCACCACATGCTGCGCGTACTATGGCCCCGTCTGCCCCCCGTAATCAGTCTACAAGGAAAGTCTATACAGACGGTCCCAAGGGCCCACCTGCTAAGCTGGCGTTTGATACAAAAGGTAATGTGATTACACCCTGGGATCGGCGTTATCCCCGCCCCACTCCCAAGGCAGTGGATTTTCCTTCTACCTCTAAAGCAGGTCGCCAGAATTCGTTTGCAGTATTGGCTGATTTTTTGGATGAGGGTGTCTTGGATGCTCTTGCGGAAAAGGTGAAATTGAGGCAACATGCGCCTCGTTCCGGACTTCCTTTTTTTGAAGATATATGAAGATAGCCACGTGGAATGTGCGAGGCATTTGCTCTCGCCATAAGCAACATGCCATGTGGACTGTCGTGCATGAGAACCAGTGGGATGTATTGTGTGCAGTTGAGCACAAAAGTCACGGTGAAGTAGGAAAAGTTGTGGATCGTCATGGATTCCGTCTGTTTTATGCAGGGACACATGCTACGCACTATTCGGGCGTGCTGATGATTGTCCATGAGAAATACCAGCCTGTTCTTGTTAAAAATGATGTGCAGGGCGGCTTTCTGGTAATCGAAGTCTTATTTGAAGGAGAGATTTTATGGTTGCTGGGCCTCTATGCTCCGAATGATCCCATATCCCGACGGGATCTTTGGTCGACTTTGCAGGGCTCGATGTCACTTGGCCAAAGGGGGTTTTTGATGGGAGATTTCAATATGTGTGTTGACTCTTCTCAGTCCACTTCAGGGCATTCGGTAATGGATGCGCCGGAAAGCTGGGTGTGGAATTCCTTTGCTTTGCGCGTACTTAAGCAAGATCTTTGGTGATGGCTTCGCCCTTCTTTTTCAGGGTTTACTTTTCATTCCGCACAATATGCAACTACTTGGTCGCGGTTGGACCGAATGTATATCATGCAGGGGGATGATTTTCTTCCCGAGATGCTGGAAATGAAGGTCTTGTAGCAATATGCATTGTCGGACCATTTTCCCCTCCAGCTTGAGATGCGGGTACAACCTATTGCACCTTTTATGCAGTTGCTGGATAGGCTCCCTTTACGTTTCAACTCCTCTTATTTGAAGCATCCAATTTTTCAGGGCTATATGCAGCAATTGATTGAGAGGTTCTTATTGGACTTTGCCTCTGAGGGCTTGGCTTCATTTGCACGGCTGCTCTCTAATGTGCAGCGGGTTGCTCGGCAAGATGGGATCCATCATGCCTCTCTTTGTCGGCGACGTCAACATGTAGCAGAGGACTTACTGGCTTTGGTCCGTTCGTTGCTCGTGGATATCCTAGATGATGATTTGCTGCTGTCACTGGAGATGCGTTTGGCCCATCTTATTCAAGTGTTTCAGTTGAAATCTTATCAGCAGGCCAAGCTGCATAACTTGACTGACACATTGCAAGATAGTGCCTGCCAGTCTCATAAGTTCTTTCGCGCCTTGCATGCTTCTCTTGCTCGCGAAAATATGACTAGACTCCAGGATTCGGAAGGTCGCATGGTCACTGATCCGCAGACCATTGTCAACATGTACAGAAATTATTTTATGGAACTTCTTGGTTCTTCTCCCTCGCCTTCTAGTCAGGTTACGCATGCCCGCTCGGTCTTCTATCATCTGCTCTGCCAGCAGGTTCCACTTGATATGCAAGCCACTTTGGAGGCGGATATTTGCGAGGAGGAGATTATGGATGTTTTGTTACACCTGCCTAAGGATAAAAGTCCTGGTTGGGATGGTCTCACTAATGAATTCTTTGAGAACTCGGCCACGCAGCTGGTGAAGCCATTGGCGGTTATGTTTCAGCAGGTTTGGGAAACAGGGGTCATGCCTTCCTCATGGAAAGAAGGCCTTATCAAACTGATTCCAAAGGTCCCTTCGCCATCAATGCTGCAACACTGGAGACCAATTTCTTTGATGGGCTTGATGTATAAAATCTTCTCCAAAGTGCTGGTGAATCGGCTTCACAAGCACCTTCCAGCTATTGTGCATCCTCTCCAATATGGTTTCATTAAGGGCCGCAACATTCTGCATAATATCTTAAATGTGCAAATGGCTATTGACTATGCGCGGCACTCCAGTCAGGAAGTGGTATTGATTCAATTGGACTTTGAAAAGGCTTTTGACTATGTGGACTGGTCTTTCATTGCAGATCTTATGTCTGCTATGGGTTTTGGTACTCGGATGTCCCGATTGATCTACACCATTAGTGTTGCGGCTTCTTCAAGAGTTATGCTCAATGGTGGGGTTACAGAGCCATTTGTCCTTGCACGCTCGGTCAGACAGGGTTGCCCTTTGAGCCCTCTCTTCTTTGCCCTGGCGACTCACCCGGTCCTTTCAATGTTATCCTTAATGGCGGCTTCTGCTCAGCTGGCAGGATTGTCTCTTCCTTTGGGGCAGCACTTCATTAGCCAATCTTTGGCTGATGACACCTTTATGATTTTGCGGGCGGACAGGGACAACATTCGAAAGGCATTAGATGTTTGGATGCTCTTTGGTCAGGCCTCTGGTCTTCGCATCAATGCCTTTAAATCAGCCATACTCAGTTGCACGGAGCCTGATTTACAGTCAGTAGGCTAGCAGGGCCAGGTGGTTTCCCGTGGCTCCATTGTCAGGCATCTTGGATACCCATTGGGGGTGGATGTACGGCCAAAGGACCTACTGGAGTGGATTTCACAAAAACTGGCGGCGAAGTTTATGTATTGGAAGTCACAAGCGTGGCCATTCCATGTCTGCCTCAAAGTGGCTCAGACAATTATGCTACCAATGCTAACGTATTTCCTACCATTGTTGCCGTGGATGCCTACTACTTTGAAGGCTCTCACTCATCCCATTCGTTTCATGCTATGGAAGAAGGATTCATTGCAGGCAGGTATTTCGTGGATTTCATGGTCACATACATGTACCCCTAAACGCATGGGTGGTGGAGCTATTTTGGATGCAGAAACTCATATGCTGGCTCTTCGTTGGTCTCTTTTTTGTGCCATGTGTGTGGATCATCACCCGTGGACCATTATAGCCCGTTATTTTCTTGAGGACAGCGGGCTACGCCATGGTAATACACGACTTCGGGCCTCCTGGTGGCATGTCCTTAATGCTGACTCTTGATTTTCCAGTCCCTCTTCCTCTCTGTTACTGCACTTGGTCGGCTCTTGGAAAGTGGTGCTCCAAAAGGCCCGTTGGCATCCAGTGGGGGACCGCTTGCAGACTAACTCCTTTCAGCTGGAATTGTTGGCAGTATCGAGATTACTTTCATGGGAAGACAAACATTAGCTCAGACCGAGATTTAATCGCATGGCCCATTTAGGTGTGACTTCGATTGCGGATGCTACCCTTGCCACTCGCAATGTCCTCGCATCGTTTCGGACTGCTAGGAGACTTTTCAGGATCACGCGCGGATACCGTGGTTTATGGGAACAGCTTTTGTCGGAGCTTCAAGGTAGGCAACCCTTTCTTGCCCTGGCTGTGGATCGTCCTTGGCAGGACGCTGGGTGTGAAAGCTAATACTGTTTGGGGACTGCGGAAATTGCAGTCATGGTGGCAGGCAACGGTGATGGAGGGCTGGCTGAATAAGGCACCTTTCAAATGCAAGGTCTTTCTTTGGCGGGTAATGATTGGTGGTCTTCCTCTTGCCTCGGCCCTTTCCAAGTGTAGAATCTCGAATGGCAATTGTTTCTTCTGTACCACTACTGTGGAATCGGCCCGACATCGTTTTCTTTCTTGCCCGCTCGCCAAGAATATCTGGTCACTCTTGTCGCAAATCTGGCGCGCAGTGGTGGGTTCCTCACTAACTCCTTTCGATTGGGTTTTTGTGCGCCCAAAGTACCCCACACCGCCACAGTTACATATGAAGATCTTATTTCACTTTTTCAGATACTGGGGATGCTGGCACATTTGGACCACGTGCAATGCTTTTCTCTTTGATTCGGCCTCTAATGTACCGAGACATATTGCTAGGCTTAAAGGGCTCTTGCATTGGCAACTAGATCTCATCCGGCACTCCGACTTGCTCCCTCGGGAGGATTTGCTTCCCTGGCATATGGCAATTGCCTCTGGGTCGTTGCCATGATTGGTGTAACCTTTTTCGTGCATTAGTACGGGGATTTCCCACACGTTGGCCTAGGGCCCTCGTGTCTCTTGTAATCATGTACCTTTTTTTCGGAATTAATACAATTACCTTTTACGGAGAGAGAGAGAGAGAGAGAGAGAGAGAGAGAGAGAGAGAGAGAGAGAGAGAGAGAGAGAGAGAGAGAGAGAGAGAGAGAGAGAGAGAGAGAGAGAGAGAGTTGTGATCCTCATCTGATCGGGGGCGGACCGTGCGGCATGGACTACAGGTGCAACCGTGGACTACAAGTGGGAGTCGGGCTAGGTAGGTGGGAGTCGGGCAGGCGGGAGACAAGCGGCGGTTGGGGAGTGACCTGTGAGGCGACAGTCGAGATGAGTCAGGATAGGCAGTCGCGGTGGGAGTTGAGACGGACAAGAATGACATTAGAAAAGAAAAGCCCTTTTGCTGGAATGGCTGTTCCAAACAGGGAACGAGTTGGAACATTCTACCAGCGTTTCTTGGGCTTAGACCTCGTGGAACGTGTTAATTTGTTCCTAGGTGCCGGAATGGGCGTTTCCTATCTCTATGCTTCCTTCTCTAGATAATCATTTAGAAAGGCACTCTTGATGTCTATCTGATAGATCGGCCAACAATAGTGAGCAGCAAGCACAACCAACAGACAAAATGATGTCAAGCGCACAATAGGAGGAAAGGTCTCTTCATAGTAATGCCTTGCTTCTATCGGAACCCTTGCACCACAAGGCAAGCCTTGCACTTGTTTAAAGTCCAATCAGCCTTTTGCTTAGTCCTAAAAATCCACTTCGTTCGGATGACTTTCTTGTGGCTCGGACAATTCACCAAGTTCTAAGTCTCATTTTGGTCAATACTCTCTAGCTCCTTTTCCATGGCCTCTTACCCTTGGGTGCTAAAGCGCCTCCTGCCAACTATCCGGCTTAGAATGTGCTATGCAATCAACTGTTAAAGTGATGCAAATGATGCTTGAGATGCAAGCTTGGTAGATCTTCTAGGGCCCTTTGAAGTGGAATCAGGTGGAAGGATCTTCAAATCCCACATGGTCTACTGATACCAACAATGTGACGGGTCTTGCAAAGGGGGCTTGAGAGTTGACGAATTTGCGGGTGGGTTAGGAGCGGGCTGTAGACTCAGCTTAGAAGGCACTATCTTTGAAGGAATAATGTAAGGAAAGGGCTCAGAATCTAGTCTAGAAAGTTTATAATGTCTCTCTTATCAAACACTACATCTCTCCCAATAATCACCTTGTTTGTTCGAGGATCGAACAGAAGATAGGCTTTTGCTTTGGAGGAGTATGCTACAAAATTTAGAATACCAGCTTGGGAAGTAAGCTTGTGTATCTCATCATTAGGGGTGTGCATGTATGCACAACTTCTAAAGACTAAAGTTAGAAAATATAGACGGAGAGCCAAAAAACTGCATCGTACAAAGTTCTTTGAGGATCTCGACAGTGGTTGAGGATGTGCACTAAAGTGTTAACAACCTCAACCCAAAGGCGCTCAGGGAGCTCTGCTATGAACAACATAGAGTGTGCCATGTTCATGATAGTTCGGTTTCTATGTTCTATGACTCCATTCTGTGAAGGAGATTGGTAGAGGTAAGTTAGCGTAAAAATGCCATGCTCCTATAGAAACTTGGAAAACTTGTGGGTGATGAACTTGCTCCTCTATCACTCGTGCATCCTATACGAAGACTAGTTTGGTTATGCATCGGTAGCACACCCAAGCAGAAAAACATGTGAAGGCATTGGACTTATGCTTGAGAAAGTGCACCTATACGTATCTAGAATGATCATCCACAATAAAAACTAGGTACAATGTGTTGTTCAAGGCGGTACTGTGGATGTTGGCCCGCAAAGATCCAACATGAATCAATCTTAGAGGTGCCTTAGCTCTATGTGGAGACTGTTGAGGGAATGGGCATATGATGCTGCATCTCAAGCTGATAAGCTTTATACATATCCCACAATAGTTTTAGGTGTGGAAGGCCATCAACCATCTGTTGCCGCGATAGCTAATAAAGAGAGTCATATCCGAGATGTCCTAAGCAAAAATGCCAAAGATGCTTAGTGTTCGTAGACTCACATATAGTGGCTTAAGGCTGGAAGGGTGGAACTCAGAGCCCTTGGCTGTCAGCTTGGAAAGAAATTGTGTCATGTGGTAGAAGCCACTAGGCTGTGCCTCACTGCGAGCAATCTCTAAACTAGTGTGAGAGTCAAGGACCTCGACTATGGTTGCTGTGAAGAATACTACTCATTCAATTGGTAAAGCTATTGAATGGATAATAACTTCACCCTCACCCCAAGGTAGGGGATATATGGATTATCTAGCATAGTGTGATTTGGGCCTTGGTCAGTGGCAAAATTGACGTGACCATGAGCTCGGTTGCAAGGGCTTGGGAAATGAAAATGTCATTGATGGGGGTCATATGATGAGTAGTTCGATAATCCACAATCCAAGGAGTAGTTGAAGTATTTGATTGTGACGATTGGGCCTTTGCAGTCACTTTGTTAGGAGTCAACTCGCAAATATGGAGGAGACTCGTATCCTCAAATGTCTTCTTGGAGACGATATGAGCCTTTGAAGACCAGTTAGAGAAGTCCTTTGGTGTTGAGAATATTGTCGATTGTGATGGTTGACTGGTGGCAATGTGGGTCTGGCCTTGCCATTGCCCCTGTTGACGGTTGCGGCTACCCTACCTCCCCTGCAAGGGTGGTTGCTTGATTGAGGGGTGGGGGGGTGTGAGTCTTAGCTTTTGGTGTTGTGCCTCTTACCTTTAATCGACACTCGTCGTTAAAGTGGCTAGTTTTTGGACAAT
Source organism: Lygodium microphyllum (assembly GCF_053477565.2). Lineage (NCBI taxonomy): Eukaryota > Viridiplantae > Streptophyta > Polypodiopsida > Schizaeales > Lygodiaceae > Lygodium > Lygodium microphyllum. The sequence continues at coordinate 129,383,369 of NC_141147.1, read as the reverse complement.
GTTGACAATATTGATTTTTCTTTGATACATTTTGCCGCTTAGGTTTTAGAGATGATTAGGAGTTTCCTCGGGTCTCACTAACTTAAATTTGATTTTGTTTTTGGTTTTGATTGGAGTTTTGATTTTATTTATTTAGCCTTCCCTTGTTGCCCCTTTTGAGAAGCAACAACAAGAGTTCCCTTGTAGGGATCAAACTATGAAATTGATCAAACAATGGAGTGCAACACAATAGTTGACACTCAAATACATAGAAGGTGGATATAGTGGGCTGTGAGATCACTTGCTGCATAAAATGAAAGTATTTTCTCGATAGCTTGCTAAGAAATAATGTGACCTGATCGTTCGAGGACTTAGGAGCCCCTATGGTAGAGAACTCAGCAAGAAGGCATCAATACTCAACCAACTTGACTTTCAAGTCATCCTGATTAGTGATTTTAAAGTTTTGGAGCTTATGATCTAAATTGATGTGATGGGTCCTATTCCAAGCTCCATAATGGTCAATCAAGTGTGCCTAACACTCAAATGCTAAGTCAAAATGTTGAAGCTGTAAATGAAATGTAGGTAATAGACCTTGCATCAACTTGACAGTAGTGGAGGCATTCCTAACCTTCCATGAGCAAACAACCTCATATGGAAGAAGTATGGGATTAGGTTGGGATTCCAAGCCTTGCACAAGATCCTATAGGTTCTGTGAGTCAAGGACATGTCTCACTAGGTTTGACCAAGTAGTGAAGTTTGACACGTTAAAACGAGTCTTGTCATTAAAGGCATGTTTGGTTGATGAGGAGGAAGTGTTGAGAAACCCTTCACCCTCCACCTGCAGTTTGCGTTTTTGTGTTTCGCATTTTGTGTTTAGGGTTTCGCGTTTTGCGTTTAGGGTTTCACAATGGACAGTCTCAAAAAAGGGTTGGGCGCTCACAGTGGGGCGCCACCCTAGACAGCTGACGCTCTCCCTCCGGGTGCCACCCTAGATAGTCTCTTGCCTATTTATAGGCCACTCTCTCATTCATTTCTTACAGCTGATTCATTCAGTCCGTCACCTCTTCTCTCTAGCCTCTCCACTACCCTCACTCCTATAGGAGGACATTGCGGTTCATGGTTCGTGGCTGTCTTCATCATCTTCCTTGTGCTATGGCACCCTTGTTTCCTTGTATCACATTCACTCCATGATTCAAAACTTACATCGTTCCATTCATCAAAATTTCTTCTCTCCTCTCTTCTCTTCTCCATGTTTGTTGAGTTCACTCCGTGTTCCTCCTCGCAAACCCTACTGTCTCACTGGTACGTCATCTTTTGACATGGTATCAGAGCTGGATTTGCTCAAACAATGGCAAAGATCCTCCACTCCAGTGAAGGCAAAGACCGATGGCGGGTTTGGCATCCACTTTTCTTCTTCTTTCGCTGCATCAAAATCTATTTTTTACAGGTTTCATGTGTTTTCAGCCTTCTGCCCACACCCCTTTCGCGGAGGACATCGTAGTCTCAGCTGTCCCTTGCTATCATCTACAGTCTGGTGCCTGTTTCCAACCTTCCATCCACAGTTTTCAGCTGTTTACAACAGAGCGACTGTTGCTGATCACTCTCCATTCAGAAAACAATCTCGTTTTTGTAGATTTTAGGTATTTCAGCTTGCTGCCCATACCTCGGACGCGGAGGACATTGCGGTCCAAGCTGGCCATTGCTGTCTACAACAATCTGGCCCTTGTTTCCAGACTATCACACACTGTTTGGAGTTGATTTTAGCATGCTGACTGCTACTGCTAGTTTTTCCTGCGTTTTTAGTATTTCTCGGTCCTCAACTGCGTTTGCTGTTTTCTCTCCTGCAGCTTGCGTTTTTAGTTTTTCTCTCTTCTTACTTGCGTTTTTTCTACTGGTTGCAACCTCTTACTCTTGGTCGTATCCTCCTCCCACCGGCAACTCACTTCTAGCCCTTCCATTGCCCTCCCAACCCTCAAGGCGGACATTGTAGCTCACGGTTTATGGCTGACCTCTTCCTTCTTCAGCAAGACACAATGGTATCCATGGCTTCTTTACCAACAGATGACGAGACTACTGGGTGCTCCTACTGCGGCTCGAACGGTCATCTCACCAAAGATTGCCGACTTCGACCTTTGCTCCCAATCCCCCCCCCGGAAGTATATGCGTCTTCCACTAGGCACTCCTTGTGCCACCTCTTCTTTCAGGGACACAAAGATGGCTCTGCATGATGGAGCCAGACTGAGCTGAGAGTGAACGTGACGGATAACACATACAAAGAGTAGAGAGCAGTAGAAAGGAGAGTGAGCACGACACTTGATGTTTGGTACAATGACTAGTGTACCTCTTTAGGTTTTAGATAGATATATATGAAAGTACAAATGTGCTAAGGGCGTGTTCACACTTGTGCACATATAAAAGGCACGATGGCCCTTTATTCCCAACAATCTTCCGCCTAAAGGCAATGTGCCTTAAGAGGAGAAAAGAATCAACTAAGTCTAGTTATGTACAAAGCTGAAATACATATACCTATCCAACTCCCATCATCTGTCGGCAATGAGCAAACCGCTCTGTTGGAAGACCCTTTGTGAGAAGATCTGCAGGATTATCATCTGTATGTACTTTGACAAGCTCAATACTCTTGCTATCAAGTACATCTCTAATGAAGTGATACTTCACATGTACGTGCCTCGTCTTTGCATGAAAGACGGGATTCCGTGCTAGCATAATAGCAGTCTGACTATCACAATGGAGAACATGTAACTCTGTAATGCCAAGCTCTCCCACCTGACGTGAAAGCCATAAAGCCTCCTTGCATGCCTTAGTGGCAGCCACATACTTTGCCTCTCCAGTAGACAATGCAACACACTTTTGTAGCCTAGAGATTCGAGAGATTGCTCTTCCTGTGAAGATAAACACATACCCAGAAATCGACTTTGTGCAGTTTGCACGACCAGCATAGTTTGCATCCGTAAAGCCGACAACAGATGGCTTCTGCTTTCCAAAGCAGATGCACAAATCCTTTGTGTACCTTTCACTGCTTCCCAATGCTTTTTGCCAGGGTATGCCATGTATCTAGTAACCACTCCCACTGTAAAGGCAATGTCAGGATGTGTAGCAATCATAGCATACATCAAATTGCCAACAGCTGAAGCTATGGTATCTTGGCCATTTTAGTCTTCTCATCATGAGATGTAGGGCTGTCTGTTGCATTAAGTTTCACATGTGGAGGCAATGGACCCCAATTGTTTTTCCCCCCCTCCATATTGAAACGCTACAAAACCTTGGAGATATACTCCTGTTGAGATAGATAGAGTAATTCTTTTGACCTATCTTTGACTATTGGCATGCCAAGAATGTGATTTGCATCACCAAGATCCTTCATGTCAAAGTTGCTATAAAGACTTTGCTTCAGTGAGTCCAAGGTATGAGTATCCCTATCAGCAATCAGCATGTCATCAACATACAGAACCAAGATAATCAGGCTGCCATCTACTGCCTTCTTGGTGTACAAGCAGTGATCCACTTGACTTCTATGAAAACCTTGAGACTGCATAAATGTATCAAATTTATGATACCATTTTCTTGGTGCTTGTTTCAGCCCATACAAACTCCTTTTGAGTTTACATACCATCTTCTCTTTCCCTTTTGCCACAAACCCTTCAGGCTGCTGCATATACATGCCTTTGTACAGATCACCATGTAAGAATGCGGTCTTTACATCCATCTGTATGAGCTCCATATCTTCAGCTGCAACCAAGCCCAAAATGGTTCTCAATGTAGTCATCTTGACTACAGGAGAGAAGATCTCATCAAAGTCAACTCCATGTTTCTGCTTGTATTCCTTCATAACCAATTGTGCTTTCTACTTTGGCGAGGAACCAGAAGTGACCTTCATCTTGTAAACCCATTTGCATGGAAGGGTTTTCTGTCCTTTAGGCAACTGCACGAAGTCCCAAGTGTCATTTTTCTCAAGAGAGTCCATCTTTGACAACATGGCTTTATACCATTTCTTGCTGTCCTGTCTGTCCATTGCTTCCTGGAAGCAAGACGTTTCACCATAATTTGTCAACATGATCTCCTAACCCAATGATCATTGTTTGCTGGCTTTTGAGCTTGCAAATTTTCATTTTCAGCTTGCTGTCCTGGCATTTCAGCTTGCAAATCAGCATTAACAGCTTGCTGTCCTGGCTGTTCCTATGCATCCAGTGGCTCATCATTATGGGCAATGGCTGGCTGATTATTTCCAATATTATTTTCTGCATTTGCAGGTTCATTTACAGTAGGTATTTGCTATTGTATAGCGGATACATTTTGCTGTCCAAAAGGTATTTCTTCTTGGAATACAACCCTATGGACTTCCTCTGTTCTTTCGGGCTGTTTGTGCATGCGATCTTTCTAGAAGATAACATCATTGTTGCATACTACTTTTCTTTTCTCGGGATCCCATAATCTATATCCCATTTCACCTTCATTACCATATCCTAGGAAAATACATTTACAGGACTTTGGCTCAAGTTTGCTGTATTCTTTCTTATGTATGTGCACAAATGCTTCGTAGCCAAACACTTTCAAGTGTGCATACGAAGGTGGCTTGCCCGACCACCCTTCTTGGGGAACTCCCCTCCCCCCAAAAGACTTGTTTGATGACCGATTAATCAAGTGTACGGCTGTCATAACAGCCTCTGCCCAAAAACCATGAGGTAAAGCAACATGTGACAACATTGTCCGAACCTTGTCTTGAATGGTCTGATTCATACGCTCTGCAACACCATTTTGGGGTGGATTATGAGGGGCAGTGAGCTCCCTCTTTATTCCTTTGCTATCACAAAATGCCTGAAAGGCCTTGGATGCATATTCCCCACCATTGACAGAGCGAATACATTTAAGTGTCTTATCAGTCGGATTCTCAACCAATGCCAAGAATTTTTGAAACTGGTCAAGCACTTCATCCTTGCTACGAATAGGGTAAACCCATACCTTCCATGTAGCATCATCGACAAAGGTGACAAAGTATTTCTTTTCCCCTAAAGATAACCCTGGCATTTAATATAGATCGGAATGTACTAACTCTAGAGGAGAAGATTTCAGCGAAAGAGACTTATTATGAGATGTCTGTGCATGTTTACCATAAACACAATGATCGCAATGCTCAAAATCAACATAACGAAGATAAGGCAAGTAACCCAGACGAGAAAGCACTTTCATTCCAGTTTGACTCATGTGTCCCAACCGGCCATGCCACAAAGAAACACTTGGCTGCTCGGTCACTGCAACAACATGGTCACGCACACTAGATACATGGAGAGGATACAAGGTATCACTTTTACAACCTCTGGCAATAACCCTAGATCCCTTACAGATCTTCCATTTCCCATTACCAAAGGTGGTATGAAATCCATCGTTATCTAGCTGCCCTGTGCTAATCAAACTCTTTTTGAGCTGAGGTACATGCAGTACATGCTGAAGTGTGAAGACAGAACCATGCTGAAACTGCAACTGCACACTGCCAATACCTGCAATGTCACATGCGTAGTTGTCCCCAAGATGGACAACACCATGTCGACCCCTTGTATAGTTAGAAAACCACTCACGATGACGGGTGACATGAAAGGAAGCACCTGAATCTACAATCCAAGTATACATGTCATCATCTGTATCTGCAAGTAAAGCATGTGTACCAAAGTGTGAAGAGACAGAGTACGTCATTCCCACTGTCACTGTCATGAGTGACTACATTCACCTCTTCAATTTTAACACTGCTCTTCTTAGGCTGACTCTCTTTCTTCTCTTCCTTACTATCATCTATCTTCTTGCCCTTTCCTTTCTCTTTCTTCCATTTGTAGCAGTCCCATTTAAAGTGACTCTTCTTGCCACAATGATGGCATTCAACATCCTTACCAGGCAATTTACTGCGTCCCTTGCTATCAGATTTACCTTTCTGCTGTGATCTGCCTCTAGTATGCAAAGCATTGGAAGACTTACTAGATGCATTGTTGTATCGATTCATTTCTTCTATGAGTAGAGCACTCTCTACATCAGTATACAAAAGGATTGCATTAGAATTGCTCATAGCAGTCCTAAATGTATCCCAACTCTTTGGTAGAGTGCAAAGTAAGAACGTAGCCTTAAATTCTTCATCAATCATGAACTTCAAGGCAACCAGCTGGCTGAAAATGGAGTTAAACTTAGTCAAGTGAGTAGACATTGCTGTACCCTATTTCATACGCAAATCCGTAAGCTTTTTTAGCTAGTAAACTTTACTTGTGGCACTCTTCTGGGCATACAATTCTTCTACTGGAGTACAAATAGGATAGGCAGAATCCAAACTTTCAATGTCAAACAACAAGGCATCAGAAATCGATAGCTCAATGGGAGTGTGCAAGCTCATTTAACTCATCCCAGCCTTCCTGTTCCATATCTGTGGGCTTTGCCCCTTTGGTCTTAATCGGCATTGCTTGCTTCTTCTGCAACAGGATATTATAACACTGTTTAAAGTTATGTGCTCCTTCAAGCTTCTTAATGTGCATGAGGTGATTGCTGTCACTGCTGCCAGCCATGATTTTCAGCCCAAATGTGACAAAAGAAATCAGCAAATGTAGACCCAAACTGTCACACAAGTGATCGAGGTATAAACAAGTACCAACCAGCAATAAATAACCACAATGCAGAAATTTCAGATCTGCAAATAAATTTTCAGAAGCACTAAACCTTGTGCTACAGCACTCCACAACTGATTACAGCTGTTCCAAGGACAAATACATCACATTACATGAGAAGTCCCAAATTTTAGCTGCAATTTTTGTTGTACATGCACCCACGGGCACAAAATTTGACACACACGGTCAAAAGCCCCAAAATTTTTGTGCTCAAAGCATCAACCATACATCTACACTATCTTTGACATGCATAGAATAGCCCAATTTCACCAAAATAGAGTAATTTCAGCAAAACCTCCAATTTTTCCAAGTGCTAGATGTCCAAATTGCATGGAATTAAACCCGCATGTAGATAAAATGACCAAATGGTGCACAAATTTCGCCCAAACAGCAAAAGCCCCAAATTGCACGGGGTCCAATGTGCATCAATGTCGAGAATTTGGGTAAATTTCAGCCCAATTCTTGCATATACATGAAAAGCCCCAAATGTCGGAGGCAAAATGTCACAAATTATTGCAATTTCTGAGACAAATATCACTGTTGTGTCTTGCTCACATCAAATTTGGACAAATTCCCAAATTTCTCGGGTTTGGTGTGCACAAATTCCAATGAAATTGAAAAAATTTCACTAAAATGTGAAAAGCCTTGAAATTCCCAGGCAAATGTGCACCGATTTTGCAATTTCTGAGTCAGATTGTCTCCAAATCCGGGAAAAGCCTCAAATTTTCAGGTCAAGCTTGCACATTGTGCATGTGGGCACGAAAACCTAGTTGTGGAGGGGGAACAAATTTGAAATATAGAAAAAATGACAGAGATTTGACGACCGGTTCATGACCTATGGCCCGTTTAGTCATGGATGACCTGTTGAGCACGTCGCAACCTGTCCTGTCGGATTGCCCGTCGCAGCCTGTCCTGTTTGCAGCCTAGTCTTGGTCGTGTGCAGTTCCCATGTGATCCCCTGTTGACCTGTCACCTGTCGCCTACTCTCCAACAGCAACTGTCTCTTGAACTGTCGTGCAATCTTCGCCTAGCCTCCCGTTGACCTTGCTGACCTTGCGCTGACTTGCACCTACTAACTATATTGATGCCGATACCTCTCACTTGAGGTCGCCTGACTAGCCTGTGCCTGTCCAGCTTTGAGGAGTATGCACTCGTGCTATGATACTAGTTTGATGGAGCCAAACTGAGCTGAGAGTGAACGTGACGGATAACACACACAGAGAGTAGAGAGAAGTAGAAAGGAGAGTGAGCACGACACTCGATATTCAGTACAATGACTAGTGTAGCTCTTTAGGTTTTAGATAGATATATATGAAAGTACAAACAAGGACAAAATGTAGTAAATGATATAAAGTTTGATTAAAAAATAATATATCATACTTGATAAAGTTGAACAATTGAAAAAGATTGATTACATCTAACGTTTTAACACTTGAGTTTTCCAACGCTTACATTGGAGTGTACTTGTACTTCATGCAAATCTTGTGCCTCGAGCTACATTGTTGCACTTGCAAGGCATGTGAAATGACTCATGATTTGAGCCAATGAGAACATATTTTTAACTGTTGTGAAAAATATTTAGATCATAAGCAGTGATCTCTTGAAAAAAGCTAGTGATCTAGAAGATGAATATCACAATCTTCATGCCAAGGGTGTGTTCACACCCGTGCACATAAAAAAGACACGATGACCCTTTATTCTCAACACTGCATCGGCTATTAGAGTTCTATGCCCAAGGCAATAAGACGCATCTGATGTGCACTAAGTCATTTCAAGCACATGGAGGATCGATTGGCACTACGACCTCTTGGAGATCGTCGCAATGCGTTGCAATGCCAATGACAGTCTTCTCCCACCTATTTTCGGGTACAATGGCTACCATGGCCCGCGGTTTTGCATTCTGCTCCATCGAGAGACAATGATTGTTTGATACCGTCTCCTCATTAGCCGGCTCCGTCAAGAGACAGTGGTTGCTCGACTCCTTTCTCTTCTTCGGCTTCCCGGTCTGCTCCATTGAGAAGCAGCGACTGTTATCTACTCATTGCTCAGTTTGAGCTCTACTGTTCACCCGTGCCTACTCAAGTTCGAGAGGTCACCTTTGAGAGTTCTTCACCACCCCAGACACCTTCTTCGGCATGACCAGCGGCACTTCCTTTATCCTCAGACATTTCGGAGTTCTTGATCCATGAGTTTTTGGATTCCCTATCTACCTTGGGGGGGGGGGGGGATTCAAAGGGGGATGATCTTTTTTTGCCCTTCGAGGGGGCATCTACATCTATTGCGACTTCAAAGGGGGACTTCTATTCCTTCAGTTTCAAAGGGGGTCCCCATCCACCACTCAATCCTTCGCACACCTTGGCGGAGGTCTTTTACCTTCTTCTTTTACCCTTGGATAGGGTGTCTTCTTTCCAGCGGTCATCTCACCTATTGATACCCAGGATCTCAAGGATCTACCTAGATCGGGGCCTTGGAGGTTCAACTGCGACTTGGTGACGAGGCCTTCGTATTTCTTCTTGCATGGATGCACGGAGCTAGTGGTTTCTCTCCCAAGGTTGAGTTTCGGGTTCTCCACTCATGGGAAAATTGTTCACTTGCCCAAGAGCCCTAGTAGAAAGATGATGAAAACATACAATGCATAGGAGGAATGTTGGACTTTGTGTGGTGCCGAGAACCACAAGGATTTATCTTCGGAGTTGGCTCTATGTTGACCAAGTGACTAAGGCAAGAAGAAGAGGAGAAAGAAGATGTAGAGGATCCCTAAGATCCAAGATTTCCACCTAAAAGATAACTTGCAGTAAAGAACAGTAGACAGAGTAGCATGGCATCTCCATCTCACTCTTCTCTTGTTCCCCTTTTTGGGCTTGAAAGGGGGTGTTGAGAAACCCTTTACCCTTTACCCGCAGTTTGCGTTTTTGAGTTTCGCGTTTTGCGTTTAGGGTTTTACAATGGACAACCCCAAAAAGGGGATGGGTGTCCACAGTGGGGTGCCACCCTAGACAGCTGACGCCCTCCCTTCGGGCGCCACCCTAGACAGTCTCTTGCCTATTTATAGGACACTCTCTCATTCATTTCTTATGGCTGATTCATTCAGTCCGTCACCTGTTCTCTCCAGCCTCTCCACTACTCTCACATCCCTTAAGGAGGACATTGCAGTTCGTGGTTCATGGTTATCTTCATCATCTTCCTTGTGCTACGGCACCCTTGTTCCCTTGTATCACATTCACTCCATGATTCAGAACTTTATCATTCCATTCATCAAATTTTCTTGTCTCCTCTCTTCTCTTCTCCATGTTTGCTAAGTTCACTTTGTGTTCCTCCCCGCAAACCCTACTGTCTCACTGGTATGTCATCTTTTGATAGGAATAATAATGAGGTGAGATAAGGAGAATAAGATGGATAAGGAGGTGGTGGAGGGGGATAAGTAGAAAGTGGAGGAGGTGGGTAGATAGAAATAGGTTGAAAATGTCAAATGGGTGTCGATTGATACGGAGGTACTGGAACATGAATGTTTCCATACAGTGCCGGTGGAGGTGGAGACATCGGGACATGTAAGCCTTGTCCAACGGTTGGTTGGGGCACAAGAAAAATAACCAAAAGGCCCACTAGGTAATGCCATGGAAGCAAACAATGGTACCAACTGATCCATAATCCATGATGTTTGGGTGGCATTTCCAAGCCGTGAAAATCCCGAAAGTGTGTTTATAGAAGGATGGACCTCCATCATGGAGACATCACTCGGCTAAGAAAAAGACGAGATCCTTAAGGTTGTGCCCAAGGGTGAAGGACCCACTGGTGTGATGTGTGGAGACATGAAAGGTATAGTTAATGGAGACTAAAAGAAAGGTGCAACAGAACTTTTGGGTGGGATGGGTGGGAGATTAAATGGATTTAAAATTTATGCAGTAGTGCGAAATGTGTTAGGTTCCTTTTGTTCGTTAAATGCAAATGATGAAAAAGATGATTCACCAAAATCAAATTAACCATGAGATGCAAAAGCTAAAGGAAAAGATAGAGCACTCACCAATGAATCTTGGAACTTTTGCTTACCTTTTCTTGAGCTCAAATGGAAAAATCTATCCTCTTTAGGGCTTATGAATCAATACTTGGTATGAAGAATTGATGGTGTTAGAGAAGAAAATGGTTTGTACTCCATTCCACTTTTCATGTCAGGATGACCTGTCCTCTATGGAGTTTTTGTCCTTCTTGCAAAATCATCAGACTGATGCACTGAATCTAAAAGTGAAAACTCAAATTTACCTTTAATCTATTGTTGAGCTCTATACATGAGGATAAGATTGTATTCGGCTTGTGAGAACTCATATGGTTTGTGGACTCCATGGTAGTTTGAAGACTTTTCGGCCATGTTGGAAGTTGGAGGAGCAAGCTCTGAGGCTCACTCTGTCTCATTTCTCGATGTGCTAGGCTCGGGAGCATCATGATGAGGTGGTGAAGATGTGTTCAAAGTTATCTTGCCTTCCTGTTGTTCTTGTTTCTTGCGAAGGGCTTTCAGATCAAAGGTTGAGGTTTTGTCAAAGAGAACCTTGCTCTGATACCATGTGAAGAAATACCCTAACACAAAAACATAAATGAAAGCCTACGACAAAGCATAAACTCAACATAACACAGTTAGGGTTAGGGTACTCATAGAGACAACGAACATAGTGAAGATTTGAATGAATGAATGAATATTGAATATACAATGCTCCTGCAGCAAACAAATTGTGCAGGGAATGAAATGTACCCCGAGTTCTCATGTCTGGAGGACCAAGGCAGAGGGAATGAGTTGGAGAGTGTGTCATACTCCTGATGAATCCCGAAATGCAGCAAGGTAGTCTCCAAGATGTTGGACAACAGATGACATGGCAGCTTGTGCAACAGCCTGTAGTGAAAACGCAGCTGTAGGTGATGATGTGGCAGCCTGTACGGCAGCCAGCAGAAGTAAACGCAGGCCGATTGGGGCAGTGTGGCAGCCATCAGGTGTAAGTGCAGCTGTAGATGCCACGTGGTAGCTGGCTGTAGCAGGTGCGTGATCAGCAGCTGCAGTTGGGGCTGGACTGCAGCTATAGGAGGTGTGAACTGCGCAGTTCTGGATGGATGTAGGCAATGTCAGGCAGCCTCGATTGAGATGTCCTTTGTGAAGCTAGAGGGCCTGAAACCTGCAAGAATGAGATTAGGGCTGAATGGACCTATTTATAGATAGCTTTGGACCTTGAACTGCTCCCCATTGTAAGCTCTTTCAAAGCACTTCCCATTTTAGGCTTTTTACATAATTAAGCATTTTTGGGGTTGTTCAAGAGGCTAATTCAGCATGTAATGCATATTTTATCTCAAAAACTGCCTGCAAAAAACACAGCCTATAGGAGGTTGCTTGGAAAAAGTCTGCCTTGCAAAAACGCAGCTGCCAGCTCAGGATGTGACTAGATTAACACTTGTCGTCTAGTTGGATTTGGTTGCTGCCTGGCTGCAACAGCAGCCAGCAGATCTGAAACGAGGCATGGGAGGGGTGGGCTGCACAAAACACAGCTGGTAGATGACCATCTTGCTCCAAATGCAGGAACAGCTTGTGATGCTCAAGCTGGAAGGAAAATGGAAGGGCTGCAGCACATGTAGATGATACTTGGTTGTCTCTGGTTCCCACCAAGGCAAATGATACCATGTGAGAGTGCACAGAGGAAAGGAAAGTGAATGCCATGAAAATAGAGGAGATTGAATGAAATGTAGAAGAGAGAAGGAACAAATTGATTGACAATTGAAAGATACAAGGCTGGGATGGCCAACCCCAACATGCAACACTAAGCGTTAGCATGGCTGCCAGACGGTAGCATGGGGATGAAAGAAGAATGAGGGCTGGCTGAATGATGGATCAATGAATGAGGGGGGCAGGCTGCCTATAAATACGCAAAATGAGGCCACAATTGGTACACAAATGACCAAGCCCACATTATGGGCACCAAAGAAAGGAACCAAAATGGTCACAATGCCCAAAACAAAATGCGCTTATGTAGCCTTCATCTTAAGTGTTTGAAAAAATGGTAGACACACAATATTAGAGGTCCTAATGTCCTTGTCTAACTCAAATTGAGGCTCTTAGGTAGGAGATGACTGTACATGGCACACATCTACTAAGATTTTCATTAGGAAGCCCTCTTCAAAATCTACAGCTCAAAAAGTATGTCTCAAATGTTTATACTAGATCAAAAGGCATAGGAGTGATAGCTCAAAGTGAAACCCATCTTGTTAAAGTTAATGACACTATATATTAAAAAATGGTAAGGTTGTCCTCGATTGATTCACTGTGGTGGACAAGGTCCTTTTTTGTGTCTGATGGTTTGGGATCTGTTGAGTGCTTTTACTCCCAAAAAGTACCAATAGACTAGGTCAAAAGTTCAAGCACGTGAGAAAAGGATTCCACATGCCAATGAGTCCTTGTATTTGCTGTAAAACGGAAAGAGTATGGCAAGTTGCCTTATTTTCCCTTGTATGGAGAATTCCATGTGAATAACCTAACCTGGAAGCCTTTGAGAAGGCACTCCCATTCTGTATGCCAAAAGGTACTTCATCCTAATAAGGTTTTCAATTTGTGATGTTCTTAAATGTGCAGTTTTGTCATTAGGGGATACCCAACTGTAAGAAAGATCTGCACCTTGCCTGCTCTTAGTAGTAAACTTTTATTAGCTACTGTATGAAAGTTTGGAAAGTCCTAAATTTGAAGAGGTCAAATATCAGTCATTAGGTGTTTTTGGAGGCTCTGATTTTGTGAGAACTCTAGTCAGGTATCCCGTTGGTAACTTTGGTCTCGTGTGAACTACTTTTGAACAGGTTGGACAGATATTTCAGAAGTTTGAATGTCTTGATTCGCCAGATGGTGGGATTGTAAAGAATGTTGTTCGATGGAGCATCCCTGGTGTTTTCCAAGTAAGACTTGTGTATGGATAGCTGCTATTGCTAATGTTGCTTAAGTGAAGCTTTGTAAACTCATACATTGTTCTCCCTGTATTAGGATGTTGATGGAGCAACCCTGACAGTCACTGCAAAGTTTCAAGTGGCAAGTGCCAGGAACATTGCCCTGCAGTTTGAAGATGTTGGTTATCTGTTCCTTTGCAAAAGGTTTTTGGTTGGAATTTATGCAGCGTAATCCCCTCAAAGTTGGTAGATTCTTAACTTTCACTTATTTTCCTTAGCTCGGTGTGTAGGCAGAAGTTGGTAGTCTGATGGTGAGTGAGGAATTGCAAGCTTTAATAGCTCCGGCATTCTTTCCTCGTACATTCATTAGCTTAGAGGTGTGGACCTCTCTCTCTCTCTCACACACACACACACACACACACACACACACGCGCGCGCGCGCGCGCACGCACACGCACAAAGGGTGATTCATTGTGACATTTGAAGTCGCATTAAACAACTAAGGTAAAGGTATTTTGGACAACTGCATTTGTGTACCAGATTTTGCAATTCATCCGCAGCTTCTCTGCGCGTGTGCCTCTACAATCTGGGGATTCATCAAATAATATTCGGAGGTTGTCACTGTTACATTGATAATACTTGCTAGTTGTTTACACGTCTGGTGGAGCTAACAGGACCATGTTCCTTCTGCAGGACTCCCCTTGGACTCATGTACTACATTTCGTTTCTGGACAATGAAATGTTTCTAGGGAGAGCGCTAGGAAGTGGAGGAGCCTTTATTTTTACGAAGACGCAGCCCTTGCAGACACTCTAAGATGAGTCCTGCTATGTCTGGACACTCAAATTTCAAGGCCAGAACTCCTCTTTCTAGCTAGGCATCTGTAGATGCATATCATTGTCATTTGTGCAATAAAGAGCATCAAACATTACCAACCTTTTGAATAACATCTGGAGCCTTGAGTTCTTTATGTGTACCAGCTTATCATCACCTCAGGAAAGGTTCCTGTTCAATTACAGGCTGGAGTCACTGAAAAGAAATTGAAGAAATATTTCTAGAATAGTTTATATGCCAAGATTAATATGCATATATGCTAATATGCCAAAGTAATAATGTTATAACCCCAAATAATCAGGCCAGACTAGGGGAAGAGTGAATGCTCCATAGGCTGTGATTCAATCTTCCAGTATATGTTACTTGTTTTATGTCCGTCAGTTCCAACCTCTCACTCAAGCATAGGGAAGTACTCATAAACAAAGAAAAAACCAAAACCATGTAAGCAAGAATGCTTGCACACTTGAAAAGATTACTTTGTAAATTTTGCTGAATACTAGTAAAGAAGAGGAAGTGCATGCACATTTACGTGTTTTCAGCCAGCTCTCTTCCTTGAAAGAGTGATATTTGACATGTTGGCACTTGGAACTCTTTGCCATTCGTTTCCACATTTCATTTGTGTGTGTTGCCGTTAGGATGCTGGAGTGGACAATAAGAAAGGGAAAACATGTGCAGAGCTTTTCACCACTGCTTTGAGAATCCTTCCACTTTCTGGATGATGCATGCTACTAAGCATCATGTTCAAAATTTGTTGTTCCTTTGGCTTACACTAGAAATTTATTCTTCTTTTGGCTTTTAATTCCTTGTCTTGAAAAGTTAACCTCCCAAATCTGAGCTTAAGTGAGACATCCCAAATTTGAACTTATGTAAAGACGAATTTGACCCTTGCATAGATGTCTTTTATCTCTCAAAAGAGCTTGTGCTGAAGCCATGGTCTCCATTAGTAGGCATGCTTTTAAGAATGTAAATAGCCCTCAGGGTATACGTAGCTTCATAGCTTGATTTTCCCTTGCTTCCATAGATTTGTAAATTTATGGTAGATTCAATATGTGAAGTGCTCAAATTGGAGGTGCATGTGGGAGGCAATTTTGACGTGGGTAGACAATGGTCTACTTATTATATGATCAATGATAACAAAGCTTGAAGAATGGTAGTAGTGTGTGCAGAACGTTAACTCTACATGTTGGGAATAAAGGCTCATCGTGCCTTTTACGGTGTTCAGGTGTGAATGCACCCTTAACACTCTTGTACTTTATATATTATCTAAGCCTAAAGTGGTAGAGCTTGTCATTGTACCAAATATTGATTGAGTCGTGCTCTCCTTCTTGTTGCTCACTCTATCTACTCATCTTTTTGCACTCAGTCTCAATCCTAGCTAGGCTATCAAACTGGTATCAGAGTCGGGTGCAGGTGAGTAGGTGACAGGTTGGGCAAGCAGATAGGCGAGCGTTGACAGGTTGACACGTGGCGTGCAAGACCGGCAGGAGACAAACCTGGTTGGGCACAGGCAAGAGGTCACTGGTCGGCGCCACATGTGACACAGGTTGCAGGCCGACACGTAGCGCAGGCTCTTCGGGCACAGGCGATATGTCATGAGCGATACGCAGCGTAGGTTCGTCAGGTTGCAAATTTGACACAGGTCAAACAGGCTTGGTCGGTTATCCAGGCGGGCGACACGAAAGCAGGCTTGACAGGCGGGAGATGGATCTTGGATTTTGGTCAATGCTAGGACGGACCAGTTTTCTTTTCCCTCAATTTTCTTTAATTTTTGCCATTTTTTCTCTCCCCTTTAGCGGGCATAAGCACATTGTGCGTTTTTGACCAAGAAAATCGGGGCTTTTTCCAGATTTGGGGACTTCAACTTAGGACAATACAAATTGACTCAGAAATTGTACATTTGGTGCACATTTACTTCAGAGATTTTGGGGCTTTTCACATTTTGGTGGATTTTTCTCAATTTCATCGAAGTTTGTGTACTTCGGACCCAAGAAAATCGAGGCTTTTGCAAAATCTTTTCAATTTGTGCGACAAATGTTTGGTATATGCACTTGGATACATGTATTGATGCATTTTCTTTTGAAAATTTGAGGTTTTTGATCAAAATGGTCAAATTTATGCTCGAGAATGATTTTAGAGTAAAAATTTCAATGAAATTTTGGGGATTTCACATGTAATTGGTGTCTTGGTCTCTAAATGTATCAATAATTGCTTGAGGACTGCAATAAGACACTAATTCTAAAAATCTATTCGTAGATTTGAAATTTTTGCAACCTCGAGATTTTCATTGTTGGTTGGTATTTGCAGTGTACCGTGGTTACTTGTGTGAAATTTGGGCTTGCCTTTGGTGACTTTTTTAGTTAATTTAGTAATGCAAATTATGACTGAAATCAGTGACAACAACAATCTTTTGCATATGAAGAAGCTTGAGGGTGCACATAATTTTGCAATATGGCAAAAACAATGCTACAATATCTTCATGTAAAAGAAACATGTGAAGCCCATCAAAACAAAGGAAAAGAAACCGGCAAACATGGAATAAGACAAGTGGGATGACTTGGATGAGCTTGTTCGCTCTACCATTGAGCTCTCAATGTTAGACAACTTGCTTTTTAACATTGAGAAGTTGAATTTAACATATGTAATGTGGCAAAGGCTTGAAGAATTGTATGCTCAGAAAAGTGCAACCAGCAAGGTTTATTGGTTGAAAAAATTAATGGACTTTCCCATGAAAGAAGGTATAGCCATGTCTGTACACTTGAACGAGTTCAACTCAATTTTTAGTCAGTTGATTGCTTTGGACTTTCATATTGACGATGAATTCAAGGCTACTTGCTTGCTATGCACTTTTTGAAAGTTGGGATACTTTCAGGACGACTTTGAGGAACTTGAATGCTCAATTGTTATATATTTGATATGGAGAGTTCTTTGTTAATGGAAGAACTAAATAGGCAAAACAATTCAGCAAACAAGTCTTCTAATGCATTGCACACTAGAGGCATATTTTAACATAAGGGCAGTTTTGAAAATGGAGCATGTAGCAAGTCTCGTGGTAAAAATGTGTAGTGCCATTATTGTGGTAAAAAGGGCACTACAAACGGGACTGTTTTTAATTGAAGAAAGAGAGACAAAAACAAAAACACTAAAGACAATAAGGTTGAGAAAAAGGACAATCAGCTTGCAAAGAAGAGCAATGCAAAAATAAAAGAGGTCAATATAGTCACTTGTGAGAATGACAATGACGGTGATGTACTTCTTGCTTCTTCTTTGAGTGCACATGCATTGATTGCAGATTTTGAGGATGACATGCATACTTGGATAATTGATTCAGGTGTATCCTTTCATATCACACCACATCATGAGTGGTTTTTCGATTGAAATGGTGGTGCATGTGGTATTGTCCATTTGGGGGATAACTATGCATATTAAATTGTAGGCATTGGTAGTGTGAAATTGGAATTTCAGCATCGCTCCGTGTTTGCTTTGCATAATATGAGACATGTAGTTCAGCTTAAGAAGAGCCTGAAAAGCATAGGGCAGCTAGATGATGAAGGCTATCATACCACCTTTGGGGATAGCAAATAGAAAATTTGTAAGGGCTCTTGCATTGTTGCCAAGGGCTCGAAAAGTGATACTTTGTATTCTTTGTATGTATCTAGTGTGTGTGACCATGTAGTCGCTCGCCATAACTGAGCAGCCAAGTGTTTCTTTGTGGCATAGCCAGTTGGGTCATATGAGTCAAATTGGAATGAAAGTGCTTTCTCGCTTGGGTTATTTTTCATCTTTGAGGTATGCTGCTTTTGAACAGTGTGATCATTGTATTTATGGTAAACGTGCTTAAACGTCACATAAGTAATATTTTTCTCTAAAGTTTTTACCCTTGGAGTTGGTACATTTAGATGTATATTAAATGCTAGGATTCTCTAGGGGAGAAGAAATATTTCATTATCTTTGTTAATGATGCCACATATAAATCATGGGTTTCTCCAATCTGTTGCAAAGACGAGGCCTTGGATACATTTAAAAAATTCTTGGCACTTACTGAAAATTAGATCAACAAGACATTAAAGTGTATTTGCTCTGACAATGGTGGGGAACATGTGTCCAAAGTCTTCTAGGACTTTTGTGATAGCAAAGGGATTAAAGGGAGCTCATTGCCCCTTGTAATCCACCCCAAAAATGGTATTGCAGAGTGTATAAACATAACCATTCAAGACAAGGTCCATGCAATGCTGTCACATACCTCATGGATTTTGGGTAGAGGTTGTTATGATAGCCATATACTTGATTAATCGATCATGAAACACGCCTTTGGGGGGGATAGTTCCTCAAGAAGTATGGTCGAGCAAGCCACCTTCGTATGCTCACTTGAGAGTATTTGGCTGGGAAGCATTTGCGCACATTCACAAGAAAGAACACATCAAAATTGAGCCAAAGTCTTGTAAATGTATGTTTCTAGAATATGGCGATGAAGGTGAAATGGGGTATCGATTATGGAATCCCGAGAAAAGAATAGTAGTACATAACAATGATGTTATCTTTCGAGAAGATCGCATGCATAAATAGCCCGAAAAGATAGAGGAGGTTAGAAGAGTTATATTCTGGGAATAATACTGAAAATGCAGGGAATAATACTGAAAATGATTAGCAAGATCTTGCCCATAATGTACCACAAATTCAGCAAGAATAGATGTCTTTGGAACATGAAGAACCAGCTGTACAATATGCTGAACCTGTAGAACAACAAGCTGTTAATGGAGATTTGTAGGTTGAACAGCCAACAAATCTTGACCATTGGGTCCATAGGTCGAATAGAGTGTAAAGATAGCCAAATAGGTTTGTTTTTGGTATCAATTATGTTGCTGATTATGCCATGTTGACAAATTGTGGTGAGCTGTCATGCTTCTAGGAAGCAATGCATAGAAAAGACGGCAAGAAATGGCATAAGGCAATGCTGTTAGAGATGGAATCTCTCATCAAAATATGGAGCTCATATAGATGGATGTGAAAACTGCTTTTTTACATGGTGATTTGCACGAGGAGATCTATATGCATCAACCTGAGGGTTTTACTACATAGGGGAAAGAACACATGGTCTGTAAGCTCAACAAGAGTTTGTATGGGTTGAAGCAGGCACCACGAGAATGGCATTATAAATTTGATACATTTATGCAATCTTAAGGATTTCATCGCTCTCAAGTTGACCATTGCTTATATGCCAAGAAGGTAGTAAATTGATAGCTTCATTCTCTTGGTTTTGTATGTGGAGGACATGCTGATTACATGCAAGGATGTTCATGTCATGGACTCTTGAAGTAGAGTTTACAAAATAGCTTTGATATGAAGGATCTTGGTGAGGCCAATCACATTCTTGGCATGCGTATACTCAGAGATAGATCGAAGGGTCTTCTTTTTTTGTCATATTAGGAGTATGTCACTAAGATTTTGCAACATTTCAATATGGAGGGGGGAAAAGCCATTGGTGTACCATTGCCTCCATATGTGAGACTTAGTGCATATGACAGCCTTACATCTGATGATGGAAAGGCTAAAATGAGCAAGATACCTTATGCTTCAATTGGTGGTAGCTTGATGTATGCTATGGTTGCTACATGTCTTGACATTGCATTTGGGGTGGGAAGCAGTGAAGGGTATCATGAGATACCTTTAGGGAACAAAGGATTTGTGTATCTGCTTTGGTAAGTAGAAGTCATCTGTTGTTGGATTCACGGATACGAACTATGCTGGTCATCTTGACTGCAAGAAGGCTATTTTAGAATATGTGTTCACGTTCATAGGTGGAGCAGTCTCTTGGATATCTAGGCTGCAAAAGTGTATTGCATTGTCTACTACAGAGGCAGAGTATGTGGCTACCACTGAGGCATATAAAGAAGTTTTATGGCTTTCATGTTTGGTGAGAGAGATTGATATTACAGAGGTTCCTATCCTCCATTGTGATAGTCAGAGTGCTATCATGCTAGCATAGAATCTTGTCTTTCACGCAAAGACAAAGCACATACATGTGAAGTATCATTTTATTAGGGATGTACTTGAAAACAAGAGCATTGAGCTTGTCAAGGTACATATAGATGATAACCCTATAGACCTTCTCACGAAGGGTCTTCTAGCAGAGCGGTTTGCTTATTGCCACCAGATGATGGGGGGTTGGATAGTATATGTGTATTTCAGCTTTGTACATACATAGGCATAGCTGATTCTTTTCTCTACCTTCTGGCACATTGCCTTTAAGTGGGAGGTTGTTGGGAATAAAGGCTCATTGTGCCTTTTATGATGTTTGGGTGTAAATGCACCCTTACACTCTTTTACTTTATATAGTATGTAAACCTAAAGTGTTACAGCTTGTCATTGTACAAAATACTGATTGTGTTATGCTCTCACTCCTGCTGCTCACTCTTTCTACTCTTCTTTCTACTCTTCTTTCTACACTCAGTCTACATAGCACTCAGTCTTGATCCTGGCTAGGCTATCACTAGACACATTTGTTCACTAGCGCATGAATGTAGAGTATGACAATCAAGAACCTTAATTATGAATTGCCTCATAAGGATTTTGTGCTTGCTTTGTGAAGGGGGACAAAAAAAAGAGCACAACTCATTTAAGGTGATAAATATCCAACTCTATTTTTACCTAGTCCTTGAAAAATATAAGAAATATGTGCCACATAACCTTTGCTTTTAATAGAAAGGCAATTGCAACACATAAGCTTGCTACTTTGACATATCCACATGGCATGCAAGCCAAAATGTCATGGCAACCATAGAGACTCACAAAGGCTTATGTCAATGAGTAACATGCTCTAGATCTTAACATAGTTGGGCAATAAAAGCCCATGGCACTTCGAAAGCTTAACAGACTATCCAAGTGAAAAGCTCATGATGACTTGTGAAGAGCAAGGAGATGGCCTCTTCATGGCATAATCATTAGTTTGTTAAATCAAATGTAGATGTTCATTTGCGCTTGGAAAGAAAGCTAGTGGCTTCCTCACATTTATCAAATACTTATCCAAATGTCATTATCAACGATTGTTGCAAGTGATTTGAATATTTGATCCATGAGCTTTGACATTTGTGGAATGACAATGATAAAGCTAGTCATGGATGCCTCCAAAAGGCATGATCCAATGCATGATTAGCCCAACTTTTAAGCTGTGGGAGTGCATGGGCATTGCTTTTTTTTTGGGGGGGGGGGCGATCTGTAAAAGTCAAATGATAGAACCCCTCTCATACTAGCTATAATCGTACTAAAAACTATAGGACTCTTTGTAGCTAGATATACATGCACTATGTATCATAGTGGTCCCCATGATCTTGTCCATCTCCTTCCTCCATGTCTCTCTTACACATTGATATCAAACATAGCCTTGTCTAACTCTCAATATCAAACTTTCTAACTTTGAACATAACACATATAATTGAGAGTGCTTGTGATGTTAGAGGAGACAATAGTAAGAACAATATCAAACTTGCTAACTTTGAACATTACACATAATTGAGAGTGCTTGTGATGTTAGAGGAGACAATAGTAAGAACAAGGATATGATAGTAGGTTAAAGCTTCATTAAGATTATTATGGATGAGAACCATAAGACAAAATGAGATAGATTTTGATCAAAATACACAACTCAATGACATCAATTATGGTGCATTTGAATAGTCTCAAATGGCTCTCAAATAGACATCCCCAAATAATAATTTAAACTTGGAAATTTTTCTTATAACCTTAAAAGTATTATTTATTTTTCAAACATACTTTAAGTTTGAAAAAATCCCTTATTATCTCTTGCCTTGAGACTTCTTTTGGGTTATCTACGAGTCCCATTGGTTATCTAGGATGTATGCTCACTCAGGTTAAGTTATTGGAAACTTGACATATCTTGTGGTTTCAGCTTCTTGCTTTGAAGACATGATCTCA
The DNA here is from genome assembly GCF_053477565.2 of Lygodium microphyllum. Taxonomy (NCBI): domain Eukaryota; kingdom Viridiplantae; phylum Streptophyta; class Polypodiopsida; order Schizaeales; family Lygodiaceae; genus Lygodium; species Lygodium microphyllum. Next base: position 129,361,070 of record NC_141147.1, on the reverse strand, counting down.
CATTGGTCCAATTTATCACTAAGATTTGATGTTTTGGGCTTGAAGATTGGGGGACGAATCTAAAATACAGTTTCTAAACCAAAATAAGGAAACCTTAAGAATGTGGCTATGCTTGTTGGATACATGTTACCTCCTTAAAAGCTTGGTCTTTTCACCAAGGAAGCAGTATTGCACACACTATTTTGTAATGAGGATGACACTTAGTACATGAACAAAATTGTTTACATGTAGTAAAGTAGGAAGTCTCTAAAATCCTCCCCCTTCGTATAAATGCAATAATCTTGTCAAGAGCATCTCTCTTTTCCTTTTCTTGATTTTTGATTAGTATACTTGGTGGAGGTTTAGTTGCTGATGCATTTTTCTCTTTCCTATCGAGGACAAGGTCTATGTAAAGTTTGCTCCCTTGGCTAGATATGGAGGACATTTATCTTCTATTCTCAAGCACTCTAGGTGCAACATGAGATTGAGACCTATTTTTGAAAAAAAGCTCCCATATAGGTGAGATAAATGTCAAATTGCACATTGAGGGGGACGACGACATTGTCACAGCCATGAGATCTCATTCAATTTCTATACTCATGTGCCATCACCAATGCATTAGTCTCTTTGGTGATGTTTTATTGTTCTCTTCATTTATGGCAATTTGATCATGTCCATATACAACAAAAAATGTGTATATACCTACACTCTACCTCACCTATGCCATTGCAATCCCTCGTCGATGGTGGCAAGGAGAATTCTCTTGCTATCTATGCATGTGTCTCATACTTGAGCTGGTCAATTCACGTACTAATTACAACTAGACATACCTAGATGTCACTTTTCCCCTCCTACAAAGTGATATAGTTGTTGATCATGTCTTACAACACTACATATGGTCTCTTGTACAACACACTACCCTAGATGTTGCAAAGCATGGTATCTCACCAATTATGAGAGATGGAGAGGTGTTTAGCTCTTGAAGTGCTTGCTACTTGATTGCTTCCTTGATAATTGTGGATGGAGAGAAAAGCCTCTTCATTGCACAATACCTACATATACCAACTCACTCAAAGATTACTCTAACACATTTTTCTGGACTTATTTGCAATTGGGGTTCATGGCATCAACTATGCCATTACATTAGGAGCATGGCTATACTATCCTGCTAACTTCTTGGTTGCAAGATCCATTATCCATAATTGGGCCAATAAATTATATATTGATGGTAGACCCTACTCTTATGGAAATATATGAAGATTAATCAATAGTTGTAATAGGTAGGGATGAAAGAAGTGATTGTACATTTGTAGATTGCAAGAATGTCCATAAGCTAGGACATGTGAGTAGAAATGTGCCTAGGTTAATTTTAGTGAGTGCTATCAAGCTATGAACTGAGAAGGAATTGTTAGCAAACTAGGTGTAGACACCCAAAGTAAGCGTGCACTATTCTTTCTAATAATCAAATGGAATTTGCTATCTCATTTAATAGAAATTATGCTCCATTATTCCATCAATGCTCCCATGGTTTGTAGGTAGGATATATTGGTTGTTTTGCTCTGTGAGGTGCCTCCTCCAACAGACTAGTCAACCGAAATTCATATCCATGCACATCACCATTCAGTCTCCCCATGGGAAACCTAGGACTCAGTTGAACATGGAAATCTTAGTGCTACTTCACAGGGGAAGCGTGGACAAGTCACTCCTAACAGTAATCTAATGCCCACTTAAGAAAGACCACTTTGTAACTAATCAAAGGCAAGAGTGAGGTTAATACCACATTTGGTTCAAAGAGAGTGAGAGACGGGGGAGAGTGTAACTCGATCCCCCTACCCATAATGTAAAATCTTAGCTCTGGCCTCCTAAAATGGTGTTTAAACTTGGTAACTAATCCTGCCAATATTGGGAGGGTCACTATTTAATCAGCTCTATCTAGTGTTGGAAAATTATCTGACTTATCGAGTCCACCCAGCCATAGGTGTTCGATCGTCAGGATGGAAGCCTCCCACTTTTCTTGATTGGGTTTGTTTTAGTTTTCTAATTAGCAAAGCATACTACCACACTGTTTGGATATATAAAAATAACTTTCTTTTATTACTCCGTTAAACTGGGTTTGTTAAACTCAATCTTTAGCACATAACAAATAATTTGAAAATTAGATACTTCATTTCATAATAACAAGTAGAACCATCACTCTATAGAGTGGTACAAAACCGTCTTTTTGCAGAAAGACACTGTCCAGCCTAGGATAGGACCTTCCAATCCCTTGGGATTGGCTTGTATGTGATCACACTCCGTCGCGGTTAACATGAATTTATTGGCTCAGAGCCCCTCTAAGCTTCCCTGAGCCTCAAGAGCTGTCCTACATAATAGGGGCACTTATCACTTGGCCCTTTGCCCTCTCAAGTGCTTGAGTGATCAAAAGCCAAAAACACCTACCTCCCTCGCGAGCATAGGACCCCCACTTGCATGTGAGTTCTTCCACACTTCGTAGAGTGTTAGGGAGCATTAGGTTGGGGATCCCAACGTCTTGAACCACCAAAATCCACAACTAATTCGACTGTGTAAGCCCAGAATCATTAGAGCCATAATTCATCATTCACAAATCCAAAAGTAGTCATAATCATAAAACATTCTTAACAACACACTTGTCAATGTATGCGATGCATAGAATCTATCCCCCTCATCAATTCCGGTGTTCCTTTCTAAAAAGAAATTGATAAAACTAATACGTTTTTGTAAGTATAAGCAAGTTCTAAATAATCGTAATCCTTTTCCTATATACTAACTTAATTATCTCCGTTCGGCCATCCATCGTGATTGCGGGGTATGACCGCAACCTCGGTTTGTTGTGGAATAACTGGTCCTTCGGGTTGAATGGATTCGGGGGTAACTTCTACTTGCGCTTCGGCTTTGTGTTGAGTTCCCTCAGCAGCGGTCACTTCCTCGTGTTGGGGAGCTCTCCGAGCATGATCTTGCTCGGTGTCTTGATGTCTCTTGGGAGCCATGGAAGAAGGTTGATGGATTTGAGCAGCGCTTTCGCGTAGATAAAGAGAGAGAGAGAGAGAGAGAGAGAGAGAGAGAGAGAGAGAGAGAGAGAGAGAGAGAGAGAGAGAGAGAGAGAGAGAGAGAGGCTCGGTTGATTGCAACAGAGCTTCGTCACATCAACAACAGAGATACTTCTGTAGGGGTCGTTGTTGTCTCTGACGTGACTCCCTACCCTATTTATATAGTAATGGGGGAGGATAAAGAGAGGACACTTGCTTTTTAGCATTTTTGATGACATCATCGATAATAAAGAGAGAATGCTTTCTTTTAGCGTCTTCGATGACATCATTGATGACGTGAGAGAGGGGGACTCCGTCACCCATCCTAGCAGTGTCCTCACCCAAGTGCACTTAAATGTCAAGTGATTATCCACTAGGCTAGTTCTTTTTGTTGTTCTATACTACAAACATAGTTTTAATAAGCTTGTCTTGGGAGGGTTTCCCAAGCCTTCCTTCCATGAACTAGCATATAATACCTCATTAATAATAATAATTATCTTCATAGTTAGAGCTAGTTTTACAAATATGCAATTTTGTTTTCAACATAAATTAACTTTTGGAATGTATACACACATTTTTTATTAAAATAAACTAAGTAATGGAGACATTACATCTGCATTGTGTGTATGCTTATATATTGTTACCACAAATGCTCATTCACACTCACACTTAGACTCACATTCTCACTCTCTTAGTTTCCTTCAATGTCAACAAGATACATAAGAAGATGAGATGGAAGCAAGGAGAGGGGTTACTCTCAAAGTTTCACACACAAGAATGAGCTCTTCTATTCATTGTTTGATTTTTATACATTAGGAATAGGGTTAGGATTACCTCTAATAAGTTAGACATCCTACCCACTTTTCAAGCTTTTGACTGGTTCTTTTTAATTTGTGCATACAACTTAAGTTAGTTGGACCTATTCCAACCAAAGTGGGTAAAAGTTTTACGCTCACAACATTAGATCCTTGTGGATATTCTTATCTAATTCAAGGAGATGTTACAATTTGCACATGAGGAAGCCTAGCTCTCAAATAATGTTTTACACAATAATAATGCATCCATAAGAAACAATGAAAAATGAAACATTGTGGATGACAACACCTAGATATGATGAAATCCAAAATAATTTTGGCACTTTGATGTATATACTTCCACTTTGACTTAATTGATGTTTGCATCCTTTGCTCGTTCCTAAAGGTTTACATTACTCCCCTCCTAATGAGTATCAATTCCTTCTTGGAACTCACCTTCCTAGGTAGTATACTTTAGCTTGCCCGATAGACATGGAATACTTGGGATTCTCATGACATTGTCCTTGGAGGAGTGATGGTAGTCGATTGATAAAGAGATTGGAGGATGCATTTTAGGTCTTGATAGTTGGTAGTTGAAGTTGTTATTGGTGAATGTTGCAGAGGGTGCTGTTGTTGATGTTGGTACAATTAACTGATGGTTCTATTGTTGGATAAGTTTGAATGGACACTAGAGTTCAGTTGTAGGTTGTAGAAGATAGAAAAGTTACTGTTAATGAATAGGTATTGGTTTAGGAATCTTTGCAACTTCTATAATTGCAATGAAAATCTCATATGTATTTGCTTCCTAAGAGTAAGTGCTAGTCTTTGATTTTGATGTGTATAATATGTGTTGTTGGTTTGGGTCCTGGGAGATGGGTTAAACTACAAGCAAGCATGGAGTGTTGTCACACACTTGAGGACCTAAACTATGTATAGGTTATTGGGAAATTACCAGGGTAGATGTGTACATATGCTGACATATGTTGGTACTTATGACAAGAAGGAAACTAGCAGAGAAAGATAGGAGAGATAATATTATAAAAAAGAGAGAAATAGGAGAGAGAAAGGTAAAAGAAGAGAGAGAAATATATGAAGAAGAGAAGAAAGGTGAGTATACTCATGTGTAATGTGCCTGTCCGAGCTTTCCTTGGTGGTACGTTCTTAGTATACCATTAAGAGATGTCCAAAGAAGCGCCGTCTAAGATTTTTATGAAAACCCTCGGAGTTTGCTAACTAGCCTTGCTTGAGTCTACCCCGCAGTGGAAGTTCCAGTAGTTTTCATGAGGATCGACCTGAGTTTTTCTCGTCAAATCTATTACTAACGGTTGATTAGTATTAGGGGTTCAAGATTCCATCCCTTATAGGAATTGCTGGCTAAAATGGACTTACATTGTGCTGGGTTCAAAGAAAATGGGAGAATTATGACACTTTAATTTCTTTTGCCCAGGGTTTTAATGTGATGAGAGTCAAGATCTTTGATCTCTAATGGTCCATTAAAAAATGCAATTCTTATTCCTTCTTAGGAAAGCTCTCAGCTTACCAAGAGCATCAAACCATAGGTCTAGATCCGACGGGGTGCATCCTCCCGCTTCCCTCGAGAGAGTGTTTTTAATTTCTTAATTACCTACCACTTTAGGTTCAATATATAAAAACAGCTTCTTTGAATTATCTCCTGATACAAATTCGTTACATGCCTTTAATTCACGACACAAAAACAGAGTAAAGCAATTCCTTCTTAATAGTTAATTTTAGAAAAATGACTTGTTACAATGTTTTCTATTCAGAGGTATTATTCTCTCCAAGTTCCGTTCCCCAACTAGTATTAGAACTTTCAGGACACAGTCTAGAAATTGAAGGGTAGTTGGCAGTTCGTAAGAGCCTAAGGAGTTTATGACCAAAGCCCCCTTGTATCCTCACCTCCTCTTGCGGCCGACTAGAGTTCCCTATAACAAGATCTTTTATGTCATGATCGGTCTATAATCAATAACGCGAAACAAAAGAAAAATCACTTGGAGTAGGTTTTATTCATGCTCGCCTTGGGGAGGTCTAGCGCCATTAAGAACACTGCCTCAGTCGCGACGTTCTGTGCTCACCAGTTAGCCTCATGATTTTAGGAAGATCAGTACCTAAATTATAATCACAAACATCTTATTTTGAATGCATTACTTTTAACAAATTTATTTCCAAGATAAATCTTTTCCTTCAAAAAAATAATAATATCAAGGCAAAACTTAGCATAAGTGGCAAAATTAGCATAAGTGGCAATACCTTCCAATAGTCTTCCCAGATTTTCCCTTCCTCGAGATCTAGTTGGGCTGAATCTAAACAAGAATTTTATTCTTGAGAATAACCCCTTTGGAGTTTCATGGGTCCTTGTCTGCAATAAAAGAAAATCTTGGTTAGTTTAATTACGAATAGTATTCTTTGGCAATTTCATCTCAAGGTCTCTTATATATCGAGTATCCATGATTACCCATCAGAGGTTTCGTTCGATCAACACAAATAAAAAATATAAAATATTTTAGGGGACACAGTACCTTCTTGTACTTGCTTAGGTTCATATTGTACAAACGCAAGTTACCCCTTGGAATTTGTAGTTAAGAATTATTGTAAAAAGATTATATGTAGGAATTGAATAAAATCTTATTTTATGAATGCAGCTTTTGTTGCCCGTTCATGGGATGGTAGCCTGCTAGCTGCCTTAATTATAAAATATAGTACATAGGGATCCATGACGGGTGCTTGGTTGATGGTATTTGGAGCTTCGTTTGTAACCCTAGTACTCATCATTTTGTTCGTAGTGATTGTGTCTGCAACGTTATTGGCAGCTCTTGCCTCTGCGACCTTCGTAACTTTCTTGTTCGGGGCCATGGTCTTTAATCACAAGATTGAAAAGGGAACCTTTGGTGAAGGAGCTTGGGGGTAATTAGATTGACAAAATTTTGATTAATGGGGAAAGGCAATCACCAAGAATTTAGAAAAATCAAGAAGAGTCTTGATTCCACAGAGAAATAGGATAGAAGGGATGGAGAATTTGATTCTAAGCGTTCGTAGAATATCCTTCTTATCTTTGTGATGAGGGTTCTTGTCCTTGCGCTTCTCTTGCTTCACTTCCTCTCGCTCTAAACTCCTGAGAAGGGTCTCTCCCCTCTTGCTTAGATTGCTCTCAACGACTCCCCATGCCTCGTATTTATAGCTAAATTGAAGAAGAAGGGTTGTGGCCAAGAAGAATAGCTCTTTATGGAGGGTATCTTAGCAAATTAGTAATCTAGAAGCTTTCAATATGCAATTTGATGCTGGCGATTTGATCTTTGAGGCCTAGAGAGGTTGCCAGAGATGCCATGACTAATTCGCCTGGCTCTCGAATGATCTTGCTTCAATCCAAGCCTCTCCTCGAACTGAGAAGAGGGGGAGATTGCTGGAGTTAACTTGTTGAATTATTGAAGGGAAATTTACGCTTTTTGATCTAGAATCAAAAATGCCAAACTTGGGAGGGTTCATGGCACCATTTTTTTCAATAAAAAAAGGGGGGACGGCGGCCTGTTCGCAACGTCTTATCGTCCTTTATTTCATAAGATTTTAAAGCTTTTAAAGCTTAAAGCTTTGTGATTTATCTTACTTTCCATGTTTAAATGGGCTTGGTCAGATTTGACTTATGGTCCATGACTCTTGTTCATACGGTAACTTCCGTGACGGATGGCTACAATCCTTATCAATGTGGGAAATGTCGGGTTACAAACCTTGGTCCATTTTGCTCGAGATCTTCTTTATTTAATGATTTAGATTATTAAGTCTATTTTGCGAGAAGCCGGGTAGATTTGAAATTAAAGTTGGGATATCACATCCTCTCCCCCTTAGAGGAATCGAGATGTCCTCATCTCAAATGAAACTCTGGATATTGGTTACATAGTGATTTCTGGTCAACCTAAGTGGCATCCTCTTCAAGGTAGTCTTTCCACTCGACGAGATACTCTCTAAGGGTTTTGCTTCTTAGAGTCTTCTCCCGCATGTAAAGTATCTTTTCTGGTTGAAGTTTGAGGACTCCTTGAGTGGGCATTACAATTTGTTGGTTGTTAAGTACATGATTTGGCTTAGGAACATATGCTTTTAATAGACTGACATGAAATACATTATATACTTTCAAGTTATTAGGGAGTTGCAGCTTGTAGGCATTTGGTCCTAGACATTATAGCACCTTATATGGCCCACAATACCCGGGACTTAGCTTCTTGAATTCCCCCAAAGATAAGGAACTTTTCTTTGGAGGAACTTGTAGGAAAACCATGTCACCTTCTTTGAAAGGAGATGATGATTAGCCATTGTATTTGGATAAGATTGTATTATCCCTTAGCTCACCATCCTTGTAGCCTAGTTGTCCACCATATGGTTGATCATATTGATTGTCCATTTTTCCACTATTGCTTGCAAAATTTCTTTTAAATAATTGCTGAAATCTTCCTATAGGAATTGATTTTCCTTTGAAAAATTTATCCATTTGCATTGCCAAAATGATATTGATTCCTAATGGCTCTCCCACTTAGTACTGACTCTTAGGAACTCCTCTTTTACCCATGATACCTTATGAATTTGAATTGAGTGATTGAAATGGTACTTTTTTGACATTGGCTTACAAATTTTAAGCCTTTCAATGATTGACTCATTTTGATCAAGAGTTGCAACCAATTCATTGTGCCTTGTAGCATGATACATGTCTCATGTTTACACAATGTACTATTTAATTGTCTAAGCTCTCCATGCACTCGAGTATCTTCAAGGGGTCATTGGTTGTTGTTATCCATGATAGAATGCCTTATTTGTTTAGTTAAATCATCTCGAGAATTTTTTAATGCCGTGTCATTATTATGCAATCCTGCAGTAGCTCCTATTACTAAAATCAAGATAACTTTTGCAATAGAACTCCCATTACCCAAACTTTTGATTCAAATTGAAGACAACTATACCCTCTATGAAAAGAGAACTTATCCTAGTAACTAATCCAATATAAAAAAAGCTATTGCAACAACTAAAAGTTGATTGATAGAAACTGATAAGAACCAATCACTCCTTGTATTAACATGTAAATGGTTTGTATTATCCAGTTTTGACCTTGTAGAGTCTCGTACGATACGTATGAGACTTGTAGATAGAATGTGGGAGTTGAATACTGCTTGTGGAAACCTACAAATACCATGTGGTACTTGTGTATAACCTATAAAGGCCCTATAATACCATGCAATCCTTGTGAATTCATTGTCTAAACCTATAATAGACTATGAATCACTATAGGAGCATGAAATTATCCCTAATTCTTATGCAATGTTTTTGTTTTCAATCTTCCACATGCGAGTACTTGTGTGAGGGATGAAATGGCAAATAGGGCTCTTTAGACAAGGTCCAAATCACTAAGGGGTGTGCAAAGTTCCACCTCAAGTTGAGTTATGCACCCCTTTGGAGTTAGTATTAAAAGGGACAGTCACCTCTATTTTGTCTTGGTACCTTGTCTGGCATCTGCCTTTTTCCTTGATGGGTAGCTTGAGATGGAAATTTGTATGATAAATTAAGAAGATAAGGACGATGCACATTGTTTGAGGAAAAGGAAAATTTAGAATCTATAGATTTTCATAGAAAATAATGATAAGTAGTTTGAGATACAATATAGACTTCCTAGATAATCACATACTACAATGAAATATTGTTAAGGTAGAATCTACACTACCTAGTAATCATAGGCTACAATGTAAGTAGTTTAAGGTTCGTTCAAGGTCAAAATTAGACTATTGAGATAAGAAAATGCTACAACAAGAAGGCTGAATTTAGTTAACCTAGGAAATAACAAACTACAATGACAAATAGTCAAAGTAGAATAGCATGTGAATAGGTTTCCTTAACTACTTTATCATCAAGCTTTTTCTTATTGTCACGCCTTTTCATTGTAGATATTAAAGTTCTTACTATAAATAATTTCCACATCTTCTTTTTCTATTATGTTGGGAACCCTTTTTATATACTTCAACAATATATCAAATTTTACACTTGGATCTAACATGTTATCAAGGATCAAAATCTGATTTTCCTTCTTTGGGTGAATATTTACATTGATGTAGAGTTGGTCTAGGTGTGTTGATGGTTTGGATATTCTTTTATGGGTTGCTTTAAATATTTTTCTTATTTGATTTATAGAAAGAGGTGGAGTCCTTGGAGGTATATTTTTCATACTATGCATAACAAGCTAACTTTTGTGATGACTTGATGGAGAGGCTTGAATAAGGATCCATCTTTAAGCTAATATAGCTCACACAGAGCGCATGATGAATATCCTAGGGACTTGCACTACATGTGGAGATGTTCTTGTAGGTCTTGACATGGTTGGCATATATATGTTGATATGTGATCATAGCTACAATCCTCTATGTAAGGCACATGCAATTCATATTAGCATGAAGTGAACTCATGCTTCATGCAGCATCAAGGAGATTCCAAAGGCTACTCAAGTAATTCATGTTGGTGGGGGGAGTGAAGTCATATGAAAGGACAAATCCAACCAAATAGAAAGTTAGAAAGAGAGCAAAGCACTATGAAAGTGGACTTGGGATTCATAGAAACAACTTGAAGTGTTCATGCAACATTGCAAGTAAAATGGATGAAGGGACATCAAGTTTAATAAATGCCATTCCAATTAGTATACTTATTGATGTAAAGGTAATGCTTGAGATAATTGAACTAGAACTTGAGGTAGTTGACTAAAAGGATAAATGCATTCTATCAAGTTGATACAAGAGGTCGCATAGCACAGTGTTGATGCAATATGTTATATGAATATAAATCTATAGAATGTGTCTAGTATATTCTCTAATATTTTTAAAGAGTTCACAGGAGTGCCAAAAAGTAGTTCACATGTGAGTGGACACTTGGGGGGGGGGGGAGGGGGGTGTTAGTATGCTCACTACGCTACCCTTGTAGGGTACTACCAATGATTCATGGTGCCCAGAGTTGTAAGGTCCCCATTATGAGAAGAAGCCATGTGTGCCCAAACATTCAATGGGACTTGGCTTGTATGTCAAATGAGGTCTATGTGATCGGATGACAAAAAGGTGATCTGAGTAGGTCTAGCCTTTGGGATAGATAAAGTAGCTAAGTTGGTAGGATCTTGAGGCAATTGCATTGAGTTGTGGGATGTGGGAGTTATCAAGGGCCCCTACTTTGGGATCCAAGGAATATTCTTGTAATTTTTACATTACGCAGTGTAGAAAATTTGAGCAGAGTATACAACAAATAAGAGAAGAATAGAAGCTTCTTTAATTCCAAATAAGTTGATATAAAGATGGATTTGTCCACTTATATGATTCCATTGTGAAGCCTAGATGACATTCTAGATAGATGATAAGTGAATAGCTTAAGGCTAGCTAGAAGAAGTTTGATTGGGTGTAAGAAAAGTGGATGATGGTTTTGGAGGGGTCTCCCTTTTATAGCTTGAGAATATAGTCAGGTTGGCCTATCCAATCTACTAGATATTCCCAAGACCCCCAAAACCAAGGGTTGCTTTTGTGATCCCTAGACCCCAAAATAGGGGTTCCTAATAAGTCCCACACCTACAAGTTGATGCAGTGCACCTCTAGTTGCTACTAACTTAACTACTCTCTATCTAACCCAAAGATTATACCCACAAAGGTCACCTCTTTGCCATCTCATCACATAGACATCATCTGACATACAAGTTAGGACCCAATCATTGTTTGTCAATGGCCATGGCCATTAGTGCCTCCACTTCCTCTCAGGCGTTCTTCAGGTCGTCTTGCAGGCTTCTTGTGGCTTTTGTTGATGGTCTGGTCCCTCATTTCTGACACGGCTTCTATTTCTCTCTCCAACTCTGTCCGATGCAGCTTCCTTTCGGTCATGGCCATAGCCATTAGTGCCTCCACCTCCTCTCGGACGTTCTTCAGGTCGTCTTGTAGGCTTCATGTGGCTTTGTCGATGGCCTTGTCCCTCATTTCTGACACAACTTCTATTTCTCTCTCCAACCTGCCTTGTTTTTCCCTTATCGTCCATAGCTGGAATACCAGGGCGTCCTCCTGCTCTTGGCATTGTTCTTTTGGTGCTTGGTCTCCTTCTTGCGGGCTTTCCTGTAGTTCAACATGCATAGCTTCCACCCATGCCATTCGCTGGCTGGAGCTCAGCATATTGTTGGATGAGCCATTTGTGGCCCCGTTGCTCCTCCACCAAGTATTGGGCTTCATCCTCTAGTTTTTGCCTTAGGCGATCTTCACTTTCTTTAGCCTTCTTTTCTTGGGCACTGAGTTGCTCTTTCAAGCTCCGAATTTCTTTCCGATGCTTAGAGGCTTGCCATGTCATCTCTAGTCATAGGGTTTCCGCAAGTTCTCTTGCGGCCTCCAGCTCCACAACAGCTGCCTTATTCTCTTCCTTGGACCTCTCTAGTTGGGCTAGGAGTTCAGCCACATAGGCATCATAGTTCGCGGCCGGGGGCATCGTTATCAGTGCTGTGGTAGATGCTTCTAGCTTTTACCGCTTTGGGTCTTGCATGGACTCGACGTCCGCCGCCGCAGACAACCTTTTGGCTCCTGTCCCTGGCACCATCTCTCGTACTTTTGTGACCAGGAATTGCATCATGGACATGAGCTGAGTGATGTCCATGACAAACACTGACTCATGTGTGATGGAGGTGGTGGTGGTGGTTTGAGGCATGAGAATCAAAGGAAGGGGGTGCAACATAGCCTTGCCTTTCCTGTGACGACTAGGGCTACTTTAGAGCTGTTGCTTGGTTTGCCTTCGTGCCGTGGGCTCAAGGTGGCCATTCCTCTGGAACTGTAGGCCTCCTCTACAGACCTATGCATGGCCTCGGCCATGTCTTCATCTTCCTTTCTTTTTAGCTCTTCTGCCTCTCTCTCGGCTCTTCTCTTTCTCTCATCTTCGGCCCTTTTGGACTCTTTTTTGACCTTCCTCAACTCAGCCCATTCCTCCCTTGTCATTGTTTCTTTTGTCTCCTTCTTCAGCTTTGATGGGGTTCCCTTTGTCTGTGCTTTTGACTCTCCTTGGCCCAACTGTGTCTCCTGCTCTTCCTTATCACTTATAGTCCTTTCGCTTAACTGCACTTGTTCATGGTGAGGCAGTCGGTCAAGGGTTTCCCCTACTCCCTCTCCACCTTCCTCTATGTCCTTCAAGGTCTCCTAGATGACGGCCGTTAGGATCCCACCAAACCTGATGGTGGATGCTTTGGAGGAGGACTTCTTTTGAATTGATCTTGCTATGGAGGTCGGGGATTCTCCTCCTGCTACCGTTCTAACAGTGGTTAAAGCTTTTGCTGAGCTTTCAATACTTTTGTGCACGAAGGCATTCTAGTCTATTTCGTCTGGGGATCCTGTTGCGATACTCTCCAACAACAGCACCCCGATTCTGTTCGTAAGGGCATTGTACCTTTGACTGGAGAAGAGAGTATGGACCATCTTTACCTGCAGCTTGATCTCAGGATTTGGAATATCTGCTAAACTTACCCCATCCACTGTGCATACGGCAGCCTTGTTCATCCGTAGCATGCTGTACACGTCCCTTTTTGGGCATCGCTCGGTCCTGCTAGCTAAGCCTAGGGCTTTCTCCACCACCTCAGGTCTCAATTCCACCTCTACTTGGTGGGCTTATTCCCCTTTCCTAATTGTCACCATGCCACATTTTCTTTTCAGCATTGAAGCTCCTCAGAAACTCTACGCATTTTTCATAGTTGACCGCATGCCTTACCTTTTCTACGTACTTCTGCATGTTGCACTGGTCCATGAGTCATTTTATGGGTGGCTCTTCCATGATGACGTCCTCTAGGTTCACATCATGCTTGAATGTGAACTGCTGGCTGTAGCTCCTTGTTTCTACCATCAAGCCATACTTAGCTTGCTCTTCCTCCATGAATGGAAGCTTGCTGCCTTTATCTTGCCTTGCCATTTCAAGTTCCTATCATATATCATGGTTCACCATTAGTATTCCTAAGACATTTTCTTGTTGAAAAATAAACAAGACTTGATCATGCTTTTATGGCAAGAAGAGCATACTTTAAGCAACAAAAAGAAATTTCCCTTGAGCAGTTCTATTCATTTCCAAGATCTTATGACACTTTTCCTTGATTTCACCTTTCTTCGTGTTTTATCCCCTTCCCCCTTGGGAATGAGAAGAATCCTCCTAGGATTGGACATGGGAGAGGCAAGACATTTGAGCACCGTAGGGTGCTATTTACTTGGGCATCAACCAATTATAGAAATCAGGGTTATACTCCAATTGGGCATGACGATCGAGATTACGAGGGCTAATGCATACTTGGGTAATGTAAGTCAGGACATCGGTTAGAAAGTCACTTGAGTTGATGTAGCTAGCCACATGTAGCTCTTCTTTCATAAGGATACAATCAATGTAAGGATGGGCCAAGACATGGTCGTTTAGGTGCTTGGAGCGAGTGGTGGCCAATACCCTAAATGAGGTTGGTGCTACGTAAGTCGGGTCATACTCAATTGTCTTGATGGCGCATTGCTGCTCAGCATTAGTCATTATTTGGCAACCATGTTTCTCCCATTGGATATGTAGGTTACCCCATTTTTGTAGGAATGAGGGGTTAGAGTCACTGAGGCGAGTGAGTTCCTCAATCTCAACAGTTGATGAAGGCCTTTGGGGCCTGCGGTGGGATGTTATTAATCGTTTGATGAATGTGTGCTCTTTTGAGATTTTACCATTATCAATCAATTCCTTTGAAACTTTTGGGGATATTACGGTTATAAACTCGTATTCTTCCCAAGTGCAAGATAAGGAACGAACATTAGAGGCAAGGGGTTCATCAAGCAAGCCAAGGTCAAGTCTTTCATAGCTCCTAGCGAACGTGGTAAAGGTGTTATCCAAGAGCTTGATGCAAGTCATCGTCATCTCCTGTATCCTTAGCAAGGTCCGTGGCGATCGATAGAAAAGAATGTCGTTCGTAAGAAGGCCTAAGACCTATTGTTGGTTGGGGTGGAATTGAGCTAGACAGTAATGGTTCGAGGGGTGGCGGACTAGGAAGTGCTGGATCTAAGGATAACTCCGTAGTCTGATCCGCATGTCCAGTGCTGCTTTGAGGTGCTAAGGGTGGCTCCAGTGGCATGGACATTGCATTGCTTCCCTCTTGCGCAGCCATTGGGGTGCCAAGTTCTCTGAACTTAGGTGATTCCGGGATATCGAGCTGCTATTTCGGTCGGTATATTGGTTGGGGTTTTTTGACCGCAACTGTCACAGGTTCTGTGGGCTTTGCAACTCGGATTTCATGGGTGTTCCTTGCCTTAGCAAGAGTGGGGCTTCCTGGAGATGGAGTGGCAGTCGATGGTTGTGGTTGGGCTATGCTTCTAGGATCTCTCGTCTTGGGCACCCATATCTAGGTATTGCCTTGGTAGTATCCTTGGGCTCGCAATAGATCTTTGGGAATCCATCGCGGCTTGATTGTGCATCTATGCCAATAGTGTCAGATTGGTCGCTTAGGTTTCGAATGATAGTTGTTGGCCCTACGGAGCTGTGTTTGCTTGCTGTATGTAGGCTATTTTTGGTGCCTTGGCACCCATTTAAGTGTGGGCTCTGTGGCCTTGGGAATGGCCTTAGTTGGCAGTGGTTTTGTGGTCTAGGTGGGTTGTGATAACCCTGGATCCCCCTCCTCAGGCTTGGTCGTAGGTGGCTCTATCAGTGGCATAGCAGGCTTTGCTGGAGCCTTGTTGCCCTTGCTGGAAGCTATTACGATTCGAACATTACCAATAGAAAGGTGAATTCGCTGTAGATCGTAGTCCACGTTGCAGTGTGCTTACTTCTTGAAAGTGCATCCTAATAGCGTTTCTTGACCTACATCCTTTGTATTTGGCAATACATAGAAGATGACTGGTAGGCTCTCAGACTCGATAGAGACTGTGATCTTGCACTTCCCTAGGAGTGCATATGACTTGCCCCCAAATGGTGGGCTGAGTTTAGTGTTGGTGGGTTGTAATTGTGGCTAACCAATGAGGGTCCAATGAGCGTAGGTCAAGACATTGAAGTTAGCTCCCTCGTCAATCAAGACATCAAAAGCATGCGTGTGCTGAGCGGTGGCCATGATTATAGGTATGCTAGTGCTACTACCTCCATCCTCGTCCTCTAGTTTGGTGATGGTGGCTCATGCAGTGGGTGTGTGGGAGGATAGTACTTCTTTATGCGACTGCCACTAAGGAAGCCTCTGCCCTCACCTTCAGTGTTATATTCCACAGTGTCTACCTCCTCCCTAGTCTCCTCACTACTGGAATAGCAATCCTCGTAGTCATTATCGGAATTGGCTTCTCCTATTTGCTCATCGGACTCTCATCTCTAGCATGTCCTTTGTCGGCAACTAAGGTCCAATTGTACATTAAGTTCAGGTCATGCACCTTAGTCCATCTCCACTCAAGAGCGTTCAAGAGGTCTCTGAAAGGCTTGAGATTAGCAATGGGATTGCCAATCAACTTGCTCACCAGATACCTGAGGGTCTCGTGCAGTTCTAGCTTGTTGCTAGGAACATGGGAAGGGATAGGTCTAGATCGGTTGCTTGAGCTTTTGGCCATCGTACAAAGGGTCACTACGGGCTCCCTCCTTGAGACACTTGCGGATTTTGTAGCCTATTTGTACATCTCCTCCTCGTCTGAGAATGGGAGATCGATGGTTGCTAGTATGTGCATCCAATCTCGCTCATCGTTAGGACAAGAAATGTATTTGGTCAGGGGTCCATGAGACTTCCTTATTGGTGTGTCACCCCTGAGCATGGCAGAGACGACATCCATATCGATAGGGGTTGTCTTCCAAGTGTCCATCTCAAACTTTATTACTTCTATTCGGTTCCCTAGGAACATTAGACCATTATCCCAGTCTTTAATGACTCAAGCATTCCTCATCCAGGGTTGTCCTAGCAGAATGTTGTAGTCCACTCCCTTAATGACAACGAAGTTCACATAGAATTGGACTCCCGCGATCTTCAATGGCTAATTTTTAAAGACTCCAAATGGCCTTACTTTCATTCCGTTAGCTAGAGTGACGTTGAACCTAGCGGTTTAGACAGGCGGGCTTTCCCAAGCCTAGAGCATAGTATGGCTCAACACACTCACTCATGCCTCGGTATCTACGATCACTTTTCGTGTGGTGTCTCCTAGGGCTAGAGTAGGCAAAACTGTGTGTGTCTCAGTGCCTTCCCAAAAGGTGCTGGGGGTAAAGGCACCTCTGTCTAGTCGCTTGTGTACACTGACAATACCCGCCACTGCACATTGCAGGTGGCGGGCGCGGCGCCCATCACAATCACTTATTCTTTATTCTTTTAGTGACAGTTTGAATAAAGGAAGGCATGGCCACACATTGTGGTTGTTGGAGTTCCCACTTTGAGTTTCACGCTCTCTCTTGCTCTTGCTCTCCATCCGCCATAACTCTCATTGCCAAGCTTCTTCCTCCTATGTTCCACTTCCCTTTCAACTGGTATGAGAGAAAAGGCATTGGAGCTTGCCCAGCATTCTCTTCAGCCCGGATTTGAAGAGCTTTAACCCGAGCTTCAATGGTAGCCATGGCACCTTCATTTGCAAGTATATTTTGATCTCCTGCCTCCTCCCCGAGCTTCCAGACTTCCATTGCCACCTTCTAGGGTTGCATCGGAGCCCCCTCAACATTGCCAAGTGGTCCAGAGTACTATTGAAGACCCTCGATCCCCTAGGAATAGCCAACGCAAAATGTGGCGCATTTTTAGGGGGCTAGGCTAATCTATTTCTAGCACTTGCCGCTTCTTCCCCGGCTTCCCAACACTCTTGGCAACCCTGTCAATCATTGTTGGACTCTCCGGCATTAGTTCTTGGCTCCCGATGATCGATTTGAGTGCTTTCCCCTTTAGCCATTGCTGTATACACAGTCCCAGGACTCTCAAAACAGGGCAGCACTTAACATTTACTATTTGATGCTTCTTGGCATTGCCTGTTTGATGCCTATTGATGCCCAATGATGCCCATATGTTGTGGGATGCTATGTCTATGCTTTGAGACTGATTTGGAGTAGATTTAAGCACCAATTGAGCTTCATTTAATAGTAAATGTGCTGCTGTAATATAGTGGACTAAAGCTCATTTACTTGGAGTATGCATTGGTTCTTGGATCCAGGGTGCTTACTAGAGGATTGAATGATCATACCAATGTATTTGGAGATTGTCAAATGCTTCTTTTTGGTTTCAAAATGCTTTTGAACTTGGAATAGGCTCCACCTTGGTCATCATTCACTGGTATTTGGCTTCAATTGGCACCTCAATCAGTGGTGCAGCTCTGATACCATGTCAAGAATCGTGTGGTGGGGGGACTTGCTCAAGATGTTGCGCCGAACACACACAGAATGCACAAGGAGAAGCTCACTCAAGAGACAAGAAGAGAGATGGAGGCCAAAACGTTTTCTTGCTAGTTTCTTCTTCTTCTTCCACACACTTTACAATGTACACAAAGTATAGATAAGATACAACATAAAGGAAAGTGACCTACTAAGTCAAACAATGCATAACTGACTACACTAGTCGACTGGCGCTATAACTATGCCAACTGTAAATAGGTGTAACAACCTGAATATAATAAGTAATGAGTCAGTGGCCATGTGAGAGTCATAATGACCACCGATATACTAAGTGTAGACGTGTGGACCCATCTAACTAGGCGGTCCATCATTAATGTCCGCATGTGTTGAGCTTGTCATCTCAACATCTGCATCAGCCATAAACCATTTTCAACCTTGATCACCTCAATACCCAAAAAGTACTTCTATTCACCTAGATCTTTCATGTCAAATTCAGATTTCAGCATCTACATAACATGATGTATCCCCAAATCATCATCACCTGTGATTATCAGGTCATCAACATAGATAACCAGCACTACCAAGCCTTTGTCTATCTTTTTCGTAAATAGACTGTGATCAGCCCTACCAACAGTAAATCCCAATCTCTGCAAGTAGTTACTGATCCTAGTATGCCAGGCTCTCAGAGCCTGCTTCAGCCCATACAATGCTTTTTTCAGCTTGCATACATAATGTTGAAAATCAGGGTGAACATACCCTTCAAGTTGAACCATATAAACATCCTCTGCTAAGTCACCATTAAGAAATGCATTCTTAACGTCCATCTGCTACAATTTCCAGCCTTTAGCAGCAGCCAAAGCAATCATAGTGTGTACGGTTGCCATCTTGGCAACTAGGCTGAATGTTTCCTCATAATCAAGTCCATACTGTTGGGCATACCCCTTTGCGACCAGCCTGGCTTTGTATCTCTCCACACTGCCATCTGACTTGCATTTGATTTTGTAGACCCATTTGCAGCCAATGGTCTTTTTCTCTTCAGGCAGTGGCACAAGATCGCATGTCTTATTTTCAGCCAAGGGATTCATTTCTTCATCCATAGCTGCACACCGGTTCTCATCTTTCACTGCTTCAGTATATGTATGTGGTTCTTTGATCTCCATCACTTTTGTCATGTAGGCATAATGCTTTGCAGAGTAGCCACTGTACGTCAACCTGTCAACAGGTCATCTGACCCTCTGACAGTCTAGGCTACGGTGCACTGCTCGATTCCCCTCTCTCATGAGGCGGAATGTACCTGCTCTGCCTTGTTCCAGGCGGCATATAGACAGTCGGAATACCAAGTTCACTGTCTAAAGTGTCAGTAGACTCATATCCAGAAGTCATTCTACCAGGTGTCATCATACCATATGTATCCTCAGTAGCTTTCTCTTTACTTTGTTGTCCAAGACATCATATCTCCCCCTCACTGACATACTGGTGTCAGTGGGATAGTGAGCTCCTCAATCTCCCTGTCCATGGGGATACTGTCTGACCACTAGGACATGTCATAGCAGTGCTCTGCTGCAAATCAACTATAGATACATAAGTAGAAGGCATATCCGATGGCACTGCAGCCGGTGATACATACCAAGAGCCCATCTCATAAAAAATAACATCCCTGCTCACCAAAGTCTCCCTGGTAGAGGGATCATAGCATTTGTATGCCTTCTTCTCCTGCGAATATCCAATGAAAACACACTTATGTGCTTTTGGATCCAGCTTCTTCCTTGTCTCATCTGGAATGTGCACATAAGTAAGATAGCCGAAGAATTTCATGTGACTTACATCCGGCTTATAGCCATACAACATCTCAAACGGTGTCATCTCATGAATACTTGCAGTGGGAGTCTGATTCAAGATATACATGGCTATCGTGATAGCCTCAGCCCAATAATAGAGTGGCATCTTCTTCTCATTCATCATGGCACGAGTAGCTTCCATTAAGACCCTATTCTTTCTTTCAGTTACCCATTCTGCTGAGGAGTGTAGCTGCAGATAAGCTGCCTACGTATGCCATTTTCAGCCAGAAAGTTGTCAAACTCATTTGACACATACTCCCCACCGCTATTTGATCTCAAGCAAGAGATATAGTAGTCAAATTTCTTTTCAACTTGCTGAAAAATAGCAAACACCTCATCCTTTGTCTTCAGAATGTAAACCCAAGTATAGCAACTGTAATCATCAATGAATGTCACATAATACTTCGAGCCTCCCATAGATGCATTATGGGCTGGCCCCCAAACATCAGAGTGCACTAACTGCAACGGACGTGTACTCTGCCTTACATGCCTGACAAATGGCAACCTTGATTGCTTACCAAACTGGCAAGCATCGCATACATGACAAATATCTGTATATTGGAACTTGGGTAAACCTGTAACAAGCAGTTTTTTCTACATAATTTGTAGCCTTTGCAAATTCACATGCCCCACTCTCTTGTGCCAAATTTTCAAATCTCTGATAGTGCCAGAACCATGGGAAAACATAGCTGAATTTAGCTATGGCAAAGTAGCATCAAGAGTAAACATTCTGCCATTCATGTGACCGTGAGCTATCAACTTGCATCCATTGCCAAACTCTTCAATAAAGCATACATGCTTATTGAATCTAACCTATAAGTTCTGCTCCGATAGACAGTAAGTTCTTCGTAATCAATGGAACTTGCATCCATTGCCAAACTCTTCAATAAAGAAGACATGCTTATTGAATCTAACCTGCAAGTTCTGCTCCGTCCGATAGATAGTAAGTTCTTCGTAATCGATGGAACATGCAGTACATCATGCAAATTTTTCTTTTTGCCATCATGAACCACAAGAGGCACTTTGCCTTTATGCTCAATGCTATGCTGCGTGTCATCACTTGTACAGACATAGCCATGTTTTTCAGCCACCATATTAGTAAACCAATCACTGTGAGGGGTCATGTGGTTCGATGCCCCTGAATCAATGTACCAAATTGCATCATCAGTGCATTTTTCAGTAGCCCTGTCTTTTACATACTGCATGACAAACAATCTATCACCTGAGAAATCATCTCCCTGACTAGACGTAGCAAAATGTCCATGCTATTTGCCCTGCTTCCAGCAGTCCTTGGCAATATGCCCATACTTCCCACAATAGTGACAATCCTTATCCCTATTGGGATTGTCAGATGGGCATTGCTACTACCAGGAGCCTCTATCTCTAGGGCTAGATCTCCCCCTGCCTCTAAAGTTTCCACCACCTCTTGTGTTTGATACCTACTGGTTGTTATTGCCATAGGATGCATTCTGCTGGCCTCCTTTGCTAGATCCATAGCCTCTACCACGGCTGTCACGGCCGCGTTGATTGGAATAGAAAACTGCATCCTTATTTTTAGAACGGCTTACCCCTATAGCCAAGCCAAGTTTAACCTCCTCATGGATAAGCAATGCAATCAGCTCATTAAAATCATGCATTTTAGCCCTCACAGACACAGAAGTGTCAAAAGACTTATACTCAGGCCCCAAGCCATTCAAAGTCATAGCAACCATGTCTTCATCTTCAACCTGTGAACCAACATATACCAGCTGATCCGCAATGGTCTTAACCTCTGTGACATAATCCTGTATAGATCTGCTCTTTCTCTCCATGTTGTTGAACTTCTACTTCAACTGTATCTTCCTGGCACTTGTTGTTGTGCCATAGTACTTGACCAAAATGTCCCATGCATTCTTAGGAGAGTTGTAGTTCATTATTTGCATTACCATGGCATCCGAGATACATAAAGAGAGCCAGTGCAAGACTCTATGAGCTCTTTCTGTCCAAGCTCGGTGTAATCGTCTGGATCAGCCCCCCTCGATCTGGGAGCTCAGGTTCAGCTTCCGCTCCAGTCACCAACTCCCAGTAGCCTTTCCCTATTAAGAATTTCTCCATGCAGAACTTCCATATGGAATAATTGTTACTGTCAAGCTTTTCCCCCACTAACTAGGTTATGTTGACAGTCCTCTCTACATTAGCCATATTGTACCAGACAATATTTAGTCACTGCTTGACTTCCTGCAAGCCAATAAGTATGACTGACCAAGTTCAATCCTCAACTGTTTATGATAGTTTTTTACAATTAATTGCAGTAAAAAACCAAGGTATTTTAGCCCTTTACAACCTCAAAAACATCCACAAACATGTGGTATAACCCGTAGGTACATCAGTCAGTACATAGACTTTGCAGGTACTATAACTATGTGTCATGCAAGCTTATTGCAATAAAGAGAATACGCAATCTAAAACCTGCAATTTTTTAGTAACCAACATTGAACTTACTATCAAAAACTACTTTAAAAACATGTCATACATGTTTCAAACTTTCCCAGACATTTTCTAGTATATGTAGGCAACTAGACATAGTCATATGGGCACAAAACAGTGCATATCCAACAAGTACAAGTGACATAAATCTACTCACAGATTGTATACAGCCAATAAACTGTTAAGCCAAGATGTATTTCAGCCCAAGAGATCCTCAAGCCACTTCATACATATGCCACTGTGTGTAGGGATCAATACACTTTACAACCTCAAAAACATCCACAAACATGTGGTATAACCCGTAGGTACATCAGTCAGTACATAGACTTTGCAGGTACTGTAACTATGTGTCATGCAAGCTTATTGCAATAAAGAGAATACGCAGTCTAAAACCTGCAAATTGACATTTGCTAGTATATGTAGGCAACTAGACATAGTCATATGGGCACAAAACAGTGCATATCCAGCAAGTACAAGTGACATAAATCTACTCACAGATTTTATGCAGCCAATAAACTATCAAACCAAGATGTATTTCAGCCCAAGAGATCCTCAAGCCACTTCATACATATGCCACTGTGTCTAGGGATCAATACATAACCATACAGGCATTCAGAGACTCTTTGTCTTCAAGAAGTAATGTCAAAAAGTACATGGACTGTTTATGACCAGCCAATACATTGTCAAAGCATTTGTTCTCAGATTCAAATTTCAGTTTTTAAGAGCCTTCAATGCTCATCTCAATGCTCATAGCATTCAACAATCATATCCCGTACCATACAACTCTTTGTAGGTAACAAAAGGCATGTATTTCTTCAAGTCAATGAGTGTATGTTGATGACAGTTTTATGACAGTTTTCAGCTTGTCATAAAATTTTAGATCTGAATATTTTATCAGTAAAATACAACCCAAATGCATCAAACTCAGTACATATGCTTCTCGAATGAACCCTAACTTCAGTAGAGCTCAAAATGCTCATCAAATGGCTTCAATGCTTCAAAGAGTGATCAATGTATGCTGTCCTGTTTCAGTTTACAGCAAACTATCTTCAATTTCAGATCTGTACTTCAGTACTCCAGCTCATTTATCAACTCCAGACCAAGCATTGACATGTCAGATCATTAATATGTCTTCCCAAGCAAGCACACAAGCTCTGGATCACTCAAGTAGTGATTTATGTCTTCAGCAGTAGCAGGATAGCCTTCATTTACATCATGTGCAAACACGCCATCATCACGACAGTTTACAACAGCAAGTCATCTCCTTCTACATGCTCAACCAAGTCTCCTGAAGGCTCTAATCAAGCCTCAAGCACTCCCATGAACCATAGAACCCAAAATGGCAAAATGCATACCCTCAAAGATACAATGGCAGCCTGCATAATGATAGCCTGCTTCTCTTCAACCACTGCTCTGAGTCTTCAGGCTGCAGGTTTTTCTCATAGCTTCATGCCTTCAAGAGCCCATCCATGATGGCTCTAATACCATGTTAACAATCAGAGATAGAGATAAGAGTGAAGAAGCAACAGTTAGAGCAGAGTGCTCTCTCGCTTTCATTATTATTCCACACACTACTTAGTGAATGTACAACCTAAGGTCACAAAGGACCATTCACGCCAAAGCAGTTAAGTCCTAAGCACCGACTTATTTAATGTCTGCATAGTGTGGTACAACTGGACAACTTAAGTGTCGGGTATGGTCATACCAAAGATAGTAGATGGAGCTTGAAGTCTTAACACTTAGATTGAAGATGACTCACTTTAGAGCACCTTTTAGTCAAAATGGACAAAGAAAAGGGCCATGAGAAGATGATGAGTTGAGCATCTCCAATAAAGAGAGGGAAGTCCACTATTAGTAGAGAACATACCCAAAAAAAACACTCACCTTCTAGAGAATTTGGTAAATCTCATGCCTTAAGAAACTATGTTCATTCTCAAGCTACTTTTTATTTTCATTCATCTAATTGTTCACTATACTATCTAGACACCTCATGGAGATGGTGGTTTTAGTAATTTCCCTATATATCAAATTGTGTTTTGTCTCTTCTATCTCAAATTCACAATTTCTCAACAAAAAGTTCACTTTTCTTTGTTCAAGCATGTACTTTAGTTGATGTATAAAGCCTTGTAAGTGCTACAACTCTCTTTGCAAGAAAATCTATACTTGATATCGGCACCACTCGAGTGATGTGGCTGCCACCATGTCTCTATATTGCAGTGGATTTTCATTTGTTAGGGTCCATGCAAGTTGTCTAAGCGCACTTAATACTCTGGGCTCCTATGCTATACTATGTTTGGAAGTCTTAGTACAACTATAATCGTAGAAGATATACACTTTAAAGAAAGTGTTGTGCCCCCAAGCAAAAGTAGTCAAAAAAAGGAACATATAGAAAATAAAGAAGATAAGTCATTTCAATGGAGCAGATTGAAATTGAGAGTTAGCTAAGTATGTCAGACTGGCATATAAAGGGTTTTAGGCAATGGTACTCCCTAGACCACAAGAATCATAGAGTGCTAATCCTAGAGCTAAATGGGGTACTAGTAAGCCATTATAGAATAGGTGACTTTATCCCAATGTACAACTCTTGAAAGAGGTCATAATTACTTGTGGAGAGCATGTGTTTATCATCCTAAGAAGTGTCTTCATTTTTGTCACAATGCATGGAGAACTTTATAGATGCATCTGGAGTTGTAATGCAAATAAAAATATAAGAATACTTACATCGTCCTTTCATAAAATAGCGTCCAAGGTGCTATGGTGTAACCTGTTTAACCAATTTCACTACCAGACTCTTCCAAATACTACACAATCCAAAATACATACAAGCATGTATTTTTTAAGTGTCTAACATATTTTTGGACAAGGTTTATGTAATGAAGGATTCTTAACCTAAACTGATTTAGCCTAATTGTAGCCTATGAACATGAAATTGACAAGAAATGGACAAGAAATTGGCAAGAAACCATAGCTAGAACTGTCATTATCTATGAAATGAAATGGTTACAAGGGAAGAAACAAATCAAACTTCTTGTTCCAAATAACATGATTCCAAATTTAGTGGATGCTCCCCTATTTATAGGTAACCCTAATCTAACTCTAGCAAGCCTTAAAATTCCTACATTACAAACCATCCCTTCTCGAAAAAGGCTTTGTCCTCAAAGCTTGGGAATATAGAAAGAATCACAATGAAGGTGATGGCTGTAAACTACTAAAAACTGTCCAAACAGGGCTGTTGTAGGAGAATGGCCATAACTTTTGAAGTACATGTCATTTTTTAGCATATGAGATGTCATAATGAAATAGACATCATATAGTACCTTCCCCAATCATAAATCTTGCAAATTGACTGAGATAAGTCAATTTATTTTATGACAGAAATTTTGGACTGTAAGCTACCTTGTCTTTGGAATGCACTTTTCCATATGTAGTAACCATAGGAAAATCATTAAAATTGTAGCACGCATTTATGAGTTACTACCTTGTAGGCAATACTCCAAATAAAGATATCAAGTACCCTCGGGATCAAAAGGAAATCCCTCAAAATAATAGTCATAATCATGGGTACCTGTCCAAGAATCATGCATATCATCTATACCTCCCGGGTCAAATGGGAAACCACCCAAGAACTCATGATTGCCATCATGAATGCCTGGATAATAGGGAAATGATGCATTCAAATCATATGACATATCAGCACCATATTCAAAATCATATACATGAGAATCCGAAGAAACGCCATTAGGTAGTTGCAGTCCTTGATCAACTATGGGCTGATGTAGATCAACCATGGAATCATAAGAATCATGACCAAGGATGGGTTTATGTATCTCATCAACATGATTATCCCAAGGTAGCTCATCATCATATGGATATGCATTCTCATCCATTTCTGCAACTAACTCTCCTTGTGAACCATCATCACATATCTTTGCATCCTCATGTTCTTCATTATCGATTAAACTCTCTTCTTCATTTTGATCTTCATCTTCTTCACTATCTTCATTCTGAAATTCCTGCTCTTGGTCTTCTATTTGATCATTCTCTTGTATATCTTCTTCGTTGTCATCATCATCTTGAGTGTTGTCTTCTTCATCAGCTTCTTCATTTTTCTCTATGATGTTAACCTCTTCGGTTTGCATTGTATACATTCTTGCATTAGTATCTATAGGCTGACCATAATGAATTCCTGCATTACATGGTTCATGCTGCCCATCGTCAACTAGATGTTGTTGGAAACAAGATACATGATATTCATTCCTATAAGATTGCTCTTGGAAGCATTCAGGACAACTACATTTAACACTGCAATGCTGCCCATAAACATAGGCATCCCCATAGGTATGATCATCAGCATGCTGTCCAAAGTATTTTGGAGTAGGTTCCAAAGATGAAGCATGATTTTCATATGCATACGTCCCTCCAAAATATCCTTGCTGCTGCCCAAATGCATCAAGCTGCTGGCCATGAGCATTTGTATGATTACTCTCATGATCAAATCTGCCATAGACAAAACCACCTTGTTGTTGACCAAAACCATTTGGATAAGGATCACCTTGATCATCTTGGCATGAGGTATGGCATCCATATTGCCCAAAAGAACTTCTAAGACTTTGCCCATTTGAAGAAAAAAAAAACATAAGATCCATAGTCACTATATCCATGAACTGGAGCATCATGGGAAACACATCCATAAGCATTAGTGCCATTCTCTCTTTCGTGAGATATACCATATGTATAAGCATCATGTTGAACATTTGACACTTCTGCAATGCTCCTATCAATGATGGATACGAGCTCTTTAACTTTCAACTTCATTTCCCTTACATCTCTGACCAAACTGTTCATTGTAACCATGCTGTTGTGATTATCCCTATGCACTGTTTTGGCCATATCTTGAAGAATACTGATCCAAATGAGGTTCTTGATGGCTCTGCTCGAAACCCACGATGTCTAGTACTAGTTAAAAATCTTGGTTCATATTAAAATATTCCAATACCCCATTCTGGAAATGATTTGTTATGTCTGTCCACAATAGACAGCACCCTGTCTCAAGTACCTAGTTGCATTGTTTTAACCATAACTTGAGAAATTCTGATCGGAATGAGGTGTTTGATAGCTTCACTCAAAGCCCACGATGTCTACCTTCAGTTAGGAATCCTGGTTTGCATTATTTTGTACCTACACCCCATTCTGGAAATGATTCTCTAGGTCTGTCCATAGTAAACTACTAGTGAACTATTGGAACAAAATAGGCTCTAACTTGAGAAATATGTATCCAAATGAAGCATTTGTTAGCTTCAATCCAAGCTTGTGATGTCTAGTATCAATCCCAATTGTCTGTTTATCGTTAGAATGATGCTACTAATTTTTGTAGCAATTTTTCCAGATCTGTCCCTATTTGGACTGCACCCTGTTTATGCCCTATTTGCAATTGTTTTTGGTACTTCATACCCAACTTGAGCTAATACCCAATACCAAGTCACTTCAATGAGTAGGAGGGAGCTGTAGAATGTTAAAACGGGTGGAACAACCCCTGCAATATCCAAGATTGAAGCTATTCTTGCTTATGTGAAAACCAAAGAGATAGGCAATATGAAACCAAGTCAAGATTCACTGCTAATGATACCCATTGTCCATAAAAATGCCAATGAATATTTATGTCCTGTCAACCCCACTACATTACTCCTTTGCCCATTCATTCATGTGCCAAGATACATACATTTGCACTAGTATCCAAAGTCATATACATGGCTCAGCATTCCATAAGCATACAAGTGACCAATATGTTGTAGCCAAAATGATACATTGTCTTCCAACTGCATTGTCATATACTAGTATCCAAAGTCATATACATGGCTCAGCATTCCATAAGCATACAAGTGACCAATATGTTGTAGCCAAGATGATACCTTGTCTTCCAATTGCATTGTCAAGTACCCATGTAACATTTGCTTCAAGAAACATGCACATTACTGATCCAAGTCATTTGAGTCATAAACCAGGTCAATAGATCATATTTTCATGATCCCCAATCATATTCCAAGTCATATATGATTCCCATAACCGGCACGACAGTAACTCACAAGCAGAAGTACCCTAGAGCAAAACACATTGTTCATGAAATTTGCTGCATAAATCCACACTGTAGTTGCCTCAAGTCCTTATTCAAACAGCTTCTATAAAGTGGAATGAATATGTGCTTTCTCCTACTACTTTGGTGAATCTTGTTCTTTGCAAGTCTTCTTCTCCCAGGTGCGTATCACTAGCAGTTGCTTTCACTTCAAAAATGCCTTCATCTCTGATGCTGTCTCGTTCTCATGTTCGCTGCTCTGCTTTTCCATGCCAAGCAAGTTAGTCTTGATAATATGAGCCTCCAATGTCTCCTTCCAATCGACTTGAATGTTCACCATAGTAGCAACATCTGGCAATTCACCGAGGCCAACAAGGCCATGAAAGTTTTTGCTAGGAAAGTCCCAAAGGAAAGAGTCAAGGTAGAAGGGGTTGAAGAGGCTAAAGCCTTTCACTCAACTGAGCCTTTGCTAGGGGTTGCAAGGGCAGAGGTTTTTACTACACATTGACGAAGAATAAGACAATAATACTCGGCCCTTTTCATCTCCCGAGCCTATGTATTGGCCTTCTCCACAACGGCCTGCTCATCCCTAGCTCTGGCCTCACTTACAGCTTGTTTGAGATTCGATCATCCATAGAAACAGTCCATGCTTTAAGAACTGGAGCTGCAAAAAAGATTTTCTCTGGTTTTTCCCTTCTTCACTCTCAGCATCCGAAAGGGAACTGCTTGAAATTCAGTCATCCATAGCTATACCACAAGGTATTGCACTAATAGATGCTTGACTAGGTGCAAACATCCGATGATGTTTCCTCTCTTGCTTTTGGTGCTACTACTTTCATGAAGTATGCTCACCTTCGTGATATGCTGATGAGGCTTCTCCCTAAACCAAACGAGACTTCTAAAGAAAATGCAAACAAGACTACCAAAGAAAACGAATTGAGAGGACTTAGTAAGAATATTGTGTGCTCCCGTTGAGGCCAACATGAATCCCACGAGATGGTGCTCCTGTAGTCTCACAGGCATTAGCTTGTCGCCCGTAAGCACCTTTCCCTCATGTCTATGGTTCGTCCGCTTGGTCCTGCATGTCAGAAGTCCACAAGGTAAGGTTGTCCCACAAAAGTTGCATAATCAGCGTATTGTCCTTGCATGCTCCCCTAGAGTAGAAAAGGAACATAGAGACTCCGGAAACGCCTGTCGACTGGTTGTTGATGCTCCATGACTTGTAGTGGCTCCAGAGACCTTTGAGGACTGGAGATCAAAAGAAAACAGAAACAAAAGCTGAAGGAGAAGGTCGGCGATGAGGAAAAAGGATGGAGAGTCAAGATGAGCGCTTCTAGCCTTGGCTGCTTTGCCGCTCTAGGCTGTCTATTGATTCTTTCCTTTCTTTAAGTATTTTATGATAGGTGTAGCTGGTGCTTACAGCTGTGTATTGTGTGATCATGAACGTCCCGCTGAATTCAGACTTGCAGCTTGAGTCGGATTACATCTCGCGACACCACACACATGAAACTCTTGAACATTAGGCCAGCTCCGTTCTCACCAAAAGCATCTGAGCTCCTATCTCTATGGTGTGGTCCATTGTGTGCTACTTTGATGAGCCTCAAAGATACAAGCGGCGAAGCTGTGTGAGTCATGGGGAGATCCCGGTAGCCACACCATTGTTCCCTCCTCCTAGCCTTACCTTCTATGTTTATCAGATAGAGCTTCAGAACAGTGCATTTTGATCTGATCCTGATGACCACGTCTTGCATCAATCCTTCCAAGAATGGTTATGACCATACTCCATGTGTCAAGTAGAATGAGACTTTGACAAGTATTCATGTCATTGATGTAAAAGAAAGAAGATATGAAAGGAAATCCACCATTGAAGCTCACAAAAAAGCTTGAGAAGAGGAGAGAGAAAGACTGAGTCTAGAAGCAAACCCTTCCCTCTCAAAAGTAACCTTGGTTTAAGTGTCCTTCAGCCATGTCTGACCCTCTTTTGATCCATATGTTTTCAAAATGAGGTAAAATTTGATGACGACCTATCAAAGTAGTTATGAACCTCCATCTTGCCCCCATATCTCTGTGAAGAAACACTAAAATAACCACAGTTTGAAGTAGTACAATAAGTCTAGTCACTGTCAAGGAGAAACCAAACCATGTAACTGTGTCTTCAAGTCCAGTTACACAGAAATGATGCCTGTAACTAGATCTTCCATGAAAATGACCTCCCCAGCAAGATCATAATCATGAAAATGATGGAATTAAAGCCTTCCTTGGATCAAAGCAAGGCTTTGATACCATTGTAATGAAGGATTCTTAACCTAAACTGATTTAGCCTAATTGTAGCCTATGAACATGAAATTGACAAGAAATGGACAAGAAATTGGCAAGAAACCATAGCTAGAACTATCATTATCTATGAAATGAAATGGTTACAAGGGAAGAAACAAATCAAACTTCTTGTTCCAAATAACATGATTCCAAATTTAGTGGATGCTCCCCTATTTATAGGTAACCCTAATCTAACTCTAGCAAGCCTTAAAATTCCTACATTACAGTTTAGGATGTTCAATGAAACAAGCACATTGGTCATGGATGGTTCAGCATACAAATGTGCCAAAAATCCATGTCAATCTTTTTTTATTGTTCTAACAACTAAAAATCTTGTCGCAATCTCAACTACTAGAGCTTCTTTCTATGGTCCTTACATGGTTTACAGATTGGCTATGAGCATAATGTCACACAAATTATGTGTTGCAATACCAATTGATGACATCTTTGGATGATGAAAGTCTTAAAGTGTTCCAAATGGTGGCACAAACATAGCTACTTACATTGAACTTGTGAACATTTGTTATCAAAACCATTTTGTAGATGTTTGTTGGTGCTTGTGCACAAAGTAGAATATATATCAGTTTATGTCGCATACATATTTGATATTGATTCCCACGTTCCCTTGGAAAGTAGTTTACTAAAATTTAGTTCCTAAAAAATAAGGTGGTTTATTTAAAATGTGTATTTTTTAATAGTGTATTTTCTATTTGAATAAGAATTTGGGTGAATTTTCTATTTGAATATTAGTTCCACCAAATATATTAACATGTCCACTATTTGAATAATATATTTAATCATCAATAATATGCTTTCTATTCATATAGTCTTCATTCTATATGCTAGTTTTTTTCTATCTAAAAGCATTATTCAAAAACTTCTACGCAAAAGCTCTTTGTTTCATATGGTATGTGTAAAAGTTATCATGGTTAATGCTCCACATTTGATATGGACTTGCAACCTACCAGGATTACAAGTTGAATGATCTTTTGCACATCATCTTGATAGTCCTCAAGGTAGAAAAAGTTGTATGTGGCTAGGATTGATCTTCTATTTCTTTAGAGGTTGTTGGGTAGGAGAACAGGTAGTATCTCCATGTAGCATGATGGAAATTGCATCAAAATTAATCAAAGAGATCCTCTAAGTCTCCATTTTGACTTATATTATGTCCAACCTGCTCCCTAGGAAGACTAGATCGTTACCTGAGTGCTCAATTAGTTGTGTGTTGCACATCGAAGGATGTCCAAGCAGTAGATCATGGTCCACCACTTTCATCACAACAAAGTTAACCAAAAATTATACTGAAGCAAATTTGATTTTCCAATCTTTTGATGCACCTTGTGGGTGGAATTTGAATCCAGTGGTGGCGATCAAGATGAAATGGACCGGTTCGGTTACATGCAGCATATTTTTGTCAACTATGTTAACTCTAGCTCCCGTATGAATGATTACTTGTCTAATAGAGTTCCAAGGCTTCCATCGAGAGGAGGTGTGGTGCTTTACTCCTTCCCAAAAGGTGTTGAGCCCCAAGGATCCAAAATTTGGTGGGTTGTAGGATGTGTTGATAGTCCAAGTTCAACTCTATCCATTCAATTCTTGAATGCATGTGGCATATTGCACGGGTTCCTCCCCAAGTAGAATCGAGATGTTTGTGGATGCAAGTATTGAGATGATGCTAGATTCTATCTCCTAATATTGGAATTTGAGATGCCTTGTATCATTTAGAGTTGTAAGCTCTTTCCCATGCCTATGTTGGCCAAATTAAAGTGGTTTAGTGGTAGAGTTGCCAAGGTTTGGAGGTTGAACATGCAAAGGTATATGCGAAGTAGGAGAGAGGCTATATGCAAAGGTATATGCGAAGTAGGAGAGAGGTTAGGGACACTAATGGTCTCCAAAGCTATCTTGATAGTTGATAGTTCTTTCTACATTTCTTTTACCCATTCCTTGACTTTATTTGTGGCTAATTTTTGGTTAGGATTGAGATATTCCCTTACTTTTGTCATAGCATCCTTCTCAGTTTAGGGTGATGTTGTTGTGTTTTTTGCACTTAGAAAGGAGTTATGCCCTATAGTGTAGTTAAGGCTTCACTTTTTAGTTTAATATTAGTGCACTTTCATCTTTTCTTAGAATCTTTCTTACTTATCATTGACATATTTACTATGGTCTCATTCTTCATCGATGGTGACTCTATCTTTCTTGCTCTATGCTCTTATGATGGCATTGACTGGATAGGGAGGATACCTTTCAAGGGTGAAGAGACTCAAGGGTGCCATAGGTATGATTTCTTTACTGCTACTAGCTTTTCAACTTGGGAAATCTTAATATGTGTGATTGTTTCCACATTCAGGGAACCATTAGTCTACTACATTTTCCTTAGGTTGTTCCTGTTTCCAAGGACAATTGCAAGGACACATCCTCATTGTTCACAATTCTAGCAAGCTATAGTTTCTCACAGTTGGATCATTCCTTGCTTGTAATATCATGATAGGCATGGGCCTATAGTCCATCAAGATAGAATGATCCTCTTCATCATAACAAACAAAGGGCTTAGTGAAGTCCCTCATCTTTTGTTAGTCCTTCAAAGTAGTGGATAGGAGAATCATTAGAAGGATGAGTGACAATTGGACCTGGTGGTCTATGTATCCCTAAGGGATTGATTTCATTCCTTGGTACTATGTGTCTTTGGTCCTAGGGAGCTGATAAGGCCTTGAGGAGTCCATCTTGGGTTAACCCTCTATGTAAAATGCATCCAAATGGTATTTTTAAAATTGCTTTATGCCTAGTATTTTCATGATAATCCAAGTTGAATATCCAAACATCATATTAATATTTTAAATGTTGTTAGGAGTTGATAAAGATAAAAAAGTAGACATTTATAGCTACCCACCCACATAAGGGAACAAAAAACCCCAAAAACAAAGCTCTTTATATACTAGAACTCGAGAATCTGCACAAAGGATCCCGAGACCCTCATTACAATTTCCTTATTCTTCCATTGATACACACATAAACATTAGAGTGTGTAGTCTTGCACACTTTTACAACCCTATACAAGAGCCACCTAGAGGAAAAACTCCTCTTTGGGAACCGTGCATGACAACAACAGATAATCATGGTCAAAATTGTGGGTGCAAGAGCCAATATAAGATACAAGGTCATGAGTTTGAGTAGTAGATACAACAAAATACACAAGGGACATATTTTAGACTAGCTTAAGATAGGAGATGATATTAATTACACCTTTAGGGAGATTTGGAGGGGTTCTCATGGGAGTAAAAGTTTCTATCTTTGAAAAGGTGAATACATCCCATATAAGAAACACCCATTACATGGATATTCTAGACCCATGGATCTAGTTATACAACATAAAACATAGATTTTCCTTTCAAGACCAAGACCATGACTTAGGATCATATTTTAAAGAACTTTGTGCTGATGTGAGAGCCTCCCCTTTATGAAAGGGTCTCTAGAAACCAATGGATTTCCCAACTATAGATATAGCATCAATCTTGACCTTCACCATAGAAACAAGTGATAAACTAAGATGTAAAGAATACACACAAATTATCAAGATAACCCAATAAAAGCTTGTGATTGTAACCTCCAATCCATGCTTGTAGTTCTTCCATGTGGTTGAAGACCCCATCTCTAGTGTACTTGCCCATTTCAAAAGGCCCAAAAAGATCTACTTTTTCAAAGGTTTAATAAGAAGGTTAATAGATATGAAAGGGAGGAGGTCTAGTCTGACGATCAAGAAAGGAGGATAGAAATGCATCACATCATCACGGTGGCCTATTAGCATACCCCACTATCAAGCAAATGGTGCATTTCTACATATTTTATCATTGTTTAGCCATAGAAGTTCTTAGTATGGCAATGCCATGCTACATTCATGCAAGGACTCCATATCACCATTAAGCTATCAATTCTCCTCATACTCATCTTATCTAAATTTGCTAGCAAAAGCAAAAGGGATAATCTCACTATTTACATGCAAAGTAGTGATGTTTTGATTCATCTCAAATCCTCATCTCCATGCCACATAGCAAGATAGCTCATTTTTCCCCCATATATCCCTTACAAAGGGTTAAACTTTAAATCCTTTAAATTTCCACACCCCTATTCACATAAGGATTTATTTACATAGTACATAGACCCATAATAGTCAATATATCTCCTTGCAAAGGATGTAACCTCCTCCCTCCCCTCCCAGTAGATACAACTTCATAACATATATAGATGGCATCGCATTCACCATGCCGAGACCATGTTTTTTCAAGTTTTCTTCAATTCTTCTCTTCAAAAATGTTCCTATGCACCCAAGGCCTCATTGCACCACTAAAAAGCAAATTGAAGCTTTCATCATCTCTTGAGATATTGGTCTTGATGGTAGGACATTTTAACATAAAAACTAACACAATAGTTGACACCAGATGTTAACTAGTCGTAGAAGCATTCTAAATTTTCATATTCTAACTTAAAGAAGCTTAAGAATTTATAATATGTGCAAGAATCCTTTCTCTACTTTGCAAAAGAATGTTAAACGTTTTACAATAGTAGTATGACATAAAGCTATATGCAGAAATCTCTAAGACCTACATGTCCAAAGTATATCCCATACATTTGAACTCTATAGTATAAGAAGATCGATATACATATACTATATAAAACAAGCAAACATAAGTATGTTGTCTCCCATTGCTTTCATCACTATTTATCCCCATGCATATTGTTGTTGAAGAATCCCAAAAGATCAAAATGCCACAAAATTGTTCTGAAAGCAAGACAAAAGAAAATCTATTGTGTCAAGCACACATCAATGGCACATATAAACAATGTAGCATAACTAAAATCAAAAGAAGACTAGACAATACATACATTATATACAATCTAGTTTGGCCATGATGTAATCCCAATACATCACCTTAATACTTTAGCAAAAGGAACATACTTCAATCAACCTAGTACCTCGCCATAATACTAGTTCTAAGAGCTCTCAAAAAACCCTTTAGTAGCAACACACACACACACACACACACACACACACACACACACACACACACACACACACACACACACACACACACACACACACACACACACACACACACACACACACACACACACACACACACACACACACACACACACACACACACACACACACAATGTGTGTGTGTGTGTGTGTGCTTAATCTAATCTAGATGTAATTATGTTTTTTCTCCTACCCTATCAAGCTTCACTACAAAATTGACCTATTTTGACATGTATATTGAAGAACATTTGGACATGTTTATGCTATATGTATCGAAAAATATTACACTTATTGTATCTCTAGCTTTCATGGTCCAAAAATGAGAAAACTTAAACAAGAATGAGGAGGAGGAGGAGAAACTCACTTGATCAAGTCATGGAGGACTAGTGTAGGCATCAAAGCATAGACCCCTCACAAAACTATCACTTACTAGAAGAAAAAACCATAGGTTATCTTGTTATTATGTCACCTTTATCTATTGACTTAGCTTTTTGTGTATGAAACACATTTTCTTTATTCAAAAAATAAAACATAGGGTTTGCAAGAGTTTGGGGGTTTTTTTAATGAGCACTTCTATTGGCTTGGCTAAAAACGCATAGATGTGCTTAGATATGTACAAATAATGATACAAAAAGTAGCATTTTCAATAGTTGCTTAGAAGATTCTTTCTTTTAGATTATAAGCAAGATGCCTACATATTCTTCTAGCATAACTATGTCCTCCACAACCTCGTAGGGTTCGCAAGAGTTTGGGGGTTTTTTTAATAAGCACTTCTATTGGCTTGGCTAAAAACGCATAGATGTGCTTAGATATGTACAAATAATGATACAAAAAGTAGCATTTTCAATAGTTGCTTAGAAGATTCTTTCTTTTAGATTATAAGCAAGATGCCTACATATTCTTCTAGCATAACTATGTCCTCCACAACCTCGTTTAGTCATTCATGATGATGTTTGGGCATATAAGGAAGAAGGCTTGAACCATAGGGGTCTAAGTAATAAGATTATAGAGAATTACATATTCAAAAGACACAGATAGGTGTGCAATCAAGATGCTTTGATTTATGTATAGTTTAGCAAAGTAACTCTATTACATCCAATATATTTATCTAGTGTATAAGCATAAACATTGAGTTGGGAGGATTGCCTAGGACACTCTGAGATTATAGCTTAGTAAATACCCTAATATAAGTCAAGAATCTGATGTACATAGAGCATATCAAATTCTAAGCACCTCAAAATACATTCTCAATTCAAGAAAACATGGCAAATCAAGAGGCTACCTATATTCGGGTGGTATAAGACCAAGAGTTGGTATACATTGATCATAATGAAAATCCTATATGGGCCTCCTTTCTTCACTTGTTAAAGGGTACATAAAATGATGTTCAAGTTATAAATAATAATTAGTAGATATTAGAGACTATACTAGGGTGTTAATGAATGCTAAGGGTGCATTAGAGGTTCTATGCCAAGTAATATCTGTGATTTGAATATTGGAAAGATTGTACTTGAATTGTTGGTGGTTTTACTTCAAAATGAGAGAGTTAAGGTGTGAAACTAGAGAGTTTTAAGTTATTAAAATGGATTTGTTGAGTTAATTTTGGATTGGATTACATATGTGTAATTAGGTTGTCATTTTCATGATCACTTAGAGACCAATAATACTCTTTTATTCCACCTTTGATTCTTAATTAGCACAATGGATTTACACATACCATTTTACCCATTTATTTGGGGGTCTATTCGGAAGCCATGATTTTTGGTACATTTATCAAGAGGGGCAAGCGTGTTAAATAAGAGGGGGCAGTCTAGGTTGTTGTAGTAACCTAAATATAGTGAAAGGAATTAAAATGTTAATGGCAAAGAAGCTACAATAAGAAGGAATTGGAATGGAGGAAAGATCTACGCGATCTTTAGATGATCTAAACTAAACATATTCCAATACCCTTGAAAGGGAACACACATTAAATTGCCACAAGAATGGTAAGAGTAACATACGAGGAGTCTCCCCTAAGAGGTAGGGAAAAGCGATAGAGCCTAGAGTTTGAATCCTACACCTACTTGACTTATCAATACGATTTTAGGTACTCCAAGATTTGGTGACAGAATTTATAAATATAGTATGTACAAAGCTAAAGGATTGATATTTTGATGAGCCATTATGACTAGCTTTCCTATGAGGCTTCTTCCTTGAATTGCCCCATGATATTCAACAAATCATCGTAAATAAGGCTAGAGACACTGAGTTGGCGGATGGGCATAAAATTTTTGGATGCCAATTGTGGGTCGATATCAAACAACTATACACTTAGGATTGAATATTCCAAGATAAAGAAAAAGGATTTGTTTTGATAGTGTTGCACTTGAAACAAGTCGATGAAATTCAACTCAACACAATTATCATGAAAGACCACTACGCCTAGTTTTATAGAGAATTGTATAAGTCTTTTAAGAGAATAGATTATGCCCACGCGTCCCTATGGATGATAATTACCGAAGGGCATGAAATTAATGTTTGACACAAAGGAAGCAAGGGAAGTAGCTAAAATATTAGGTTTAGTAGAAAAACTGGGTGATGATGTACCCTAAGATAAGGAACTACTACATTGTTCTTAAGTTGAGTCTAGATTATAAAAATTACATGACATTGCAAATTGAATTTGAGTAAGAGATAGAGAAAGAGAGTACATAGCAGATAAGAGGAAAACAAAAAATTTCTTTTAACTCCTAACAAGTTGATACAAATATAGCTCTATCCACTTGTGCACTTCCAATGTAAAGCATAGATGGCGATTTAGACAAAAGATAGGTGAAGAGCTTAAGGCTAGATAGAATAACTCTGATTGGATGAAAGGATAGACCATGAAAGTTGTGAATGGGTCTATCTTTTATAGACTATGAAGGGGGTCATGATTGATGACCTTTCATATTATGCAACTGTGTTTATTGACCTTCCATGTACACATGTGTCTGTTGACCTTCCATATGCACATGTGTTTGTGGACCTTCCATGTGCATCTCCACTAGTTGGCCAAGGAATATTCTTTATTCCTAGTCAAGGGCTACTTCTGTGGCCCTCGGACCCAAAATAGGGATCCTTGATAACTTTCTTACCTTGCAATTCGATGGGGTGTGCCTCAAGTTTCTACCAGCTTTAACTGCTCTTTCTAACTCGAAGGTTAGACTCGCAATGGTCACCTTTTGGCCATTTGGTCACATAGACCTCATCTAACAGACAAGTCAAGATCCACGAATGTCTAGGCTCACACATGACTTCTCCTCATAATGGGGGCCTTACAACTTTGAGCACCATGGATCATTGGTGGCACCATATGAGGGTAGGGCATTGAGCATATCTAACATCCCCCCTCAATGTCCACCCATAGGTGAACTAACCCATTGGCCCAATGCCAAGTCTCTGAAGATAAACTTGAAGTAGATCCTTTGAGAGTGCTTTGGTCAAGATATCTGCTCCATTCTCCTCTGTTGGAAAGTAGACTAGCTCCATTATCCCATCTTGGATCAAATCGTGCACACAATGATATTGGATCTCTATGTGCATGCATGAAACACTAGATTCTTGGCAATGGTGATGCAACTCTAATTGTCACACCTTAGCATAATCGATTCTTCATCTTGCACTCCCATATGCCATAAGATCCTCCTTAACCATATTGCTTCACATGCAGTAAAACAGGTTGCCTTATACTCTGTTTCAGTAGAAGATAATGCCACTAGGATTGCATTGATGATATAAACATAATTTGAAAAATCAATAATTGTTTCCAAGGTTCATCTTTCTACCAGAAATCAAGAACATATATCAACAAGAGAAGATTTCACTATTTAAGAAAATGATTTTTTAAAACTGTAAATATAACTATTTTTATTTACTTGCATCATGTCCTATATCAACATGCACTTTGATGCCAACTGTAACATGCTACTCGAGCTATTCCTTGGTGGTACATTCTTAGTAGCCCATCAAGAGATGTCCTAGCAAGTGTCGTCTGGGATTTTGATAAAACCCTCAAAGTTTGCTAACTAGGCTTGCTTGAGTCTACCCCCATAGTGGAAGTTTCAGCTGCTCCCATGAGGATCGTCGACCTGATTTTTTCTAGTCAAATCTACTACTAGTGAATAATTAACATTAGCAGATTCTAAAGTGATGTGAGTTAATCTTTCTAGTTTCTAATAGTCCATCAAGTGCAATTTTTATTCCTTCTTAGGAAAGGTGTCGAGTTATCGACACCACCCAGCCATAAGTCAGGGATCCATCCTCCCACTTCCCTTGAGAGAGTAGTTTTAGTTATCTAATTTCCTACCACTTTAGGTTCAACATATAAAAATAGCTTCTTTGTATTATCTCCTGATATAAATTCATTACATGCCTTTTATTCATGACATAAAAACTAAGTTAAAATTTTCCTTCTTAATAGTTTCTTTTAGAAAAAAAAATGACATTTACAATGTTTTCTATTCAAAGTATTATTCTCTCCAAGTTTCTTTCCCCAACTAGTATTGGAACTTCCAGACACAGTCTGGAAATCAAAGGGTAGTTGAAACTTTGTAAGAGCTAAGGAGTTTATGACTAGAGCCCCCTGGTATCCTCACCCCCTCTTGCCAACTATAGTTCCCTACGACAAGACCTTTCATGTCATGATTGGTCTAAACTCACTAACATGAAACAAAAAAAGAAAAAACTCTTGGATCAAGTTTTATTCACGCTGACCTTGGGGAATTCTAGCGCTATCAAGAACACTACCTTAATCGGTGTTCTATGTTCACCAAAATACTGCCTCAGTCAACGGTGTATACTTAGTCATCTATATTTTAGCCTCATGATTTTAGGAAAGATTAATACCTAGCTTACAATCACAAACATCTTATTTCGAATGCATTATACATAAACTTTAACAAGTTTATTTCTAAGACAAATTTTTTCTTTCCAAATATAATAACATCAAGGCAAATTAGCATAAGTGACAAAATAGCTTCGAGACAATTCAACATAAGTGGCAAAATAACTTCAAGACAAATTAGCATAAGTGGCAATACCTTCCAATAGTCTTCCTGGACTTCCTCTTCCTTAAGGATTAGTTTGGATTGAATTTAAGCAAGAATTTCATACTTGAGGATAACTCACTTGGAATTTCGAGGGTCTTTGGCTGCAATAAAAGAAAATCTTGATTAGTTTAATTACGAACAATATCATTTGGCAATTGCATCTCAAGGTCTCTTATATACGAAGGATTAGCGTTCATGATTCATAGATTTTGTTTGATGAA
This sequence comes from Lygodium microphyllum, assembly GCF_053477565.2. Classification (NCBI taxonomy): domain Eukaryota; kingdom Viridiplantae; phylum Streptophyta; class Polypodiopsida; order Schizaeales; family Lygodiaceae; genus Lygodium; species Lygodium microphyllum. The sequence goes on along the minus strand of NC_141147.1, from coordinate 129,319,916 downwards.
CACAAAAATCATAAATATCAAATCTTTTAGGGACACAGTACATTCCTTGTACTCGCTTAGGTTCATCTTGTATAGACCCAAGTTACCCCTTGGAATTCATGGTTAAGAAATCCTTAAATAAATTATATGCAAGAATCGAATAAAATCTTATTTTACGCATGCAACTTTTATTTCCTATTCATGGAATAAAGGCATGCTAGTTGTTTTTATTTAAGGAAATTAGTATCTGAAGACATGATAGGTGCTTGGTTGATAGTATTCGCGGCTTTTTTTTGTAATATCCATACCCGACATTCCATTTTTAGTAATTGTGTCTGTAGCATTATTAGCAACTCTTGCCCTCTGCAACCTTTGTAGCTTTCTTCTTCGAGACCATGGTCTTTAATCGCGAGATCACAAAAAATGGAATTTGGCAAAGGAGCTTGGGGGTAATTAGATTGAAAAAATTTTGATTGACAGGGGGGAAAAAGCGATCACCAAGAATTTTGGGAAATAGAGAAGAGTCCTGATTCCATGGGGGGGAACAGGATAGACGGGATGGAGGAATTGAATTCGAGAGCTTGCGGAGTATCCTCCTTGTCTTCTTGACGAGAAATTCTTGTGCTCGCACTTCTCTTGCCTCACTCCCTCTTGCTCTATACTCCTGAGAAGGGCCTCTCCCCTCTTGCTTGGATGGCTCTCAATGGCTCCCCATTGCCTCTTATTTATAGCTAAATCAGAGAAGAAGGGTTGTGGCTAAGAAGAAGAGTTCTTTATGGAGGGGATCTTGGAAAAATCAACAATCTGAAGCTTCCAAGATGCAATCTGATGCTCAGACCCAAATTTGATGGTTTTGTTGGCTCCAAAAGGGGGGTAATACATCAAGACACCTGATTAGAATTCTTCCAGATCACTCTTTCTTCTTCATGTTCGGAGTGTTGTTTGCGGCTTGTAAACTACGATCGCAACGTGCACAATTTCACCAATCATTCTTTTTGTATTAAATCTCCAAAACTGGCTGAAAAAGTCACTTTTTTTATATGACACCTTGTTCTACAGCTTTCCATAGCTTTTTAGGATATTTACAATAATTAATATCCAATATATAAAAAACATACTAGTTTTATCCAAAAATCTAGTATTTTTGGATCACCCATAGTATAGACACTGACACTAATGACTCATATGGCTCATAACTCTCATTCACATGGTAACTTGTGTGGCAGGTGGCTACACTCCTTATCAATCCGAGAAAATGTTTGGTTATGATCCTTGGGTCTTTTTTCTCGAGATCTTCTCTATTTAATGATTTTAGAGTTCTTCAAGTCCATTTTGCTAGAAGTCAGGAATATTGAAATTAAAGTCAGAATATCACAATCTCAAACTACTTATCATTATTTTCTATGATATTCTATAGAGTCTAAATTTCCCTTTGCCTAAAACTATGTATATCATCCTTATCTTCTTAATTTATCATACCAATTGCCATCTCAAGCTACCCATCAAGGTAAAAGGCATATGCCGGACAAGGTACCAAGACAAAATAGAGGTGACCCTCCCTTTTAATACTAACTATGAAGGCATGCATAACAACTTGAGGTGGAACTTTGCACACCTCTTAGTGATTTGGAGATTGTCTAAAGAGCCATATTCGCGATTTTATCCCTCACACAAGTATTCACATATAGAAGTTTGAAAATAAAGACATTGCTGAAGAAATAGGGATAATTTCAAGCTTCTATAATGATTCATAGTCTATTATAGGTTTAGGCAATGAATTCACAAGGATTGCATGATAATATAGGGCCTTTATAGGTTATACACAAGTGGCATTTTTAGGTTTCCACAAGTGGTATTCAACTCCCATACTATATTTATAGGTCCCATAGGTATTTTACAAGACTCTACAATGTCAAAATTGGATATACAAACCATTTGCATGTTAATACAAGTAGTGATTGGTTCTTATTAATTTCTATAAGTCAACTTTTAGTTGTTGCAACAACTTTTTTAATATCAGATTAGTTACTAGGATAAGTTTTATTTTCATAGAGGGTATAGTTTTCTTCAATTTGAATCAAAAGTTTGGGTAGTGGGAGTTCTATAGAAAAAGCTATTTCGATTTTAGTAATAGGAGCTTTTGTAGGATTGGATCCAGTAGCAGACTAAGGATTTATGAAATCCCTTGCAGTGCTTTGGCACAGTCGCCATACCTTTCCCCTAAGATAATTTACCGTTTGGGTTACGAGACCAAACCCTAGGTAAGTCAGCAAATCGGCCCTTCCTAGAGTTTTTCCTAGCGTTTGTTTTTTGGGAAACGTCTTGGCTAACCGAGACCACCCTACCATAGAACTAGATTCTTCGGGAATCCATCCACTTGTTTCCCTCTATGGAAGTTCTTAGCTATCTAATTACCTACTACATTACATGAAATATATAAAAACAACTTCATTAATTAAAAAGAATCCTTTTATGCACAGTTGTTTGTTTGCATAATTTACTCATGAACATACAATCAAGATTAAAAAAATTCTTTGATTATATTCCATAATGTGTGTTCTCCCACCGATACATGAGAAAAATTTACAATTTCATGTGTTGCCTCATCCGACACATCTACATGTCACCAATATCAAATCCACCTATAGCTAGCATTTTTAGGTGTCCCAAGTAGAACTTGGGCCATACAAGGGACCAAGTAGTTCATAGGTGCATAAAGGATTTACTAGATAGAGCTCCCCTGGTACCTTAACCACCTCCTACTTAATACAATCCCTGTTGGGAAACCTCTCACCATTGGAGCTGGCGGTCCATGCTTCCATAGTAGTAAAAACATCCCCACTTGGTATGGGGATTCAATACCTATCCTTGGGGGAGGTATAGGGATCCTCAATTTATATCTATTCCAATACTTAATTCAATTAGGATCTAATCTAGAATATCACAAATAAGATTAATGTCTTCAAGCAAAACAACACCCTATAGATTTGGAGCCTTACTTAAGTCCAATTAATAAGCCACCTTATAGAGTTCACTATTTAGTGTGATGTGCATAGATGGGGCATAGGTGCAATTTTACTTCCGAAGCATGGAGTTATTGCCATTGAAATTTAGAAGATGACCAAAAGGAAGATGAAAATGTGTACGACTAAGAAATATTGGCTATTCCTCATGCGATTAAGAAGTGGCACCACTATCTTTATGGTAGCCAGTGTAGAGTGAAGGGTAATCATAGAGTTCTCAAATACTTTCTCTCATAGTCTAATTTCCCTCCTCATCAATTAACATGGGTGGCTACTTTGCAAAATTATGATGTTGATAGGGCAAGGATAATATTATGAGTGATTCTCTTTTAAGAATGTGGGCATTTAAGGATTTGCCCATAATCAAGCTTCATAGTAATTGAATTGAGGAGCTCTAAGAGAACCATTTTTAAGATGAGAATTTCATCCATGTATTTTAAAAGTAACAACAAGGATTAATGGAGGAGAACTCTCAATTTCAACTCAAGAATCTTCTTATTTGGTTTCATGTTAAGATTGTAATTCCTTATACTTCCTAAATCAAGCAAAAGATAATGGAGGAGATGTATTCTTTTTCTCTACAAATGGCCATCCAAGTGTCTTCAAAACCTATAGCAAAGTATCCAAGTTTTTTCATTGGAAAGGCCGATGGAAGGATGTCAAATGCTTTATTTCAAGATGTGTTCCATGTTAGAAAAATAAGGGTAGTTGTCTTAAGTTAGGAGGTTTATTGCAACCATTACCTATCCTTGTGGGCAAATATATACATATAACAATGGATTTCATCACTAGATTACTTCCAACTAAGAAGAAGTAGAACAACATTTATTGATGGTGGACAGACTCATCAAAATAGCCCATTTTATTCCCACAAAGACCCAGTTTACAATGTCTCAAGTAGCCAATTAGTTAAGTTGCATATGCTATCGCAAGTTATAATTTATCATAGGGATACCAAGTTTATGACAAACTTTTGGCATGTGTTTTTCAACTCAATGAAGAGAAAATCAGCTCCATCTATAGCTTATCATCCTCAAACCAATGACCAAATGGAGCATGCAAATAAATGGCTTGAGACCTATTAGACATTTTTTTCATGATATGCAACATCCATGGGATTCATGGATTCATTTGGTTAATTTTGCCTACAATAACTCCACTAATTCCAATATAGGAGTCTCTCCCTTCAAGGCTTTGTATGGTTATAAGGTTCCCCTTTCTATGGTCATGTTTAATGAAAAGATAAATCCGGAGGGAAATAAAGAATTGGATCCCATGTAGGCCCTAATTCAACAATGCAAGATAAATCTTAAGAAAGCTCAAGATCAAATGAAGCTTTATACTATTGCCTATGGAGTTTCAAGAAGGAGAGTTGGTATTTTGAAGATGTCTAAGTCATGGTATTCCACTCTCAAATATGTCTCTAGCAACAAGTTGGCACATAGATTTCTTGAGTCATACACAGTTGTAAAGCATGTGGGTGATTTGGCTTATCACTTAGAACTCCTCTCCTGCACAAAGATCCATAATGTCTTTCATGTAAGTCAACTCAAGTCTTTTAGTGGGACTAAAGTGGACTATGTGGAGAGCTACCACCCATTCGTGAAGAGGGAATTATTCAGTGCACTCTTGAGGAAGTCATAGAATAGCATCAAAAGAAGATTAGACACTCGTTAGTCTTAGAGTATTTGATCCAACATCTATTTTGGACGAGTTCCCTTTGTTGACAATGAATGAAACTAAGAGAGTGAGAGTGTGACTGTGAGTGTGAATGAGCATTTGTGGTAACAATATATAAGCATACACATAATGAAGAACAACCAATATATCCTACCTACAAACCATGGGAGGATTGATGGAACAATGGAGCATAATTTCTATTAAATAAGATAGAAAATTCCATTTGATTATCAGAAAGAATAGTGCACGTTTACTTTGGGTGTCTAAACCTATTTTGCTAACAATTTGATGCCAGGAGACATATTCCACGGTGGATTCCGTGAGGTTTTACGGTGGATTCCATAAACTTAGATGACCGGGGCTCATACACAAAGAGGATTCTTTGTGCGAGAAGTTGATGGGGACGCCTGTCCTTTTCAGGCGTTTCATTAATTTAGTGTGTACGTGGGTGATTCCATAGCGGGTGATTTCGCAAAATGCATATTAAATTAATAAACGTTTATGAGTTTAGAGTGCGCACTCGTAATAAATTAAGATTAGGATTTATTTCTAACCAGTTGATTTATTTATGTAGCTGAAGATTGCTAGGTATTCACTTTTGTCGGTTTAATTGTATTATTTTACTAACGATTGTGAATGCTTCAGTTGATGTGTAGAGATAGCAGCAGTGGCGGAGGAAAGCATTGGAGTTTAGCGAATATTCGACCTTTGGACTATATTTTGATAGGCGCCACACCTATATTTTGTTATGTCTATAGAGACATTGATTATTGATTATTATTTTGTATGCGCTTATGCGCCCGGATATGTTATTTCTATTTGGACATTGAGATTGGGCGTGCCAGACTCTATGGGCACCGTCCATTAGCTTTATTTTCCTATTTTTGTAGAAAGCAAACTCAAAAGCTAAAAGCTTGTCATATTTTTGTAATTGGGCTATTATTGAGCATGAAGATTGGAAATATACATAAAATACATGCTTTGTGAAGCGCTCACACAAGGCATGGGGGAGATTGAACCCAATTTGTCTCTTGCCTCTTGTCGTGCATGCTTTTACATTGTTTTTTGTGCAAAAAGGTAGAGTTCATTGTTCTTGGGGACCTTCAGGGATTCACTACGTGAGCTATCTGCGACCGATCTGCGCACCACAATTCCTCATCGGCACTCACGTGTCCTAGCTTATATTACAACTATTGATTAATATTCCTTTTCTTAGCTATCCCTTGTGTATCATTTTTACTGGATTGAGCAGCTGTAGTAGGTTGTTGTTGCTAGGTGTTCTATTTTGGCTTGGGTGACAAAGATTCTTGGTTGTTGGGAGACATTAGCTATTTTGAAGGGCTAGCAAGTTCTATGGGTTGTTGCTTATTAACACTAGAGGGATTTATAGTCAGCTTCCTTGGACTTTCTATTTCAGCATGAGTAGCAGCACCAAGTAGTGATGCCTTTGTGTCCTCTTTTTGACTCAATGAACTACTCAGTCATTGCATGTTCCTCTTGTGGATTAGTAACTACTTCAAGCTATTGCACTTCCAAAATTGTGGATATGGGTATTTCAACAACTAGCTGCTTGGTCTAAGTTTGTATCTTTGTAAGTATCTTGGTCCTTGACCTAGATCTACATTTGGATCTCTTTCTCTTTCTCTTGGATTTTGATGGGCCTTGAGCTATGGCCAATGGAGATGGCTTTGTAGGTGGTTTTGGCAACCAAATCCAACCATTTCTTGCATAAAACCCTAGGTCTCCTATTCCTTCTAGATGAATTTCTCTTTCTAATATCTTGAGAAGCTATTAACATGGTCCTAACCACCTTGGGCTTTACTTTGCTGATAGGAGGATTCACACTAAGTGGTTCTCTCTTGTCTGCATGTGCCTTGAGTAGCTTCTTTAGAACTCTTTGGTTGTCCTCACTAGGTTTTTGATCTAACTCTAAGATAGTTTGCTTGCCCTTGGAGAAGAGACAAGGTTCCTTTTGCTGAAAGCAATAACAATTTGGACAATTGTTGGTAAGCTCAAGTGTATTCAGTGTGCTTTAGTCCACAATGCATCTGGTCACACACTTCAAAGTTCTTCCAAGCAAAACCTCTCTAACCATATCTTCTTGATTTTGAAGCACATAAAAAACAATGGGAAAGCTCTAAGTCTCTATAGTCTAAAGAATCTTGCATTGTCCTAGGAGGGGAGAAGGCGATCCTCCATAGGGTTTGATGACTACATTTGTTGGGACTAGTTCAAGTTGACCAATCACAGTCCGTACATCAAATGTCAAGATATTGTAATCAGAACCTTCATCAATGAGAGCGTCAATGATGAGCTCTTGCTTGGCAGTTATTTTGACCCTAAGATATGTAGGAGGCATTAGCTCTTCATATTTTGGGTTCGTGTTGGTGGCTTTGACTTTTGGGTGTTAGGAGCTATAGATTGTGTAAGGGTACTATTTGACACCTTATGTATTGGACAATCATGATACATATGAGAGACATCACACTTAATGAATCTAAGGTAAATCTTTGTAAATATGTCTATCCCCATCCGGTTTGCTGATGGATGGGAAGGTTTCTCTTTATTTTTGACTCCAAATATTTTAGGACTTGTAGGCCTATGGCCTAGTCCACTATGAGACACATCAAGTGAGTCTTAGGCTCTGAAAAACCAGATAATAATCTTCTTGCAAATTAAAGTCCTTGTATGTGTTTTTCTTCTTTTGAATCTCCAAGAATTATGTGAATCTATATTGGTACTTTTGATAGCTTAGTCAATAACTTCTCTCTCATTGGGCCCTTCTTGTAGTGATTGGACTTTAGCTCTAGATGGTAACTTGGGTGATTTCCCCTTTCAACTTGTTGTGTGTTTTATGCCTAGGTGTGGAAATGATTGTTGTGGTTCTACACTATGATCCTACATGTCCCTGGGTGATGTTAGCCTAATGTAAGTTACCTAGGTGCTAGGTGTGCTCAGTCCTTATGATGTGACAAAGTGTCTCCTAGGCAACTTAACCTTGGTTTGGACAAGTTTCTTAAAGAATTCCCAAGGTATTTAAAGGCATCTTCCGATAAATCCATTCCAAAACATATTGTCTTCAAGACACTTGTGACACTTTGAACAATATACATGTTCTGTTCAAACAATATACATGTGTGCAACAATTCCTCAAAGCATCACAATCATGTCAATATAACCTTAGAGAAGTGGAGATATGTGTGCATGGGAGTGGGATTATCAGTGGGAGTGAGTGTTTGATGTGTGTGTGACAAATGGCGCAAGTCCTAGATAGGTAGTGCAAGTGTGAAGTATAGGGTGCAAGCCTTGGTGGTGCAAGTGCAAGCCTAGATGGTGTAAATGAAAGTCCTAGGTGAGTGGTGCAAGTTGTGAGGGTAGTGTTCTAGTGTGGAATTGGGTGTGTGGAAGTTCCCTAGTGTAGAAGCGTGTGTGCGTAAGTGAGTATGTGTGTGAAACTACTTATGTGCATGTGTGGAAGTGTGTGTGCGTAAGGGCAAGTGTGGAAGTGCGAGGGTGGAAGTGCCCTAGTGTGAAAGTGTATGTGTGTGTAAGTACGAGTATGAAAGTGCCCTAGTGCAGAAGTGTGTGTGCGTAAGTGCGAGTGTGGAAGTGCCCTAGTAGCAACAAGCAACAACCAACCAAACAATGAAACTATAGTCATGTATTTGATTCTTGCATTGTGTTTTTTGAGTTTTAATCACTTCCCTTTCTTCAATGCACATACAACCAATGAACTATGATAAGGATGATGCACATTCAATCCACAATAGTATGGCACAAATTGTTCATGTAAGAGAAAATTGAGTTTTGAGTTTTTGCCTTACCTTTTGTATTTTGTGTTTCTTGAGTTTGAAGTTTTATGAGTTTTGCTCGCTCTTGTTCCTTCAATACTCACATTGTCAATCATCCATAATAAGAAGGTTGCATCTACAATATTGATACACAAATTGGTTAAATAAAAGGACTTGAGTTTTGAGTTTTAAGTTTTGTATTTTGTGTTTTGCATTTTTGTGTCGCTTTCACTTCAATACACACACAACCCAATAAGCATGACAAACATGATGTATCTTCAATCCACAAAAATGTCACATGGTTTGTTTAAGGAATAAAAGTTTGAGTATTAAGTTTTGTATTTTACATTTTTGTGTTTTGTGTTTTTTAAAGCTTTATTGTGCTTTTGAGTTTGAGTTTTGTATGTTTTCTATCCCAACAATTCATACTGCTTCAATGTTAATCTAGCAAATCTCTTCCTTTTGATTTGGCCTTCCTAACCTAGTCAAATGGGTTTTGGAATGCTAGCCACAAACATAGATGATCACTACCTCATCTATCCATCCATGGCCATGCACAAGTTAACTATTCTACCATGCGGTAGGAGTGTGAGAACCTCGGCGGTTGCACCATCCTACGTCCTAGCAATGGAACCAAAATATTGAGCCAAACATACAAATAGTTGAGACTTTGGACAAACTTCCATTCTTTCAAAATCTGCAACTCACTTCGGCAAGAATCTCTCACCTTGTCTCTCAACACTCTACTACTCTAACTAACCAAGCATCCTTCTCTCTATCCCAAGAAAGTAAGAACATAAGACTAGCTTTTTGCACTGATAGAGCTTCTACAACATGGATGCACCAAAAGGGTAAATACAATTGAGATCTCCTGGGACCCTTATATAGATACAAATTAGGGCTAGGGTTTTCTCACCACTTTTCTTTTTAGGATTTGTGCCCCTCTAAATTTGCGCTCTCTTTTGGGCATCCTATCCCCTTTGTGGGATCTAGGCTGATCAATCGTCATTGCATGTTCATACCTTAGTTGAAATAAACCAAGCCTATGCTAATGTAACATCCCCTGTGCATATGAACCCCCCCTTTAATTTTTTTTTAAATTTAATTCAAATTTTTTTACCTCCCTCTCTCTCTCCCCGCCGATAGCATGTCGGGGAGAGAGAGAAAGAGAGGGAAAGGGGGGGTATGCCCCCCAGGTGGAGGGTTGGCAGCTATTAAATGGCCGTCTCCCCCCCCAATATACCACCCCCTCCCCAATATAAAGGGGAGCCCCCTCCCTCGTGGCTTAGGATAACGCCCCCCCCCCCCCGCCGTGATCTGCAGCAGCGCTGCCATGCACAAGTTAACTATTCTACCATGCGGTAGGAGTGTGAGAACCTCGGCGGTTGCACCATCCTACATCCTAGCAATGGAAACAAAATATTGAGCCAAACATACAAATAGTTGAGACTTTGGACAAACTTCCATTCTTTCAAAATCTGCAACTCACTTCGGCGAGAATCTCTCACCTTGTCTCTCAACACTCTACTACTCTAACTAACCAAGCATCCTTCTCTCTATCCCAAGAAAGTAAGAACATAAGACTAGGTTTTTGCACTAATAGAGCTCTACAACATGGATGCACCAAAAGGGTAAATACAATTGAGATCTCCTGGGACCCTTATATAGATACAAATTAGGGCTAGGGTTAGGGTTTTCTCACCACTTTTCTTTTTAGGATTTGTGCCCCTCTAAATTTGTGCTCTCTTTTGGGCATCCTATCCCCTTTGTGGGATCTAGACTGATCAATCCTCATTGCCTGTTCATACCTTAGTTGAAATAGACCAAGCCTATGCTAATGTAACATCCCCCGTGCATATGAACCCCCCCTTTTAAATTTTTTTAAATTTAATTCAAAAATTTTTACCTCCCTCTCTCTCTCCCCACCGATAGCATGTCGGGGAGAGAGAGAAAGAGAGGGAAAGGGGGGGCATGCCCCCCAGGTGGAGGGTTGGCGGCTGTTAAATGGCCGTCTCCCCCCCCCCCCCTCGTGATCTGCAGCACTACCGCCACCTCCTCCCCTTCTCCGCCAGGATGCCGCCCCCCTGTCAGAAGCCAATAAGGAAAAAAAAAACTTCCAAGAAGCTTCCTCAAAAGTGCCTTCTTAAGGGTGCTTCACCCGCGGATCGAGTAAAGGGGCACAATTTGTCTGTGAAGGGAGTTCCTTGCGGGAAGGGAAAACTGCCAGCTTGCACCAAATTTCCGCACACCCTCCACCTGCCCTAGCCCTGATTGCGATGGCCCCAAAGCGCCACACGAGAGGAGCACACGCGGGAGTAAGAGGGGCACATGTAGGAGTCCCCACCCGAAGCACGAAAGCCGATAATACCCCTCATGCGGAAGTTCAGGTTCCATCAAATTCACCTTCTTCATTTTCACATGATATGGGTACAATAAGTATAAAATCGCATAGGGTAGTCTTAATCGTATTGAAAATTTACTATGATTGAACGGTTTTTTTTTAAAAAGATCATAGGAATGTTCGGGAAAGTTTTAAATCGCATCACACGGTACTTATAATTCCCGCACCCTCTATGTGAAAGGTTGTGTATTTAGAAATAGTTGATGGCACGAGGGAAGGGTTTGAAAATGATAAACCCCTCCCTATTTGGCTAAATCACACAGAGTACATCTACATTGGTTGCTCTCACTTAATTTTTTTTTAAAAAAAAATTGAAAGGGACTTTATACCTCCCCCTTCTATGTGGATAGATATGAAATCAATCCCCCCGTATAAACTTGATTACTAGGCTTGAGATAAGCCTTTGATTTTATGAATATAGAGGATGTTTGTTGTCTTGGGAAGAGGAGTGCAATCCCGAGTTAAATATGAGAGAGAAGTTTGGAACCACAAAGTGAGGGATAAAGACTTGAATTGGTAGATAAAAGAAGGAATTTTTGATGATGATGATTCTTATGCATGTATGGAACCCATGGATTAATAATGATGACTCCACCAATTAAACCTCTACTCTAATATCAATGTTGTTGAATAGATCCTTAAACCACAAATTGACGACCAAATTGCACAAATTAAAATTGCACATAAGAGGAGAATAGAGAGGAAAGAGAGGAGTGGAGAAGAGTGAAGTAGTAGGCTAGGTGCTGTTCACACTAAAGGAGGAAAAGAAGACCTAAGAGGAGTCAATAACTAACTGAAGGGAGTTCATCTCTTCTGAGTACACAACCAACATGTATGCTCTCATATGATCTCTATTCTTCCTTACCCATATTTGTTTGGGACTATCTTGAAGTCACACTTTTTTTGTGGTTCTTCTCACCATGTAGGCCTCTCGACTTGAAAGAGACTCCTCAATCAAGTAGGACACTATGGAGTGTTTGCCCTTAGCTTAGACTACTTGAGATCTTGAACTACCTACAAACCCTAACCCAAAGAAAAATGGGAAACAAGCAACCTAGCTTGCCAAGCCCTTAGAATCTCTCCAAGTCGTGAACAATCCATGATCGAATGCTGGGAGTATTCGGGAAGAAGGAATCTCACCTTAGCAGTTGGTTGTACGAATGACCACAGAAATGATCATGATTGTACACTTAGGTGCATTGTTTGAACTTCTTTGCTCAAGGAACTAATTCAAGGCCAAACACTTAATGCTTCAGGTTAATAGCCTGGAGGGAGAGGCAGGTTCAGTTACTTCCGACTGTTTGCCTAGCCCTATCCAAGGGGATTGTTAGCCGTGCTGGGTGGTCCATGGACCGAACCCACCGCGAGAGGTCTCTCCGTGGGTGCTGCTTGGAGCGGGAGGATGCTTGGGTGCCAAGGGAGGCTCTAGCCATAAATTCCTTACCTTCGGATCCCGCACAAGATGCCGACGTGACTCGAGATGAGATCTCGAGGCATGTGTACTACTCTATGGGTGAAACTTGGAGCAGCAATCCTATTGATTGCTGGGGTAGCCTTTGGGAAAGATACTTGACGTATTCCAAGAATATGATAAATAAAGGTCAAATATTTTGGAAAAGGAACTTACTTGACATTGTATTTTTTAATGTCAGTGCCTAAGTTGTGTGAAGGAACCTGTGTTTAAATTGATTAATTAAGGAAGCTACTTTTGCATGTCAAACATAATGTGGTAGGTAATTAGATAACTAAGCAACCCGAGGAAAGTGCGGTGGACGTGACTTGGGTCCGTCCTACGGAAGGGTGGTCTCGGTTAGCTGGGAACTTTTCGCAAAAGATGTGATAACGATACTGTGAAGACCTAGAGTCAGTTGAGTTAGAATCCCCATTTATGCTGTTTTAGGGGAGCGGAATGGGACTATGCCTTATGACAGAGAGGTTGAGCTTCGCATCCCTCTCGTTTTCCATTCTCCATGAACCAAGTGGAGCATAAATCCACTTCGACTCTATTTTTCTATGCAAAGAGATTCATCTGGAGCTCAACACTAGCTACTTCCTAGAGACTTGGTTGATAGGAAAGAAACCCTAACTTCAGGTTAGTCCTAAGTGGGAACGGCCGGATACTTCTGCTTCGGGGTAGACTCCGGAAGACCTAGATTGCAAGCCCTGTGACATTTCTTGCGAGTGCCAGGTGGTGCTTCCTAGACTCCCCTCTCGATGGGCTACTAAGATGTGTCCCACAAGTGGACAAGTGGACATGTTACAACTAATCTAATCACAAATACATGTGTGCAACGCACATAATAGTTGCAAGTGTGACAAATACAAGGTGATAAATACAATGTGCATAGGAGTGAGCCTTAGACTCTTATAAAATAATATATCCATGATAACTGGTGTTCATGAGTATAAAAATAATATAAAAGTTCCTAAAACAATATAATGAAGCTCCACAAAATTATAATCCTTTAAAAAAATAGTAGCCAACACTTGCACTTTGACCTTCTTTGACCTTAGCCTTCACAAAATATTGTTAACATCCTTTAAGGCCTTGATGCTAGATAAGGATAGATTGGTGGATTATGATCCATGAGATTTGGACACAAGTCCAAGATTAAGGGACACAAGTCCAAGATCAAGGGACAAAATGTTAGGATGGCATTGTGCCTTAGAGAAGGTGCAAGATAAATTCATTATTTTGTGACTACTTTCAAAGGATTGGTTGGCATTATCTTTGTGTCTGTGACAATAAAGTACGTACAGAAAGCAATGTCAATAGCTAATTAACATTGCTTTCTTCACATAATTTCATTTCGTTAAGTTATTGTAATGTAATAATAGTTGAGTTATAAAACATTGTCATCAATTTTCACTTCATTTCATTAAGTTATCATAAAGTTTAAGAAATCAGAAAAGCATTGTAGAAGCATAATGGGTCTTAACCCACAAGTCCTATAGTCTAACTTACTCCCTAGCTTTGAGATGAGAATATCTCAATTCTTTTAAGGGGGAGAGGATATAATATCCCAAGGCCATCTTGAGGCTGCATGTGAATGAGGGCTTGAAGGGGGAACCAATAAGTTTTTAAACCTTAGGATCTTTAAAAAAAAAAAAAGCTTACCTGAATGGATCATCACTTTTGGATAAAACATTGCCACCTCAATATCATCATCACCGCCATACATCCACACTCCACCTCCCCCTTATTAGCGTCATCTCTCCCTCTACCAACACCTTGATGACTAGCACCCCCATGACAATACAGTTCAACATGCAAAGGTAGCCTCATCTGTAATGAAGGGAGGAAGTTAACATCGATTACATGTAAGGAGAGGGCTATTATTAACCTCCCCCTAAGGTTATAAAAACATTAATGTCATAAGGCTTTGGGATTTGTCTTGTCTTTTGGAAACTTGCACCAGAGAGAGAGAGAGAGAGAGAGAGAGAGAGAGAGAGAGAGAGAGAGAGAGAGAGAGAGAGAGAGAGAGAGAGAGAGAGAGAGAGAGAGAGAGAGAGAGAGAGAGAGAGAGAGAGAGAGAGAGATCTCACAAGAGGATTGACTCCATAGCCAACACACCGAGGAGAACACAATCTCAAATTAGCATCAACTTGTGGGAAGAAAATCCACCACCATATAGCACTTATAACTCTTGAGTAAGGTTTCAAACTCTTCTTGATTTCAAACAACCAAGGATGCTATACTATTGGTAGGTCGCATTCACTATGAATAGGATTGTCTTCTCTACCTCACCTTCTCTCCATCATCAATAGAATTTCCCTTTTACCATCTACAACTTACCTACCTTCTCTCCACATTGTTGCATACTACAATCTCTATGGTTGCATGAGATTGGGATCTCCACAATTGTCAAAACATGATCTCCAGCTTGATGGTTTCATGTCCACAACTACTCAATGAAGAAACCTTAAAAGAGTTATTATGCTCAAATATATGCTGATTAAAGTAGAAATTTCTTTTGAGATCATCTTAAGGATTAAAGAAGGTCTATGACAAAAGTGTATCCTTCCTTGCAAGTAGTAATTTATTCTATTTTGAGATCATCTTAAGGATTAAAGAGGGTCTATGACAAAAGTGTATCCTTCCTTGTAAGTAGTAATTTATTATTTATGACTTGACCTTGATAGCTAAAAATGAGTTTCCTATAAGACCTTGTGGCCATGAATATAAGGGATAATCTAGAAGTTCTATAGAGAAGAACCTTGACAACCTAGACTACTCATCACTCAATATATTACAAGGACTAGTATCTTGAAATGATGCAAGATTTAAAAAAGTTGTTGTGAATTGCATCTTCTTTCTCAACACAATAGTAGCATGAAGATATGCTAGGTTTTGCATAGATAAGGCACAAAATGTACAAAAATGACATTAAAATAATAATACAAACAAAACTCAAAAAAGAAAAAATAGAAAAGAAAAAGAGTATTGTGATGGAATTAATGTTGAATAGGAAGGAGGGAAGAAGAGGATATAAAGTGATGTTAAAGGAACAAAGATGTCGAGAGACTCCTATGGGAGGAAGCTTGGGTAAAAGCCAAAGAGTATCATCCTCCATGTACAAATCTTGAGTGTTGTACTATCACATTTGATGTGGATTTAGCCAAAATGAGGTGAGTGTGATAGCACACAACAATCAAGGGATAATAGGAGTGATAAATAGCTATAAATTTAATGCAAAATGACCAAAATCTAATCAATGACCCATTGGAAGGGAAAAATATAAATTAGGTTGATGGGTATAATTAGAAATATAATTGCTACTAATGCATCTGGCTAGAAACATGTCACAACTATTGTAAATCAAGTTACCAAGCTAATGAACTAGGCATAACACAAGTAGAACACATCCCTTGATGTTTGATGGTGATGCACATGCTAGACACTTGGCCATGGCAGTTGACACAAGTTGAGGAAGCCTTTGAATAGTAGCATATTTGCAGTTGATGTGGTTTGTAGATGCAAAGGATATGCAAAGGGATAAAAGGGATCAAGAGTGATATGCACACAAACTCATTTTTATTTGAAATTGTCAAAGCCAAAATAACTCTAGGGTGCCATACTATATACGATTCTCTAGATGATCATATAGAAATTGCTAAAATACTTTTCTGGGGTTTTTTTAATGAATCAAAAAATGCCATTAAAATAACATAGTGTAATCAAGTTTAGGTGGCTCAACCAACTAGTGATAGCAACTAGCAGTGTATCCACTTTGAGTAGTAACATGATGGTACAAACTAGAAGAACATAATAAAAGGACCTCCATGAAGCATTTGCACCATTATTTCGCGTTTATGCATGAAGTAGTTATAGCACAGCAACACTTCTACTCTTTCCTAGGAGTCCTCTAGGTTCCATGGCATCTCCCACTTTAGGTTTAAGTTTACATCCATGATCTTGAGAGGTTCAACTACATTCTTGAACATAGTTTAGCTCCTTTATCCTAATCCAAGATGCAAAGAATTCATCACCCATTATGTAGGCTTTTTCCTTTGTGTATGATTTCTAAAAGATAAATGCAACATCTAACTAGGCCCCAACAATTGCCTCAAGTTTGGTACTTTTAAACTATGCTCTTCAGTCTTATAGGCTGGAGAAACACCATTGTTGAGGATATTCCTATAATATCCAATCTTTTGTAAAAGCATTAGTGATTGCCTAGAGATAGAATGCATAAGCTAAAATGACAAGTTGCTATAAGAAATTACAAAAATATGTCAACAACTAGGTGTGAGAAACCAAGAAAGAAAGACCAAGAACAACCAACATTGAAGGCTGTCACAAATGTAGTGTATCAATAACCATACATACAATAGGCATCAACATCATGCACAAGGAGATCTCAAGGTAAAGAGAGGAGAGCTACCAAATGCATAAGCCACTAAGCAAAGCTCAATACATAACCAAAAATCATATGAATATCATTGACAACACACTAATAGACATAAATGCCATGTCTAAAGTAAGTGATCAAATCAGCCCATTGTAGGGTAACTACATCTAATACATTCAAGAGAGCACGCACATGAATTAAGTGTCCCACGGTGTTGATGAAAGTAAGCTTAAGCTCAAATACATAAATCCAAAGCTCTATGTAACATTCAAAGTAGTGCACATAACTCCCATTGGAACAAGATCAAATGCCAAATGAGCAATGCAAGCTCAAAACATCAAGTACATGACATCCGAGTATCCAAGATACATGAAGCATAAGCCAAGAGTATAAAATCCAATAGATTCTCCAAGCTTGTAATTGCATAAGCCACTAAAGTAACCAAGACATGTAACCATAGCCAAGAACAATGTAATAGAGCCCAAATCTCAGCTCAAAAGCATGCCATAACATATCAAAAAGTATACATGACAACCAAAGTAGTGGTACATCCACAGAGTATCCCATGAAGCATCAATAAGCATTAGGCATAAGCACTTGGTTATAGGTATTGTAGAGTAGTTGAGAATCTACCCAAGGTTTATACGGATTATTGCAAGACATATCTAGTCCCTAAAGGTCATATCTACAGTGCTACAGAGTTTGAAGGTTTGGACCTAACAAAGATGGAATGGCCAAGACAATGTTTTTATAAGTAAGTACACTTTCGTATAGCAAAAAAAACAAATCATAATATTTTTTCATGATTTTAAAGTTAATTGCTATATCTCATCCTAAAGATCTATTTGTTCAGGCACCAAAATAACATCCTTGAAGTATTAAATATGAATGATGGAATTTGCTATTTGTTGTTCAAACTATAATTGTCTTATTTTTATGAAATAGAGAACAAAAAACTTCATAGAATCAACTTTGTGAGTGCCCAAGTCTATAGATCTTGTCATACTCTTTCTTGCTAGCTATAGAATGCCTAAATTTGATACCATATACAAAAGTTATGGCCAAAATACGATAGTGTTGTCAAGTTACCATAGATGTCCACTTCTACAGCATGCTCTATATCCACTCAAAATGGATAAAATGCCTAGTTCTTAGCTCAATAAGCACTCTACAAGGCTCAATTAAGCCCTGGGAAGCTCGTTGACAAGTTGAGAGAAAAGCTAGGGTAAGTCGTGAGAAGGAAAGACTCAATGCATACCTCAGGAGAAAGAAATAATAGTTGCCATGAAACCTTGAGCTGAAGCTTTGAATTTGAGTTTCATGAAGCAAGGGATGAAGAAGCTCCTTGAATGGTTGGCTCTGACACTAGTTGAAAGGTAGTGGAAGCACACAAGTGGAAGTAAAAGAGCTATAGGGGATGGAGCAAGAGAGCAAGACACCGTATGTGGGAACTCTAATAGTCACAATATGTGACCGCGGCCTTCCCTTACTCAAATATCATTGAAATAATAAAGAATGAAGTGAAAGTGATGGGCTCCTGCCACCTATATTGTACAATCATGTGGGTACTGTTAGTGTAATGGATACACGCACCTTTACTCACAACAAATTGCTAATAGATTAGAAAGGCTACTATCAGAGGTGGTTAACCAATTAGCTATATTACTATCACTGTCATCTTCTAAAGAATAGTGCACATAGTATTCTCCCATTCCTAAAGGTTTTGCAATACTCTTTTGGTGCACCATAGTGCACATAGTATTTTCCCATTCCTAAAGGTTTTGCAATACTCTTTTGGTGCACCATATTGGTCATTGTCTTATCCCCACCTAAGACGGCTCGATGACGCAAGTCCCTATATAACCAAGCATAGTTTTGCTCGGCCTTTAAGCTCTCATTGCAGCCATCTTTTGTCCTAGGTGAGTCAGACTGATTAGTGTATGTAGTCTCCTCCATGGGTTCATGCAAGAACTCTTTGGCCAGAATCCTCAGTTACACTCTATTATGCTTCAGTCCTATCGTTTTATGTTTCCCTTGTGCCAGTTTTTATCACACGGGGATTGCAACAACCAAGGTCTGTCAAGATTGTGGGAGAGAAGGAAGGAGTCTCGCTTGAAGCTTTCTTGCTTGCACAATGGGGGAAGACACACAAGGGTGGAGGCTGAAAACAGTTTTCCTCTTCTTAGTTGTGTAAGCCAAAAGAACTCAAGTACAAAGAAATAGAAGAACCCTATATATGGGTCTCAAACCAAACTCAACTAACTAAGGTGGCATACTAACTGAGCCACGAACTAGAGTAGATAAGGATAGCTATCATGTAGCTATTATTCATGGGCGGTGTACCAACCGCGTCTGCAACTGACAAGTCGGTGACATAAATACACAATGGTCACCCTGGCGTATCACGAGTGGAGCTCGATATCTCAACACTCCCCCTCGAGCTCAATCCCAATTCCTGCACACCAAGTAGGTCTCTGAACTTGTGCAGCTTCTCTGCGCCCAATGCCTTCGTGAATATGTCAGCTACTTGATCCTCTGTGCTGACATAAACTAGATCAATAAGACCTAGTAAAACCCTCTCTCGCACATAGTGATAATGCACCTCAATGTGCTTTGTTCTAGCATGATAGACTGGGTTATTTGCCAAGTATATACTACTCATGTTGTCACAATAAATGACAACTGGTCCATCTGTAGACTGATGCATATCATAAAGTAGCTTATGCAACCAAGCTACCTCACATGCAGCCATTGCTGCACCCCTGTACTCAGCCTCTGTGCTCGACAAGGAAACTGTAGGCTGTTTCTTGCTGCTCCAAGTGACTGCAGCACTCCCAAAAGAGAACACATATCCACTGGTAGATCGTCTATCAAAAATACTACCAGCCCAATCAGCATCAGTGTATCCATGCAACTGTATCTGAACCTCAGTCTCATAAAATAGTCCATACTGCAATGTGGACTTCACATACCTGAGTATGCGTCTAGCCGCATCCAAATGTGGTTTCCTTGGAGCCTGCATAAACTGACTTACCAATCCAACAGCATAGCTCAAATCTGGCCTGGTAATAGTCATATAAATCAAACTTCCTACTATGCGTCTGTACATAGTAGGGTCTTCTAGAAGCTCACCTGCATCTGTGCTCAGCTTCACATTTTGCTCCAAAGGAACTGAAATAGGCTTACAGCCTGTTATCCCATATTTGGACAGCATGTCCAATCCATACTGCCTCTGCAAGAGCTGTATCCCACTTGGTGATTTAATCACCTCAATGCCCAAGAAATAACACAGCTCTCCCAAATCCTTCATCTCAAACTTCTGCTTCAATAGCATTTTCACATGAAGGATATCTTCATCACTGTCACATGTCATAATCAAATCATCAACATAAATGACAAGTAGCATAATACCTTTCTCTGTTTTTCTCACATAAAGTGAGAAATCTGCCTTGGATATCTGAAAGCCAATAGTGACAAGATACTGTCCTATCTTGTCAGACCATGCTCTAGGTGCTTGCTTCAAGCCATACAAGGCTTTCTTCAACCTGCAAACAAACTCAGGATGAACAGCATGCACATAACCTGGTGGCTGCTCCATATAGACCTCTTCTTGCAAATCACCATGCAAGAAGGCATTCTTTACATCCATTTGATGTAAAGACCATCCCTTTGATGCAGCCATAGCAATGACTGCTCTTACAGTTGCCATCCTTGCAACTGGACTGAATGTTTCTTCATAGTCAATGCCATATGTTTGTGCATACCCCTTGACTACTAATCTTGCCTTGTATCTGTTCACAGAACCATCTGCATTGTGCTTCACCTTATAAACCCACTTACAGCCAATTGCATTCTTACCTTTAGGCAAAGGTACTAACTCCCATGTAGCATTTGCTTCCAAGGCATCCATTTCTTCATCCATGACTTTCTCCCATTTTTCTTTTCCCATGGCTTGCTCAAAAGATGTGGGTTCTGGTTCCTGTATCACTTTGACCATATATACATAGTGAATGGCTGTAAATCCATCATATTTCAGCCTATCCACAGGATACCTAGCTCTCGTAGACCTGCGCAAAGTAGGTTCACTCCTAGGTGCTCTCAAAACATCCCTGGTCTTCCTTACTCCAGGTGTAACAATAGAAGGAATACCCAACTCATCATCAATGCTCTGTTCTGAGCCACTGGATTCACCATCCACATAAGAGTGACCTGCATTCACATCAAACATGGACTGATCAACCTTCTCTTTTCCTTTTCGTGATACCTGCATACCACTATCTGCATTACTTTGAGAAGATTCTCCTGATCTCAATCTGCCTGTCCATGGTGAAGAATGTGAACCACTACTAGAGGACGCTCCAGGTCCACTAATATTTTGTGACTGCTGCTGTGAATTTTGTGCAACATTACCATTTTGTGCATCTACATCATCAATCACATTTACTGGTTTATACCAGCTACTCATCTCATCAAAAACAACATCTCTGCTCACTGTAAAATTACGAGTAGAAGGGTTATAGCATCTATACCCTTTTTGCTGCAGAGAGTAACCAATAAAGATGCACTTCTCAGCTTTTGGATCCAACTTGGATCTCAACTCATCTGGCACATGTACATAGGCAATGCAACCAAAAATTTTCAAATGAGAAATATCTGGTTTCCTACCAGTATACCTCTCCTCTGGAGTCATTCCATGTATTGCTGCAATGGGAGTCCTGTTCATTATGTAGACTGCTGTAGCAACTGCTTCAGCCCAATAAAAATCTGGCAAGTCTTTTTCATTGAGCATGGCACGAGATACCTCTCCAATATGCCTGTTTTTCCTTTCTGCAATTCCATTTTGTTGTGGGGTATAACTACATGAATATTGCTGCTTTATGCCATGCTCCTGCAAGAACTTTGCAAACTCATTTGAGAGGTACTCTCCCCCTCCATCTGACCTTAGGCATTTTATTTGCAGACCTGTTTCTTTTTCAGCCATAGCTTTAAGGGTTTTGAAATGCCCAAAAACTTCACTTTTCTTTTTCATAAAATACACCCAAACTTTTCTGCTATAGTCATCAATAAAAGTGACAAAATAATGACAGCCTCCAAGAGATGCAGCTTTAGTAGTCCACACATCAGAGTGGATTAATTCCAATGGCTTCTCACTCTCTTGAACATGTCTAGGAAATGGTTTCCTTGCCTGTTTTCCAAACTGACAGGCTTCACATATCTTATGCATTTCTGCAACCTTGAATTTTGGCAATCCTGCAACAATATTTTGGGCATGCATTGATTTAAGTCGCTGTACATTAACATGACCAATGCGTTTATGCCATATATCAATATCTGCAACTACACCGGTCCCATGTGCAAACATTGCTGCACTCAATTCAGACATGTCTGCATCCAATGTAAACATTCTGCCCTTCTTCTTTCCTTTTGCTATCAAGCGACCTTTATTTTTCATATCCTCAACAAAGCATCCATGAGGATTAAATCTGACTTGCAAGCCCTGCTCAACCATTTGACCGACAGAAACCAGATTCTTGGTGATATTCGGGACATGAAATACATCGGACAGGTATTTCTTTTTCCCATCCTGCATAGACAAGGGAATTTTTCCAATCTGCACAATAGGATGTGTAGCATCATCACTAGTCTCCACAAATCCTGGTTTTTCCATTTTCCTTGCATCCTCCATCCATTCTGCATGACCTGTCATGTGATTTGATGCACTTGAGTCAACATACCATACATCATTGCTTTCTTCTGCACTTGTCATAGAATTGTTCATGTGCTGCACCATGAACAAATGCTCATTTCTGTCATCACCCTGTCTGCTAGAAGATGCATAATTCCCTTGTTGCAGTTTTTCATTCATGATGTCATTCTGCTTTTTATAGCAGTCTTTAGCCATATGACCCATTTTACCACAGTAGTAGCATTCAACATTACTGTTTGCATTTTGACCTCTTTGCCATCCACCACGACCTCTTTGGCTCCCCCTCCCTCTAGAGTTACCACGTCCTCCTCCATAGGACTGGTTTTCTTGAGTTTGCTGCATATTCTGATTTCTGCCACGGCCTCCAAATCGGCCTCCTCTACCTCTGCCTCTACCTCTTCCAGCATTTGAGTAGAAGACAGCTTCTTTTGAAGTTCCTCCTGAAGAAGATGCACCACCATTTCTTTGCTCCTCAGAAATTAGAAGAGCAATCAGCTCCTCAAAATCAGGAAATCTTTCACCAACTGAAATGGATGTCCGAAACTGTGCATAATCCTTTCCTAGACCATTCAAGGTCACAGAAACTAAATCATCATCTTCCACTGGTGACCCGATGGAAGCAAGTGCATCTGCAATCTTCTTCACTTTCATGTGGTAGTCATTGATGCTCATATTTTCTCTTTGAACATTATGCAACTCTTGCTTGAGCTGCATTTTCCTGGCTTGCATATTTGTGCTATACATTTTTGACAAAGTATCCCATGCCTCCTTTGGCGTACTTGCATCCTGAATATGCACAATCATAGAGTCTGAAATGCTGATAGACAGCCAGTACATAACTTTCATGGCTCTCTCATGCCATGTTTTAAATGCCTGCATTTGCTGTTGATTGGGAACATCAGGAAGAACTGGTTCTTCTTCATTTCCTGCAACAAATTCCCAATATCATTTTCCCATAAGGAAATTCGTCATTCTAAACTTCCATGCTTGGAAGTTGTTCTTGTCAAGCTTTTCAGTGACAATCTGTGAAAGAGAATCAGATGCCATTACAGAACACTGCAAAAAATTCTGTCATTGCAAAAAACACAACTTCACCCTCACGAGGGAAAATCTGCAAAACTGGCGAAAGTGGTATTTGACCACACAGTCACTTCCTAGTGACGATTTTGCATCAACAGGCAACAGGGATGATTCTGTAACTCCCAATGTCTCTGCACACAAGCATACGATTCAATTTCTACAGTAACTTTTCACCAACCTGTAGAACAGTGGCTGCACAGCATAAAACTGGGCATTTTTCTGAGTGCGTGCAGAGAACTTCCGCCTCCAAAACAGGCCCCGAAATGGCCTCAAATCAAAGCATATACTGCCCTCTTGCTTCACCGCGAAGGGCGTCTCAACCTGAGACAATACACTCCTGCACTTTCCGGCTGTGCTACCTGCAGAGATCTGCTCCCAAAACAGAAAATGAAAGCAACACTGCTCCTCTTACCAGAACACCGCGAGCTTGGCTTGCTTTCTTGAGCTCCTTACCACGAACAAGGCTTTGATACCATGTCAAGATTGTGGGAGAGAAGGAAGGAGTCTCGCTTGAAGCTTTCTTGCTTGCACAATGGGGGAAGACACACAAGGGTGGAGGCTGAAAACAGTTTTCCTCTTCTTAGTTGTGTAAGCCAAAAGAACTCAAGTACAAAGAAATAGAAGAACCCTATATATGGGTCTCAAACCAAACTCAACTAACTAAGGTGGCATACTAACTGAGCCACGAACTAGAGTAGATAAGGATAGCTATCATGTAGCTATTATTCATGGGCGGTGTACCAACCGCGTCTGCAACTGACAAGTCGGTGACATAAATACACAATGGTCACCCTGGCGTATCACGAGTGGAGCTCGATATCTCAACAAGGTCCACTACAAGGGAATATACAAATAGCGACGCCCATTTCCAATGTAAAATAGCGGTCTCGTTATTTTCATTGCAATGGGCATCACTAATTTTGATTAGCCATGCTAATAGCGACACTCATTGCGATGCAAATAGTGATGGTATTCTGAGAAAAAAAGTATTGAAAACCCGAGAACAACATTTTAACAGACCATTTGCAAAAGAGAATGAAAGAGAGAGTGAGAGAGCTCAAAGCTTTGAGAGAGAGAGAGAGAGAGAGAGAGAGAGAGAGAGAGAGAGAGAGAGAGAGAGAGAGAGAGAGAGAGAGAGATGTGTGTGTGTGTGTGTGTGATCATCAACTTTGCCATTGCTATCATCGTACGCAAAGAAGAAGGAGAGGGATACAAAGGAGAAGGGAGAGAAGTCAAAAAGATGAGGAAGAAGGAGGGAGGTGCAAAGGGTTTCATCTTCGAGCCTTTGAGTTGGTAAATTTCCTCTCTTTTCTTTATTCTTTTTGTTTTCTTATTTTGTTTCTTTATTTTTGTTTGTGAGAGATATATTAAGAGTGAGAGAGAGGAAGAGGGAGGGAGGGAGAGAGAGAAATAGAGATAAGAAGGGAGGGAGAGGAATAGAGAAAGAGAAAGAGAAAGAAAAATGAAGAGAGAGAGGGTTTCATGAAAAATAGAGAGAGGGAAGGAGAGAAAGAGAAAGAGGAGAAGGGAAACAAAGAGGGAATGAGGGGGAAGAGAGAAACAAAGAGGGAGAGAGGGAGGGGAAGAGAGAAATAGAGAGATGAAGGGAGGGAGGGAGGGAGGAGGGTGAGGAAGAGAAACAATGAGGGAGAGAGAGAAACAAAGAGAGAGAAAGAGAGAGAGGGGGATGAGGAGAGAGAAAACAAGAGAGAGGGGTGGGGAGAGAAATAGAGAGGTAGGAGAGATAAAAATAGAGAGAGCGAGAGAGGGATGAGAGAGAAAAGAAGAGCCAGGGAAAGAGAGGGAGGAGAGTGAAAATAAGAGAGAGGAAGGGATAGACAAATAGAGAGATGAAGTAAAGAGAAAATTAGAGAGAGGGAGAGAAAAATAGAAAAACAAAGAGAGAATGAGAAGGGAAAAAACAAAGAAAAGTAGAGAGAGGGAAAAAGAGAGGGAAAGAGGAGAGAGAAATAGAGAGGAAGGAGAGGAAAAAATAAAGAGAGGGAGGGAGAGAAAAATAGGAAGATGGAAGGAGAGAGAAAAAAGAGAGAGGAAGGGAGAGATATATAGACCCGGGGGGTCCACTAGGGTTTACCGTATGGTCCCAAGTGAGTGTAAGGGAGGGGGTTTATTTAAGGGAAGGAAGGTACATTTTATAAGGTAAGGTTCTATAAATAGGGGGTAGATAAGGGGTATTTTTGTATATTTCTTGCATGCAAGTGATATCTCCTTCTTGTTACTAGTGAATCCCTCGTATATATAGAGAGGGGGGGAGACAAACAAAGAGAAAAATAGAGGGAGGGAGGGAGAGAGATATAAAAAGATGGAAGGAGAGAGAAAAAGAGAGATGGAGGGAAAGAGAAAACTAGAGAGAGAGGGAGAGAGAGAGGGAGGATAGAGAAATAGAGGGGGTGAGAGACACAAATAGAGAGATGGAGGGAAATTAAAAAATAGAGAGAGAGGAGGGGGAGAGAGAAATAGAGAAATAAAGAGATAATGAGAGAGAGAGAGAGAGAGAGAGAGAGGGGGGAGAAGAGAGAGATAAAGAGAGGGAGGGAGACTTTGCCTCTCATTTCTTTGTTTTTTATTTTCTTATTTTTCTCTTTATTTTTGTTTGTGGAGAGATGCATTGATGGAGAGAGAGAGAGAGAGAGAGAGAGAGAGAGAGAGAGAGAGAGAGAGAGAGAGAGGTGGAAAGAAATAAAGAGGGAGAGAGAAATAAAAAGAGGGACGAACAAAGAGAGATAAAGATGGAGAAACAAAGAGGTAGGGAGGGAGAAACCAATAGAGGAGGGAGGGAGAGCATATCTTCAAAGGGGATATTTTGTCCCATCATCTTAATTAAAGTCTCCATCGTTTTAATGTAGTTGAACTCTAAACCTAAATTTTCATAAAGCCCTTTCCACCCAAAATTATTTAAGAATGGCTCTCTTAACTCTACACAAGTTGCCCTTGTTGGCAATAGGAATGTTTTTATAATAGAAGGATACTCCATTCTTCAAAGTTGTTGGGAATATGTGAAGTTTTTTATCATAGTCAATAATCTCATTTTCTATGCATATCACTTTAACCGTTGGACATGCGTATCTCGATCGTCGTCCCAACAACCAGAATATTGTGTGAAATTTGTAAGTTGCACAGGTGCTCTCACATCCATGCACAAAACTTTTAGTACTTCCTCTAGATCTTCAAAGATTGGGACTTGCTCTTTTGGGTCAGCAAATAGTCTACTAAGGCCCCAATATTCTGGAACATTATCTATATTGTTATCCTCCATTGTATGAATAGTGGAGGTTTCCTCTATTTGATATTCTACGGTTTCAGTGGAATTGTTATTAGAACTCACAAAATTGCTACTATTTTGACTCTCTTCTTTTGTATCCCGTTCTTTTTTCTCACCTGCAGTTGACCCCTCCTTCAAGCTTATCTTATTGGTATCACTTCTTCACATGGAGCTCCCTATTTGCCTCTCCCAATCATAATCTGACTCAATTCCAACATAAGATGTCTCTCTAGTGACTTTTTAAACTCCCAATGACAAATTTAATCCACCTTGCAGGGTATTTTGTAACTCAATGTTTAATTTTTCTTACTTCTCCAATATCCTTTTCAGATATCCTTCTTGCTCTCTTTTCCTGTGCAAGTTTTTGGATTTTGCTCATTCACTTTCGTTCTTGGCAACTTTTTCTATCTTGCACATCATTCATCAACATCTACCATAGGAGCCCTTGTTTATGACTGTTAGATATGCTCAATGCCCTATCCTCGTAAGGAGCCTCCAATGATCCATGGTGCTCAAAGTTGCAAGGTCCCCATTATGAGGAGAAGCCATGTGTGAGCCTGGACATTGGTGGTTCTTGACTTGTATGTCAGATGAGGTCTATGTGATTGGATGGCCAAAAGGTGACTACTATTGCGGGTCTAGCCTTTGGGTTAGACATAGTAATTAAAGCTCATAGCAACTCGAGGCACACCGCATCGAGTTGCGAGGTAAGGAAGTTATCAAGGACCCCTATTTTGGGTTTGAGGGCACAAAAGTAGCCTTTGACTAGGGGTAAGAAATATTCCCTAGAATATTCTCTAGCCAACTAGTAGAGGTGCACATGGAAGGTCAAAGATACATGTGCACATGGAAGCTCAACAAACACGTGCATATGGAAGCTTAACAGACACATGTGTACATGGAAGGTCAATAGACACAGGTGCATATGGAAGGTCATCCATCATGACCCCCTTCATAGACTATAAAAGGTAGACACTTTCACAACTTTCATAATCCATCCTTTCATCCAATCAGAGTTATTCTAGCTAGCCTTAAGCTCTTCACCTATTTTTTTTCTAGATTTCCATCTAAGCTTCACATTGGAAGCACACGTGTGGACAGAGCCATCTTTGTATCAGCTTGTTTGGAGTTTAAAATTTTCTTTGTTCTCCTCTTATCTATTGCGTACTCTCTTTCTCCATCTCTTGCTCAAATTCTGTTTGTTGTGCCATGTAATTTTTACATGGTATTAGAGCCCAAGGTGCTCTAGGGATTAAAGAGTACACAAGAGACAAAGGCTTAAATAATAAGGAGGAGCGATATTGACTTTCACAAAAGTGGTTCTCATGCATCAAGGTGGTATTATTGTACCAGCTATTCAAACATAGAGGATTTATCCACCAACCTTTAGCAAAGGCAAGTTAGATGGTACAAGCTATACTTTGTGGAAGTTTAAAATCACTACAATCCTTGATTCTTATGAGCTCCTAGAGACGGTGCTAGAGATTACCCTAGAATCACAACCAACCCCTAACCCATCAAATTCAAGTGTGATAATTCCTCAAAATGCAGATTTTCTATGAGCTTAGAAACAAAAGAATGAATATGTAATATGTGCCTTAGTTACAAGCTATTCTGATAGTGTTTTGACTTTGATTCAGTATACAACTAAGGCATTTGTAGCATGGACTGTACTGAAAAGTTAGTACTACAAAACACAAAATCAAGCAAGGATTCAAAACCTAGAAAATCAACTAGTAAGCAGAGAATTTTTCTGAAGGAGAGACCCTTGAAGCATTCATCACTTAAATTAAAAATTTGTGTGACTAGATGTCTGGTGTTGGAATACAAAATACTAGCAAGGAGCTAGCTCGGAAGTGTCTTTGGATCTGTCCACTAAAGTTTGATGGATTGGTAATTTCCCTTAATATTCAGCTGAGACCTCAAGCTTTGACTTTTGAGGAGTTTTATGCATTATTAATGGAGGAGGAGTTGAGGGATGAAAGCTTGAGAAGGAAGCAAGAGTGGAAATACTGCATTCTCCACCAATGCAAAAGGCAAAGATGGCTCCTCCACCAAAAATGATGGTAATAAAAAGGAGAAGGGTGATCAGGAGAAATTTCAAGGAGAGTGTTTCTAGTGCAAGAGGAATGGGCATGCAATTGCAAATTGTTGTGTCAAGAAGGTAGATGAAAAGAATGGTACCCTTAAAAGTAAGGGGAAGGAGATAGCCGACATGGGAGTTATTCATGGCAACGATTGAGGAAGTGCGTTCCTTGTTGACATAAGAAGAATCAACCATCAATTCATGGGTGTTGGATAATGGTGCATCCCACCACATGATCAACAATAAATGTTTATATAGTTCTATGCATCTTCTACAATAATCCATCATTGTGATGGTTGGAAATGATGCAAAATGCCCTGCTACAAGTGCATGTACTATTTTCTTTGTTGTTGCAAATGGTGAAGTCAAAAACCTTTCAAATGTGTTGTATATTCCAAAATTTAGGAGAAATATATTATCAATTGTTATTTCTTCCATAACTGATCTTGGTCATGAAGTGAGATTTAACAAGATAGGTACAAAAATTCTTGACAACGCTAGCAAATTTCTTGGCAAAGGTGAGAGGAGGAATAATCTATATGAGCTAAGTGCTCTTACAACCACCGCTAGAGTGGGTACGTTGTCACAACACGTAGGGTTGAAGGTCACCACAAGGATTTGGCAAGAAAACTAGACAAGATAGATAGAGATGTGTCTTCAAGAGATAAGTAGATTACAGTGAATGTTTAAAGGTTCAAGAGGTACTTCACAATCAATCACAGGGGTTTGAGAGAGAATAATGTATGGGGGTTCAAGAGCTTAGACTCCAGAGATGGTAGAGATAAGAGAAGGGTTGAAGATTTCAAGATAAGTTCTTGAAGATGTTAATAGAGCTTCCAACTGCATGTTCTTAGCAAAGATCACAAGAGTATTATCTCATAAGTTCTAACTCAAATCAAGCTTGTTTTCTTGACTGTAAGAGCAATCACAAATTATAAATCAAGTACAATATGCTATCATGTATCATAAAGAACTTTGCATCCCATCATTCATACATGATGCCATAGCATGAATCAACTTTGCATGATTACATTCAATGTAGACTGTTAGGGACTAGAGCTTATGAGTCAATTACAAGGCTTGTAGGGCAAAGAAACTTGCTTCAAGAGAGCTTCAAATATATTTCCTGATAAGGACAAGTTACCAAGCCAAGAAATAAGAGAAAAAAATCCTCTTAATTCAACTTAAAGCATCTATGAATGATCTACAAACATTGCCCTACATATTTTGACAATATGTCTTCTATAGAGTAAGAAATGAATTAAAAGAACATTGTTGTAGCTAATTATCTGAATATGACTGAAGATATTAGCCCGAAATCAGCCCACTGAAGAGAAGGGGTTCAAAGAAATGGAAGAGGTAGAAGAATACTCATAGAAAGAAATAAAAAATGTATAAGAATACTAACAGAGATAAAGCCTGTCAGTTTATTCCAGCATTAAGAGAAGATAAAACTCTTGTAGACAAAAACGTGTGCAAAATAATACCTTCCTCTATCTTGCTCAGATCGCCAATCTGATGCTTCCATTGGCTCCAAAAGGGGGTAAAATACCAGCACACCTATAGCCAAAATTCAGCCAGATCACTCCTTCTTCATCTCCCACTTTGGAGTGTTGTTTAGTCGCACGATTTCGCCAATCTCTCTTTTTACATAAAATCCTCTCAAATTAGCTAAAAGCTACATGCTTTCTTTTACATGTTATCATAATCTAGAAGTTGTCTATAATTTTATAAATTTTTACAAGAGATAATATCTAAAATATCAAAAATTGGCTAAAACTTGTCCAAAAATCTAATATTTTTGAACCATGGACACTAACACTAATGTCTAAAATAGCATTGGCTCTCTAAATCAATAAGAAAGCCACACTCTAGATTTTTTTACATGGTGTGCACGTAGTGGCACGACATCCACCCCCTCCTAACCTGCACATCCTCTAGCATATGCCAAAGTCTTACAGATCTATAGTGTTAGAAGAAGTACCTTCTGCCATGTTAATGTCTTCATCTTTTGCCTCTTCTTCTTCCTCTGTGTCTTCATGCTCTTGAATTATATCCAAGTCTTCTAACTCATATGTTGAACTTTCTCTTCATTTGAAGAGCTTGATTCTTTTTCTAGCTATGGGTATCTTCATGCTTGTTCCATCCAATTCAATCAATGAATATGTGGCATTGCCATGAATGACCTTTACCACATACGGGCCAAACCAATGCTTTACCATCTTCCTAGAAGCATTGTATTGATTGCCTAGGCTACTATCATAGACAAGCACCCAGTCATCTTCTTGAGTTTCTCTTGGCTGAAGTCAATGTCGCTTATCAAATCTTTTTTGTTCTTTAGTCTTGCTGTCTTTAGTTTCTTAATAGTTGCTTGAACATCTTCATGCCTTCTTTTTAGCTACCATATGCGCAAAGTCAGCAACTCTTCTCTACGGATGCCTTCCTCCCAAGGTAGAAGACTCCATGTGAGAATAGATTCTTCAATTGGCATAATTGGTTGTTGCCTATGCATAAGTTTAGCTGGCATATAGACAGTCACTGTACTGTGAGTAGTCTGGTCAGCCCATAATGCAAAAGGTAGCATTTTAGGCCATTCTTTGATCTTTCCTCTACAAGACTTTGCTAGAGCTTTGAGAATAGGCTGGTGCCCTCTCTCACTTTTCTCATTTCCTTTAGGGTTGTAGGCTAATGTTAAAGCCAACTTAATACCCAATTGAGCAAAGAAGTTGCGTGCCTCATCAGTTTCCAACTCTCCTCTATGTGCAGTTACTTTACCCACACAACCATATCTGCAAAACACATCTTCAAGCAAAAAGTGACAAACAGTTTGAGTGGTCTTGGTCGTTAAGGCTTTGCCTTCAACTTTATTGGTTAGATCCTCTCTTGCAAGCACTAACTATTGCATATTCCATATTCCTATAGGCATAGTTATAAGATCAATAACCCATCTATAATGTATAGATAAAGGATAAGTTGGTTGTAACCCATCTCGATGCTTGACCATAGAATACATCTGACACACATAACAGGTTTCAACAAAATGTGCTATATCTCGATACATGTTTTGCCACCAATATTTTTCTTTGACTTTACTAAAGGTTCCCCATATGCCTCCATGGCCAACCCACAGGCTTTCATGAAATTCCTTCATTACCTGTTGTTGCAATCTTTTGTTACCTAAAACTTGGACATGCGCTCCTTTCTTCTTCTTTGCATGCTTCCATAGATACCCTTCTTTAAGAAAAAAGCCATAAGCTTTCCTTTTAATATGCTTGAACTCTTTATCAGCCCAATACTCCTCCTTCTTCATTGTGCTTAAATATTGGCCGATCTTTATAATCTTCTTCAAGGAAATGAACTAGAACTTGAGCAATGCAATGAGCATGCTGGCTTCTAGTTGATCACCCTTCTTCCATAGATAAATCTTTGATCTTTGTTGATGTATGTTGATTTATAGCAGTACCTTTTCCTATTCTTATTGTACTTAATGCTATTAAAAAGATAAGCTTCACCTACAAGATTCAGCTTTGGGTTTGTATATGTAGCAACTGAAAATGTACTTTCAACAGCCATGGAATGAAATTTAGCAAGTATAGATTCTTCAGCTTCATCTTTTTCCATAAGCTCTTCTTCATTGTCATATCTTGCACGTGATAGCATGTCAGTAACTAGATTCACCTTTCCTGCAATATGCTTTAATTCAGTGTTGAGAGATTTAATATATGCAATACATCTTAGCATAGCAATGTCGGGTGTAGAGCAATTGGCAATCATGCCCAAGAGTGGAAGACAATCAGTTTTTACCACTACGGAAGCATTTATAAAGTCTTCATGATCACACTTTAATGATGTTAAAACTCCCCACAGTTTCCTTTTTACTTGTTCATACCTTCTTTGACGTTCATTGAGAACCTTTGCTCCAAAACGAATTGTATACATGTTACCCTCAAGGTCTTCTTGGCCAATAGCCCATCCTATCCCAATGGGACTTGTATTCACAGTAAGGATGATGGGTTGACCATTTGAATAATTAGTCCTTTTGAGAGTGGGGGCTGAAATTGACAACTTCTTTAGTTTGTGTACAGTGAGAGTATGCTCTTTTCCCCAAGAGAATCTTTAGCCTTTTCTTAATAATTGATAAATATTTTCAGCAACATGAGCAAAATGTGGTATCCATATGAGATAGAATACACGTGTGCCAATAAATCCTCTCACCTTTGAGATATTTGTGCATTTTTCTTACATTCTATTAATGGCATCTATCTTGATTGGTGAAGGTTTACGTCTATAGGGGCCACACAGATGTCTGACCACTAGGACTTCTTCTACTCCAAAAATTGACTTAGCTCCAGAAAGGGTAAGATGTACCTCTTCTAGCCTTGTCAAAATCCTATCACAATCATGAATATGGTTAACTACAAATGTCCTGTAACCATCTTTGCCAAGCTCCTCATTCTTTTCATTGAATTTACATCCCTTGATAGGTACATCATCAAGAAATGGAAGAGTAAGTTGTGGAATAAAGTCCCTTAAGACTTTGTGCATGGCATTCATCATATGGGCTAGAAAGTTTGTTGCACCTTGTGGTAGAGTGCACATGTGGACCAATCCAAAAGGTATCTTCATTGTGGTAATGTCTCAACTTTCTAATGAAAGCTAAAATTGGTCATATCCTGAATATAGGTCGCCCATAGAATAAATTTCTCTACTTGCAAAAGCTTCAGCAAACTCGTCAACAATTGGACCACCCGAACCAACATTTCAGATTGTGACACGATTAACAGGCTGTAGATCTTGTATGAATCATAAAGATCCATTTTTCTTGGGTATAGTAAACCATTGATTTGAGTAAGGTGTTGAAGAAGATTCTAAAATCTTCATTCTGATCTTTTCATTTAGAAGTTCTAGTAATTTGGAAAAATGAGCCCTTGGAACATGAATAGGCTTGAGGTTCCAAGGCACATGTGGGACCGTAAAAATGATCATAGGAGCCATAATATTTGGATCCGCATAGCCTATTTCACTCGATTGAAATGCAAAAGCTTTTCCATGTTTCATTGGCATTTGCATAAAAGGCTATTT